>NC_090805.1:4990000-5633750 GCF_036512215.1 Solanum lycopersicum
ATCGGATTGCCACATTATGCATGCTAACTTTTGGATTGAATTGACACGTGCCGACATGCTAATATTTAGATGGGATCGCCACGTTACGTCATGCTAACAATTTGACTTTGGGTCCAGTAAGAGGGTCAACTACTTGTGATAAAAGTGTATGGTGAATTATGTATTATTCAACGTCGTGATGTGTACATACTTAGGATGTGTTCGTTCATGGTTAATGAGGCTAGGTTATGGTGGAACTAAGTGTCTATAAGTAAGTAGGAGGTTATGTATAGTTATTATGTAAGGGGTACTTGTCGGGATAATAGTGAGTTGTTCAGGTGTTTCGTTGGATAAGTATCCAAGAAGGAAGGGATAGCATTAATGATTGAAGTAATAAGAAATTATATGGCTTGGGATTAGATAGGATGACAACAATTTAAGGATATGACATGATCGATTGCTAGGAAAGAATGTTGGTGGTGTTTGGGATTGTTCAATAAGGATAAGCATGTTTAGGCTATGATCTAATGGGACTGGTAGTGTTAGCGGTTAAGGAAAAATGGTTGGTAGTTAGAACCTTGTTGTAAGTTTGAATGATATCTAAGAAAGAGGTAAGGGTGAAGAAGCGAGTGGTCCGAGCATGATTCTATTTTTCTTTTCTTATATTATAAAATGGGAATATGATTGACCAATGATGCTTACCACCACGTGTGGTTGTAATGATATTATTCTTGTTATGTCTTTTTGACATAGCCTGGATGCAGGATTGGTGATGTTTAAGATGAAAAATTCCTCCAGCAGTTTCGACTCTTCTTTCCCCATGGCAGGAGCTACGTCCTTTTATTATTTATTTTTCAAATGTAATTCTTAGTATCTCTTATACCTATTAGACTAGATCCTTGGGATTTTAAGTTACTTTTCAAGTCTTAACTACTTCGTGAAAAGGTAGTGATAGAAAGATTTTAATTATATTATATTTGTTTTCGTTAATTTTCCGCATGAACAAACCTTTGGGATATGAGGGTTCTCCTATTTAGGAGTTAGAGTAGGTACTCGCACGACACGGTGGTTGGGTGGTGATAGTGCATCATATTAGAACCAGGATGGCCCAATCGGTCATGACAAATAATAATATAATTTGATTTAGCAAACAATTATTTACTATAGCATGTGTTTCAATCATACTAATATTTGTGTAGTATAAGCCAGATGAAAGATCGAATAAATTTTCAAGTACAAACTTCTTACCTGACATTATTGTAGTAATATAAAGATATTCATTCTTTTCATCACTTGTAGTCTCAATGTGATAGTTATTTTGATGGATGTCTTTGAAACTTAATAAATTTCTTTGATACTTACTACAATATAATGCTTCATTGACAATTAATTAATTCCTCCGATAAGTACTAAGTTAGCTTTCCCAGAGCCTTCTATTAATTTTGTACTACCAGTTATTGTATAAGCATTAGCTTCTTTCATAACCAAATAAGAAAAATATTTGTTATCTCTTAACATAGTGTATGTTGTGGCACTATCTATAAGACATATATTATCATTATTGATTTTGAATCCAATTGATGACTGGAGATTTTTCATATCCTCAAATATTTAAAGAAATTAGATTTTCTTGCTGACAACGAAATAAAGAAAATGTTTACTTATATTGCAAGAGGAAAGTGAGAAGGAATAGGTAAAGTAGAAAGATGAAGTAAATTTTTGTTTTCACATGTAACTGATATCTTGCATTGCATATCCTTTTATAAGGAAAATATTAATTGGAGAATTGGCTTTGCCACATTAAAAAGGTGGATGGTCCTATGACATCTACATATTTACAACAATTTGGATTGATTTTTGTAACAAATAATTTTCTTTAAATAATTTGTAAGTTAATTTATACAAATAAAATTTTTAGTATAAATATAAAACATAAAATCAAGAAAATAAATAAAATAATTAATATAAATTGAGGGATATTTTTGTCTTCGCATGTAACGACTAATTTCGGTGGTTTTGAGAATTAGAAATTTTTGTGTTAGAAAATACTTTTCTATAGATTCTAATGGGTATTTTGGACTATTCATAATTATAATTATGAAATTAGGGGGGTAGTTTTAATAATTAAGTTAGTTGGTGGTTAAAGGAGATAATTATAAAATAAATAAGGGTCACTTTTTACCCCATTATAATATTAAGGTATACAATTAGAGTGATAACTGATCTGTAGAAAGGAGAAAAAACAAAAGAGAAGGGAGGCACACGAATCGTCAAGGAAAATTCACGAAGGGAGTTCAGATTGGAAAGGTTCAGAGGCATTAAGGAAAGAAAAAGCATTGGAGAAGTAGTTACTTGACTTCAGTTCATCGGTGGAGGTAGGTTATGGTTTATTTCTACTTGATAGATAAACTCTAAATAGCGATTGATATGTATTGAGTGATATTGTAAAGTCTTCTATGTACTTGATTGTGTGGTTGTATGTTTTGATTGTGTGGTTTGTGGTTGGCCTAAAATTATGAGACTATTGAATTTCCAATCTAGAACACTCTCTATTAAAATTACGTCTTGAATAAAGAAAGCTTGATGAAATAAAATAATGAGATAATTGGATTAGAGTGTCGCATTCCGATACAGTATTATTGGATCGGAGTGTCACGTTCCGACACAATATATGGAACCGTAGTGTCACGTTCCGACACAATAAGATTAAAGGAAAGGAATCCTGAAGTAACTTAATATACTTAATCTCAAATAATTTATTTTCCAAATGAGTATGGTGTGGAGGCATGAGTCCTCATAGGTGTGCTTGATGTTGTGATTGATGGTGTACCTATTATGGTGTTGCTGTCAATGGTTCATGTGTTTGTTTCTTGCCACCTGTTAAGTATTGTAGTTGATTTTATATTATTATTCAATATATATTGATATCTATTTTGAGTTGACCGATGATACCACTCAGTACGTGTTCCTTGTACTGACCCCTACTTTTATTTTCTTCTCTATTCTTTTGCGGAGTGCAGCAAATGTACCGTCAACTTTGACTTGCCCTCGGATCTATCCAGTCTCTAGCACATCAGAGTTCAGGGTGAGCTATTAATTCTAGTTCGTGTTGCATTCTCTCACTCACGTCTTGATGTCTTTGAATTTCGTACATGGACCATCTTTTTGCTTATTTTTGGTTTTCTTAAACACTCTTAGACTTGATAATTTGAAAATAGATGTCCTGGACGTGATGACTATCAAATTTTGGGATGATAAGTATTAAATTTTAGAAACTTATTTAAATTGGTTACTTAATAAGTTATGGAGCTTCCACATTATAATTTATAGTTGAACTGTTGGTATATGTTGGGGTTTAGATGTGTTGGGTCGCCCACCTAAGGAGGTAAGTGTGGGTGTCACTCACGACTCATTTTGAGTCGTCACAAACTTGTTATTAGAGCGTTAGGTTTGGTGATCTCATCACACAAGGACAAGTCTAGTAGAGTCTTGCAAAACGGTATGGGGACGCCTTTACTTTTATTTGAGAGTCTATAAGACTTTAGGAAACTTTATTTCTGCTCTCTTTCGTGCTATTATTTGGATCCAATTAGTATCTAGGTGATACAAATTGGTATCTGACTTTCACACTCTATTTCGCAGATGGTTAGAACTAGAGCAACAACTGTGCCAACACAAACACCGGCAAGACAGGGTGCGTCTGAGCCAACCATTGGGACTGTAACTCGAGGAGGAGCAGTGACAAGAGGCTGTGGTAGAGGTCGCAGGAGGACGCCTACTAGAGTGAGAGGAAAAACACCTGGTCCAGCTAAGAATAGAGCAGTGACTCCTCCACCGACTGATGAGGTAGTGAGAGAGGGTGAAGAAAGGGAAAATGAGCAGATTCAACATTAGGAAGTACCACCCCAGCCTACTCCAGAGATGATTAATCAGGTTCTTACTTATTTTAGCGGGTTATCTGATCAGGGCAAGACACCTCCACTGTTTTCTGCACCAGCACCTCAGTTTCAGGGAGTACAACATGCAGCTGTTGTGGCTCCCTGCATGGATGGATCATTAGAAATAGGCACGTTTCCTCGATTAACTACAGGTTCTATAATGACAGGTGATCACTATGACCTTTTCATTAGGTTTTTAAAGTGGAAACCTCCTGTCTTCAAGGGTGCTGAATCTGAAGATGCCTATGATTTTCTGGTTGATTGTCATAAGCTGCTACATAAGATGGACATTGTAGAATGATTCGGTGTTGAGTTTGTGACCTACTAGTTTCAGGGGGATGCCAAAATGTAGTGGCGGTCGTATGTTGAGTTCCAATCAGCAAAGGCATCACCTATGACTTGGGAATCATTTTCTAACTTATTTATGGAGAAGTATATACCCCGGACTTTGAGGGATAGGACGAGAGATGAGTTCTTGAGCCTAGAACAAGGAAGGATGTATGTTGCTGCTTATGAGGCCAAGTTTCGTGCACTATCCAGGTATGCCACTCAGCTTTGCTTCAGTCCACAAGAGCGGACTGGACGCTTTGTGATAGGATTGAGGTCAGACTTGCAGATTCCAGCCTTACAGGTAGCTGCTGCAGCAAAATCCTTTTAGAAAGTGGTTGATTTTGTGATGGAGGTAGAGGGGGTGAAGCCAAACAACTTCATCATGGCATCAACATTTAAGAAGTTCCGTAAGGGAGGTGAGTTTAGTGGTTCTTACTTTAGAGGGTAGAGCTCAGGAGGTTACCCAGCCTGTCCTATTCAATCTTTATTGCAGGCTTCAGCTGGGGGTCCATCGCAGATCAGTCAGCCTTTTTCTGAGTTTGGAGGTTATCTCCGAACTTCGTCATTTTCACAAAGACCTATACTTGACTCCAGGAAATGTTATGGATGTGGAGAGGCTGGACATATTAGGAAATATTGTCCAAGTAGTCACAGATCCCAGTAGTTAGAGGTCGAGGTGGTCATGGTGGAGGCCACCATTCTGGAGGACGTGTTGGACAATGTAATGGTGGTCATCAGTTCAGTCGGGATTGAGGGCAGGTTGGAACTACTGTAGCACATCTTGGTAGGGGCAATGGACAGACAGGTAATAGGGCCCATTGTTATGTTTTCCCTGGGAGGTCTGAGGCAGAGACATCTAATGTTGTTATCACAGGTACTTTTTTGGTCTGTGATTGCATGACTTCTGTATTGTTTGATCCTGCATCCACATTTTCATATATATATTCCTCATTTGCTACTGGTCTTGATTTATATTATGATTTTCTTGACATGCCTATTTGTGTCTCTACTCGTGTGGATGAGTCTGTGATAGTTGAGAAGGTGTATAGGTCTTGCCTTGTGACTTTTGTGGGGAGCGATGCTTATGTAAATTTGATTATTCTAGAGATGGTTGATTTTAATGTAATTCTGGCTATGACTTGGCTTTCTCCAAGTTTTGCAATCTTAAATTGTAATGCTAAAAACTGTGACATTGGCCAAGCCTGGGATAGATCCGCTAGTGTGGGAGGGTGACTATATTTCCACTCCAGTACATATTATCTCTTTTCTTCGTGATAAGAGGTTGGTGAGTAAGGGTTCTTTAGATTTCTTGGCACATCTCAGGGATGATACTTCCAAAGTGCCTTCGATTGAGTCTGTTTTGATAGTCCGTGAGTTTCTGGATGTATTTCCTGCAGACCTTCCTGGTATGCCATCGGATAAAGATATTGATTTTTGTATTGACCTGGAGACGGGTGCTCGCCCCATTTCCATTCCCCCTTATAAAATAGCTCCAGCTAAGTTAAGGAAGTTAAAGGTCCAACTTCAGGAGTTGTTAGGTAAAGGTTTTATTAGACTGAGTGCATCCCCTTGGGGTGGTCCTGTTTTATTTGTGAAGAATAAAGATGGAAGTTTTCGTATGTGCATAGACTACAGGAAACTGAATAAGGTAACTATTAAGAACAAGTATCCCATTCCTTGAATTGATGATTTGTTCGATCAGTTACATGGTTCTTGTGTCTTCTCTAAAATTGATTTGAGATCCGGTTATCATCAATTGAAAATACGGGCAACAGATGTTTTAAAGACTGCTTTTCGAATCAGGTATGGGCATTATGAATTCTTAGTAATGTCTTTTGGGATTACGAATGCCCCTACTGCTTTCATGAGCCTGATGAACGGGATTTTTAAGTCGTATCTGGACCTCTTTGTTATTGTATTTATTGATGATATACTGATATACTCAAAGAGCAAGAAATAACATGAGGAGCATTTGAGAATTGTATTGGAGTTGTTAAGGGAGAAAAGGTTTTATGTCAAATTCTCCAAGTTTGAGTTTTAGCTTGATTTAGTATCCTTCTTGGGGCACGTTGTTTCTAAGGATGGAGTGATGGTGGATCCTTCTAATATTGAAGCAGTGAAGAGTTGGGTAAGGCCTACTAATGTTTCAAAGGTAAGGAGCTTTGTTGGTTTAGCTAGCTACTACCGTCGATTCGTCAAGGGATTTTCTTCTATTGCTTCCCAGCTGACAAATTTGACTAAGCAGAATGTTCCATTTGTATGGTCGGACAAATGTGAAGAAAGCTTCCAGAAACTTAAGACCTTTTTTCTACTGCACCAATTCTTACCTTGCCAGTGGAAGGTAAGAATTTTATTATTTATTATGATGCATCTTATTCTGGTTTGGGTGCTGTGCTAGTGCAGGAGAGAAATGTAATTGCTTATGCTTCGAGGCAATTGAAAGTACATGAACTTAACTATCCAACCCATAATTTGGAGTTGGCTGCAGTTGTATTTGCATTAAAGCAATGCAGACATTATCAATATGGGGTCAAGTGTGAAGTTTATACAGATCATCGTAGTTTATAATATGTCTTTACTTAAGAAAGATTTGAATTTGAGGCAGAAGAGGTGGATGGAGCTATTGAAAGACTATGATATTACTATTTTATATCACCCAGGAAAAGCTAGTGTTGTGGCAGATTCTTTAAGTAGAATAGCAGGGAGCATGGGTAGTTTAGCCCACTTACAGGTTTCTAGACGCTCATTGTCTAGATAGGTTCAGACTCTAGCTAATGAATTTACGAGGCTAGAAGTACAAGAGAAAGGAGGATTTTTGGCTTGTATGGAGGCAAGATCTTCTTTTCTTGACAAGATTAAGGGAAATCAGTTTGTTGATGAGAAACTGAGCCGAATTCGAGGTAGGGTATTGCGAGG
The DNA here is from genome assembly GCF_036512215.1 of Solanum lycopersicum. Taxonomy (NCBI): domain Eukaryota; kingdom Viridiplantae; phylum Streptophyta; class Magnoliopsida; order Solanales; family Solanaceae; genus Solanum; species Solanum lycopersicum. The sequence continues at coordinate 4,997,164 of NC_090805.1, forward strand.
AGAGGCTAAAGAGGGAGTAATTGATGAAGAAGGCATCTTGAGGATTAAGGGAAGGGTATGTGTGCCCCGTGTGGATGATTTGATTTACACTATTCTTACAGAGGCTCATAGTTCAAGGTATTCTATACATCCTGGTGCAACCAAGATGTATCGTGATCTAAAGCAACATTTTTGGTGGAGTAGAATGAAGCGTGACATTGTTGATTTTTTTGACCAATGCCCGAAATGTCAGCACGTAGAGTATGAACACCAGAGGCCTGGATGGACACTTCAGAGAATGTCCATTCCTGAATGGAAGTGGGAAAGAATTGCAATGGATTTGGTAGTTGGTCTTCCAAAGACATTGGGTAAGTTTGATTCTATTTGGGTAATTGTTGACAGGTTGACTAAGTCTTCTCACTTCATTACGGTTAATATGACTTACAATGCCGAGAAGTTAGACAAACTCTATATCTCTGAGATTTTTAGATTACATGGAGTTCCATTTTCCATAATATCATATAAAGGTACGCAATTCACTTCTAAGTTTTGGAGGACATTACATGCTGAATTAGGTACTAGACTGGATCTTAGTACTGCATTTCACCCTCAGACCGATGGGCAGTCTGAGTGAATTATTCAAGTGTTATAGGATATATTTCGTGCATGTGTGATAGATTTTGGTGGTCATTGGGATAAATTCTTACCCTTAGCAGAGTTTTCGTACGACAATAGCTATCACTCAAGTATTGATATGGCCCCATTTGAGGCATTGTATGGGAGGAGATGTAGGTTTTCCATTGGTTGGTTTGATGCATTTGAGGTTAGACATTGGGGTACTTATTTTCTGAGGGAATCATTAGATAAAGTGAAATTTATTCAAGAAAAGTTTTTAGCAGCTCAGAGTAGGCAGAAGGAATATGCATATCCAAAGGTTAGGGACTTGATTTTATAAAGGATGAACAAGTCTTGCTGAAGGTTTCACCCATTAAAGGTGTGATGTTGTTTGGTAAGAGAGGTAAGCTTAGTCCGAGGTATATTGGACCATTTAAAGTTCTTTAGCGCGTGGGGGAGGTGGCCTATGAATTGGTCTTGCCTTTAGGGCTGTCAGGAGTGCACCCGGTATTTCATGTGTTTATGCTGAAAAAATACCACGGTGATGGAAATTATATTATCCATTGGGATTCAGTTCTTCTTGATGAGAATTTGTCTTATGAGGAGGAGCATGTTGATATCCTAGATATGGAGGTCCGCAAGTTGAGATCAAAGGAGATTTCATCTATCAAGGTTCAGTGGAAGAATCGGCCAGTTGAAGAGTCCACTTGGGAGAGTGAGATTGATATACAAGTAAGATATCCACATCTTTTTACAAATTCAGGTACTCTTTCTCGCCCTCGCCTTTCTTCCTATGATCGTTCGAGGACGAACGATGGGTAAATTGGTATCTATTGTAACGATCAATTCTGGTCGTTTTGAGCACTAGAACTTTTTATGTAAGAAAATACTTTTCTATAGATTCTAATGGGTGTTTTGGACTATTCATAATTACAATTATAAAATTAGGGGGGTAGTTTTAATAATTAAGTTAGTTGGTGGTTAAAGGAGATAATAATAAAATAAATAAGGGGTCACTTTTACCCCAGTATACAATTAGAGTGATAACTGATCTGTATAAAGGAGGAAAAACAAAAGAGAAGGGAGGCGCACGAATCGTCAAAGCAAATTCACGAAGGGAGTTCAGATTGGAAAGGTTCGGAGGCATTAAGGAAAGGAAAGGCATTGGAGAAGTAGTTACTTGACTTCAGTTCTTCGGTAGAGGTAGGTTATGGTTTATTTCTACTTGATAGATAAACGCTAAATAGAGATTGATATGTATTAAGTGATATTGTAAAGTCTCCTATGTACTTGATTGTGTGGTTGTATGTTTTGATTGTGTGGTTTGTGGTTGGCCTAAAATTATGAGAATGTTGAATTTCTAATCTTGAACCCTCTCTATTAAAATGACGTCTTGAATAAAGAAGGCTTGATGAAATAAAATAATGAGATAATTGGATCGGAGTGTCGCATTCCGATGCGGTATTATTGGATCGGAGTGTCACATTCCGACACGATATTATTTGATCAGAGTGTCACATTCCGACATGATATATGGAACTGCAGTGTCACGTTCTGACATAATAACATTAAAGGAAAGGAATCCTAAAGTAACTTAATATACTTAATCTCAAAGAACTTATTTTCCAAATGAGTATGGTGTGGAGGCATGAGTCCTCATAGGTGTGGTTGATGTTGTGATTTATGGTGTACCTATTATGGTGTTGTTGTCAATGGTTCATGTGTTTGTTGCTTGCCACCTGTTAAGTATTGTAGTTGATTCGATATTATTATTCAATATATATTGATTTCTATTTTGAGTTGACCGATGATACCTACTCAGTACGTGTTTCTTGTACTGACCCCTACTTGTATTTTCTTCTCTGTTCTTTTGTGGAGTACAGCAAGTGTACCATCGACTTCGACCCGCCCTCAACTCTATCCAATCTCTAGCACATCATAGTTCAGGCTGAGCTATTAATTCTAGCTCGTGCTGCATTCTCTTATTCACGTCTTGATGTCTTTGAATTTCGAACATGGACCATCTTTTTGCTTATTTTGTTTTTCATAAACACTCTTAGACTTGGTAATTTGAAAATAGATGTCCTTGACGTGATGACTATCAGATTTTGGGATGATAAGTATTAAACTTTAGAAACTTATGTAAATTGGTTGCTTAATAAGTTTTGGAGGTTCCACATTATTTATATTATTTATAGTGGAACTATTGGTATATGTTAGGGTTTAGATGTGTTAGTTCTCCCACCAAAGGAGGTAAGTGTGGGTGCCACTAACGACTCATTTTAGGTCGTGACATCGCATATACTTATCTATTGTATTATTGGTACCTCCAAATTAAAGGTTTTAGTAATACAGCATAGGCTTAAGTCATTTATGACCCCTTAAAGTTATCTACAAATTTCACTTAAACTTCTCAACTGAGACTTGTATCTATTGAACACCTCTAGAAGTTTGAATTGATATCATTTGAACACTTTTTCCTACATGGCACTTTGAGTGTAATTCACCGTTGATAAGCGCGTGAAAACATATAATTAGACATTTCCTAAATTGAAAAAATCTTTTTTTTCTTCCTTATTTGGTTACCACCACTTTCTTTAGTAGGCGCCATCAACGCCATCATCATGCACCTTTCTTCTTCTTTCATTTTTTAGCCACTTCACTTTCTTTACCATTGATCAAATTTGTCATTATCGCCGCCAGCACATTTGTTTCTTTCCCCTCTTTTAAGCAATCACTATCATCTTCGCCATTAACGCCGCCGCTTAGCCCTTTTTTTGTTCATATCTAGAATCGTTTGGTGGCATTCTTCTTTTAAAAAAATCTAGGACAAAATCTTTATTGATTTATAGAAGAAGTAAGCAAAGTTTCAACTTTGCAATTTAAACAAGACCTTCATTTCTACAATTAATGTTTCGATCTATGGAATATTATTTTACTCTCAAAAATTATTTATTTATTTATTTATTTATTTATTTATTTATTTATTATTATTATTATTATTATTATTATTATTATTATTATTATTATTATTATTATTATTATTGAATCTAAATCTTCCATGGTTGATTTACAATGTTACTGTTTAAGTTTCATTATTTTTAAAAAGAACTTTTGAACCTCAATATTCTGCCATTGTTCATACAAAAGAAGAAGTAAATGTAAAGAGAGAGAAATGGTGGGGTGGATTGGTTCTAATCGGCAACATGAAGAGTGTTTGGTGGGTGGGTGGATTGTATGATATTACATAATAATTATTTTTTTAATTTTAAAATATCTTTTTTCTATCCCTTGTTTAGTACTTTCTCCGTTTAAAAAAGAATAACCTCATTTTTTTTAGTCTGTTTAAAAAAGAATGTCCTCTTTTTTTTTGTAACAATTTTCCATGTGGCATGTTTAAGACCACAAGATTAAAGGGAAAATTTTGTACATTTGACATAACTTTAATTTAGGACCAAATGATCAAAACTTTTCTTTATTTTCTTAAACTCCGTGTCAAGTCAAACTAGATCATTATTTGTGAAATGGAGGGAGTAATATTTTTGACCTGGATGACATGTCACAATTTGATTCGTTATTGTGTCATGTCATAGTGAATGTAACTCACTCACTTAATATTTGGGGTTAATATGAAGAAAAATGTCTAATAGGTATCAATTTGAAGTTGTAGAGATGTTCAATAGTTACAAGTCTTAGTTGATTTGTTCAATATGAAATGTACAGACAACTTTAAGTAGTTGTAGATGACTTAAGCCTACATCATATAATACCATGCAGGAGGTATAACTAAATCATGAATTAATATCCATAGACCAAAATTCCTACCAAACATAATACTAAATAATACCATAGATAACAAATGGACTATTTATTTTAATGCGGCGGACTACCAAACGACCCCTTACTTTTTCGTTAAAACACTTAGGTGAATAGTTAAATTAATTGATAAAACTTTGACAAAAGACATAAAGTGACATCTAAATTTGTCCTCATTTTTTTTAAAAAAAAATTAACTATGTGAGCGTCCTATTATCCCATTAAATAATCTTGAATTGATATTATTACAATATTTTTTTATCCACCTGAATTTAAAGAGAGTGAAGTAACCTAAAATTATTAATATAATTTTATTTTTACAAATTATTATAAAATATATAAAAAATTCTTATTATTTTAACTTTGTTTTCCTTAATATTTTTTTTCTTTCTTTCTTCCTTCATCAAAAATTAATTGTCATCTCCATTAAAACTTTTTACTTTCAATATCATCATATTTAGCACAACTTCACCTTTTCTTTTTAACTACTATTAGCGTTACTCTCTTAAATTTTAAAATTTTATCAAAATATTTTCTTAAGTTTCAAATAATTTAATAAATCAATTAGATTTCAAGATGATTAAAAAGTATCTTATAGTTTTTTATCCGATTTCTATTAAGTTCTTTCAACTTTTGAAAAATTCATTGATTCTTTAAATTACTATGCCTAAATTTGAAGTTATTTTAAAAGGAGTAATTTATAAAACTTTAAGAATTTTAAAGTTTCTTAAAAAACTAATTAATTTATTTGTCAATAATTCATTAAAGTCTAGAAAATAGTATGCATTATTCTTTATAAAAAAAATTTATTGAAATAAAGAATTTTTCTAGAGAACAAAAAGAAAAAGAAAAAGAAAAGAAAAGAAAAAGGAGATCAGATCAACTTAAAGTAAGGGGTGGGGTGATGATGAGAAGAAAACATAAGAAATGGAGGGATAAATCACTTGAAAGTGGGGTGAAAGATGAAGTAGAATTTAAGATGAAATTAAAAAGTAAGAGAGAGAAAAATAAAGAGAAGAACCTAAAATGAAAAAAAATTACATTTTAAATTAAATTAACACGCGTCATGTAATGATTTCTGCATAATAGTTATTTCTTAAAATTTGAGGCTAATAAAATAATAATATAAGAATATGTGTTCAAAATTATTTAGTGAGGTAATAAGACGTTGCAAAATTAAGATGTGTCAAGATAACTTCAACGATGACTTTATGGGTGTGTTTGGTATAAAGGAAAATGTTTTCCTGGAAAACAGACAGATTTATAACTTATTTTCTTATGTTTGGTAGTGAGTAGAAAATTTTTTTATTAAATAATTTTTAATGTTTGATTTATGAATGAAAATATTTTTGAGAAATATCTTTAATTTTTGAAATTGAAAATATTTTTTTTTGGGGGGGGGAGGTGGGGAGGAGGGGGGCGGGCTAGTAGGGGTGAAATAACAAAAATATTGAATTTGAAAATATTTTTTATAAACAAAATGAAAATTTATTTTGGGAGGTGGGGTGGGGGGAGGGGGCGGGGGTCGAGGTAGGGGTGAAAAATAAAAATTTGAAGTCGAAGATATTTTTTAAAAACAAACTTTAATTAATTTTTTTTTGGGTGGGGTGGGGGTGGGGGACTGGTAGGTGTTTAGGTAAAAAAACAAAAATTTGAAGTTGAAAAATATTTTTTAAAAACAAAATTAATTTCTTTTAGGTTGGGGGGGGGGGGGGGGTAGTAGGGGGGTCAAGGGAAGGAGTGAAAAAAATGAAATTATGAAGTTAAAAATATTTTTTAAAAACAAACTTAAATATTTTTTTTGGGGAGGGGGGGGTGGGGAGGGTGGGGGGGGGGATCGAGAGAAGGGGTGAAGAAATGAAATTTTGAAGTTCCAAATATTTTATAAAAACAAAATCTTCTTTTTTGGGGGGGGGGATTGCTTGCCAGGGGTAGGTAGTGTGGTGGTGGAGGTTCCGGATCGGGTGAAAAAATAAAATTGCAAAATTTTTAAAAAAACATATTTAATTTTTTTGGAGGAGCGTGGAGGGATGATCGGGGTCGGGGGAGGGCGTAGTGAAATATAAAATTTTGAAATTGAAAATGTTTTTTTAGAAATTGATGTTTTCAAAAAAAAAATGTAATTCGAAGTAGGATGAGAGTTTTGGAAAATGTTTTCCTTAACTTTTGAAGGAAAGTCATTTTTCTTAATTTTGAGTAAAATGAGTTGATTTGGAAAATATTCTCCAAAATTTTTGTCCCAACGAAACATGAGAAAAGTGAAAAACATTGACAGAAATATTTTCCTTCATACCAAACACACCTTATATTTCTATTATTGATGGAACAAAAGGAGATAAACAGCCATAAAATTTTGGCCAGAATTTAAAAAGACAGCTATTACCTTTTTATTCAAAATAAAGAAATAAAACTAAGGCTGACTTTTCTCTAGTAAATTGAATAAAACATTTATTATTTTGATAAGATTATTTTTTTGGATCCTACCTAATAAAATATTTAACAGTTTTGTTTCTTCGTCAAGTTCATTTTTCTTGTAATTTTTCGTCATTTTACTTCTTTACCTTACCTTTTTTAAAACAAAAATTCTCTCGACTCTTTTTTAAAAATATTTAAAATGTGGAGTAAATTAAAAAAGAAACTAACAAAAATAAATACCTACTTTATGCCTCCAATAAAACAATTCTATAAGATAACAGAAAAAACACTATTTTTGAGATTTAATTTCATATTTTTTGTATATAAATAATTAATATATTAAAAACTTTTCAATTATAATTCAATTCTAAATATACTATTCATATTTTAAAATAAAACACTTACGCTCTATGTACTGTGAAAAATTCTAAACTTACACTTTCTATGAGTTTATCTATAACAAAATATGTTAAAATAAATTATTAAACGATAAATTAAAATTAATAAAAAAAAAAAGTATTTCTTGTGAAGTTATCCTCACAAAATTTTAAACTGAAATAAAATTTTCATTCACGCATTTGATTTTTAAAAAAAATATTTTTTAAAACGTTAAGTGATATAAATTAGTTAATAAGATACTTCAACGGCTAGCAATAACTTTCTTTTAAGCTAAATACGTACATTATTTATAATTTTATTTAAATGCAATATTTATCATATATAATTTCTTATTTTAAAATTATGTATATATAATTAGTTAGATAGAATTTCATTTATGTAGAACATTCATTCTATACAATGTTTGTATTTTGTTTAGGAAGTTAAAAATAACATTATTGGTGAATAAAACTTGTATGATTTTTATAAAATAGAAGATGTGAATGTTTGTTTTTAAAATATAGAGGGTCTTATCTTTGATTGAACATATATAGCATACAAATGTTTAGTGTAATTAATTAGGATCGATACTTACAGTTATATGAATCGTATGATTTCTATAAAATATATATATATATATATATATATATATATATATATATATATATATATATATATTGATCTCTATAAAGTGTTGAGTTTTAACTGTTTTTACTGTAATATTTTTACGTTATATTAAAAACTAATAATATATAATTAAAATTGTTTAAACACAATAATTAATAAAATTATTTAATAAGAGTTAATATTAATAACAAATATCAGTAATAATTCATAAATTATCAAGTCAGTATACTATAGAAGCGCAAAACTACAATATTAATGTGTAAACACTTTCTTTGTTTTTTTTTTTTTTTTGAAATACTCTTAGCTGTAGGATATCACTTAAGTATTTAAATATGTAGTTTAGTTTTTAAAAAACATAATAATTAGCAAATATGCAAAACTACAACATTATGTGTAACTATCTTTGGTTGTTAAATGGGATCATCGCTTATGAACCATATGAGTTTAAGTATTTTTATAATGTGTCGATGTCTACTAATTCTAAAATATTTTGAGTTTTGATTGTCGTTATTGAAATATTTCAAATTATATTTCTAATTTTATATATAGCTTAATTTTTTAAACATAATAAGTATTACAATTACCTAATTAATTAGAACTCATATAAATAACAAATATAAGTAATGATTCTCAAATCATCAAATTGGCATAACACAGGAGCAAAAGACGACAATATTAATGCTTGACTTTTTTGGTTTGTTATCTTGGGTTGATACATATGAACTAGAGCGTTTAGAGTTTTGACTATTATTAGTAAACTATTTTATATTATATTAAAAAATTATGTAAAATGTAATTTAAATTTATTTATATAATAAATATAATAAAATTACTTAATTTTATTCGTATTTAGTTTTAAAAAATACTAATTTTAGGAAAAAATAATATAAATATTATTACTACAACTATGTAAACTTAATATTTAAACATATCATTTCATAACAAACATTTTTTTAAATATATATATGTTATGGAACTTTGATAGTTCATGCTTAACAATTTTGTGTTGTCATTATAATCGGAGAACTACGAAGACATTTTTCTTTTTTCTTTTTATAAAACATTATTTTGACATCATAAAGAACTTTATATATCTGTTTTGTGTTATTATTATTTTTCAATGAAACTCCATCAATATTTTTATCCAAAAAATATTTGTATACATCTCTAGTACTCAATTAAAAAATACATTAATGTTAATGAGTCTTTATTTGTCTATGTTAGGTTATTAACATTTTAATATTAATATTTAACATATTAAATTGATTTATTTTGGAGTTATAAGAATAACCATTGGTAGGCATTTGTGTTTTAACTGCCAATTTAATCATGTTATTCATCTTTGACTTGGTAGCCATGTAATGCCATTACTTTTGACTTTATTGGTTGAATTCATTGTAGAGATAAAAACATTTCAATAAACATTGGAATGAATAACTACTACATCATCCATTAGTATTGGTTGTCCATCACTTTATTTCATTCTTAATTCCTCCATTACTCTTTGTAACCTATGTAACTCCTATTGTAACCTTTGTAATCTATGAAACTCCTACGGCCATTATCTTCATTATTTACTACCTCCATTATCTTCCTATTCATTGCTAGGATGACTTCTTGTAGTATAAATAGTGGTGGTCTTCATTTGGTTTGATACACACACAAATCACAAGAGAAAACAAAGAGTGAAAGAGTTAATCTAAAAGAGAGTTCTTATTAGTTGAAGGAAGATGCTTTTTTTTTGTGGAGCTTTGGACTCAACTCTTGTCCAGAGTTGTTGAGTTATACTTTGTGAAGACTGTTGTATCCTGAAGGGGACAAGTCAAAGAGAACTACTGCTGGACCGGTGAAAACATTTATTGCAGTGGACTTGAATCTCCTTAAAGAGAGCGAGATATCCGCGCCTCAACCTGAAGAGATTAATTTCTTCATTTTATTTTCAATTTTTATATTTCAATTTTATTATCTTGTATGTTTTTTCACTAACAATTTTAAGGAGATTCAAAGATGACTACAATTGAAAAAGCCGCAGATGTCAAGATGGGAGATCTTAACAAGCCATTACGGTTCAATGGTAACCATTTCAAGAGATGGAAGGGTAAAATACTTTTCTACTTAAATCTTCTCAATGTTTCTTATGTATTAACTGAGAAGAATCCAAATAAAGAAGACATCACCACTATCAATGATGATGAAACTATTTCTCATCTAGCGAAAGTGGAAAAGTATGATGGTGATTCCTATAAGTGTCGGTATTATCTTCTTAATTGTCTATCTGATAATTTTTATGATTATTATAATAGAACTTACTCTAGTCCAAAGAAAATTTGGAAGGCATTGCAGAGAAAGTATGATACCGAAGAGGCTGGAGCGAAAAAATATGCAGCTAGTAGATTTTTTTCGTTTCCAAATGGTGGACAACAAATCAGTGGTAGATCAAGCTCAAGACTTCATCATGATTGTTGGAGAGCTTAGGTCCGAAGAGGTTAAAATTGGAGATAACCTTATTGTTTGTGGCATAGTGGATAAACTTTCACCTTCTTGGAAGGAATTTAAAAAAACTATGCGCCACAAACAAAAGAAAACCTCTCTTGAAACCTTAATAATGAAAATCTGCATGGAAGAAGAAGCAAGGGGCCAAGATGAACTTTTACAAACAGAAGAGAACAACATCACATCGAAGGTAAATTTAATTACTTCGAATAATGCTACTCCTGAAACTCACAAAAATATTTCTTTGAAGCCTAAGAAGAAAAAATTCAAGAAAAATAATGGTATACCTCCCAAGAAAAATAATAGTGAAAATCACCAAGCACAAAATCAACAAGTTCAAGAAAAGGGACCATGCTTTGTTTGTGGCAAGAGTGGACATATTGCTCGATTTTGCAGATTCAGAAAACGTGGTCCTAACCCTCAGGCAAACGTTACCGAAGAGAACGTTAAGTTAGAACTATTCATCCTAACTTAAAGAGAAAAGTAAAGGAAGTGGGGGATTTTTTTTCTCAAGAAATTCATAGTAAAGATGGGAGGAGTTTAGATATTGAATATGAAATATGAAGAAAATAAAAGTGACAGGAGTAGGCCCCGCGCGTGTATACAAGCATGTGCATGTCTGGTTAATGATAGAAGATCAGCGTTTAAGGGTTATAAAATATCAAAAATAAAAGATTTAGGGGGGGATAATAGGACCCCCGCAGAGTATTAGTGCGTAGTTGAGAATTGACTAATAAGTTAGGGGGTCATTTGAACATTTGTCTTAATCTCATCAATTATTTTCAATGCATTAAAAACATAATTAAAAAATATATTTAATATTTAACTTAAAGGATAAAAATATCTAAAAATAAACTAGTTTATAGTCCTTTTATGGTTGTGGCCAAATTATGGCTAAACTTTTCTCGGCGAAAATATTTTTTTGGAACAAAATATCAAATCTCACGTGAGCAAACAGGCTCTAACCATGTAGCATGTATTGGAAGAGTTATAATGGTTGTAGGTGATAGGTGCTTTGGGTGATAACAAATCAGTCCCCTTTTCAGGTAAGTAGTAAACTAAAGTGTGAAAAGACAGCTACAGTACTCCCCACTCTTCTTTATTCAAATCAATATTCCCATTTTTTCTAACAAAATATTCCCAGCAACTAAGTGTTCTTCTCCGACACCGACACCTTTTGGAGTTCCTCCGGCGACAACCCTGCAGAAATATGAAAATGTAGACGTTTTATTCGTATATACTCTACACATTTTCCCCTGCATGACTTTACTTAGCTAAATAAGTCTTCCATAAACCTACAAATATATGCATTTTTAATTGAATATTGATGATAATCTTGTTTCTTTTTTACAGTAAAGGAAGATTCCATAGCCCCAACATACCAAAACTAGTTGTATTCTTCATGTTGGCCTGTTTTGCTTCAGTGAAGCAGTGTTTTGTTCCACATAGAACAAAGAAATGTGTTCATGTAAGGGGAAAAACAGAACAACAAGTTGAGGAGAAAACAGAAGAAATAGTTTTAGTGGAATGTGTTGGTATAACAAAAGAAACACAACAATTAATTCCAGCACAATGTGGTGGTCTGATAACAAAAAATACAGTTCCAGACTTGATAGATGTGGTCTTTAGCTGATGTCCTCAACAAACAGCTTTTTAGAGACAATGTTCCAGTTTTTTAGAAACATTTATTTTAGCTGTTGTCTAGACATGTTTATGATGCTTGTTTGAGTTTTATATTCATTGGTTATTGTTTTCATAATAGGAGTGAATAGTTATCGTGTTTCTCATTTAGGTATACTACAATCCATGTTGCTCAGACTCAAATGCGTGTTGGATTCTCTAATAGTAGTGTATTTTTGAAGAATCGCAGCATCGAAAGTGAAGAGTCCGTCACAATAAAGAAATTTATCAATTTGTTTGGTTGTTGTTGGATAGACATTGGCATACAAGACAGTCTTTCTTTAGCTCTAGTAAATTAAATGAATTTCATGTGATAATCCTTGCACATTCATGTTACAGAAGAAGAAGAAGGTTCTGGAAAAATTTCATGAAGAATGTATTTTATTAAAATGGAAAAAAAGTGAGTGAGACTATTACATGTGATCCTATATATATATATATATATATATATAGATACAAACTCAGAGTTAGCTAACAAACTGTACGTAAAAGTGACTTTCCTATAACTAACTCTAACAAACAAATGAACAGTGTTAACTAACTTTGTGACTAACTGACCGTTAACTAACATTAATAACTAAATTATATTCTCATCACCCCTCTCAAGTTGGAAGTAAGTGAGTTTACAGACAACTTGTTCAAAAGTGTAGCATGCTTGACTCCAGTCAGAGCCTTTGTAAAAATACCTACCATTTGTGAATCTGTGCAAATGTGATGAAGTGTAATCAGGCCCTGTTGAAGTTTATCCCTAACAAAGTGGCAATCGATCTCTATATGTTTGGTCCTTTCGTGGAACACTGGATTCCTGGCAATGTGTACTGTAGCTTGGCTGTCACAGAAGACCTGTATTGGCAAGGGGCAATATTCACACAATTCAGTTAGTAACTTTTCAAGCCACACTATCTCACTAATTACCTGTCTTACAACTCTTGACTCTGCCTCTGGAGAGGATAATGAAATTGTGACTTGTTTCTTAGACTTCCACACTATCTCAAAGGTGCATGTTTGATTTTAGGTACTGCTTCTAGCTCATCAAAGCTGTGTACAGGAAAAATGACCCCGTTGGAGATGGTCATAATTGATGAAGCTGCTCAGCTTAAAGAATGTGAATCCACTATTCCCCTACAGCTCCCAGGTCTCCGTCATGCTACACTTATTGGGGATGACAGACAATTGCCTGCAATGGTTCAGAGCAAGGTTTGTTATTGCTTGATATTAAAAAATCAGAATCATTCTCTTTTATCATTGACAAAATGTCTATAATTTGGCAGTTATCTGGGAAGGCTGGCTTTGGGAGGAGCTTATTTGGGAGACTGGTAAATATTGGTCTCAAGAAGCACCTTCTTAATGTTCAATATAGGATGCATCCTGCAATAAGTTTCTTTCCAAATAGAGTGTTCTACAAGAACAAAATTATGGATGGTCGAAATGTAAAAGAAGCAATTTATGAGAAGAGATTTCTTAAAGGAAATATTTTTGGCTCCTATTCTTTTATTAAATAAGCTCTGGGAAAGAGGAGCATAAAAACAAACACAGCACAAGAAATCTTGCAGAAGTTTATGTTGTAGCTGAGATAGTTGCCAACCTTTATAGAGGTAATAATCTATCTTTCAAGGACTTCATTTTTGCTTATGATGAGTCTTTCTTGTTTTCACTCATGTATCTTGGTTAGCAACTCTGATTTAGTTTTCTGTATTGTAGAGTCTTTTACTTCAAGGAAAAAGATTTCTGTTGGTTGTCTATCGCCTTACAAGGCTCAAATTCTTGCGATTCAACAAAAACTTGGAAAGAAGTATAGCACAGATGTCAACAGTCACTTCTCAGTGAATGTACGCTCTGTTGATGGTTTTAAAGGTGGTGAAGAGGATGTGATAATTATATCTACTGTTCGTTCCAATGGGAGTGGTTCAGTGGGTGTTCCTTTCTAATCGTCAGAGAGCAAATGCAGCAAGCAAGGTATACTACTTTACTGGACTGCAATATTACATGTTAAATATTTTTTAAATGTTAGAAATGATTATAATTGTCTATTCTTATCTCAAAGTTGTTTTTGAATGAAAAGATGATGGATGACCATGTTCATATTTTGCTTCCTTGGTTTCGTATGCAGATACTGTCTTTGGGTATTAGGAAATGCGGCAACTTTGGTTAAAAGTGGTTCCAATTGGAAACAATTAGTCATCGACTCCAAGGCTCGGGGTTGTTTCTTTGATGTTAAAAAAGAATATAGTTTGACTCAAGCTATTGTGAGTGCTACCATTGATTTTGGACAGATTGAGACATTTCTCAGCATGGACTCTCCTCTATTCAAAACAGCCAAGTGGAAGGTGTGCTGCTTCATCTTGCTTATAATGGATGTTAAGTTTCTTTCCTGGAGTCAATTTTGTCTTTTGAAAAATAATTTAAAGGCCTTATCATAAACCCCTAAGCATATGCTAGCAACTAAGCCCCAGACAGGAGGTGGACGTCTCAATCTGAAACCAGCCTTGTCTACCAAATTACATCGAGAAGGTAGCATGTTGAACTAGAGTGTCCTTAATTAAGGAAGTTGTCTAAATCATTGGTGAAAATCATTTTTCACATGATTGTTTCTTGAATCTTGATGGCCAAAAAAACAGATTTGCTGAATTTTATTTTGCTACTAAGCCGTTTATATCAAAACTACTACTGGTGCTTGCTATTCTTTCTTTTGAATGCTTGTTCTATCATTTTTGTTTTTTCTTACCACAATTCTCATAATTTCTTGTTCTTCCGTTTCAGTTATCACCTATTCCTTTTTCTTCTTCGCTATTACATTATTTCATTGTTGTTCCTATTCTTCTTATTTTGTATGTTGTGTACTGCTCTCCATTTCACATTGTTTTGTTGTTGTTACTGCTCCCCTCTGTATTTCCTTCTTAAAACTGTTTGGAAATGATTTATTTAAGCAGCCTCTCTATCACTACTAGGTAGAGATAAGGATCTTCTACCTTCACTGCCCCACTTGTGGGATTACATCGGGTATGTTGTTATTATTATAGTTCGGGATAATGCACAAGTACCCCCTCAACCTATGCGCGAAATCTCAGAGACACATTTATGTTATACTAAGGTCTTGTTAGCTCCCTGAACTTATTTTATTAATAAATTTTTATCCCTTTTTAACCTACGTGACACTATCATATGGGCCCAACGCTCATTGATTTTTTTTTAAAGCTAGTGCCACATAGGCCAAAAAGGGTAGAAAATTACTTATAAAATAAGTTTAGGAGGCTAATAGGACCATAGTATAGTATAAGTGTATCTCTGAAATTTCGGGCATAGGTTAAGGGGATATTTGTGCATTTTCCCTTATGGTTCTGTTATTTCGTTTGCAATTTGGAGAAATAACAGATTCCCTGCTGTTATAAACTAACAGATTCTCTTCGGCGATAATTTCTCAAAATCGATGGCCAGAATTACGGATACCGAGATCTGTAAAGAAGTGATCTCACTTTTGGTGAAACTTTCAAGTGGTTGGCGTACATCAGAAAAGCACAGCATGCTCAGCTACAGTAAGGGGAGTTCGTCTAAACTATTGGAGATCTACAGTGTCAGGCACCTTAAGTTAATTTGGACCATCGATGTCTGTTAGAGAATTCCTTATACTTCCAAGTACTAAGAATCTGGGATATTTTACCAGTATTTCAAATACCAAACTTGGTAAAGGACGTTGACATCCATTTTGGTAACTATGCTGTGTACATGATGAATCTTTGCAAATGCTAGCATGTGGAGCGGTAAGACTCATCTTAGTTCTTCCTCTCATCTGAATTGCTATCTTTGTATGTTCATAAAAATATTAACACCTTGGATCATTGATGTTCTGACTTCACAAGTTATTTTTCTGTAGAAATTTTATACTTCCAATGACTTGGCCAATTGATGGAAATTATGCCTCAAAAATCAGCTCAATACAGAATGAAGCAGACCAGAATTTGACATGTCAACCAGTAGTTATGTGTTTGAGGTACAAACGAGGATCCTCAAGATGTACCGAGCGAGTCTAGGATGTATACCTTAGTTGTACAGATTCTCCACTTTTGATGCCGCACCCGTCTCAAATTCTCCAAAAATACACTACTTTTGGCGAATCCGACACGCATCGATCGACATTTGTGAAGAGTCCGAGCAACATAGGACTATATACTAGAGGTTTATTGTATAAGGGAAAATACTTCATCTTGAATAAGACAACAGAAGTTTCTGGTTTACACTTGCTTTTTAGTGTGTCATTTTTACAATGATGTGATTTTCTATTTATGTTTTAGCACAGATGATTTGTATAGCTACCACCAATGATTTTCCTTATAGATATCAGACTAATCTAGTTACTAACTTTGGATTGTTACCAGTACCGTACCCTACCCATTAAAAAAAAAGAAAAAATTTAAATTTCAAACATATTTTTCTCACTACTCAAAACCACCCACGCCCCCAATCATACAAATAAATAAAAACTTTAAAATTTATTTTTGAAAAATATTTCAATTTTAAAGAGTTTTACCTCACCCAATCCCTTCCCCTACTACCGCCTCCCCCCTCCCACAAAAAAAGTTTCTTTTGAAAAATATTTTAAAATTTAATTTTTATGCCACTCCCCCCCTCCTTCCCAGACAAGACCATCCCCTCCCCCGCAACCCCCGTCAATTTTTTTTAAAAAAGATTTTTTGGGATGTATTTCAAATTCCAAAATTTTCATTTTTATGCCACATACACCCCTACCCCTACCCCTCAGACCACATTTATCAATTTTTTTTAGAAAGATCTTTTTTGAAAAATATTTTAAGTTTTTAAAAATTTTATTTTATGCCAGCCCCACCCTACCCAACCCACAGGCCGTCATCCCCTACACCCGAGCCATCCCCGTCAATTTTAATTGTTTTTGTTTTTAAAAATTCATTAAGGAATTAAAGGTGCAAACAAATTCGTTGTAGCAATGAAGCAAATGGGGATGATTCCATCAAATTTGGTATAAGGGTTTAGTAATCAATTATTATAATTCAACTAAAAATAGAGATTTAAACAAGTAATAGACAACCTAGGAGTGTGAGAGTTTGTATCAACAACAAATAGACGTATAAGTGCTTGCTCAATATTTTTAATAAATATGAATAGGCTGAGTAATCGTCAATGACAGAAATCTTTTTTCAATCTCAAAGAATTATATCAAAGAATCTCCTTCCTATCTCATCTATCTAAAATATAAATCAATTCAATACCTTACTTAAAGATCTTTTTAAAGAAAATTTGACAATCAAAATTGAACGACAATTTATCTTTCACATAAAGAACAACAATCAAATCCATTTTGCAAGTATTAAACTTTTTACCCACTTCAATTGATCTCTTTCAAGCATCAATCGAAGATCTATTATGAGATTAGTTTTTTAACCCTAACCCATAAATTAACCCCATGCCGAATAATTTAAATCTATGAATGAACAACACAAAAATAGGCAAGACATAAGACACACTAAATTAAATCAACATCAAACTCCATATTCACACCCATGGAGTTGGGGCTTTTGCCAAGCATCATAAAAGGAAAAGAAATTATACCGATTATGTTTTCAAACGTTAAGGAGTTGACAATCAACAATAATCTTCAATATACACTTTTAGTTGAACCCTCAAATGTCAATGACAAGATTGTTCATAACTCCCCAAAACTAAGAGAAAGGCAAAATGGGTTATTCCTCCATATCAAAAAGTAAAAAACTTTTAAAAGTAGATTCAATATTCAATACATATTCTCTCTCCTTTGGGATATTTATAATTATTTTCAAATATTAGTTTGAGATTCCATGTGCGACATGATCAATGATGTTAGCCGGGCTCACCTAGCACAATCAGTGCATCACCATATGTTTTTTTTATCTCACCATTCCTCTACTTCAAGCTTTAGGTGCTTGAACCTCATGAGTTGACAAACTCAATTGAGTCATCCTTCCACATTTGGCGAATCGTCGACTATCACCTTGTTCAATCGCATTCAGTCTTCCTTTTAATTCAGAATTTTGTCACCTTCAGCGATGGAGCTTTTATCTCGCCTCACTACTTCAGTGAATTGCCGTTTTAACTTTGCTTCACTGACTTACCTTAAATATTCTCAAACATAAAAATTATCACTTTAGGTAGGGTACGAACTATTGGGTGATTCACCCTTTTGATTAGGTGATCCTCAACTGAGAGTTTTTACACTCTTTTCTATGTTTTTTCATAGATTAAACTTTATCGTGTTCTTTAGCCTTTATAGCTATAAACTATTAAAATATTATCAGATAATGACATAAATAAGCATTGAGGATACTATTTTTTGAACTAAAAAGGCCTCAAATGAGTCAAAATATCAAAATCATCACTTGTCGTGCTTAACCACACGTTCACACCATATCAATGTTGTGTAGAGGTAGAAGGTCCATGGGACGTAAACTTATTTTCCTAGAGAAGAAGTAAGAACGGTGTTTGGGGAATAAACGTTTGCGAACTTTGTGCTAGCAATCACTTGTGGCTATTCATACATAGTATGCAAGGTTATCCAAAATGATTGAGCATTAAGCGTATATAGGTGATGTTTTAAGTCTGTCATTGTATTTCATGTATTCTCAATGTTGCGTGTTTGGTATGATTGGAAGTGTTTTCCATGGAAGATGACAAACATTGGTGGGGCTAGTGTAAGAAAAAAAAGGGTATATCTCATGTAGGAGCTTCTCATGCATAATTGTAACAGATAATTGATTCTACAATTGAATAGTTATAGTGATTTTTTCTTCTGATAAAACATTGTGTTACAAACATTAATATCTATCCTTAAATAGCTTTGATTGACCATTAACGAAATACAAGGGCTCATAATCGCAAATTGACGGTTTGATGATTAACAATTTATAGGAGAAATAGATTCACCTATAGAATAGAAACGAGTACAAGCAAGATGATTAAGTGTGGTACACATTACTACTAAAAAACTATTTATTTTTAAGGCAATATAAAATGAATTTTCAGAAAAGTACTTTTGAAAAGAAAAAAAAAAGTAAATTGTGTTTAGTTAATTCATTTCAAAAGTGTTTTTGATAAGCATATTACGTTTGACTGGTTATTTTTTAGAAAGGGCCATTGAGTCAAATTATGAAAAAAAGACAAATATCAATAAACTTTTAATATTAAAATTATTTTATAGATCTAAATAATTTGAATTATCTATTATAAAGTTTGTAAGTAAATTCTTATTGTCAAAAAAATTAAAATGTACAATTCAAAATTTTAAATTAATATTTTACATATTAAATAAATAAATAAATAAAGTATTGATGTAATATTAACATGATTATTTAAATATAATTAAAAATATCAAGAAAAATAAATTTAAAAAATATTTCACAAATTAAATAACTAAATACATGTTACCAGTTTCAAAAAAAAATAACAACTAAATACGGAAAATTACCACAAAAGTAAATAAAGCCCTATCTTTTTTCTTTTTTCAAATCTTGCAAAAAGTATTATTGTTAACATTTTTTCTTTTCCGATCCTGTTAAATATTACATAAAATAATATATAAATGAAAAATCATATATATATATATATATATATATATATGATAATAATAATAATAATAATAATAATAATAATAAAATTAAAAAAATTAGTATATATATATAAAAAATATTAAATAAAAATTCGTCAAACTTATATGAAAT
This sequence comes from Solanum lycopersicum, assembly GCF_036512215.1. Taxonomy (NCBI): domain Eukaryota; kingdom Viridiplantae; phylum Streptophyta; class Magnoliopsida; order Solanales; family Solanaceae; genus Solanum; species Solanum lycopersicum. The sequence goes on from NC_090805.1 coordinate 5,016,888, forward strand.
ATGCTAATTAATTAATAAGAGATATATCAATAAATATGTAAACAGAAATGTATAACTTAATTCATCCCAACAACATAAAAACTGGTTCTACTTCCATAGTAATTTTACTGATTGGCCAACACTTTATCTATTTCTTCCTGAAATGTACCGTGTCCTTCCACGAACTTAAACCATTGAAAGAACAACCCAGGATCCCAATAGCATCTTCTAGTTAGGACTCTAAAGTGGCTAAATATTGGTTTGTGCATATATGTGATGGTTGTATGTTTCTTATTTATGTATTCATACATATGTACTCTTAGTAGTATCATTTGTGCAATACATAGTAGGAAGACATATGAAAGGACATCATGTATATAATCACATTCAACGAACAAGCTATTGTGACTTGTGGTTTTCAAGTGATTTTTCTCATTGTTATATGTGATTGTTCATGATTATTTGTAATTCTTTGGAGGCTTGGGTACAATACTGATACACTAACTATGAATAGCTCGGATACCACACCGGTATATTAGCTAAGGATGTATCACTTACCACATCGGTACACTATCAGTATGCTTTGGGTTCTTTGAGTAGACCAGCCAAATAATTGTTGCACGGTGGACCGTTGAGCGGTCCAGGTTACTTTGAAAGTGTCATGACCCAGGGGTACACCTTATATGTAATATGATGTACTTTATTCTGAAGAAATCTCATACAAGCCCTTAGCATATCCATAACATAAGATAATTCAAAAGTGAGGAATTTTAAAACATTTTTTTCAAACAATCAAAGTCTTTATAAAATGAAGCAAAAGTCTTATTACACTTTTGTTTCAAACCATCTAGCATAAAGGCGATGATGACATGCCACGTCCAATGTTGATCGTCAATATGTGTTGTCCAAAGGCAAGGATGGCATGCCACATCCGACGTCATCCAAACGAGTGTGCTGTCCAAGGGCGAGATGTCATGCCACGCCCGATGTAGTCCGACCATGTGTGTTTCCCAAGGAAAATGATGGCATCTAACGCCCGACGTCGTGTGACAGTGTGTGCTGCACAAGGGCAAGTATGGAATGCCACATCAACGTAGTACGACCGTGTGTGCTGTCAAAAGGCGATGATGGCATGCCAATCCCGACGTCGTCCAACCCTGTGTAAAAGGCATGCCACACCCGATGTAGTCCGACCGTGTGTGCTTTCCAAGGGAAATGTTGGCTTCTAATGCCTGACGTCGTCTTATAGTGTGTGCAGCACAAGGGCAATAATGTCATGCCAGGTCAACGTCGTCCGACGGTGTGTGCTGTCCAAAGACGATGATGGCATGCCATGCCCCACGTCGTCCAACCCAGTGTATGTTGTCCAAGGGAGAATATGGCATGCCCCACCCGACGTTGTCCGACTGTGTGTTCATTCATACGGAGATGATGGCATGTCACGATCGACGTCATCTGACCATGTGTGCTGTCAAAAGGCGATGATGGGATGCCACACTCGACGTCGGTGCACTGTATATGCTGTCCAAGGGCGATGATGGCATGCCACGCCCGACGTTATCCGACCATGTGTGCTACCTAAGGGCGAGGATGGCATGTCATGTTCGACATCATCCAACTGTGTCTGCTGCCCAATAACGATAATGGCATGCCATGCCCGACATCGTGCGATCGTGTGTGTTTCCCAAGGTCCATGCGGGCATGCCACACTTGACGTTATCCGATTGTGGTGCGCAAGGGCGATGATAACATTCCACGCCCAACGTAGTCCAATCGTGTGTGCTGTCCAATGGTGATGATGGCATGCCACGCTTGACGACATTCAACCATGTATGCTGTCCAAGGTCAATGATGTTATTTAACGCCCAACGTCATCCAACCGTGTGTGCTGTTCAAGGGCAATAATAGGCCACACCTAACATCATCCGACCATGTGTGCAATCCAAGGGCGATGATAACATACAGCGCTTGACGTCATCCGACTGTATATGTCAAGCTCGACGTCATCCGATACCGTGCGTGCTATCCAAAGGTGATGATGCAATACCATGCTCAACATCATCCGATCATGTGTGTTGGCCAAGTGCCATGATGGCATGCCAGGCCGACGTAGTCAGACCGTGTTGCTGTCCAAGGGCGATGATGGCATGCCAGGCCCATTGTCATCCCACCATGTGTGTTGTCCAAGGGCGAAGATGGCATGTCATGCTAGACGTTGCCCGACCGCGTGTGATTCCCAATGGTAATGATGACATGCCACGCTCGATGTCGTCCAATCGGGTATGCTATCCAAGGGCGATGATGGCATGCCAAACCCAACATCGTCTGACAGTGTGTGCTGCACAAGGGAGATTATGGCATGCCACGCCTGACATCATCCGAGCATGTGTGGTGCCCAAGGGCCATGCGCGCATGCCACACCCTTTGTGGTCCGACGTGTGTGATGTACAAGGGCGATGCTTAAATGCCACGCCCAATGTTGTCCGATCGTGTTTTCTATTCAAGGGCGAAGATGCCATTCCAGGCGTGACGTTGTCCGACCGTGCTTCTCAAGGGCAATGATGGCATGCCACACCCGACGTAGTCCGATTGTGTGTGCTATCCAAAGGCGATGATGGCATGCCACGCTCATCATCGTTCGACCGTGTGTGCTACCCAAGGGCGATCATGGCATGCTACGTCCGATATGGTTCATCCATCTATTTTGTCCAAAAGCGATGATGGCATGCCACGCCCAACGTCATTCGACCGAATGTGATGTCCAAGGGCGAGATAGCATGCCAAGACCGATGTAGTCCGACCGTGTGTGCTTCCCAAGGTCAATGATGGCATCTAACGCCCGACGTCGTCTGACAGTGTGTGCTGCACAAGGGAAATAATAGCATGCCATGTCAACATTGTCCGACTGTGTGTGAACTCCAAACGCGATGATGGCATGCCATGCCTGACGTTGTCCAACCCAGTGTATGTTGTCCAAGGGCGATGATGGCTTGCCCCACCCGACATTGTCCAACTGTGTGTTCATTCAAACGGCGATGGCGACGTATCACACCCGATGTCGTCTGACTGTGTATGCTGTCCAAGGGCAATGGTGGCATGCCACGCCCGACGTTGTCCGATCGTGTGTGCTACCCAAGAGAGATGATGACATGTCACATCCGACATCATCCGATCGTGTCTGCTGCCCAATGGCAATAATGGCATGCCACGCTTGATTTCATCCAACCGTATGTGCAGTCCAAGATCCCTGCCGGCATACTACTTTCGACGTCGTTCATGTGTCTGTGCTGTCCAAGGGAAATTATGGCATGCCACGCCCGACGTAGTCCGACCATGTGTGCTGCTCAAGGGCAATGATGGCATCTAACGCCTGATGTGGTTCGACCGTGTGTACTTCCCAAGGGCGATGATGGAATGGCACACCCTACGTTGTCCGACCATGTATGCTGTCCAAAGGTGATGATGGCATTCCAAGCCCGATGTCATCCACTGTGTGTGCTGCCCAAGTGCGATGATGACATGTAACGCCTGACGTCTTCCGATTGTGTATGCTGTCCAGCGGCCAAGTCGGCATGCCATGCCCGATGTTGTCCAACCGTATGTGCAGTCCAAGGTCCATTGATGGCATGTAATGCCTGACGTGGTTTGACCATGCGTGCTGCCCTAGGGTGATGATGGTATGACACGCCCTATGTCGTCCGACCATGTATGCTGTCTAAGGGCGATGATGGCATACAACGCCTGACGTTGTCCGACCCTTTTATGCTTTCCAAAGGCGATGATGGCATGCCACGCCCAACATCGTCCAACCGTGTGATCGTTCTAAGGGCGATGATGACATGCCAAGCCCGACATAGACTAACCATGTATGTTTTCCAACGGCGCATATGGCATGTCATGACCGACATTGTCCTACTGTGTATGCTGTCCAAGGGCGATTATAGCATGCCAAACTCGACGTCATTTGATTGTGTGTGCTGCCTAAGGGCCATGAGGGCATTCAATGCCCTACGTGGTCCGATCATGTGTGATGTCCAAGGGCTATGATAAAATGCCACGCCCTATGTTGTCCGATCGTGTATTCTATCCAAGGGCGATGATGGCATGCCACACCCGACATTGTCCGACCGTGATGCGCAAGGGAAATGATGGAATTCCACGCCTGACGTAGTCCGATTGTGTGAGCTATCCAAGGGCGATGATGACATGCCACGCTCGTCTTCGTTCGACCATGTTTGCTATCCAAGGGCAATGATGGAATGCCACGTCCGATGTCGTTCGTCAATGTGTGTTGTCCAAAGGCAATGATGGCATGCCATGCCTGACGTCATCAAACTGAGTGTGCTCTTCTAAGGACGAGATGACATGCCACGCTCGACATCGTGTGATCGTGTCTGCTTCCCAATGGTGATAATGGCATGCCACGCCCGACATCTTGCGACCATCTGTGTTGCCCAAGGGCCATGCGGGCATGCCACGCTTGACGTCATCCGTCTTTGCTTGGAAAGGGCGACAATAACATGCCACGCCCAACATAGTACGATCGTGTGTGCTGTCCAAGGGCGATAATGGCATGCCATGCTCGACGACGTCCGACCCTACGTATGCTATCCAATTGTGATGATGGAATGCCACACCCGACATCATTCGACCGTGTTTTCATTCCAAGGGCAATGATGGCATGCCATGCGCGACGTAGTATGACCGTGTATGCTATCCAAGGGCAATGATGGCATGCTATGCCCAACATTTTTCGACCGTGTATGCTCTCCAAGGGCGATGATGGAATGCTACGCCTGACATCGTCCGACCGTGTGTGCTGCCCAAGGGCGATAATGGCATGACACAACCGACATTATCCGACTGCCTGTGGTGCCCAAGGGCCTTGCAGGCAGTGCCATGCCCTACGTTGTCTGATCGTATGTGCTGTCCAAGGGCATTTATAGCATGCCACTCCCGACATCATCTCACCCTATGCATGTTGTCTAATTGCGATAATGGCATGACACGCCCGACATCGTCCGACCGTGTGTTCATACCAAGGGTGATGATGGCATGCCACGCCCGACGTCATCTAACTGTGTGTGTTGCCCAAGGGAAATTATGGCATAGCACGCCCGACGTCATCTGACTGTCTATGCTGTCCAAGGGTGATGATGGCATGCCATAGCCAACGTCGTACGACCCTGTGTATGCTGTCCAATTGCGATGATGATATGCCAAGCCCGACATCTTCCGAGCGTCTGTGATTTCCAAGGGAGATGATGGCATGCGACACCTGACGTCGTCTGACCGTATGTTCTTTTCAGGGGCAATGATGGCATGTCAGGCCTGACGTCGTCCGTCCATGTGTGCTTCCCAATGGCAATAACGACATGCAACGCCCAACATTGTCTTACCGTGTGTTCATTCCAAAGGCGATGATTACATTCCACGCCCGATATTGTATGACCGTGTATGCTGTCAAAGGGTGATGATAGTATGCCAAGCCCGACGTAGTCTGACCGTGTATGTTGTCCAAGGATGATGATGGCACGCCACGCCCGACGTCATTTGACCGTGTGTTCTACCGAAGGATGGTAATGTCATGCAATACCTGACGTCATCCGACCGTGTGTGCTGCCCAAAGGCCATGCGGGCAATGCCACGCCCTACGTTATCCGATCGTGTGTGCTGTCCTAGGGGGTTGATGGCATGCCATGCCCGACGTGTCTGACCCTATGTATTTTGTCCAATTGCGATGATGGCATTCCACACCCAACATCGTCTGACCGTGTGTTCATTCCAAACACGATGACGGCATGCCACTCCCGACATCATCCAACCGTGTGTGCTTCCCAATAGTGATGATTACATGGCACACCCGATGTCGTCTGATTGTGTATGCTGTCCAAGGGTGATGAAGACATGCCACGCCCAACGTCGTCTAACCATGTGTATGTTGTCCAATTGTGATGATGTCATGACACACCCAATATTATCTGCCTATGTGTTCATTCCAAGGGTGATGATGGCATTCCATGCCCGACATCGTTTGACCGTGTGTTCATACCAAGGGTAATGATTTCATGTCATGCCTGACGTAGTATGACCTTGTATGTTGTAAAAGGGCGATGATGGCATGTAATGCTCGACGTCGTTCGACTGTGTATGCTTTACAAGGTCTTTCGACCGTAAGTGCATTCTAGGAGCGATGATGGCATTGCCATGGACGACATCATCCGAACGTGTGTGCTACTCAAGGGCCAAGATGGCATGCCACGCCCGACGTAGTCCAATCGTGTGTGTTGTCCAAGGGTGCTGATTGCATTCCACGCTCGACGTCATTTTCCCTTGTGTATGCTATCATTTTGCGATGATTGCATGCCACAATGGACATCATCCGACCATGTGTTCATTCCAAGGGAGATTATAGTGTGCCACGCGCGGCATAGTCCGACCATATATGATATCTCAGAGCTATGATGGAATGCCACGCCCGACGTCGTCCTACCGTGTATGCTATCCAAGGGCGATGATGGCATGCCACGCCTGACATCGTCCGAATATCTGTGCTGCCCAAGGGGGATGATGGCATGCTAAGCCCAAGGTCGTCCGTCTGTGTGTGTTGTCTAAAGGCGAAGATGACATGCCATGCCCGACATCGTCTGACCAGGTGTGATGTCTCCTTAATTTGGTTTACTTTTTTTTGTAAAAAAACATTATTATATTTTTATTTATGAAATAATATAAATGTAAAACGAAAAAGGTAATATGCTTCGTGTCGTATTAAACTAAAAATAAAAGACTAGTACAACATGATGGGAAAATCGAGAAGATATATTAGATTAGTACGAATGCAACAACCATGATTGATGATGGAATGCCACGACTGACGTAGTATGACCGTGTGTGATGACCTATGGCAATGATGACATCTAATGTCCGATGTCGTCCGACCGTGTGTGCTGCACAAGGGAAATGATGGCATCTAACACTCGACGTCGTCTAGCCGTGTGTGCTGTACAAGGGCGATGATGGCATGCAACACCCGACGTCGTCCATTCGTGTGTGCAGTCAAAAGGCGATGATGGCATACCACGTCGACATCATCCGACCATGTGAGCTGCCCAAAGGCCATGCGGACATGCCACTCCCGATGTAGTCTGACCGTGTGTGCTACCCAAGGGCGATGATAACATGTGCGGCTCGACGTCGTCTAACTGTGTGTGCTGTCCACGGGCAATGATGGCATTCCATGCCTGATGCTGTCTGACCGTGTGTGCTGTCCAAGGGAGATGATGGCATGCCATGCTCAACGTAGTCTGACGCTATGTGCTTCCCATGGGAGATGATGGCATGCCACACCCGACGTCGTCCAATAGTGTGTTCTTTCCAAGGACGATGATAGCATGTCCCGCCTGAAGTTGTCTATTCGTGTATGCTGTCCAAGACCGATGATGGCATTCCATGCACGACGTCGTTCGAGTGTGTGTGCTGATCAAGGGTCATGTGGCATGCAATGCCTGATGTCATCTGAATGTATGTGTTGTCCGAGGTCCATGTGGGCATGCCACCTCCAGCATTGTCTGACCGTGCCCGACGTCGTCCTATAGGGTGTGCTATCGAAGGGCGATGATACCTTGCCACACGCGATGTTGTCCGATCTTGTATACTGTCCAAGGGAGATTATAACATGCCACATCGTTGTCCGTTTGTGTAACTGTCCAACGGTAATGAATGCATTTAACGCCCGATGTCTTCCGACCATCTGTGTTGCCCAAGGGAGATTATAGCATTACCTTAGCCGACGTAGTTCGATCGTGTGTGCTATCCAAGGGAGATTATAACATGCCATGGCCAATGTCGCCCGACTGTGTATGCTGTCCAATGGCAATGATAGCATGCCACGCCCGTTGTCGTTCGACTGTATATGCTGCCCAAGGGCGATGATGGCATGCCACATCCGACGTCATCCGACTATGTGTGCTCCCCAAGGTCTATGGGGCATGCCACGCTAGAAATCGTTTGATCATTTGCTCTGTCAAAGGGATATGATAAATGCCATGCCAGATGTCATTCGATCATGTATGCTTTCCAAGGGCGATAACGAAATGTCACACCTAACATCGTCGACCATGTGTGCATTCTAGTAAAGATAATGGCATTTGCATGACCGATGTCATCTGAACGTGTTTGCTTCTCAAGGTCCATGATAGCATGCACCGCCCAACCTAGTCCGATCGTGTGTGCTGTCCAAGGGCGTTAATTGCATGCCATACCTGACTTCGTCCGACACTGTATATAATTTCCAATTGTGATAATGGTATTCCACGCCCGACATTTTTAGACAGTGTGTTCATTTTAAGGGCGATGATGGCCTGCCATGCCCGACGTTCTTCGAATGTGTGTGCTTGGCAAGGGCCATGATGGCATGCCACGCACGACGTAGTCGGACCGTGTATGCTGTCCAAGGGAGATGATGGAATGCCACGCCCGACGTCATCCTGTCGCGTGTGCTGTCTAAGGGAAAAGATGACATGTCATGCCAGACGTCGTCCGATCGTGTGTGCTGCCCAATGGTGACGATGGCATGCCACGCATGATGTCATTCAACCGTGTGTACTGCCAAAGGGTCATTCGGGCATGCCACACCTGAGTTCTTTTGATCTTGTGTGCTGTCCAAGAGAGATGATAACATTCCACACCCGGCGTAGTCCAACCGTGTAGCTATCCAAGAGAAAAGATGGCATTTAACACCCGACGTTGTTCAACTGTGTGTGCTGCCCTAGGGAGATTATAGCATTGCCACGCGCGACGTAGTCTGATCGTGTGTTCTATCCAAGGGCGATGCTAACATTACATGACCGACATCATCCGACCGTGTAAGGTGTCCAAGGGTGATGATGGCATGCCACGCCCAACATTGTACTATCCTGTCTATGCTATCCAAAGGCGATAAGGGCCTGCCATGACCGACGTCGTCTGACTGTGTGTGTCAGGAAAGGTCCATGATGGCATGCCTGCTTTATATAGTCGGACCGTGTATATTGTCAAAGGGAGATTATTGCATGCCACGCCCATCGTTGTCCCACTGTGTGATCTGTCTAAGGGCAAAGATGATATGTCACACCCGACATCGTCCAAATGCGTGTGCATCCCAATGTTGATGATGGTATGCCATGCCCGACATCATCCAACCATGTGTGCTTCCAAGGCAATGTCGTGTGTCCTGTCCAAGGGCGATGATAGCATTGCCACACTCAATGTCGTCCGACCATATGTGCAGGCGAAGGGCGATTATAACATGGCACTCCCAAGATCGTCCAACCTTGTATGCTATCCAAGCGTGAAGATGTCCTGCCATGCCCGACGTTGTTTGACAATGTGTGCTGGGCAAGGGCAATGATGGCATGCCACACCCGACGTAGTCAAACTGTGTATGCTGTCCAAGGGATATGATGGCATGCCACGTCCGATGTCGTCCCACCGTGTGTGTTGTCTAAGGGCAAATATGACATGTCATGCCCGACGTCGTCTAACCGCGTGTGCTTCTCAATGATGATAATGGTATGCCATGCCCGACATCATCCGATTGTGTGTGCTTCCAAGGGCCAGGCTGGCATACCACGCCCGACGTCGTCCCATCGTGTGTGCTGTCCAAGGGCTATGATAGCATTTCCACGCTCAATGTCGTCCGACCATATGTGCAGGCGAAGGGAGATGATAACACGCCACTCCCAAGATCATCCAACCTTGTATGCTATCCAAGGGCGATGATGTCCTTCCATGCCCGACATCGTCTGACCATGTGTGCTGGGCAAGGGCAATGATGGCATGCCACGCTCTACGTAGTCAAACTATGTATGCTGTCCAAGGGAGATGATGGCATGCCACGTCCAACGTCGTCCCACAATGTGTGTTGTCTAACAAAAAATATGACATGTCATGCCCGATGTCGTCCGACCACGTGTGCTGCCCAATGGTGATGAGGGCATGCCACACCCGACGTCATCCGACTGTGTGTGCTTCCAAGGGCCATGCTGGCATGCCACTCCCGATGTCGTCCGATCGTGTGTGCTGTCCAAGGGCGATAATAGAATTGCCACGCTCAATGTCGTTCGACCATGTGTGCAGGCGAAGGGCGATGATAACATGCCACTCCTAAGATCATCCTACCTTGTATGCTATCCAAGGGCGATGATGTACTGCCATGCCGACATAGTCTGACCATGTGTGCTGGGTAAGGGCAATGATGGCATGCCACGCCTGACGTAGTCGAATTGTGTATGCTGTCCAAGGGAGATGATGGCATGCCACGTCTGACGTCGTCCCACTGTGTGTTGTCTAAAGGAAAATATGCCATGTCATGCCAGATGTCGTTCGACCGCGTGTGCTACCCAATGGTGATGAGGGCATGCATTATTTGACGTCATCCGACCGTGTGTGCTGCCCAAGGGCCATGTTGGCATGCCACACCTGACGTCGTTCGATTGTATGTGCTTTCCAAGGGCAACGATAACATTTTCATGCTCGATGTTGTCCGACCGTGTGTTCAGTCGAAGGGCGTTCATAACATGCCACACCTAACATCGTCCGACCTTATATGCTATCCTAGGGCGATGATGGCATGCCAAGCTCGATGATATCCGATCGTTTGTGCTGTCAAAGGGCGATGATAAAATTATACACTAGACGTCATTCGATCGTGTATGATTTCCAAGGGAGATCATGACATGCCCCACTTGAAGTCATCCAATCGTGTGTGCATTCCAGGAGCGATGATGGCATTTCCAAGGCCGACATCATACGAACTTGTGTGCTTCCTAAGTGCCATGATGGCATGCAAAGCCCGACCTAGTACGATCGCGTGTTCTGTCCAAGGGCGTTGATGGCATGCCATGCTCGACCTCGTCCAATAGTTTTTATGATTTCCAATTGCGATGATTGCATGCCACGCACGACATCGTCCGACCATGTGTTCATTCCAAGGGCGACGATGGCCTGTCACTCCCAACATCTTCCAATCGTGTGTGCTGGTCTAGGACCATGATGTTATGCCCTGCCCGACGTAGTCAGACTGTGTATGCTGTCCAAGGGAGATGATGGCATGCCACTCCCGACGTCATCCCACTATGTGTGTTGTCTAAGGTCAAAGATAACATGTCACGCCTGACGTCATCCGACCGCGTGTGCTTCCCAATGGTGATGATGGCATTCCACGCCCGATGTCATCCGATCGTGTGTGCTGCCAAAGGGCCATGCGGTAATGCCATGCCCAACGTTATCCGATCGTGTGTGCTGTCCAAGGGCGATGATAACATGCCACACCAGACGTAGTCCGACCATGGAGCTGTCCAAGGGAAATGATTATATTTAATGCTCGATGTCGTCCGACAGTGTGTGCTTCCCAAGGGCGCTAATAGCATTGTAATGCCCGACGTAGTTTGATCGTGTGTTCTATCCAAGGGCGATGATAACATCCCATGGCCGACGTCGTTCGACCCTTTATTCTATCCAAGGGTGATGATGGCATGCCACGCCCGACATGGTCCGACCATGTGTATGCTGCCCTAGGGCGATCATGGCATGCACGTCCAACGTAGTCCGACCGTGTGTGATGTCCAAGGGCCATGATGGAATGCCACACTCCATGTCGGCCGATAGTTTACACTGTCCAAGTGTGATGATCGCGTGTCATGCTCGACTTTGTCCTACCGTGTATGCTGTCCAAGGGAGGAGATAGCATGTCATGCCTGACGTAGTCTGCCCGCTTGTGTTGCCTAATAGCGATGATGGCCTGTCACACCCAAAGTCATCCGACCATATGTGCTGCCCAAGGGTGATGATGGCATGCCATGCCCGACGTCATCCAAACATGTGTGCTGCCTAAGGTCCATTTTGGCATGCCACGCGCGAAGTCATGTGATCATTTGTGCTATCAAAGGGCAATGATAAAATGCCACGCCAGACGTCGTTCAATTTTGTATGCCTTCCTAGGGCGATCAACACTATCCACGCCTGAAATCGTCCGTCCGTGTGTGCATTCCAGGAGCGATGATGGCATTTCCACATCCGATGTCATCCAAACATGTGTGCTTCCCAAGAGCCTTAATGGCATGCAATGCCTGACCTAGTCTGATCATGTGTGCTGTCCAAGTGCGTTGATGGCATGCCACGCCGTACATCGTCCCACCCTGTGTATGATTTACAATAGGAATGATGGCATGCCACGCACGACATTATCTGACCGTGTGTCCAAGGGCGATTATAGCATGCCACGCCCGACGTATTCTGACCATGTATGTTGTTCAAGGGTGATGATGGCATGCCACGTCGACATCGTCCGATCGTGTATGATGTCCATGGACGATGATGGCATACCACGCCAAACGTCCTCCGATAGTATGTGCTTCACAAGGGCGTTAATGACATGCCACCCTATGTCCTCCAACCCTGTGTTCTGCCCAAGGGCCTTGTAGGAATGCCACGCTCTACGTGGTCTGATAGTGTGTGCTGCCCAAGGGACATGCGGGCATGCCATGCCCGATGTCTTCTAACTTTATGTGCAGTCCAAGGGAGATGATAGAATTCCATGCCCGACATCATCCAATAGTGTGTTCATTCTAAGGGCGATGATGGACTGCCTCGCTCGACGTCATCCGACTATGTGTGCTGGGCAAGGGACATGGTGGCATGCCACGTCCGATGTAGTCGGACCGTGTATGTTGTTCAAGCGCGATGATGGCATACCAAGCTGGACGTCATCCCAACGTGTGTGCTGTCTAAGGGCAAAGATGACATGTCACGCCCGACATCGTCCGACCATGTGTGCTACCCAATGGTGATGATGGCTTGCCACTACCGATGTCATTCCACCGTGTGTGCTGCCAAAGGGCCATGCGTGTATGCCACGCCCTACATCGTCCATTCGTGTGTGCTGTCCAAGGGTGATGATAACATGTCACTCCCGATGTTGTTTGATCATGTTTACTTTCCAATAGATATGATAACATGCCATACCTGATGTAGTCCGATGCTGTAATTGTCCAAGGGCAATGATTGCCTTTAACGCCCGACGTCATCCGACCGTGTGTGTTTCCCTAGGGGAATTATAGCATTTCCACACCCAACGTAGTCCGATAATGTGTGCTATCCAAGGGAAATGATAACATATCGTGGCCGACGTCGTCCTTCCGTGTATGCTTTCCAAGGGGAATGATGGCATGCCTCGCTTGACCAAGGGTATGTTATCCAAGGGCGATGATGGCCTGCCATGCTCGAAGTAGTCCGATCGTGTGTGTTATCCAAGGGCCATAATGGAATGCCATGCTCGACGTCGTCCAACCGTGTACACTGTCCAAGGGCGATGATGACATGCCACACAAGACGCCTTCCCACTGTGTGTGCTGTTCAAGGGCGAAGATGGCATGTTATGCTTGACGTCGTTCGACCACGTGTGTTTTCCAATGGCGATGATCGCATGCTACGCCTGACGTCGTTTGACCATAAGTGATGCCCAAGGGCGATGATTGCATGCCACACCTGACGTCATCCAACCGTGTGTGCTTCCCAAGGGCCATGAAGGCATGCCACACCCGACATCGTTCAATCGTTTGTGCTGTCAAAGGGCGATGATAAAATTCCACGCCAAATGTCGATCCATCGTGTATGCTTTCCAAGGACAATCAAAACATGGCATGCCTGATGTCATCCAACCGTGTGTGCATTTCTGGAGCGATGATGGCATTTCCATGGCCGATGTCATCCGAACGTATGTGTGCTTCCCAAGGGCAATGGTGGCATGCCACGCTCGACCTATTTCGATTGTGTGTGCTATCCAAGATCGTTGTTGGCATGCCATGCCCGACATTTTCCGACCCTGTGCATGATTTTGAATTGCAATGATGGCATGCCACGCCTGACATTGTCCGACCTTGTGATCATTCAAAGGGCTATGATGGCATGCAACGACCGATGTAATCCGACCATATATGTTGTTCAAGGGAGATAATGGAATATCACGCCGATGTCGTCCGACCGTGTATGCTTTCCAAGGGCAATAATTTCATGCCATGCGCGACATCGTCTGATCGTGTGCGCTGCCCAAGATCGATAATCTCATTCCACACCCGATATTATCCGACCGTGTGTGAAGCACAAGGGTCATGCGGGCATGCCACTCCCTACTTGGCCCGATCGTGTGTGCTACCCAAGGGACATACGGGCATGCCATTCCTAATGTTGTCTAACGGCATGTGCAGTCCAAGGGCGATGATGGCATGTCACAGCTGACGTAGTCTTATCGTGTGTGCTGTCCAAGGGAGATGATAGCATGCCACGCTCGACATTATTCGACTGTGTGTGCTTCCCACGGGTAATGATGTCATGCAAAGATCAACGTCGTTCGCCCGTGTGTGTTGTCCAAAGGCGATGATGACATGCCATGCCCGACATCGTCTGACCGTGTGTACTGTCTCCTTAATTTGGTTTATTTTTTTATTAAAAAATATTATTATATTTTTATTTATATATTAATATAAATGTAAAACTTGAAAGGTAATATGCTTCATGCCGTATTAAGTAAAAAAATAAAAGACTCGTACAACGCAATAGGAAAATCGAGAAGATATATTAGATAAGTAGGAATGCAACAACCATTATTAATGATGGCATGCCAAGCCTGACGTAGTCCGACCGTGTGTGCTCACCAAGGGCAATGATTGCATCTAATGTCCGATGTCGTCCGACCGTGTGTGCTGCACAAGGGCAATGATTACTTGTCATACCCGATGTCGTCCGTCCATGTGTGTAGTCAAAAGGCGATGATGGCATGCCACGTCAACATCATCCGACCGTGTATATTGTCCAAATTCCATGCGGGCATGCCACACCTGATGTAGTTCGACCGTCTGTGCTTTCCAAGGGCGATGATAACATGCGAGGCCCGACTGCGTCCAACCGTGTGTGCTGTCCATGAGCGACGATGACATTCGAGGCCCGACGTCGTCTGACCGTGTGTGTTGTCAAAGGCCAATGATGGCATGCCACGATTGACGTAGTCCAACGCTGTGTGTTTCCGAAGGGTATAATGGCATGTCACGCTCGACGTCGTTTGATAGTGTGTTCTTTCCAAGGGCGATGATAACATGCCATGCTCGAAGTTTTCTGACTGTGTATGCTATCCAAGAGCGATGATGGCATGCCACGCTCGATGTCGTCCAATGGTGTATGCTGCCCAAGGGCCATGTGGCATGCAATGCCCGACGCCGTCTTACTTTTTGTGCTATCCGAGATCCATGTGTGCATGCCACACCTTACGTCATCCGACTGTGTATGATTCACAAGGGCCATGACGGCATGCTGATCTCGACGTCGTTTCTCTGTGTGTGCTGACCAAGGGGGATGATAACGTGCCACACCTAACGTCATACAACCGTTTGTACTGTCAAAGGACAATGATGGCATGCCACGCCCGACGTAGTATTGCCGTATGTGCTACGCAAGGCCAATGATTGCATGCCACGCTCGACGTTGTCTGACCGTGTGTGCTGCCCAAGGGTGTTGATGGCATGGCACGCCCGATGTCATCTGACCGTGTATGCTATCCAAGGGCGATGATGGCATGCCACGACCGACGTAGTCCGACCATGTGTGCTTCCCAAGAGCAATGATAGCATCTAACGCCTGACATCATCCGATCGTGTGTGCTGCACAAGGGCGATGATGCCTGCAATGCCCGATGTCATCCGTCCGTGTGTGTAGTCAAAGGCGATTATGGCATGCTACTTCAATGTCGTCAATCCATGTGTGAGTTCCAAAGGTCTTGCGGGCATGTTATGCCCAACATAGTCTGACCGTGTGTGCTGTCCAAGGGAGATGATGTCATGCCACGCACGATGTCGTCCACCGTGGGTTCTTTCCAACGGCAAAGATTGCATGTCACGCTTGATGTCGTTCAATCGCGTGTTCTACCTAATGAAGACGATGGCATGCCACGCTCGATGTCATTCGACTATGTGTGCTTCCCAAGAGCCATGCGGGTATGCCGTGCCTGACGTGGTCCGATCGTTTGTGTTGTCCAAAGGTGATGATAACATGCCATGCCTGACGTTTTTTACCATGTGTTCATTCCAAGGGCGATGATGGCATGGCACGCCCAATGTCATCCGACTGTGTGTACTTCCCAAGGGCCATGCGGGCATGCCACGCCCGACGTTGTCCGCTCGTTTATATTGTAAAAGGGTGATGATAAAATTCCACAGTAAACGTCATTCGATCGTGTATTCTTTCCAAAGAAGATCATGACATGCCACACTCGAAGTCATCCGACCGTGTGTGCATTCTAGGAGCGATGATGGAATGCAATGCCCGACCTAGTCCGATCGTGTGTGCTGTCCAAGGGCGTTGATGGCATGCCACGCCTAACCTCAACCTACAGTGTGTATGATTTCCAATTGCAATGATTGCATGCCATGCCCGACATCGTCCGACCATGTGTTCATTCCAAGGGCGACAATGGCTATCACTCCTGACATCTTCCAACCGTGTGTGCTGGGCTAGGGCTATGATATCATGCCATACCCGATGTAGTCGTACCGTGTTTGCTCTCTAAGGGATATGATGGCATGCCACTCACGATGTCATCCCACTATGTGTTGTCTAAGGTGAAAGATGACATGTCAAGCCCAACGTCGTTCGACCGCGTGTGCTACCCAATGGTGATGATGGCATGCCACGCTTGATGTAGTCCGACCGTGTAGCTATCCAAGGGAAATGATGGCATTTAACGCCCGATGTCGTCCGACCGTGTGTGCTGCCCAAGGGAGATTATAGCATTGCCACGCCCCAAATTGTCTGATCATGTGTTCTATCCAAGAGCGATGATAACATGCCATTGCCGACGTTGTCCTACCATTTATTTTATCCAAGGGCGATGATGACATGCCATGCCGGACATGGTCCGACCATGTGTATGCTACCCTAGGGCGATGATGGCCTGCATGCCCAACGTAGTCCGACCGTGTGTGATGTCCAAGGGCCATGATGGAATGCCACACTCAACATCGTCCAATAGTGTACGCTATCCAAGGGCGATGATGGCGTGCCACGCTCAACTTCATCCCACTGTGTGTGCTGTCCAAGAGCGATGATAGCATGTCACGCCTTACGTAGTCTGCCCGCATGTTGTTACCTTACGGCGATGATGGAATGTCACGCCCAAAGTCATCCGACCGTATGTGTTGCCCAAGGGTTATGATGGCACGCCATGCGTGACGTCATCCAACCATCTGTGCTGCCTAAGGGCCTTGCTGGCATGCCAGGCCTAAAGTTGTCTAATTGTTTGTGCTGTCAAAGGGCGATGATAAAATGCCACGCCCGACGTCTTTCGATCGTGTATGCCTTCCTAGGGCGATCAAGACTAGCCACGCCTGACGTCATCCGATCGTGTGTGAATTCCAAGAGTGATGATGGCATTTCCACATCCGACGTCATCCAAACGTGTGTGCTTCCCAAGGGCCATGATTGCATACCACGCCCGACCTAGTCTGATCATGTTTTCTATCCAAGGGCGTTGATGGCATGACACGCCCAACATCGTCCGAGCCTGTGTATGATTTCCAATTGCATATGATGGCATGCCATGCCCGACATCATCCGACCGTGTGTTAAATCCAAGGGCGATTATGGCATGCCACACCCGACGTATTCTGACCATATATGTTGTTCAAGGGGGATGATGGCATGCCACGGCCGACGTCGTTCGATCGTGTGTGCTTCACAAGGGCGATAATGGGATGACACACCCGACGTCCTCCAATTGTGTGTTCTTCGCAAGGTCCTTGCGCGAATGCCACGCTCTACGAGGTCTGATCATTTGTGCTGCTCAAGGGACATGCAGGCATGCCATGCGCGATGTCGTGTAACTTCATGTGCAGTCCAAGGGCTATAATGGAATGCCACTCCCAACAACATTTGATCGTGTGTTCATTCCAAGGGCGAGGATGGACTGCCTCGCCCGACGTCATCTTACCGTGTGTGCTGGGCAAGGGCCATGATGGCATGCCACTCCCGACGTAGTCGGACCATGTATGCTGTCCAAGGGCAATGATGACATACCATGCCCGACGTCTTCCAACCGTGTGAGCTGTCTAAGGGTAAAGACGACATGTCATGCCCGACATCATCTGACCACATGTGCTGCCTAATGGTGATGATGGTATACCACGCTCGACGTTATTTGATTGTGTGTGCTGCCAAAGAACCATGCGGGCATGCCACGCCCTACGTCGTCCGTTCCTGTGTGCTGTCCAAGGGCGATGATAACATGTCACGCCCGATGTTGTTCGATCGTGTTTACTTTCAAAGAGCTATGATAACATGCCACACCTGACGTAGTCCGATGGTGTAGGTGTCCAAGGTGATTGCCTCTAACGCCTGACGTCGTTCGACCGTGTGTGCTTCCCAAGGGCGATTATAGCATTGCCACGCCCGACATAGTCTGATAATCTATGCTATCAAAGGGACATGATAATATACCATGGCCGACATCTTCCTATAGTGTATTGTCCAAAGGGAATGATGGCATGCCTCGCTTGACCAAGGGTATGCTACCCTAGGGCGATGATGTTCGTCCACACCGACATAGTCCGATTGTGTGTGTTATCCAAGGGCCATGATGGAATGCCACGCTCGACGTCTTCCAACCGTGTACACTGTCCAATGACGATGCTGGCATGGCACACGAGACGTCTTCCCACTGTGTGTGTTGTCCAAGGGCGAAGATGGCATGTTATGCCTGACGTCATTCGACCGCGTGTGTTTCCCATGGCAATGATGGCATGCCACGCCTGACGTCGTCTGACCGTAAGTGCTGCCCAAGGGCGATGATGGCATGCTACGACTAACGTCATCCGGCCGTGTGTACTGCCCAAGGGCCATGAGGGCATGCCACGCCCGACATCGTTCGATCGTTTGTGATGTCAAAGGGTGATGATTAGATGCAGCACCAAATGTTGATCAATCATGTATACTTTCTAAGGGCGATAAAGACATGGCATGCCTGAGTTATCTGATTGTATGTGCATTTAAAGAACGATGATGGAAATTCCATGGACGATGTCATCCAAACGTGTGTGCTTCCCAAGGGTAATGGTGGCATGCTACGCTCGACCTATTTCGATCGTGTGTGCTATCTAAGGGCGTTGTTGGCATGCTATGCCCGACATCGTTCGACCCCATGTATGGTTTAGAATTGCTATGATGGAATGCAACGCCCGACATTGTCCGACCTTGTGTTCATTCTAAGGGCTATGATGGCATGCCACGACCTACTTAGTCCGACCATGTATGTTGTTCAAGGGAGATGATGGCATGCCACGCCGATTTCGTCTTACAGTGTATGCTTTCTAAGGGCGATGATTTCATGCCATGCCCGATGTTGTCCGATCGCGTGTGTTGCCCAAGATCGATAATGTCATGCCACACCCGATATCATCCGACCATGTGTGCTGCACAAGGTCCATGCGGGCATGCCACGCCCTACATGGTCCGATTGTGTGTGCTGCCCAAGGGACATACGGGCATGCCATTCCCGATGTTATCTAACTGCATGTGCAGTCCAAGGGCGATGATGGCATGCCACGCCTGATGTAGTTCGATCGTGTGTGCTATCCAAGGGTGATGATAGCAAGCCATTCTCTACGTCATTCGACTGTGTGCTTCCCACGGACGATGATGGCATGCCATGATCGACGTTGTTTGACCGTGTGTGTTGTCCAAAGGCGATGATGGCATGTCATGCTCGACATCATCCGACCGAGTGTGCTGTCTCCATAATTTGGTTTAGTTTTTTATAAGAAAATATTATTATATTTTTATTTATATGTTAATATAAATGTAAAACTTGAATGGTAATATGCTTCGTGCCTTATTAAATAAAAATGCCATTTTAAATAAAAAATTAAAAGATAGTACAATACGATGGGAAAATCGAGAAGATATATTATATAAGTAGGAATGCAACAACCATGATTGATGATGGCGTGCCATGCCTGACGTTGTCCGACCGTGTGTGCTCACCAAGGGCAATTATCGCATCTAACGTCCGATGTCGTCCGACCGTGTGTGCTGCAAAAGGGCAATGATTAGGTGCCATACCCGACATCGCCCCTCCATGTGTGTAGTCAAAAGGCGATGATGGCATGCCACGTCGACATCATCCGACCGTGTGTGTTGTCCAAATTCCATGCGGGCATGCCACACTAGACGTAGTCTGACCGTGTTTACTGCCCAAGGGCGATGATAACATGTGAGGCCCAACTGCGTGGAACCGTGTGTGCTGTTCATGGGCGACGATGGCATTCCACGTCCGACGTCGTCTGATCGTGTGTGTTTTCAAAGGCCAATGATGACATGCCACGCTCGATGTAGTCTGAAGATGTGTGTTGCCCAAGGGTATGATGGCATGCCACGCTCGACGTCGTTCGACAGTGTGTTTTTCCAAGGGCGATGATAACATGCCATGCTCGACGTCGATTGTGTATGCTGTCCAAGGGCGATGATTGAATGCAACGCTCGACGTCGTCTGGCGGTGTGTGCTTCCCAAGGTCCATGTGTCGCCTGATGTCGTCTTGCTGTGTGTGCTATCCGAGATCCATGTGTACACGCCACACCGACGTCATTCGACTATGCGTGCTTCAGAAGTGTCATGACGGCATGTTGATCTCGACGTCATTCGTCCGTGTGTATAGACCAACGAATATGATAACGTGCCAGGCCTAACATAATATGACCGTCTGTACAGTCCAAGGACAATGATGGCCTGCCACGCCCAAGGTAGTCTTACCGTATGTGCTACCCAAAGGCGATGATGACATGCCATGCACGACGTCTTCCAACCCTGTGTATGCTGTCCAATTGCGATGATGGCATGCCAAGCCCGACATCGTCCGACCTTGTGTTTATTGCAAGGGCGATGATGGCATGCCACACCCAACATAGTACAACCATGTATGCTGTCAAAGGGAGATGATAGCATGCCATGTTCGACGTCGTCCACCGTGTATGATGTCCAAGTGCGATGATGGCATGCCACGCCCAACGTCGTCTAATCGTATGTGCTGCCCAAGGGCGATGATGGCATGTAAAGCTCGGCGTTGTCCGATCATGTGTGTTGCACAAGGGAGATAATGGCATGCCACGCTCGACGTCATACAACCGTGTATGTTGTCCAAGGGCGATAATGGCATGACACGCTTGACTTTTTTCGATCGTATATGCTTTCCAATGATGATGATGGCATGCCACTCCTGACGTCATCCATTCGTGTGTACTGCCCAAGGGCGATGATGGCATGTCACGCCCGATGTCGTCTGACCGTGTGTGCTGCAAAAGAGAGATAATGACATGCCACACCCGATGACATCCAACCGTGTGTGCTGCCAAGGGCCATGCAGTCATGCTACACCTTACGTGGTCCGATCGTGTGTGTTGTCCAAGGGCGATGATAACATGCCTTGTCCAACATCATCCTACCGTGTGATCTTTTCAAGGACGATGACGACATGCCACACCAGACATCGTCCAACCCTGTGTATTTTGACCAAGGGCGATGATGGTCTGCCACGCCCGACATAGACTGACTGTGTGTGCTATTGAAAATCCATGATGGCATCCTTTGCTCGACGTCGTCCTACCATGTATGCTGTACAAGGGCAAGGATGGCATGCCACGCCTTACGTTGTCTCACCGCGTGTGCTTTCCAAGGGAAAATATGGCATGTCACGCCTGACGTCATCTGATCGTGCGTACTGCCCAAGGGCGATGACTGCATGTCACGCCCGATGTCATCCGAATGTGTGTGCTGCAAAAGAGAGATAATTACATGCCACACCCTATTACATCCAACAGTGTGTGCTTCCCAAGGGCCATGCAGTCATGCTACGCCTTACGTGGTCCGATCGTGTGTGTTGTCCAAGGGCTTTGATAACATGCCTTGCCCAACGTCATCCTACCGTGTGCTATTTCCAAGGACGATAACGGCATGCCATGGCCGACATCGTTCGACCCTGTGTATGTTGCCCAAGGGCAATGATGGTCTGCCACGCCTGACGTAGATTGACTGTGTGTGCTATCAAAAATCCATGATGGCATCCCATGCTCGACATCGTCTTACCGTGTATGCTGTACAACGGCGATGATGGCATGCCACAAATTATGTTGTCTCAACGTGTGTGCTTTCCAAGGGAAAAGATGACATGTCACGCCTGGCGTCATCTGACCGCGTGTGCTGCCCAATGGAGTTGATGACATGCCATGCCCGATGTCATCCGACCACGCGCTTGACCAATTTAATTGATGGCATGCAATGCCCGAGTCATCAGCATGTGTGCTGCCCAAGGGCCATGCGGTCATGCAATACCCGATGTCGTCCAACCGCATATGCAATCCAAGGGTGATTATGGAATGCCACGCTCGAAGTAGTCTGATAGTGTGTGCTGTCCAAGGGCGATGATGGCACGCCACGCTCGACGTTGTCTGTTCGTGTGTGCTGCCCAAAGGCGATGATGGCATGCCATGACCGATGTTCTTCGTTCGTGTGTGTTGTCTAAAGGCGATGATGCATGCCATGCCCGAAGTCATCTGACCATGCCTTCTGTCTCCTTAATTTGGTTTAGTTTTTTTATAAATATTATTATATTTTTACTTATAGAATAATGTAAATGTAAAACTGGAAAGGTAGTATGCTTCATGCCGTATGAACCAATAAATGAAAGACAAGTACAACGCAATAGGAAAATTAAGAAGATATATTAGATTAGTATGAATGCGACAACCATGATCGATGATGGCATGCCACGCCCGCCGTAGCCTAACTATGTGTGCTTCTCAAGGGCAATGATGGCATCTAACATCCGACATCATCCGATCGTGTGTGTTGCACAAGGGCGATGATGGTCTGCCATGCCTTATGTTATCTGTTCGTATGTGCAGCCAAAGGCAATGATGGCATGCCACATCAACGTCGTCGAACCATGTATGAGTTCAAAAGTTCAAGATGGAAATGTTACGCCCAACATAGTCCGTCCATGTGTGCTTTCCAAGGGCGATGATGTCATGCCACGCACGATGTCGTCCACCGTGGGTGCTTTCCAACGTCAAAGATTGAATGTCATGCTCGACGTCATTTGATCGCGTGTTTTGCCAAATGAAGATGATGACATGCCACGTCCTACGTCATTCGACAATGTGTGCTTCCGAAGAGCCATGCGGGCATGCTACACCCAATGTGGTCCGATCATTTATATTGTCCAAAGGAGATGATATAATGCCATGCCCCACTTTGTTCGACGGTGTGTTCATTCCAAGGGCGATGATGGCATGACACGCCCAACGTCATCCAACTGTGTGTGCTCCCCAAGGGCCATGTAGTCATGCCACGCCCGACGTTGTCTTATCGTTTGTGATATCAAAGGGCGATGATAAAATTCAATAGTAGATGCCATCCGATCGTGTATGCTTTCCAAGGGAGATCATGACATGCCACACTTGATGTCATCCGATCGTGTGTGTATTCCAGGAATGATGATGGCATTTCCATGGCAGACGTCATCCCAACGTGTGTGCTTTCCAAGTGCCATGATGTCATGCAACGCCCGACCTAGTCCGATTACATGTGCTGTCCAAGTGCGTTGATGTCATGTCATACCCGACCTCATCTTACAGTGTCTATGATTTCCAATTGCGATGATTACATGCCATGCCCGACATCATCCGACGATGTGTTCATTCCAAGGGCGACGATGGCCTGGCACTCTCCACATCTTCCAACCGTGTAAGTTGGCTAGGGCCATGATGTCATGCCACGCCCGACATGGTCCGACCATGTGTATGCTACCCTAGGGCGATGATGGCCTGGATGCCCAACATAGTCTGACCGTATGTGATGTTTAAGGGCCATGATGGAATGCCACGCTCAAAGTCATCCAATAGTGTACGCTGTCCAAGGGCGATTATGGCGTGCAACGCTCGACTTCATCAAACTGTGTGTGCTATCCAAAAGCGATTATAGCATAACACGCCAAGCGTAGTCCACCCGCATGTGTTGCCCAATGGCGATGATGGCATGTCACGCCCAAAGTCATCGGACCGTATGTGCTGTCCAAGGGTGATAATGGCACGCCATGCTTGACGTCATCCAACCATCTGTGTTTCCTAAAGGCCATGCGGGCATGCCACACCTGAAGTCATTTAATCATTTATGCTGTCAAAGGGCGATGATTAAATACCATGCCAGACGTAGTTCCATCGTGTATGCCTTCCTAGGGCGATCAACACTAGCCACACCTGACGTCGTCTGATCGTGTGTGCATTCTAGGCTCTATGATGGCTTTTCCACATCCGACGTCATCCGAACGTGTGTGCTTCTCCAGGGCCATGATGGCATACCACCCAAACTAGTCTGATCATGTGTGCTCTCCAAGGGCGTTGATGGCATGCCACGCCCGACATCGTTCAACCCTATGTATGATTTCCAATTGCAATGATGGCATGCCACGCCCGACATCATTCAACCGTGTGTTCAATCCAAGGGCGATTATGGAATTCCACACCCGACGTATTCCGACCATCTATGTTGTTCAAGGGCGATGATGGCATGCCACGCTGACTTTGTCCAATCGTGTATTCTATCCAAGGGCGATGATGGCATGCCCTTGCCGACGTCATCCGATCGTGTGTGCTTCACAAGGGCGATAATGGAATGCCACACCCGATGTCCTCCAACCGTGTGTTCTTCACAAGGGACTTGCTAGAATGCCACGCTCTAATTGGTCTGATCGTGTGTGCTACCAAAGGGACATGCAGGCATGCCATGCCCAATGTCGTCTAACTTCATGTGTAGTCCAAGGGCGATGATGGAATGCCAAGACCAATATCATCCAATCGTGTGTTCATTCCAAGGGCGAGGATAGAGTGCCTCGCCAGGTGCCATCTGACCGTGTGTGATGGGCAAGTGCCATGATGGCATGACACTCCCGACGTAGTCGGACCATGTATGCTGTCCAAGGGCAATGATAACATACCATGCCCTACGTCTTCCCACCGTGTGTGATGTCTAAGCGCAAAGATGACATGTAATGCCCGAAATCATCCGACCACGTGTGCTGCCAAATGGTGATGATGGTATGCCACGCCTGACGCCATTCGATCATGTGTGCTGCTAAAGGGCCATGAAGGCATGCCACGCCCTACGTCGTCCATTTGTGTGTTCTATCCAAGGGCAATGATAACATGTCATGCCTGATGTTGTTCGATCGTGTTTACTTTCCAAGAGCTATGATAACATGCCACACCCGACGTAGTCCGATGGTGTAGCTGTCCAAGGGCAAATATTGTATCTAACGCTCGACGTCATTCGACCGTGTGTGCTTCCCAAAGGCGATTATAGCATTGCCACGCCTGCCATAGTCCAATAATGTGTGCTATCAAAGGGAGATGATAACATACCATGGCCGACGTCGTCCTACCTTGTATGCTGTCTAAGGGGAATGATGGCATGCCTCGCTTGACCAAGGGTATGCTACCCAAGGGTGATGATGGCCTTCCACACCCGACGTAGTCTGATCGTGTGTTATCCAAGGGCCATTATGGAATGCCACACTCGATGTTGTCCAAACGAGTACGCTGTCCAAGGGCGATGATGGACACACCGGAGGTCTTCCTACCATGTGT
The DNA here is from genome assembly GCF_036512215.1 of Solanum lycopersicum. Taxonomy (NCBI): domain Eukaryota; kingdom Viridiplantae; phylum Streptophyta; class Magnoliopsida; order Solanales; family Solanaceae; genus Solanum; species Solanum lycopersicum. The sequence goes on from NC_090805.1 coordinate 5,042,580, forward strand.
GCTGTCCAAGGGCGAAGATGGCATGTTACTCCCGATGTCGTTCGTCCGCGTGTGTTTCCCAATAGCGATGATGGCATGCCACGCCTGACATTGTCCGATCGTAAGTGCTGCCCAAGGGCGATAATGGCATGCTACTCCTAATGTTATCTGACCGTGTGTGCTGCCCATTGGGCATGAGGGCATCCCACGCCCGACATCGTTAGATCATTTGCAGTCAAAGGGCGATGATTAAATGCAACGCCAAATTTTGATCCATCGTGTATGCTTTCCAAGGGTGATCAAGACATGGCATGCCTAACGTCATCTGACCGTGTGTGCATTTAAGGAACGATGATGGAATTTCCATGGCCAATATCATTCGAACGTGTGTGCTACCCAAGGGCAATGGTGGCATGCCACGCTCGACCTATTTCGATCGGGTGTGCTGTCCAAGGTCGTTATTGGCATGCCATGCTCGACATAGTCCGACCGTGTGTATGATTTCGCATTGAAATGATGGCATGCCACGCCCAATATCGTCCACCTTGTGTTCATTCTAAGGGCTATGATTGAATGCCACGACCGACGTAGTCCGACCATATATGTTTTTCAAGGGAGATGATGGAATACCACGCCGATGTCGTCTGACCGTGTCTGCTGTCCAAGGGCAATGATTTCATGCCATGCCCGACATCGTCCGATCATGTGTGCAACCCAAAATCAATTATGTCATGCCACACCTGATATCATCTGACCGTGTGTGCTGCACAAGGGACATGCGGGCATGCCACACCCTACGTGGTCCGATCGTGTGTGCTGCCCAAGGGACATACGGACATGCCATTCCCTATGTCGCCTAACTGCATGTGCACTCCAAGGGCGATGATTGCATGCCACACCCGACGTAGTCTGATCGTGTGTGCTGTCCTAGGGCGATGATAGCATGCCACGCTCGACGCCATTCAACTGTGTGTGCTTCCCATGGACGATGATGGCATGCAAAGATCGACGTCATTAGACCGTGTCTGTTGTCCAAAGGCAATGATGGCATGCCATGCCCGACAATGTCTGACCGTGTGCTGTCTCCTTAATTTGGTTTAGTTTTTTATAAAAGATATTATTATATTTTTATTTATATAATAATATAAATGTAAAACTTGAAAGGTAATATGCTTCGTGCCGTATTAAGTAAAAAATTAAAGACTAGTACAACGCGATGGGAAAATTGTGAAGATATATTAGATAAGTAGGAATGCAACAACCATGATTGATGATGGCATGCAACATCTGACGTAGTCCGACCGTGTGTGCTGACCAAGGCAATGATGGCATCTAACGTCTAATGTCGTCCAACCGTGTGTGCTGCACAATGGCAATGAGTACATGCCATACCCGACATCATCCATCCATGTGTGTAGTCAAAAAGCGATGATGGCATGCCACGTCGACATCATCCAACCGTGTGTGTTGTCCAAATGCCATGCGGGCATTCCACACCTAACGTAGTCCGACCGTGTGTGCTGCTAAAGGGCGATGATAACAGACGAGGCCCGATGGCGTCCAACTGTCTGTGCTGTCCACGGGCGACGATGACATTCCACATCTGACATCGTCTGATCGTATGTACTGCCTAAAGGCGATGATGACATGCCATGCGCGACGTCTTCCAACCCTGTGTATGCAGTCCCATTGCGATGATGGCATGCCTAGACCGACAACGTTCGACCGTGTGTTTATTCCAAGGGCGTTGATGGCATGCTACGCCCAACATAGTACGACCATGTATGGTGTCCAAGGGAGATGATGGCATGCCATGTTTAACGTCGTCAGACCGTGTATGATGTTCAAGTGTGATGATGGCATGCCACGCTCTACGCCGTCTAATCGTATGTGCTTCCCAAGGGCGATGATGGCATGTCACGTTCGACATCATTCGATCGTGTGTGTTGAACAAGGGAGATAATGGCAGGCCACGCTCGAAGTCATCCGATCGTGTATGCTGTCCAAGGGCAATGATGGCATGGAACACCCCACTTCGTCCGATCGTGTACGCTGTCCAAGGGTGATGATGGCATGCCACACCCTACATCATCCGATCGAGTGTACTGCCCAAGGGCGATGATGGCATGTCAGGCCCAATGTCGTTCGATTGTGTGTGCTGCAAAAGAGAGATAATGGCATGCCACATCGATGACATCCAACCGTGTGTGCTGCACAAGGGCCATGCAATCATGCCACGCTTTACATGGTGCGATCGTGTGTGTTGTCCAACGGCGATGATAACATGCCTTGCCCAACGTCATCCTACCGTGTGCTCTTTCCAAGGACGATGAAGGCATGCCACACCCGACATTGTCTGACCCTGTGGATGTTGCCAAAGGGCGATGATGGTCTGCCACGCCTGACATAGACTTACTGTGTGTTCTATCAAAAATCCATGATAACATCCCATGCTCGACGTCATCCTACCTTGTATGTTGTACAAGGGTGATGATGTCATGCCACGCATAACGTTTTCTCAACGTGTGTGCTTTCCAAGGGAAAAGAAGGCATGTCACGCCTGACGTCATCTGACCGCGTGTGCTGCCCAATGGGGATGATGGCATGCCATGCCCGACGTCATCTGACCGCGCGCTTGACCAATTGAAATGATGACATACAATGCCTTAGTCATCAGACCGTGTGTGCTGCCCAAGGGCTATGCGGGCATGCAATGCCAGATGTCGTCTAACCGCATATGCAGTCCAAGGGTGATGATGGCATGCCACGCTCGAAGTAGTCGAATAGTGTGTGCTGTCCAAGGGCGATGATGACATGCCATGCTCGACGTTGTCCGATAGTGTACTCTGCCCAAGGGTGATGATTGAATGCCATAACCGATGTCATTTGTCCGTGTGTTTGTCCAAAGGCGATGATGCATGCCATGCCCGAAGTCGTCTGGCCATGTCTTTTGTCTCCTTAATTTGGTTTAGTTTTTTTAAAAAAAATATTATTATACTTTTACTTATAGAATAATATAAAGGTAAAACTAGAAAGGTAGTATGCCTCATGCCGTATTAAGCTAAAAATGAAAGACTAGTACAACGCAATAGGAAAATTGAGAAGATATATTAGATTAGTATGAATGCGACAATCATTATCGTTGATGGCATGCCAGGCCCGACGTAGTCCGACCATGTGTGCTTCTCAAGGGAAATGATGGCATCTAACGTCCGACATCGTCTGATTCTGGGTCTTGCACAAGGGCTATGATGGCCTGCCATGCCCGATGTCATCCATCCATGTGTGCAGTCAAAAGTGATGATGGGATGCCACACCAATGTCGTCAGACCATGTGTGAGTTCCAAAGGTCATGCGGAAATGTTATGCCCAACATAGTCCGACCGTGTGTGCTGTCCAAGAGCAATGATGTCATGCCCGCACGATGTCGTCCACTGTGGGTGCTTTCCAACGGCAAATATTGCATGTCACGCTTAACATCATTCAATCAACTGTTCTGCCCAATGAAGATGATGGCATGCCACGCCCGACGTAATTCGACCATGTGTGCTTCCCCAGAGTCATGCGCACATGCCACGCCGGATGTGGTCCTATTGTTTGTGTTGTCCAAATGCGAAGACAACATGCCATGCCTGGCGTTGTTCGACCATGTGTTTATTCCAATGGCGATGATGGCATTGCACTCCCAACGTCATCCTACTCTGTGTGTTGCCCAAGGGCCATGCGGGCATGCCACACCCGACGTCGTCCGATCATTGGTGCTGTCAAAGGGCGATGATAAAATTCCACAGCAGACGTCATTCGATCGTGTATGCTTTCCAAGGGATATCATGACATGCCACACTTGAAGTTATTCGACCGTGTAAGCATTCCAAGAGCGATGATGGCATTTCCACGGCCGACGTCATCCCAACGTGTGTTCTTCCCAAGTGCCATTATGGCATGCAACGCCCGACCTAGTCTGATCGTGTGTGCTGTCCAAGGGCGTTGATGGAATGCAATGCCTGACCTCATCCTACAAGGTGTATCATTTCCAATTGCGATGATTGCATGCCACGCTTGACATCGTCCGACCATGTGTTCATTCCAAGGGCGACGATGGCCTAACACTCCCGACATGTTCCAACCATGTGTTCTGGGCTAGGGCCATGATGTCATGCCACGCCCGACGTAGTCGGACCGTGTATTCTTTCCAAGGGAGATATGGCATGCCATTCCCGACGTCCTCCCACTGTGACATGTCATGCCCGACGTCGTTCGACCGCGTGTGCTGCCCAATGGTGATGATGGCATGCCACGCCCGATGTCATCCGACCATGTGTGCTGCCAAAGGGCCATGCAAGCATGCCATGCCCGACGTCATTCGATCGTGTGTGCTGTCCAAGGGCGAGGATAATATGAAACATCAGACGTAGTCCGATCGTCTAGCTGTCCAAGGGCATTGATGACATTTAACACCCAATGTCGTCCGACCGTGTGTACTTCCCAAGGGCGATTATAGCATTTCCATGCCCGCCATAGTCTGATTGTGTGTTCTATATAAGGGCGATGATAACATGCCATGGCCGACGTCCTCCTACCGTTTATTCTATCTAAGGGCGATGATGGCATGCCACGCCCGACATGGTCTGACCATGTGTATGCTACCCCAGGGAGATGATCGCCTGGATGCCTAACGTAGCCCGACCGTGTGTGTTGTCCAAGGTCCATGATGGAATGCCACGCTCAACATCGTCCAATAGTGTACACTATCCAGGGGAGATGATGGCGTTCCCTCTCGACTTTGTCCCACCATATGTGCTGTCAAAGAGCGACTATAGCATGTCACGCCTAACGTAGTCCACCCACGTGTGTTTCCCAATAGCGATGATGGCATGTTACGCCCAAAGTCATCCGACCGTATGTGCTGCCAAAGGGTGATGATGGCACGCCATGCCCGACGTCATCCAACCATCTGTGCTGCCTAAGGGCCATGCGGGCATGCCACACCCGAAGTCGTCTAATCATTTGTGATGTCAAAGGGCAATGATAAAATGCCAAGTAAGACGTTGTTCGATCGTGTATGCCTTCCTAGGGCAATCAACACTAGCTACGCCTGACATCGTCCGACTGTGTGTGCATTCCAGGAGCTATGATAGCATTTCCACAGCCGATGTCATCCGAACGTGTGTGCTTCCCAAGGGCCATCATGGCATACCATGCCTGACATAGTCTGATCATGTGCTCTATCCAAGGGCATTGATGGCATGCAATGCCCAACATCATCCGACACTGTGTATGATTTCCAATTGCAATGATGGCATGCCACGCCCGACATCATCCGAGCGTGTGTTAAATCCAAGGGCAATTATGGCATGCCACACCCAACATATTCTGACCATGTATGTTGTTCAAGGGGGATGATGGCATTCCACGCCGATTTCGTCCAATCGTGTATACTGTCCAAGGGTGATGATTGCATGCCAAGCCTGACGTCATTTGATCGTGTGTGCTTCAAAAGGGCGATATGCCACACCCGACGTCCTCCAACCCTGTGTTTTGCACAAGGGTCTTGCATGAATGCCACGTTCTACGTGCTCTGATCGTGTGTTCTGTCCAAGGGACATGCGGGCATGCCCTTCCCGATGTCGTCTAACTTCATGTGTAGTCCAAGGGTGATGATGGAATACCACGCTCAACATCATCCGATCGTGTGTTCATTCCAAGAGCAAGGATGGACTTCCTCGCCCGATGTCATCTGACTGTATGTGCTAGGCAAGGGCCATGATGGAAGCCACTCCCGACGTAGTCGGACCGTGTATGTTGTCCAAGGGCTATGATGACATTCCATGCCCAACATCTTCCCACTGTATGTGCTGTCTAATGGCGAAGATGACATGTCACGCCCGACATTATCCGACCACGTGTACTGCCCAATGGTGATGATGGTATGCCACGCCTGACGTCATTCGATCGTGTGTGCTGCCAAAGGGCAATGCGGGCATGCCACTCCCTATGTCGTCCCTTCGTGTGTGTTGTCCAAGGGCGATGATAACATATCACACCCAGCGTAGTCCGATGGTGTAGCTGTCCAAGGGCAATGATTGCATCTAACTCTCGATGTCATCCGACCGTGTGTGCTTCCCAAGGGTGATTATAGCATTACCACACCCGCCGTAGTCCAATAATGTGTGCTATAAAAGGGAGATAATAACTTATCATGGCCGACGTCGTCTAACCGTGTAAGCTACCCAAGGGCGATGATGGCCTGCCACACCCGACGTAGTCCGATCGTGTGTGTTATCCAAGGGCAATGATGGAATACCACGCTCGACGTCGTCCAACCATGTACGCTGTTCAATGGCGATGATGGCATGCCCCACCAAACATCTTCCCACATTGTGTGCTGTCAAAGGGCGAAGATTACATGTTACACCTGACGTCATTCAACCGCGTGTGTTTCCCAATGGCGATGATGGCATGCCACGCCTGACGTCGTCCGGGCTAACAACGTCCGATTGTAAGTGCTGCCCAAGGGCGATGATGGCATGCTACGCCTAACGTCATCCGACCGTGTGTGCTTCTTAAGGTCCATGAGGGCATGCCACGCCCGACATCGTTCGATATTTGTGCTATCAAAGGGCGATGATTAAATGCAACGCCAAATGTCGATCCATCGTGTATGCTCCCCAAGGGCGATCAAGACATGGCATGCCTGACGTCATCTGACCGTGTATGCTTTTAAGGAACGATTATGGCATTTCCATGGCCGATGCCATCCAAACGTGTGTGCTCTCCAAGGGCAATGGTGGCATGCCACGGTCGACCTATTTCAATCATGTGTGCTGTCCAAGGGCATTGTTGGCATGCCATGCCCGACATCATCCGACCTTGTGTATGATTTAGAATTGCAATGATGGCATGCCATGCCTGACCTTGTTTTCATTCTAAGGGCTATGATGGTATGCCACGACCGACGTTGTCCGACCATTTATGTTGTTCAAGAGAAATGATGGCATGCCACGCCGATGTCGTCCGACCGTGTATTCTTTCCAAGGGCGATGATTTCATGCCATGCCCGACGTCCGATCGTGTGTGCTGCCCAAGATTGATACTGTCATGCCACACCCGATATCATTGGACCATGTGTGCTGCACAAGGGCCATGCGGGCATGCCACACCCTACGTAATTCGATAATGTGTGCTGCCCAAGGGACATACGGGCATGCCATTCCATATGTCGTCTAACTGCATGTGCAGTCCAAGGGCGATGATGGCATGCCACGCCCGACGTAGTCAGATCGTGTGTGCTTTACAAGGGTGATTATAGAATGCCACGCTCGACACCATTCGACTGTGTGTGCTGCCCATGGGTGATGATGGCATGCCAAGATTGAAGTCGTTCGATCGTGTGTGTTGTCCAAAGGCGATAATGGCATGCCATGCCTGACATCGGTCGACCATGTGTGCTGTCTCCTTAATTTGGTTTAGTTTTTTATAAAAAATTTTTATTATTTTTTATTTATATAATAATATAAATGTAAAACTTGAAAGGTAATATGCTTCATGCCATATTAAGTAAAAAATTTAAAGACTAGAACAACGCGATGGGAACATGGAGAAGATATATTAGATAAGTAGGAATGCAACAACCATGATTGATGATGTCATGCAACGCCTGACGTAGTATGACCATGTGTGCTGACCAAGGGCAATGATGACATCTAACGTACGATGTCGTCATACCGTGTGTGCTGCACAAAGGCAATGATAACATGCCATACCCGACGTCGTCCCTCCATGTGTGTAGTCAAAAGGAGATGATGGCATGCCACGTTGACATCATCCGACCTTGTGTGTTGTCCAAATGCCATGCAAGCATGCCACACCTAATGTTGTCCTACCGTGTGTGGTGCCCAAGGGCGATGATAACATGCGAGGCCCGACAGCATCCAACCGTGTGTGCTATCCACGGGCAACAATGACATTCCATGCCCGACATCGTCTGATTGTATGTGTTATCAAAGGCCAATGATTGCATGCCTCGCTCAACGTAGTCCGTTGTTGTGTGTTTCCCAAGGGTATGATGGCATGCCACGCTCCACGTCGTTTGAAAGTGTGTTCTTTCGAAGGGCGATGATAACATGCCATGCTCGACGTCGTCTGACTGTGTATGCTATCCAAGAGCGATGACGACATGCCACGCTCGACATCGACCAATGGTGTGTGCTGCCCTAGGGCCATGTGGCATGCAACGCCCAACGTCGTCTTACTTTGTGTGCTATCCGAGATCCATGTGTGCATGCAACACCCGACGTCATCCAACTGTGTGTGATTCACAAGGGCGATGACGGCATGCTGATCTCGACATCGTTAGTCCTTGTGTGCTGACCAAGGGAGATGATAACGTGCCACGCCTAACATCATACGAACGTCTTAATTGTCAAAGGACAACGAATGCATGCCACGCCCGAGGTAGTCTTACCGTATAGGCTACCCAAGGCTAATGATCACTTGCCACGCCCGACGTCATCCGATTGTGTTTACTTTCCAAGGGCGATGATGGCATGTCACGCCCGATGTCGTCCGACCGTGTGTGCTTCAAAAGGGAGATAATGGCATGCCACACCCAATGACATCCAACCGTTTGTGTTTCCCAAAGGTCATGTAGTCATGATACGTCTTATGTGGTCCGATCGTGTGTGTTATCCAAGGGAGATGATAACATGCCTTGACAAATGTCATCCTACCGTGTGCTCTTTCCATGGACGGCGATGGCATGCCACGCCCTACATCATCCGACCCTGTGTATGTTGCCCAAGAGCGATGATGGCCTGCAACACCTGACGTAGTCTGATTATGTGTGCTATGAAAAATCCATAATGACACACCATGCTTGACGTTGTTCTACCGTGTATGTTGTACAAGGGCGATGATGGCATGCCACGCCCAATGTTGTCTCACCGTGTGTGTTTTCCAAGGGCAAATATGGCATGTCACGCCTGACCTCATCTAACTGCGTGTGCTTCCGAATAGGGATGATGGCATGCAATGCCCGACGTCATCCTGCCGCGCGCTTGCCCTATGGAAATTATGGCATGCAATGACTGACGTCACCAAACTGTGTGTGCTTCCCAAGGGCCAAGCGGGCATGCAATGCCCGATGTCGTCTAACCGCATTTGTAGTCCAAGGGTGATGATGAAATGCCACTCTCGAAGTAGTCAGATAGTGTGTGCTGCCCAAGGGTTATGATGGCATGCCACGCTTAACGTGGTCCGATCGTGTGTGCTGCTCAAGGGAGATTATGGCACGCCATGACCGATGTCGTTCGTCCGTATGTGTTGTCGAAAGGCGATGATGCATGCCATGCCTGAAGTTGTCTTACCATGTGTGCTGCCTCCTTAATTTGGCTTTTTTAAAGAAATATTAATATATTTTTACTTATTGAATAATATAAATGTAAAACTAGAACGGTACTATGCTTCATGTCGTATTAAGCTAAAAAAGAATCACTAGTACAATGCAATAGGAAAATTGAGAAGATATATTAGATTAGTACGAATGTGACAACCTTGATCAATTATGGCATGCCACGCCCGACATAGTCCGACCATGTGTGCTTCCCTAGGGCAATGTTAACATCTAACGCCCGACATCGTCCGATCGTGTGTACTGCACAAGGGCGATGATGGACTTCTATGCCCGATGTTATCCGTTCGTATGTGCAGTCAAAGGCGATGATGGAATGCCACTTCAATGTGGTCAGACCATGTGTGAGTTCCAAATGTCATGCGGGCATGTTATGCCAAACATAGTTCGACTGTGTGTGTTGTCCAAGGGCGATGATGTCATGCCATGCATGATGTCGTCCGCTGTGGGTGCTTTCAAGCGATAAAGATGGCATGTAACGCTCGACGTCGTTGATCACGTTTTCTGCCTAATGAAGATGATGACATGCCACACCCGACGTCCTTCGATCGTGTATGCTTCCCATGGGCCATGCGGGCATGCCACGCCCAACGTGGTCTGATCATTTGTGTTGTCGAAAGGCAATGATAACATGCCATGCCCGACGTTGTTCGACCGTGTGTGCTACCTAAGGGCGATGATGGAATGCCACGCCTAACATTGTCCGACCGTGTGTGCTGTCCTAGGGCAATGATGGCATGCCATGTCTGATGTTATTCATAAGTGTGTTTTGTCCAAAGGAGACGATGGCATGCCACACCCGATATCATCCGACCGTGTGTGTTGTCCAAAGGAGAAATGGCATGCCATGCCGGATATAGTCCGACCGTGTGTGCTACCCAAGGGAAATGATGTCATCTAACACCCGACGTCCTCTGATAGTGTGTGCTGCACAAGGGCAATAATGGCTAGCTATGCCCGACGTCGTATAACAGTGTGTGCTGCACAAAGGAAATAATTTTAAGCCACTCCTAGCGTCACCTGTCCTTTTGTGCAGTCCAAAGGTGATGATGGCATTCCAAATAAATGTCGTACGACTATGTGTGTTGTCCAAAGGTGATGATGTCATGCCATGCCCAACGTTGTCAAACTAGAGGGTTTCGTAAGGGCCATGCGGGAATGCCACGCCCGACGTCGTCCCACTGTGTGTGCTGTCTAAGGGCAAATCTGAGATCTCATGCCCGACGTCGTCTAACTGTATGTGCTGCCTAATAGTGATAATGGCATGCCACGCCCGACGTCATCTGACCGTGTGTGCTTTTCTAGGTTCATGCTGGCATGGAATGCACGACATCGTTTGATCGTGTCTGCCATCCAACAGTGATGATAACATTCCACACCTGACATTCTCAGATCATGTATACTTTCCAAGGGTGATGATAACATGCCACACCCGATGTAGTCCAACTGTGTAGCTGTCCAAGGTCAATGATTGCACTTAACGCTCGACATCGTCCGACCGTATGTGCTGCCCAAGGGCGATTATTGCATTTCCCCGCCCGACATAGTCCGATCGTGTGCGCTATCCAAGGGCAAAGATAACATGCCATGGCAAAAATCATCTGACAGTGTATGCTACCCAAGTGTGATGATGGCATGCCATGACCGACAGCGTTTGACCATGTGTATGCTACCCAAGGGCGATGATGGCCTGCTACACCCGACATTGTCTGACCATGTGTGCTATCCAATGGCTATGATGAAATGCCACGCTCGACGTCTTCTGGCCGTGCTCATGGTCCAAGGGCGATGATGGCATGCCACGCCCGATGTCGTCCCACAGTGTGTGCTGTCCAAGATAGAACTTGGCTTGTCACGCCTGATGTCATTCGGCCTCGTGTGCTGCCCAATGGTGACGATGGCATACCACACACGACGTCATCTGACCATATGTGCTGCCCAAGGTCGATGATGGAATGCCACGCCCGACGTCGTCCGATCATTTGTGCTGTCAAAGGGCGATGTTAAAATGCCACACCATATGTCATTCAATTGTGTATGCTTTCCAAGGGCGATAATGACATGCTACGCTTGACATCATCCAATCGTGTGTGCATTCTAGTAGCAATGATTGAATTTCCACGACAAACGTCATCCGAACGTGTGTTCTTCCCAAGGGCCATGATGTCATGCAACGCTCTACCTAGTCCGATCATCTGTGTTGTCCAAGGGCGTTGATGGCATGACATGCCCGACCTCATCCGACACAATGTATGATTTCCAATTGCGACGATGGCATACCAGGACCGACATCGTCCAATTGTGTTTGTATTCCAAGGGAGATGATGGACTTCCACGCCCGACGTCGTTCGACCGTGTGTATTGGGCAAGGTCCATGATGGCATGCCACGCCTGACGTCGTCCGACCGCGTGTGTTGCCTAATTGTGATAATGGAATGCCACGCCCAATTTCATCGGAACGTGTGTTTTGCCAATGGGCCATGCGGGCATGCCATGCTCGATGTCGTCCGATCGTGCGTGCTGTCCAAGGGTGGTGATGACATGCCACACCCGATGTAGTCCGACAGTGTAGATGTCCAAGGGCAATGATGGCATTTAATTCTTCACGTCATCCGACCGTGTATGCTGCCCAAGGGCGATTATGGCATTTCCATGCCCAACGTAGTACGATTGTGTGTGCTATCAAAGGGTGATTATAACATGCCATGACCAACATCATCCGACCGTGTATGTATTCCAAGGGCTATTTTATCATTGCCACGCCCGACTAAATCCAATCGTGTGTGCGATCCAAGGGCGAAGATAATATGCCATATTTAACATCGTCTGACTGTGTATGTTGTCCAAGGGCGATGATGGCATGCCATGGCCGACATCGTTCGAACAAGTGTATGCTACCCAAAGGCGATTATGGCCTGCACGCCCGACGTAGTCCGACCGTGTGTGCTGTCCAAGGGTAATTAGGGAATTCCATGCTCAACAGCGTTCGATTGTATACGTTTTCCAAGGGCGATGGTGGCATGCCATGCCTGGCTTAGTCCCATCGTGTGTGCTGTCCAAGGGCGAAGACATCGTCCGACCGGGTGTGTTGCCCAATGGCATGCCACATCCTACGTTGGCCGACCATATATGATGTCCAAGGTAAATGATGGCATGCCACGCTTGACGTCATAATACCGTGTCTACTACCCAAGTTCCATGCGGACATACCACGTTTGACGTCATCCGATCGTTTGTAATATTAATGGATGATGATAAAATGCCATGCCAGACGTCGTTTGAATGTGTATGCTTTCCAAAGGCGATCACGTCATGCCACGTCTGACGTTGTCCGACTGTGTGTGCATTCCAGGATACATGATGGCATTTCCACAGCTGACATCATCCGAATGTGTGTGCTTCCCAAAGGCCATGATGGCATGCCAAGCTCGACCTAGTCCGATAGTGTGTGCTGTCCAAGGGCGTTGATGGCATGCCATGCCCGACGTCATCTGACTCTATGTATGATTTCCAATATCAATGATGGCATGCCACGCTCGATATCGTCTGACCGTGTGTTGCCCAAGGGCCATGCGCGCATGCCAAGGTCGACATCATCCGACTATGAATGTTGTTCAAGGTTTATAATAGCATGCGACATTCAATGTCATCTTATCCTGTGTATTGTCAAAGGCCAATGATGGCATGCCATGCACGATGTCGTTCTTACGTGTGTGCTGCCTAAAGGCTTTTATGGCATGCAACGCCCGACATAGTGCGACCGTGTGTGTTGCGTAAGGGGCATCCAGGCATGCAACGCATGACGTCATCCGACCGTGTGTGCTGACATCGGTTGATGATAACATGTCATACCCGACATAGTCTTACTATGTATGCTGTCCAAGGACTGTGATGGCATTTAACGCCCGACATCGTCTGAGTGTGTATACTACCCGAGGGAAATGATAGCATTGCCACACTCGACGTCGTGCGACCATGTGTGCTGCCCACAGGCCATGCGGACATTCCACGCTTGACGTAATCAGACCGTGTGTGTAGTCCAAGGGCGATGATAACAAGCCACACCCGACATATTTCGATCATGTAGGCTGTACAAGGGGAATGATGGCATTCAACGTCCGACGTAATCTCACCGTTTGTGCTGCCCAAGGGCGATGATAGCATGCAAAACCAATTATTGTTCGACCGTGTGTGTAACTCAAGGGCGATGATAAATTCCATGCCCGAGGTCGTCCAACTGTGTATGCTGTCTATGGAAGATGATGACATGCCACACCGACATCATCCGACCCTATGTATGCTTACCATGGGCGATGATGGCATGCCATAACCGACGTCATCCGACCCTATGTATGCTTTCGTAGGGCGATGAAGTCAAACCACACCCACGCCGGACGTCGTTTGACCATGTGTTCTTTCAAAGGGAGACGATGGCATGACACGCTCCACGCCGTCTGACCGTGTATGCTGTCCAAGGATGACGATTGCATGCCACACCCGACGTCGTCTGACCATGCGTGCTACCCAAGGGCGATGATGGCATGTCATGCCTGTCATCGTCCCACCATGTGTGTTGCCCAATAGAGATGATAGCATGCCAAACCCGACATCGTAAGACTCTAGGTATACTGTCAAAGAATAATGATGGCATGCCATGCCCGATTGCGTCCGAATATGTGTTTATTATAGAGGCGATGATGGCCTCCCACGCCCGATGTCGTCCGATTGTGTATGTTTTCCAAGGGCGATGATGGCATGCCACGCCCGACTTTGTCTGATCGTGGGTGCTGTCCAAGGGAGATCATGGTAAGTCACGCGGGACGGTGTCCGACCATGTGTGCTGCTCAATGGCGATGATGGCATGCCACGCTCAACGTCATTCGACCGTGTGTGATCCCCAAAGGCCATGCGGGCATGCCACACATTACGTGGTCCGATCGTGTATGCTGTCCAAGGGCGATAATAACATGCCCCACCCGATGTCCTCCTATCGTATATGCTTTCCAAGAGTGATAATGGCATGCAACGCTAGATGTTGTCTGACCCTGTATATGCTGTCCAAGGGCGATAATGGCCTGCCAGGCCCGACGTATTCCGATCGTGTATGCTGTCCATGAGCGACGATGGAATACCACGCTCGACATCGTCTGAACGTGTGTGCTGTCCAAGGACCATGCTAGCATCCAATGCCTAGTGTCGTTTGACCACGTATGCTGTCCAAGAGTAATGACGGCATGCCACATCCGATGTCTTTCGTAAGTATGCGTTGTCCAAAGGCGATGAAGGCATTCCATGCTTGATGTCGTTCACCTGTTTGTGTTATCCAAAGGGATGATGACATTCCACGCCTGATGTATTACGACCGTCTGTGCTATGCAAAGTCGATGATGGCATGCCATGCCCGACGTTGTCCCACCCTGTGTGCTGCACAAGGGTGATGATGGAATGCCATGCTCGACGTCATTTATTCGTGTGTGCAGTCCCAAGGCAATGATGGTATGCCAAGTTGATGTCGTCCGACCGTGTGTTCTGTCCAAAGTGCAATGATGGCATTTAACGCCCGATGCTGTTCGACCGTGTGTACATTCCAAGGGTGATGAGAATATGACATGCCCATCATCGTTTTTCCGTGTATGCTTTCCAAGGGAAATGATTGCATGACACGCCCGACATAGTCCAACATGATATATGATGTCCAAAGGCAATGATGTCATACCACTCTTGACATCGTCCGACCGTGTGTACTGGACAAGGGCCATGATGGAATGCCACGACCGACGTAGTCTGAATGTGTATTCTGTCAAACAGAAATGATGGTATGCCACGCTCGATGTCATCCAACTGTATTTGCTGTCCAAGGGCTAAGATGGCTTGTCACGCGCGACATCGTTCGACCGTATGTGCTGCCCAATGGCGAAGATGGCATACAATGCCCGACGTCATCCGACCAGGTGTGCTGTCCAAGGGCCATGTGGCCATGCAACGCCTAACATTGTCCAATCATCTGTGTTGTCCAACTACGATAATGACATGATAAGCCCTACGTCGTTCAATTATGTATGCTTTCCAAGGGCGATGATGGCATGCCACTCCTAATGTCGTCCGATAGTGTGTGCTTTGCAAGGGAGATGATGGTATTACCATGAACGACATCGTCCGATTGTGTGTGCTGCAGAAGTGTGATGATGGCATGCCACGCCTGACGTTGTCAGTCCGTGTGCGCATTCCAAAGTGGATTAAGGCATGCCACATTGACATCGTTCGACCGTGTGTTCTGTCCAAAGAGCAATGATGGCATTTAACACCCAACGTGATCTGACCATGTGTGCTGCCCAAGGATATGATAGCACTGCCACACTAAATGTTGTCCGACCGTGTGTGTAGTCCAAAGGCGATGATAACATGCCACGCCCATCATCGTTCGACTGTGTATGCTATCCAAGGGCGATGATGGCATGCCACACACGATGTTGTCCAACCTTGGATATGCTGTTTAAGGGCGATGATGGCCTTCCATGCCTGGCGTCATCCAACCGTGTGTGCTGGGCAAGGGCTGTGATGGCATGCCACGCCCGACGTAGTCGGACCGTGTATGTTGTACAAGGGAGATGATGGAATGCCATGCCTGACGTTGTCCGACCATGTGTGCTGTCTAAGGGCAAAGATGACATGCCACACATTACGTCGTCCGACAGCGTTTGCTGCCCAATGGAGATTATGGCATGCCATGCCCGACGTCATTCGACCATGTGTGCTGCCCAAGGTTCATGTTGGCATGCAACGCCCGACGTAGTCTGATTGTGTGTGCTGTCCCAGGGCGAGGATAACATGCCACACCTGACGTTGTCCGATCATGTATACCTTCCAGGGGTGATGATAATATGCCACACCAGACGAATTTTGACAGTGTAGTTTTCCAAGGGAATTTATTGCACTTAACGCGCGATGTCGTCTGACCGTGTGTGCTGCCCTAGGGAGATTATAGCATTGCCAAGCCCGACATAATCCGATCGTGTGTGATATCCAAGGGTGATGATTACATGACATGGGCGACCTCATTCGACTTTGTATGCTGTCCAAGGGCGATGATGACGTTCCATGCCCGACGTATTCTGATTGTGAGTGCTGTCCAAGGGAGATGATAGAATGCCACGCTCGAGGTCGTCCGAACGTGTGTTCTGTCAAAGGACCATGCTGGAATGCCATACCTAGCATCGTCCGACCGTATATGCTGTCCAACGATGATGATGAAATGCCATATCCGATGTCGTTCGTCAGTGTGTGTTGTCAAAAGCCGATGATGGCATGCCATGCTTGATGTTGTTCATCTGTTTGTGTTATCCAAAGGGATGATATATGCAACGCCTGATGTCCTACAATCGTCTGTGTGCTGCCAAGAGCGATGATTACATGCGAGGCCTGGTGGTGTCCAACCGTGTGTGCTGCACAAGGGCGATAATGGCATGCCATGGTCAACGTCGTATGTCCGTGTGTATAGTCCAAAAATGATGATGGCATCCCAAGTGGACGTTGTTCGACCGTGTGTGTTGTCCAAAGGGCAACAATGCTATTAAACGCCGGATATTGTTCGACCACATGTGCAGTCCAAGGGTGATGATAACATGCCATGCCTCACGTCGTTCAACCGTGTATGCTTTCCAAGGATGATGACTGCATGCCATGCCCGACATCGTCCGACCAGGTGTATGCAGTCTAATGGCAATAATGGCCTACCACTCTTGGCATCGCCTGACCATGTGTGCTTTCCAAGGGCCATGATGGTATGCCACAGCCGACATAGTATGACCATGTATTCGTTCGAACGGAAATGATAGTATGCCACCCCAATGTTGTCCAAGCGTATGTACTATCCAAGGGATAAGATGGATTGTCACACCCGATGTCGTTCGACCAGGTGTGCTGCCTAATGGCGATGATGGCATACCACGCCCAACGTCATCTGACCATGTGTGCAGCCCAAGGGCCATGAGTTCATGCAACGCCTGACGTCATCCGATCATTTGTGGTGTCCAAGGGAGATAATGACATGACACACCAGACGTCGTTCAATCGTGTATTCTTTCCAAGGGCGACAATGGCATGCCACGCCTGACGTCTTCCAACAGTGTGTGCATTCCAAGGGCGATGATGGTATTGCCACGACCAACGTCGTCCAATCGTGTATGCTGCACAAGGGAGATAATTTCATGCCTCACCTGACGTCGTCAGTCTATTTTTGCAGACCAAAGGCGATGATGGCATGCCACACCAACATCGTCCGACCGTGTGTGCTTAACAAAGGTCAATGATGGCATTTAACGCCCAACGTCATCCGAGCGTGTGTGCTGCCCAAGGGAGATGATAACATTGCCACGCTCAATGTCATCCGACCGTATGTGAAGTCCAAGGGTGAGGATAACATGCCACGCCCATCATTGTTTGACTTTGTATGCTGTCCAAGGGCGATGATGGCATGCCACGCCTGACGTTGTCCGACCCTTGATATACTGTCCAAGGGCGATGATGGCCTTCTATGCCCGACATCATCCAACCGTGTGTGCTGGTCAAAGGCCATGATCCCAACATAGTCAGACCATGTATGCTCTCCAAGTGAGATGATGGCATGCAATGCCCAATCTCATCCCACTTTGTGTGCTGTCTAAGGGCAAATATGACATGTCACGTCTGACATTGTCCGACCGCGTGTGCTGCCCAATGTTGATTATGGCATGCCATGCCAGACATCATCCAACCGTGTGTGCTGCCCAAGGACTATGCTCGCATGCAATGCCCAACGTCGTCTAATCGTGTGCGCTGTCAAAGAGCGATGATAACATGCCACACCCGACGTTATCCAATCGTGCATACTTTCCAAGGGAGATGATAACATGCCACACCCGACGTAGTCCGATCGTGTAGCTTTCCAAGGGAAACGTCGTCTGACCGTGTATGCTCCCCAAGAGAGATTATAACATTGGCACGCCCTGACGTAGTCCAATCGAGTGTGCTATCAAAGGGCGATGATAACATGCCATTGCCAATGTCATCCGACCATGTATGCTGTCCAAGGGTGATGATGTCATGCCACGTGCGACATCGTTCGACCTTGTGCATGCTACCAAAGGGAAATGATGGCTTGCCATGCCCTACGTAGTACGACCGTGTGTGCTGTCCAAGGTCTATGTGGAATGCCACACTCTACATCTTCGGACCGTGTACGCTGTCAAAGTTAAATAATGGCATGCCACACCCGACGTCCTCCCACTTTGTGTGCTGTCCAAGGATGAAGATGGCATGTCATGCCTGATGTCTTCTGACCGTGTGTGTTGCCCAATGGCAATGATGGCATGCAACGCCCAAAATCGTTCGACCGTATGTGCTGCCTAAGTGCGATGATGGCATGGCACACCCAACATCATCCGACTGTGTGTGCTGCCCAAGGGCCATGCGGGCATGCCATGCCGGACGTCGTCCTATCATTTGTGCTGTCAAAGGGTGATGATTAAATTCCATAGCAGAGGTCATTCAATCGTGTATGCTTTCAAAGGGAGATCATGACATGCCACACTTGAAGTCATCCGACTATGTGTATAATCTACGAGTGATGATCGCATTTCCGCGGCCGATGTAATCCGAACATGTGTGCTTCCCAAGTGCCATGATGGCATGCAACACCCAACCTAGCCGGATCGTGTGTGCTGTCCAAGGGCGTTGATGACATGCCACACTCGACCTCTTCTGACAGTGTGTATGATTTCCAATTACGATGATTGCGTGCCACGCCCAACATCGTGCGACCATGTGTTCATTCCAAGAGCAACGATGGCCTTGCACTCCTGACATCTTCCAACCGTGTATGATGGTCTAGGTCCATGATATCATGCCACGCCCCACGTAGTCATATCGTGTATATTATTCAAGTGAGATGATGGCATGTCATGCCCGATGTTGTCCCACTGTGTGTTATCTAAGGCCAAAGATGGCATGTCACACCCAACATCATCCGACCGTGCGTGCTGTCCAATGGTGTTGATGGCATGCCACGCCCGATGTCATCCTACCGTATGTGCTGCCAAAGGTTCATGCGGGCATGCCATGCCCGACGTCATCTGATCATTTGTGCTGTCAAAGGGAGATGATAACATGCCACACTTGACGTAGTTCAACCGTGTAGCTATCCAAGGGCAATGATGTTATTTAACACCCGATGTCGTCCGGCTGTGTTTGCTACCTAAGGGCTATTATAGCATTGCCACGCCCGACGTAGTCTAATTGTGTGCTCTATCTAAGGGCGATGATAACATGCCATGGCCGACGTCGGCCAACCGTTTATTCTATCCAAGGGCAGCGATGGAATGCCACGACCGACATGGTCCGACCATGTGTAAGCTACCCTAGGGCGATGAGGGCCTGCACGCCTAACGTAGTCCGTCCGTGTGTGATGTCCAAGGGCCATGATGGAATGCCACGCTCAGCGTCGTTCGATAGTGTATGCTATCTAAGGGCGATGATAGCGTGCCACGCTTGACTTCGTCCCACCGTGTGTGCTGTCCAAGGGCGAAGATAGCATGTCACTCCTGACGTAGTCCGCCCGATTATGTTGCCCAATGGTGATGATGGCATGTCACGCACGAAGTCGTCCGACCGTATGTGCTGCCCAAGGGTGATGATGGTACGCCATGCTTGACGTCATCCAACCATGTGTGTTGCTATGGCTTATGCGGGCATGCCACGCCCAAAATGCCACGCCGGACGTCTTTCGATCGTGTATGCCTCCCTAGGGCGATCAACACTAGCCACGCCTGACGTCGTTCGAGTGTGTGTGCATTCTAGGATAGGATGGCATTTCTACATCCGACATCATCCGAATGTGTGTGCTTCAGAAGGGCAATGAAGGAATGCCAAGCCCGACCTAGTCTGATCATGTGTGCTGTCCATGGGAGTTGATAGTATGCCACGCCCGACATCGTCCCACCCTGAGTATGTTTTCCAATTGCAATGATCGCATGCCAGGCCCGACATCATCTGACCGTGTGTTCACTCCAAGGGCAATTATGGCATGCCACGCCCGACGTATTTTCACCATGTATGTTGTTCAAGGGCGATGATGGCATGACAAGCCGACATCATCCGATCGTGTATGCTGGACAAGGGCTATAATTGCATGTGACGCCCGACGTCGTCCGATCGTGTGTGCTTCACAAGGGTGATAATGCAAGCCACACCCGACGTCCTCCAACCATGTGTTCTGCCCAAGGGCATTGCGGGAATGCCACTCTCTATGTAGTCTTATCGTGTGTGCTACCCAAGTAACATGCGGCAATGCCATACCCGATGTCATCTAACTCTATGTGCAGTCCAAGGGAGAAGATGGAATGTCACGCCCAACATCATCCACTCGTGTGTTCGTTCCAAGGGCCATGATGGACTGCCTCGCCCGACGTCATCTGACCGTGTGTGCTGGGGAAGGGCCAAGATCGCATGCCACGCCCGCGTAGTCAAACTTTGTATGCTTTCCAAGGGCGATGATGGCATACCATGCCCGACGTCGTCCCACTGTGTGTGCTATATAATGGAAAAGATGACATGTCAAGCCCGACATCGTCCGACCTCGTGTGCTGCCCAATGGTGATGATGGCATGCCACGCCCGACGTCATCCGACCGTTTGTGCTGCCAAAGCGCCATGCGGGCATGCCACGCCCTATGTCGTTCATTCCTGTTTGGTGTCCAAGGGCGACGATAACATGCCACGCCCGATATTGTTCGATCGTGTTTACTTTCCAAGAGTGATGATAACATGCAACATCCGATGTAGTCTGACTGTGTAGCTCTCCAAGGGAAGTGATTTCATTTCACGCCTCACGTCGTCTGACCGTGTGTGCTGCCCAAGGGAAATTATAACATTGCCACGCGTAACGTAGTCTGATTATGTGTGCTATCCAAGGGAGATGATAACATACCACAGCCAACATCGTCTTACCATGTATGCTGTCCAAGAGGAATGATGGCATGCTTTGCTTGGCCATGGGTATGCTACCCAAGAGTGATGATGGCCTACTACACGCAGACGTCGTTCGATCATGTATGCCTTCCTAGGGTGATCAACACTAGCCACAGCAGACGTCTTCCCACCGTGTGTGGTGTCTAAGGGAAAAGATGACATGTTAATCCTGACATCATTTGATCACATGGGTTTCCCAATGGTGATGATGGCATGCCACGCCTGACGTCGTCCAACCATAAGTGCTGCCCAAGGGTGATGATGACATGCCACGCCTGACGTCATCTGACTGTGTGTGCAGCCCAAGGGCCATGAGGGCATGCCATTCCCGACGTTGTTCGATCATTTGTGTTGTCAAAGGGTGATGATAAAATGCCACGCCAAATGTCGTTCCATCGTGTATGCTTTCCAAGGACGATCAAGACATGGCATGCCTGACGTCAGTCGACCGTGTGAGCATTTTAGGAGTGATGATGGCATTTCCATGGACGAAATCATCCAGGTC
Source organism: Solanum lycopersicum (assembly GCF_036512215.1). Lineage (NCBI taxonomy): Eukaryota > Viridiplantae > Streptophyta > Magnoliopsida > Solanales > Solanaceae > Solanum > Solanum lycopersicum. Next base: position 5,064,475 of record NC_090805.1, read on the forward strand.
CATGGTGGCATGCCACGCTCGACCTATTCCAATCATCTGTGCTGTCCAAGGGCGTTAATGGCATGTCATGCCCAACGTCGTCCGACCCTGTGTATGATTTCAAATTACAATGATGGCATGCCACGCCTGACATCGTCCGACAATGTGTTCATTCTAAGGCCTATGATGGCATGCCATGATCGACGTAGTCCGACTATGTATATTTTTCAAGGACGATGATGGCATGCCATGCTGATGTCGTCCAAATGTGTATGTTGTCCAGGGGCGATGATTGCATGCCATGCCCAACATCGTCCGATCGTGTGTGCTTTCTAAGATCGATAATGTCATATCACACCCGATATCATACGATTGTGTATGCTGCACAAGGGCCATGCGGGCATGCCACGCCCTACGTGGTCTGCACATGTGTGCTACCTAAGGGACATATGTGCATGCCATTCCCAATGTCGTCTAACTGCATGTGCAGTCCTAGGGCAATTATAGAATGCCACTCTGACGTAGTCTGATCGTGTGTGCTGTCCAAGGGAGATGATAACATGCACGCTCGACGTTATTCGACTGTGTGTGCTACCCACGGGTGATGATGGCTTGCCAAGACCAATGTCGTTCTACCGTGTTTGTTTTCCAAAGGCAATGATGGAATGCGATGCCCGACATTGTCCGACCGTTTGTTCTGTCTCCTTATATTGGTTTAGTTTTTTTGTATAAAAAATATTATTACATTTTTATTTATTTAATAATATAAAAGCAAAACGTAAAAGTTAATATGCTTCGTGCCGTATTATGTAAAACATGAAAGACTAGTACAACACGATGGGAACATAGAGAAGATATATTAGATAAGTAGGAATGCAACAACCATGATTGATGATGGCATGCCACGCCCGACGTAGACTGATCGTGTGTGGTGACCAAGGGAAATGATGGCATCTAACGTCCAATGTCGTCTGGCCATGTGTGCTGCACAAGGGCAATGATTACATACCATACTCGATGTCGTTCGTCTGTGTGTGTAGTCAAAATATGATGATGGCATGCCATGTCGATAACATCCGACCGTGTGTGATGTCCAAATGCCATGAGGTCATGCCACACCTAACGTAGTCCGACCGTGAGTGCTGCCAAGGGCGATGATAATATGCAAGGCCCAATGGCGTCCAATCGTGTGTGCTCTCCACAAGCGATGATGACATTCCACACCTGACATTGTCTAACCGAGTGTGTTGTCAAAGGCCGATGATGGCATGCCACACTCGACGTAGTCCCACGGTGTGTGTTGCCCAAGGGTATGATGGCATGCCATGCTTGACGTTGTTCGACTGTGTATTCTTTTCAAGGGCGATGATAACATATTCTGTTCGACGTCGTGTGACCGTCTATGCTCTCCAAGGGCGATGATGGCATGCCACGCTCGATGTTGTCTGACCGTGTTTACTTCCTAAGGAACATATGGCATGCAACGCCTGACGTCGTCTTACTGTGTGTGCTATCTGAGATCCATGTGTGCATGCCATACCTGACGTCATCCGACTGTGTGTGATTCCCAAGGGCCATAATGACATGCTGATCTCAATGTCGTTCGTCTGTGTGTGCTGACCAAGGGGGATGATAATGTGCCATGCCTAATGTCATTCAACCGTCTGTGCAGTCAAAGGACAATGATGACATGCCACGCCTGACGTAGCCTTACCGTATGTGGTACCCAAGGCCAATGATAGCATGCCACAGTTGATGTTATACGTACGTGTGTGCTGTCCAAGGACGATGATGGCATGGCACACCCGATGTCATCTAACCGTGTATGATGTCCAAGGGCGATGATGACATGCTATGCACAACGTCTTCCAACCCTGTGTATGCTTTCCAATTGCGATGACGACATGCCAAGCCCGACATCGTTCGACCGTGTGTTTATTCATAGGGAGATTATGGCATGCCACGCCCAACATAGTACTACCATGTATGTTTTCCAAGGGAGATGATGACATGCTATGTCCAATGTCATCTGACCGTCTATGATGCCCAAGTGTGATGATGGCATGTCACGCCTGATGTCGTCTAATCGTATGTGTTGCCCAAGGGCGATGATGGCATATCACGTTCGACATCGTCTAATAATGTATATTTAATAAGGGAGATAGTGGAATGCCACGTTCGACATCATCCGACCGTGTATGCTGTCCAACGACAATAATGGCATGCCACGCCCCACATTGTTTGATCGTGGATTCAGTCCACGGGTGATGATTGCATGCCACGCCCGATGTCATTCGATCATGTGCACTGCCTAAGGGCGATGATGGCATGTATCACCCGATGTTATCCGACTGTGCGTGCTGCAAAAGGGAGATAATGGCATGCCACACCCGATATCATCCAACCATGTGTGCTGCCTAAGGGCCATGCAGTCATGCTACACCTTACGTGGTCCTATCGTGTGTGTTGTCCAATGGTGATTATAACATGCCTTGCCCAACGTCATCCTACCGTGTGTGCTTTCCAAGGACAATGATGGCATGCCACACCCGACATCATCCGACCCGGTGTATATTTCCCAAGGGCGATGATGGCCTGCCAAGCCCGACTTAGTGTGACTGTGTGTCCTATCAAAAAGCCATGATGTCATGCCATGCTCGACGTCATACTAACGAGTTTGTTGTACAATGGCAATGATGGCATGCCACGCCCGACGTTGTCTCAACGTGTGTGCTTTCCCAGGGAAAAGATGACATGTCACGCCTGACATCATCCGACCGGGTGTGCTGCAAAATGTGGATGATGGTATGCCATGCCCGACGTCATCCGACCGCGCGCTTGCCCAATGGAAATGATGGCATGCCATGCCTGATGTCATCAAACCGTGTAGCTATCCAAGGGAAGTGATTGCATTAAATGCCCCACGTCGTCCGACCGTTTGTGCTGCCCAAGGGCAATTATAGCATTGCCATGCCCGACGTAGTTTGATAATGTGTGCTATCCATGGGAGATGATAACATACCACAGCCGATGTCGTCCTACTGTGTATGCTGCCCAAGAGGAATGATGGCATGCCTCGCTTGACCACGGGTATGCTACCCAAGAGCGATGATGTCCTGCCATAAGCAGATGTGATTCGACCGTGTATGCCTTTCTAGGGTGATCAACACTAGCCACACCAGACGTCTTCCTACCGTGTCTGCTGTCCAAGGGCAAAGATGGCATGTTAATCCAAACGTCATTCGACCGCGTGTGTTTCCCAATGGCGATGATGACATTCCACGCTTGACATCATGCGATCGTAAGTGCAGCCCAAGGTCGATGATGGCATGCCACGCTTGACATCATCCGACCGTGTGTGCAGCCTAAGGGCTATGAGGGAATTCCACGCCAGACGTGGTTCGATTGTTTGTGCTGTCAAAGGGCGATGATAAAATGCCAAGCCAAATGTCGTTCCATCGTGTATGCTTTCCAAGAGCGATCAAGACATGACATGCCTGACGTCATCCGACTGTTGTGCATTTCAGGAGCGATGATGGCATTTCCATGGCCGATGTCATCCAAACGTGTGTGCTTCCCAAGGGCCATGGTGGCGTGCCACGCTCGACCTATTCCAATCGTCTATGCTTTCCAAGGGCGTTGATGGTATGCCATGCCAAACGTCGTCCGACCCTGTGTATTATTTTTAATTGCAATGATAACATGCAACGCCTTACATCGTCCGACAATGTGTGCATTCTAAGGGCTATGATGGCATGCCAAGGTCGACGTAGTCCGATCATGTACGTTTCCCAATGGCGATGATGACATGCCACGCCAATGTCGTCCGACCGTGTATGCTGTCCAAGGGGGATAAATTCTTGCCATGCCCAACATCGTCCGATCATGTGTGCTTCCCAAGATTGATAATGTCATGCCACACTCGATATCATTCGACTATGTGTGCTACACAAGGGCCATGCGGGAATGCCACGCCCTAAGTGGTACGATCGTGTGTGCTGCCTAACGGACAAGCGGGCATGCCATTCACGATGTCATCTCACTGCATGTGCAGTCCAAGGGCGATGATAGCTTGCCACGCTCAACATAGTCCGATTGTGTGTGCTGGCCAAGGGAGATGATAGCATGCCACGCTCGACGTCATTCGACTATGTGTGCTGCCCACGAGCGATGATGGCTTGCCAAGGCCAATGTCGTTCATCTGTGTTTGTTGTCCAAAGGCGATGATGGCATACGATGCCCGACATCGTGCCACTGTATAGACAATCTCCTTAATTTGGTTTAGTTTTTTAATAAAAAATGTTATTATATTTTTATTAATATAATAATATAAAATTAAAACTTAAAAGTTAATATGCTTCATGCCTTATTAAATAAAAAAAATGAAAGACTAGTACAACGCGATGGGAAAATCGAAAAGATATATTAGATAAGTAGGAATGCAACAACCATGATGGATGATGGCATGCCATGCCCGACGTAGTTTGACCGTGTGTGCTGACCTAGGGTAAAGATGGCATCTAACGTGCGATGTCGTCCGACTGTGTTTACTGCATAAGGGAAATGATTACATACCATACTTGATGTTGTTCATCCGTTTGTGTAGTCAAAAGGTGATGCTGGCATGCCACGTCAACATCATCCGACCGTGTGTTCTGTCCAAATGCCATGAGTTCATGCCACACCTGACGTAGTCCGACTGTGTGTGCTGCCCAAGGGCGATGATAAAATGCGAGGCCTGGCGGTGTCCAACCGTGTGTGCTGTCCACGGGCGATGATGACATTCCACACCGGACATTGTCTGACCGTGTGTGTTGTCAAAGGCCGATGATGGCATGCCACACTCGACTTAGTGCCACGCTGTCTGGTTGTTAAAGGTATGATGGCATGCCATGCTTGATGTTGTTCGAGCGTGTGTTCTTTCCAAGGGCGATAATAACATGTCCTGATCGATGTCGTATGACCGTGTATGCTGTCCCAGGGGGATGATGACATGCCACGCTCGACGTCCTCTGACCGTGTGTGCTTCCTAAGGGCCATTTGGCATGCAACGCCGGAAGTCGTCTTACTGTGTGTGCTATCCAAGATCCATGTGTGCATGCCACACCGGACGTCATCCGATTGTGTGTGATTCTTAATGGACATAATGACATGCTGATCTCGACGTTGTTCGTTTGTGTGTGATGACCAAGGGGGATGATAAAGTGCCACGCCTAACGTCATACGACCGCCTGTGCTGTCAAAGGACAATGATGGCATGCCACGCCTGACGTAGTCTTACTGTATGTGCTACCCAAGGACAATGATAGCATGCCATGCTCGACGTTGTCCGAACATGTGTGCTGCCCAAGGGCGATGATGGCATGGCATGCCTGACGTCATCTACCCGTGTATGCTGCCCAAGGGCGATGATGACATGCAATGCGCGACGTCTTCCAACACTGTGTATGCTGTCCAATTGCGATGATGGCATGGCAAGCCCGACATCATCCGATCGTGTGTTTATTCCAAGGGCGATGATGGCATTTCACGCCCAACATAGTACAACCATGTATGTTGTCCAAGAGAGATGATGGCATGCCATGTCCAACATCGTCCGATCGTGTATGATGTCCAAGTGTCATGCCACGCATATCTCGATGTCGTCTGATCATGTGTGTTTCACAAGGGATATAATGGCATGCCACGTTCGACATAATTCGACCGTCTATGCTGTCCAAGGACGGCGATAGCATGCCACGCCCTAATTCGTTCGATCATGTATGCTGTCTAAGGGTGATGTTGGCATGCCACGTCCGACGTTATTCGATCGTGTGTACTTACCAAGGGCGATGATGACATGTCACGCCTGATGTTATCCGACCGTGTGTGCTGCAAAAGGGAGATAATGGCATGCCACATCCAATATCATCCAACCATGTGTGCTGCTCAAGGGCCATGCAGTCATGCTACGCCTTACGTGGTCTGATCGTGTGTGTTGTGCAAGGGTGATGATAACATGCCTTGCCCAACGTCATCTTACCGTGTGTGCTTTCCAAGGACAATGATGGCATGCCACACTAGACATCGTCCGACCAAGTGTATGTTGCCCAAGGGAGATGATGGCCTTCCACGCTCGACTTAGTCTGACTGTGTGTCCTATCAAAAAGCCATGATGGTATGCCATGCTCGACGTCATCCCACCGAGTATGTTGTACAATGGCGATAATGGCATGCCACGCCCAACGTTGTCTCACCGTGTGTGCTTTCCAAGGGAAAAGATGACATGTCACGCCTGACGTCATCTGACTGAGTGTGCTCAAAAATTGAGATGATGGTATGCCATGCCCGACGTCATCCGACCGCGCGCTTACCCAATGGAAGTGATGGCATGCCATGCTTGATGTCATGAGACCGTATAGAGGTCCAAGGGAAATGATTGCATTTAACGCCCCACATCGTCCGACCGTGTGTGCTGCCCAAGGAAATTATAGAATTGCCACGCCTGACATAGTCCGATAATGTGTGCTATCCAAGGGAGATGATATCATACCACAGCCGACGTCGTCCTACCATGTATGTTGTCCAAGAGGAATGATGGCATGCTTTGCTTGACGATGGGTATGCTACCCAAGAGCGATGATGGCCTGCCACACGTTGATGTCGTTCGATCATGTATGCCTTCCTAGGGCAATCAACACTACCCACACAAGACGTCTTCTCACTATGTGTGCTGTCCAATGGAAAGATGTCATGTTAAGCGGAATATCGTTCAACCGCGTGTGTTTCACATTTGCAATAATCGCATGCCACGCCACACGTCGTCCGACTGTAAGTGCTGCACAAGGGCGATGATGGCATGCCACGCGTGAAATCATCCGACCATGTGTGCAGCCCAAGGACCATGAGGGCATGCCACGCCTGACGTGGTTGGATCGTTTGTGCTGTCAAAAGGCGATGATAAAATGCCACGCCAAATGTCGTTCCATCATGTATGCTTTCCAAGGGAGATCAATACATGACATGCCTGACGTCGTCCGACCGTGTGTGCATTTCAGGAGCGATGATGGCATTTCCATGGCCGATGTCATCTGAACGTGTGTGCTTCCCAAGGTCCATGGTGGTTTGCCACGCTCGACCTATTTTGATCGTCTGTGCTATCAAAGGGCGTTGATGGCATGCCATGCCCAACGTTGTCCGACTCTGTGTATCATTTCGAATTGCAATGATGGTATTCCACGCCTGACATCGTCCGACAATGTGTTCATTCTAAGGGCTATGATGAAATGCCACGATCGACGTAGTCCCACCATGTATGTTGTTCAAGGAGAATGATGGCATGCCACGCCGATGTCGTCCGTCCGTGTATGCTTTCCCATGGCGATGATTGCATGCCATGCCCGACGTCGTTTGATCGTGTGTGTTGGTCAAGATCGATAATGTCATGCCACACTCGATATCATCCGAATGTGTATGCTGCATAAGGTCCATGCGGGCATGCCACACCCTACGTGGTCTGATCGTGTGTGCGGTCTAAGGGACATGCGGGAATGGCATTTCTGATGTCGTCTAACCGCATGTGCAGTCCAAGGGCGATGATAGCATGCCATGCCCGACGTAGTCTAATCGTGTGTGCTGTCCAAGAGAGATGATAGCATGCCACGCTCGACGTCATTCGACTGTGTGTGCTGCCCACGGGCGATGATGGCTTGCCAAGACCAACGTCGTTTGTCCGTGTTTTTTGACCAAAGGCAATGATGGCATGCAATGCCCGACATCGTCCTACCGTGTGTGCTGTCTCCTTAATTTGGTTTAGTTTTTTAATAAAAAATATTATTTTATTGTTTATTTATATAATAATATATAAGTAAAACTTAAAAGTTAATATGCTTATTGTCGTATTAAGTAAAAATTGAAAGACTAGTATAACACGATGGGAAAATCGAGAAGATATATTAGATAAGTAGGAATACAAAAGCCATTATTGATGATGGCATGCCACGCCCGACGTAGTCTGACCGTGTGTGCTGACAAAGGGCAATGATGGAATCTAACGTGCGATGTCGTCCGGCTGTGTGTGCTGCACAAGGGCAATGATAACATACCATTCTCGATGTTGTCCGTCTGTGTGTGTAGTCAAAAGGTGATGATGGCATGCCACATTGACATCATCCGATCGTGTGCGCTGTCCAAATGCCATGAGGTCATTCCAGACCAGACTTAGTCCGACCGTGTGTACTGTCCAAGGGCGATGATAACATGCGAGGCCCGGCGGTGTCCAACCGTGTGTGCTGTCCGTTGGCGACGATGACATTCCACACCCGGCGTTGTATGACCGTGTGTGTTGTCAAAGGCCGATGATGACATGCCACGGTCGACGTAGTCCTACGCTGTTTGGTTGCCAAGGGTATAATGGCATGCCATGCTCGACGTTGTTCGACTTTGTGTTCTTTCCAAGGGCGATGATAACATGTCATTCGCAACGTCGTATGACCGTGTAGGCTGTCCAAGGGCGATGTTGTCATGCCACATTCCACGTCATCTGACCGTGTGTGCTTCCTAAGGGCCATGTGGCATGCAACGCCTTGTGTCGTCTTACTATGTGTGCTATCCGAGATCCATGTGTGCATGCCACACATGATGTCATCCGACTGTGAGTGATTCACAAGGCCCACGACAACATGCTGATCACGAAATCGTTCATCCGTGTGTGCTGACCAAGGGGGATGATAACGTGCCACACCTAACATCATACGAACAATTGTGCTGTCAAAGGAAAATGATGGCATTCCACGCCCGATGTAGTCTTACCGTATGTGCTACCCAAGGCAAATGAAAGCATGCCATGCTCGACGTTTTCCAAACATGTGTGCTGCCCAATGGCGATGATAGCATAATACGCCCGACATCATTTGACTGTGTATGTTGTCCAATGGCGATGATGACATACCAAGTGCAACGTCTTCCAACCCTGTGTATGCTGTCCAATTGAGATGATGGCATGCCAAGCCCGACATCGTCCTACCATGTGTTTATTCCAAGGGCAATGATTGCATGCCACGCCCAACATAGTACAACCATGTATGTTGTCCAAGGGAGATGATGGCATGCCATGTCCAACCTCATCCGACCGCGTATGACGCTTAAGTGTGATGATGGCATGCCACGCCTGACGTCGTCTAATCGTATGTGCTGCCCAAGGGCGATGATGGCATATCACGCTCGACGTCGTCTGATCATGTGTGTTTCACAAGGGAGGTTATGGCATGCCACGTTCGACATCATCCAAATGTATATGCTGTCCAAGGACGATGATGGCATGCCACGCCCTACTTCGTTCGATCGTGTATGCTTTCCAAGGGTGATGATGGCATGCCACGCCCTATGTCATTCGATCGTGTGTACTGCCTAAGGGAGATGATGGCATGTCACGCCCATTGTTATCCGACCGTGTGTGCTGCAAAAGAGAGATAATGGCATGCCACACCCGATATCATCCAACCGTGTGTGCTTCCCAAGAGCCATGCAGTCATGCTACACCTTACGTGGTCCGATTGTGTGTGCTGTTCAAGGGCGATGATAACATGCCTTGCCCAACGTCATCCCACTATGTGTGCTTTCCAGTGACAATGATGTCATACCACACCCGGCATCGTCCTACCTGGTGTATGTTTCCCTAGGGCGATGATGGTCTGCCATGCCCGACCTAGTCTGACTGTGTGTCCTATCAAAAAGCCATGATGGCATGCCATGCTCGACGTCATCCTACCGAGTATGTTGTACAATGAAGATAATGGCATGCCACGCCCGACGTTGTCTCACCATGTGTGCTTTCCAAGGGAAAAGATGACATGTCACGCCTGACGTCATCCGACCGAGTGTGCTGCAAAATAGGGATGATGGTATGCCATGCCCGACGTCATCCGACCGCGCTCTTTCCCAATGGAAATGATTGCATGCCATGCCTAACGTCATCAAACCGTGTGTTTTTTTCCAAAAGCCATGCGGGCATGCAATGCCTGATCTCGTCTAATCGCATGCGCAGTCCAAGGGTGATGATTGCATGCAACGCTCGAAGTAGTCTGATAGTGTGTGTGCTGTCCAAGGGCGATCATGGCATGACATGCTCGACAATGTCCGATCGTGTGTGATGCCCAAGGACGATGAGGCCATGCCATGACCGATGTCGTTCGTCCGTGTGTGTTGTCCAAAGGCGATGAGGCATGCCATGCTCGAAGTTGTCTGACCATGTGTGTTGTCACCTTAATTTAATTTAGTTTTTTTATTAAAATATTATTATATTTTTATTTATAGAATAAAATAAATGTAAAACTAGAAAGGTACTATGCTACATGCCGTATTAAGCTAAAAAAGAAAGACTAGTAAAACGTAATAGGAAAATTGAAAAGATATATTAGATTATTATGAATGTGATAACCATGATCGATGATGGCCTGCCACGCCTGACGTAGTCTGACCATATGTGCTACCCAAGGCAAATGATGGCATCTAACGCCCGACATTGTCCGATCGTGTGTGCTGCACAAGGGCGATAATGACTTGCCATGCGCGATGTCATCAGTCCCTGTGTGCCGTCAAAGGTGATGATGGCATGCCACGTCAATGTCGTCAGACCATGTGTGAGTTCCAAAGGTCATGAGGGCATGTTACGCATAACATAGTCTGACGGTGTGTGCTGTCTAAGGGAGACGATGTCATGCCACGCACGATGTCGTCCATCGTGGGTTCTTTCCAATGGAAAATATGGCATGTCACGCTCGACGTTGTTCGATCGCATGTTCTATCCAATGACGATGATGGCATGCCACACTAAACGTAATTTAACAGTGCGTGCTTCCTAAGGGCCATACGGGCATGCCACGCTCAACGTGGTCGGATTAGTTGTGTTGTCCAAAGGCAATGATAACATGACATGCCCGACATTGTTCGACCGTCTGTGCTGCCCAAAGGCAATGATGGAATGACACGGTTTACGTAGCCTGATGGTGTGTATTGTCCAAGCGCGATGATTGCATGCCACGCTTGACGTCATTCAACCATGTGTGCTGCATAAGGACCATGCTTGCATGTCACGCCTAACGTCGTCCGATCGTGTGTGCTGTCCTAGGGCAATGATGGCATGCCATGTCCGTTGTCATTTATGAGTGTATGTTGTCCAAAGGCGATGATGGCATGCCACGCCCAATGTTTTCCGACCGTGTGTGTTGTCCAAGGGCGATATGGCATGTCACGCCTGATATAGTCTGACCGTGTGTGCTTCCAAGGGTAATGATTGAATCTAATGTCCGACGTCGTCTGATAGTGTGTGATGCACAAGGGCGATAATGTCAAGCTACGCCCGACGTCGTCTAATAGTGTGTGCTGCATAAAGGCGATAATGGCAAGCCACACCTAATGTCACTCATCCTTGTGTGCAGTCATTTGGCGATGATGGCATGCCACATAAAGTTGTTCGACTGTGAGTGTTATCCAAAGGCGATGATGGCATGCCATTACCAATGCCGTTTGACTAGAGGGTTTCCCAAGGGCCATTCTGGCATGCCATGCCTGAAGTCGTCTGATTGTGTATGCTATCCAAGATCGATAATTGCATGCCACGCCCAAGGTTGTCCTATCATGATTATCATCATCCGACATTGTCCGTTAGTGTGTGCTGCCCAAGGACCTTGATTGCATGCCATGCCCGACATCATGCGATCGTGTGTGTTGCCCAAGGGCCAAGCATTCATGCAACACATGACGTCATCCGACCGTGTGTGATGACATAGGGCGATCATAACATGCCACACTCGAGGTAGTATGACCGTGTATGCTGATCAAGGGCAATGATGACATTAAACGCCCGACATCGTCTTAGTGTGCGTGCTTCCCAAGGGAAATGATAACATAGCCACGCTCCACGTCGTACGACCGCGTGTGCTGACCAAATGCCATGCAGGCATGCCATGCTTTACGTAATCTGATCGTGTGTGCTGTCCAAGGGCAATGATAACTTGCCAGGCCCAACGTAGTCCAACCGTCAATGCTGTACAAGGGCCATGATGGCATGTAACACCAGACGTAATCTGATCGTCTGTATTTCTCAAGGTCGATTATAGCATGCCATGCCCGAAGTTATCCGACCATGTGTACTGCCCAAAAGCGATGATAGTATTCCACAGCCGATGTCGTCCGACCGTGTATGCTCTCCAAGTGCGATGACAGCATTCCACACCCGACATCGGCCGACCGTGTGTTTATTCCAAGGGTTATTATGGTATGCCACTCCTGATTTTGTCTGACCGTGTATGGTTTCCAAAGGCGATGATTACATGACACGCCCAATGTCGTCTAACCATGTATTCTAACCAAGGGCGATGATAGCATGGCATGCCTAACGTCGTCCCACTGTGTGTCTTTCCAAATGGAGATGATGGCATGCCACACATGAGCTCGTCCCACTCGGTGTTTACAGTCGAAGAACGATGATGGAATGCCACACCCAATGTCCTCTGACCGTGTGTTCATTCCGAAGGCGACGATGGTCTACCACGCCCGACGTAGTCCGACCTTGTATGTTGTCAAAGGGATATGATGGCATTCCATGCCAGACATCGTCTGATCGTGCCTGCTACCCAAAGGAGATGATGGTATGTCAGGTGCGACATCTTCCAACCGTGTGTACTGCACAATGAAGATGATGACATGCCACGCCCGACGTCATCCAACCATGTGTGTTGACCATTGGCCATGTGGGCATGACACGCCCTACGTGGTCCGATCTTGTGTGCTGTCCAAGGGAGATGATAACATACCACACCAAACGTCGTCCGATTGGTATGTTTTCCAAGGGCGATACTGGCATGCAACACCCAACGTCATCTGACCGAGTGTGCTACCCTAGGGCGATAATGGCATGCCACGCCCGACATATTATGATCTTGTTTGCAGTCAAAGGGAGATGATGGCATGCCACGCTCGACATCGTCCGACCGTGTGTGTTGTCCAAGGACCATGATGTCATGCCATGCCTAGAGTTGTCCGACTGTGTGTGTTGTCCAAGGGAGATGATAACATGCCACATTCAATGTCGTTCGTAAGTGTGTGTTGTCCAAAGGCAATGATGGCATGCCACTCCTGACGTCGTTCATCTGTGTGTTTTGTCCTAAGAGATGATGACATGCTACGCCCGAGGTCGTACAACCATCTATGCTATCCAAGGGCGATGATGACATGCCACGTCCTATGTCTTCCGACTGTGTATGCTGCACAAGGGAAATGATGGCATACCACACCCGAAATTGTCCGACTGATGCCAAGCCCGACGTCGTTCGTTTGTGAGTGTTGTCAAAAGGCAATGGTGGCATTCCATGCCTGACGTCGTCCGATCATGCTTGAAGTCTCCGTAATTTTGTTAATTTTTTTAAAAATATTAATATATTTTTATTTATGGAATAATATAATTGTAAAACTAGAAAGGTAATATGATGCATGGTGTATTAATTAAAAAAATGAAATGCTACTACAATGCGATGGGAAAATTGAGAAGATATATTAGATTAATACGAATGCAACAACCATAATTGATGATGGCATGCCATAGCCAGCGTAGTCCGACAGTTTGTGCGGCACAAGGCCAATGATAGCATCTAAAACCTGACATCATCTACCATGTGTGATGCTCAAGGGCGATGATGGAATGCCACACCCCACGTCGTCCTTCCGTGTGTGCAATCAAAAGGCAATGATGACATGCCACGTCGATGTCGTCTGACCGTGTGTGCTGTCCAAAGGCGATGAGGGCATGCCACACCCAACATATTCCGACCATGTGTGCTGCCCAAGGGCGATGATAACATATGAGGCCCGATGTTATTTGACTGTGTCTGCTGTCCATCGGCAACAATGGCTTTCCATGCCCAATGTCGTTTGACTGTGTGTGCTTTCTAATGGCGATGATGGAATGCCACGATCGAGGTAGTCCGACGTTGTGTGTTGCCCAAGGACGATGTTGGCATGCCACCCTCAATGTTGTCTTACTATATATGCTGTTCAAGGGCCATGTGGGCATGCAACGCCCGAGTTTGTTCGACCGTGTGTGATACCCAAGGGCTATGCTGGCATGCTGCTCTCAACGTCGTTCCTCCGGGTGTGTTATCCATGGGCAATGATGGTATGCCACTCCTGACATAGTCCAAACGTGTGTGATTCCCTAGGCCAATTATGGGATTCCACGCCCAAAATCGTCCGACAGTGTGTGCTTCCCAAGGGCGATGATGTGATTGCACGCTAGACGTCATTTGACTGTGTATGCTGTCCAACGGCGATGATGTCATGCCACGCCCGACATCGTTTGACCCTATGTATATTGTGCAACTGCAATGATTGCATAGCACGCCTGACTTCGTTCGACCGTGTGTTCATTCTTAGGGTAATAATGATATGCCACCCCCGACGTAATATGACCGTGTATGTTGTCCAAGGGCGATGATAGCATGCCATGTTCGACGTCGTTTGATCGTGTATGCTTTCGAAGGGCGATAATGACATGCAACGCCCGAGGTCGTACGACCGTATGTGTTGCCCATGGGCGATGATGTCATGTCACTCCCGATGTCTTCTGACCGTGTGTGCTTCACAAAGGAGATAATTGCATGAGACGCCCGACGTTATCCGACTGTGTATTATCTCAAAAAGTGATGATGGCACGTTACACCTGACTTTGTTCAATCCTGTATGCTTTCCAAAGGAGAAGATGGCATGCCACACCCGATGTCTTCCGACCGTGTGTGCTGCTTAAGATCCATGGGGGCATACCACGCCCTACGGGATTCGATCGTGTGTGCAGTCCAAGGGAGATATAGCATGCCATGCCCGACGTCATCCGACCGTGTATGCTGTCGAAGGGCGACGATTGCGTGCCACACCCGACATCGTCCGAGCTTGTGTATGATGCCCAAGAGAGATGATGTCTAGCCTTACTCGACATCTTCCGACTATGTGTGCTCTGAAAGGTACATGATGGCATACCATGCTGGACGTCGTCCTAATGTGTTTCCTATCCAAGGGCAATGATAGCATGACACACCCGATGTTGTCCCAACTTGTGTGCTGTTTAAGAGAGAAGTTCCATGTCATACCTTAAATCGTCCAACCGCGTGTACTTCCCAATGACGATAATGACATGCCACGCATGACATGTCTGACCGCGTGTGTTTCACAACGGCGATAATGGCATGCCATGCCTGACGTCGTCCGACCGTAAGTGTTGCCCAAGGGAAATGATGGCATGCCACAGTCGACGTCGTCCAATTGTTTGTGCTTTCAAAGGGCGATGATAACATTCCAGGCTAGACGTCATCCAACCCTGTGTATGCTATCCAATGGCGATGATGTCATGCCACGCCCGGCGCCATCCGACCATGTGTGCTGGACAAGAGTAATGATGGCATGCCACGTCCGATGTAGTTCGACCATGTATGTTGTCGAAGGTCGATGATTGCATGACACGCCTGACGTCATTCCACCGTGTGTACTGTCGAAGGGAGAAGATAAAATTTCACGCTCGACGTCTTCCGACCGCGTGTGATGCCCGATGAAGATGATGGCATACCACGCCCGACGTCATTTGACCGTGTGTGCTGCCCAAGCGCCATGCGGGCGTGTCATGCCCGACGTTGTTCGGTCGTGTGTGTTGTCCAATGACGATAATAACATGCTACACCCGACGTCGTCCTATCATGTATACTTTCCAAGGATGATGATGGCTTGTTACACGTGACGTTGTCTTACCGTATGTGCTGCCCAAGGGCGATGATGGCATGCCAAAGTTGACGTAGTCCGATGGTGTGTGTTGTCCAAGAGCGGGCATGACACGCTCGAGATCATCCAACCGTGTGTGCCTCCAAATGAACATGCTTGCATGACACGCTTAACATCGTCTTACCGTGTGTGATATCTTAGGGCGATGATGGCATGCCACGTTTGATGTCGTTCGTCAGTGTGTGTTGTCCAAAGGAGATGATGGCATGCCACGCCCGACGTCATCCGACAATGTGTGCTGTCGTGGGGCGAGATGGCATGCCACACATGATGTAGTCCGATCGTATGTGCTATCCAAGGGCAACGATGTCATGTCACTCCCGACGTCGTCTGACCGTGTGTGCTTCACAAGGGAGATAATGGCATGAGACTCTCGACTTCATCTGACCGTGTATGCTGTCAAAGGGTGATGATGGCACATCACGCTTTACTTCGTTCGATTGTGTATGCTGTCCAAAGGAGATGATCGCATCCCACGCCCGACGTCGTTCAGCAGTGTGTGCTGCTCTAGGATCATGCGAGCATACCACGCCCTACGTGATCCGATCTTGTGTGCAGACTAAGGGAGATAATAGAATGCCATGCCCGACATCATCCAACCGTATATGCTGTCCAAGGGCAATGATGGCATGCCACGCCCGACATCGCCCGACATCGCCCGACCTTGTGTATGCTGCCCAAGGGAGATGATGTCTTGCCATAGTCCGACTGTGTGTGCTGTCCAATGGAAATGATGGCATACCATGCTAGACGTCGTCATACAGTTTTTGTTGTCCAAGGGCAATGATAGCATGACAAAACCGACGTCGTGTAACCTTGTGTGTTGTCCAAGGGCAAAGATGGCATGTCACGCCTGACATCGTTCGACTGCGTGTACTGCCAAATGGCGATAATAACATGCCATTCCTGACATCGTCCGACCGCGTATGTTGCCCTATGGAGATAATAAAATGCCACGCCCAACTTTATCTGACAGTGTGTGCTGCCCAAGGGCCATGCGGGCATGCCATGCCAGACGTCGACCGATCATTTGCCATTCAAAGGGCGATGATAACATGCAAGGCTAGACGTTGTCTAACCCTGTGTATTCTATCCAACGACGATGATGTCCTGCCACGCTAGACGACATCCGACCGTGTGTGCTGGCCAAGAGTATTGATGGCATGCCACGCCCGACGTAGTTCGATCGTGTATGTTGTCGAAGGGTGATGATGGCATGACACTCCTGGCCTTGTCCCACCGTGTGTACTATCAAAAGGACAAGATAGACTGTCACGTTCAACATTGTTCGATCGCGTGTGCTGCATAATGAAGATGATTACCGTGTGTGCTGCCCAAGGGCTATGCGGGTATGCCATGCCCGACGTGGTCCGATCGTGTGTGTTTTCCAATGGCAATGATAACATGCCACGCCAACGTCGTCCCATCATGTATACTTTCCAAGAGCGATGATGGCTTGCCACGCCCGACGTTGCCTGACCATGTGTGCTTCCTAAGGGCGATGATGGCTTGCCACGGTTGACGTAGTCCGATGGTGTGTGTTGTCCAAGGGCGATGATGGCATGCCACACTCAACGTCGTCTGACCGTGTGTCCTTCCCAAGGAACATGTTTGCATGCCACGCATAATGTCGTTTGATCATACGTGCTGTCCTAGGGAGATGATGGCATGCCACGTCCGATGTCGTTCGTTAGTATGTGTTGCACAAAGGCGATGGCGGCATGACACGCTCGACATCGTCTGACCGTGTGTGCTTCTTAAGGTCCATGTGACATGCAATGCGTGATGTCGTCTTACTGTGTGTGCTATCCAAGATCCATGTGTGCATGCCACACCTGACGTCATCCGACTATGTGTGATTCACAAGGGCCACTACGGCATGCTGATCTCGACGTCGTTCGTCCGTGTATGCTGACCAAGGGGGATCATACCGTGCCACGCGTAACGTCATTCGATCTTCTGTGCAGTCAAAGGACATTAATGGCATGCCACGCCTGACGTTGTCTTACTGTATGTGGTACCCAAGGCCAATGATAGCATGCCACGCTTGACGTTGTTCGAACGTGTGTGCTGCCCAAGGGCGATGATGGCATGGCACGCCTGACATCATCTAACTGTTATGCTGTCCAAGGGTGATGATTACATGCCATACGCAACGTCTTCAAACCCAGTGTATGCTGTCCAATTGCAATGACGACATGCGAAGCCCGACATCGTCCGACCGTGTATTTATTCAAAGGGCGATCATGGCATGCCATGGCCAACATAGTATGACCATGTACGTTTTCCAAGGGAGATGATGGCATGCCATGTCTAACGTCGTCCGACCCTGTATGATGCCCAAGTGTGATGATTGCATGCCACGTCTGACGTCGTCTAATCGTATGTGCTACCCAAGGGCGATGATGGCATGTCACGTTCGACATCGTCTAATCATATGTGTTTCACAAGGGAGATAATGGCATGCCACGTTTGACATCATCCGACCGTGTATGCTGTCCAAGGACGATGATGGCATGCAACACCCCACTTCGTTCGATCGTGTATGTTGTCCAAGGGTGATGATGGCATGCCACGCCTGATGTCATTCGATTGTCTGTACTGGCCTAGGGCGATGAAGGCATATAACGCCCGATGTTATCCGACCGTGTGTGCAGCAAAAGGGAGATAATGTTATGCCACACCCGATATGACCAACAATGTGTGCTTCCCAAGGGCCATGCAGTCATGCTACGCCTTACGTGGTTCGATCGTGTGTATTTTCCAAGGGCAATGATAACATGCCTTGCTCAACGTCATCCTACCGTGTGTGGTTTCCAAGCACAATGATGGCATGCTACACCCAACATCGTCTGACCCGGTGTATGTTGCCAAAGGGCGATGATGTCCAGCCACACCTAACTTAGTCTGTCTATGTGTCCTATCAAAAATTCATGATGGCATGCCATGCTCGACGTCATCCTACCGAGTATGTTGTACAGTGGCAATGATGACATGCCACACCCGATATTGTATCAACGTGTGTGCTTTCCAAGGGAAAAGATGACATGTCACGCCTGACAACATCTGACCGAGTGTGCTGCAAAATTGGGATAATGGTATGCCATGCCCGACGTCATTCTACCGCGCGCTTGCACAATGGAAATAATGGCATGCCATGATTGACGTCATCAGACCGTGTAGCTCTCCAAGGGAAATGATTGCATTGAACGCTCCACTTTGTCCGACCGTGTTTGCTGCCCAAGGGCAATTATAGCATTGCCACACCTTATATAGTCTGATAATGTGTGCTATCCAAGGGAGATTATAGCATACCACAGTCGATGTCGTCCTAGCGTGTTTGCTGTCCAAAAGCGATGATGGCCTGCCACACGCAGACGTCATTTGATGGTGTATGCCTTCCTAGGGCGATCAACACTAGCCACACATGACGTCTTCCCACCGTGTGTGCTGTCCAATGGCAAAGATGGCATGTTAAGCCTGACGTCATTTGACCACGTGTGTTTCCCAATGGCGACGATGGCATGCCACGCCTGATGTCGTCTGATTGTAAGTGCTTCTCAAGGGCAATGATGGCATGCCATGTCTGACATCATCCGACCGTGTGTGCAGCCCAAGGGCTATGAGGGCATGCCAAGCCTGACATGGTTCGATTATTTGTGCTGTCAGTGGGCGATGATAAAATGCCACACCACATTTTGTTCCATCGTGTATACTTTCCAAGGGTGATCAAGACATGGCATGTGTGACGTCATCTGACTATATATACATTTTAGGTGCGATGATGGCATTTCCATGGCCGATGTCATCCGAACGTGTGTGCTTTCCAAGGGCCACGGTGGTGTGCCATGCTCGTCCAATTTCGGTCGTCTTTTCTTCCCAAGGGCATTGATGGCATGCCATGCCCAACGTCGTCCGACCCTGTGTATGATTTCAAATTGCAATGATGACATGCCACACCTGACATCGTTCGACAATGTGTTCATTCTAAGGGTTATGATGGCATGCCAAGGTCGATATAGTCTGACCATGTATGTTGTTCAAGGGTGATGATGGCATGCAACGCTGATGTCGTCCAAACGTTTATGCTTTCCAAGGGCGATGATTTCTTGCTATGACTGACGTTGTCCGATCGTGTGTGCTTCCCAAGAGTAGATAATATCATGCCACACTCGATATCATCCGATTGTGTGTGCTGCACAAGGGACATGCGGGCATGCTACACCCTACGTGGTCCGATTGTGTGTGCGGCCTAAGGGACATGCGAGCATGCCATTCCCGATGTCGTCTTACTGCATCTGCAGTACAAGGGCGATGATAGCATGCCACGCCCGCCGTAGTCCGATCGTGTGAGCTGTCCAAGGGAGATGATAGCATGCCACGCTCGAAGTCATTTGACTTTTTGTGCTGCCCACGGGCGATAATGGCTTGCCAAGACCAACATCCTTTATCCGTGTTTGTTGTCTTAAGGCGATGATGGCATGCGATGCCCAAAATCGTCCGACCGTGTGTGCTGTCTCCTTAAATTGGTTAATTTTTTTTATAAAAAATATTATTATATTTTTTATTTATATAATAATATAAAAGCACAACTTAAAAGTTAATATGCATCGTGCCGTATTGATTAAAAAATGAAAGACCAGAAGAACGCGATGGGGAAATAGAGAAGATATATTAGATATGTAGGAATGCAACAACCATGATTGATGATGGCATGCCACGCCCGACGTAGTCTAACCGTGTGTGCTGGCCAAGGGCAATGATGGCATCTAACGTCCAATGTCGTCCGACCGTGTGTGTTGCACAAGGGCAATGATTACATACCGTACTCGATGTCGTCTATTCGTTTGTGTAGTCAAAAGGTGATGATGGCATGCCACCTCGACATCATCCAACCGTGTGTGCTGTCCAAATGACATGAGGTCATGCCACACTTGACGTAGTCCGACCATGTGTGCTGTCCAAGGGCGATGATAACATGCGAGGCCCGGCGGCGTCAAACTGTGTGTGCTGTCAATGGGCGATGATGACATTCAAAACCTGACGTTGTCTGACCGTGTGTGTTGTCAAAGGCCGAAGATGGCATGCCACGCTCGACGTAGTCCCACGCTTTGTGGTTGCCAAGGGTATGATGGCATGTCATGCTCGACATTGTTCGACTATGTGTTCTTTCCAAAGGAGATGATTACATCGCATGGTCGACGTCGTGTGCCCGTGTATGTTGTCCAAGGAAGATGATGTCATACCACGCTTGATGTCGGCTGACCGTGTGTGCTTCCTTAGGACCATGTGGCATGCAACGCCTGACATCGTCTTACTGTTTGTGATATCCGAGATCTATATGTGCATGCCACACCCTACGTCATCCGACTGTGTGTGATTCACAAGGGCCACAACGGCATGCTGATCTTGACGTCGTTCGTTTGTGTGTGTTGACCAATGGGGATTATAATGTGCAACGCCTAATGTCATACGAGCATATGTGCTATCAAAGGGCAATGATGGCATGCCACGCCCGATGTAGTTTTACCGTATGTTCTACCTAAGGCTAATGATTGCATGCCACGCTGGACATTGTCCGAACATGTCTGCTGCCCAAGGGCGATGATGGCATGGCATGTCCGACGTCATCTGACCGTGTATGCTGTCCAAGGGAGATGATTAGATGCCATGCACGACGTCTTCCAAACCTGTGTATGCTGTCCAATTGCGATGATGGCATGCCAAGCCCGACATAGTCCGACCGTGTGTTTATTCCAAGGGCGATGATGGCATGCCACGACCAACATAGTACAACCATGTATGTTTTCTAAGGAAGATGATGACATGCCATGTCCAACGTCGTTTGACCGTGTATGATGCTCAAGTGTGATGATGGAATGCCACGCCTGGCGTCGTCTAATCGTATGTGCTGCCCAAGGGCTATGATGGCATATCACACTAGATGTCATCTGATCATGTGTGTTTCAGAAGGGAGATAATGGCATGCCACGTTCGACATTATCCGACCGTGTATGCTGTCCAAGGACGATGATGGCATGACACGCCCCACTTTGTTCGATCGTGTATGATTTCCAAGGGTGATGATGGCATGCCACGCCCTACATCATTCGATAGTGTGTACTATGCCCAAGGGCGATGATGGCATGTCACACCCGATGTTATCTGACCGTGTGTGCTGCAAAAGGGAGATAATGGCATGCCACACCCAATATCTTCCACCCATGTGTGCTGCCCAACGGACATGTAGTCATGCTACGCCTTACGTGGTCCGATCGTGTGTGTTATCCAATTGCGATGGTAAAATGCCTTGACCAACGTCATCCTACCATGTGTGCTTTCCATGGACAATAATGGCATGCCACACCCGACATCGTCCGACCCAGTTTATGTTTCCCTAGGGCAATGATGGCCTGCCACACCCAACATAGAATGACTGTGTGTTTTCTATCAAAAAGACATGATGGCATGCCATGCTCGACATCATCCTACCGAGTATGTTGTACAATTAAGACGATGGCATGCCACGCTCGACGTTGTCTCACCGTGTGTGCTTTCCAAGGTAAAAGATGACATGTCACGCCTGACGTCATCCGACCGAGTATACTGCAAAAATGGGGATTATGGTATGCCATGGCCGACGTCATCCGACCGCGCGCTTTCCCAATGGAAATGATGGCATGCCATGCCTGATGTTATCAGATCGTGTGTGTTTCCCAAGGGCCATGCGCACATGCAATGCCTGATGTCGTCTAACCGCATGTGCAGTCCAATGGTGATGATGACATGCAACGCTCGAAGTAGTCTGATAGTGTGTGTTGTCCAAGGGCTATGATGGCATGACATGTTCGACGTTGTCCGATCGTGTGTGATGCCCAAGTGAGATTATGCCATGCCATGACCGATGTCGTTCGTTTGTGTGTGTTTTCCAAAGGCGATGATGCATGCCATACCTAAAGTTGTCTGACCATGTGTGTTATCTCATTAATTTAATTTAGTTTTTTAATTAAAATATGATATTTTTATTTATAGAATAATATAAATGTAAAACTAGAAAGGTACTATGCTTCATGTCGTATTAAGCTAAAAATGAAAGACTAGTAAAACATAATAGGAAAATTGAGAAGATATATTAGATTAGTACGAATGCGATAACCTTGATCGATGATGGCATGCCACACCCGACGTAGTCCTACCATGTGTGCTACCCAAGGGAAATTATGGTATCTAATGCCCGACAATGTCCGATCGTGTGTGCTGCACAAGGGCAATGATGGCATGCCATACGCGATGTCGTCCGTCCGTGTGTGCTGTCAAAGGCGATGATGGCATGCCACATCAATATCGTCAGACCATGTGTGAGTTCCAAAGGTCATGTGGGCATGTTACGCTTAACATAGTCTAACGGTGTGTGCTGTCCAATGGCGATGATGTCATGCCACACACGATGTCGTCCACTGTGGGTGCTTTCCAATGGCAAATATGGCATGTCACGCTCGACGTCGTTTGATCGCGTGTTCTACCCAATGAAAATAATGGAATGCCACACCAAACATCATTCAACAGTGTGTGCTGCCCAAGGGCCATGCGGGCATGCCACGCTCGACGTGGTCCGATCAGTTGTGTTGTCCAAAGGCGATGATAACATGCCATGCCCGACATTGTTTGACCATGTGTGCTTCCCAAGGGATATGATGGAATGCCACAGTTGACATAGTCTAATGGTGTGTGTTGTCCAAGCGCGATGATGCCATGCCTGACGTAGTCCAACCGTGTATGTTGTCCATGGGAGATGATGTCATGCCATGCCTCATGTCATCCCATTGTGTGTGCTTTCCAAGGGCAAATATGGCATGTCACACTAGATGTTGTCCGACTGCGTGTGCTTTCCAACGGTGATGATGGAATGCCATGCCCAACCTAATGCGACCGTATGTGCTGCCCTAGGGCTATGCAGACATGCCTCACCCGACGTGGTCTTATCGTGCGTGTTGTCCAAGGGCGATGATAACATGTGACACTCAACATTGTCCGATAATGGATGCTTTCCAAGGGTGATGATGGAATGACATGCCCGACATTGTCCGATCGTGTGTGCTGTCCAACGGTGATGATTGAATGCCACAATGACATAATCTTATGGTGTGTGCCGTCTATGGGCGATGATGGAATTTCATGCTTAACGTCGTTCGACTGTGTGTGCTGCCCACGCACCATGCTTTCATGCGTGTTGTCCGACAGTGTGTGCTTTCCTATGGCGATGATGGAATACCATGTTTGATGTTGTTCGTTAGTGTGTGTTGTCTAAAGGCGATGATGGCATGCCACGCCTGACGTCATCCGCCCGTGAGTGCTATCAAAGGGCGAGATTGCATGTCACACCCGATGTAGTCTGACCTTGTGTGCTGCCCAAGGGCAATAATGACATATAAATGCCCGACATCATCTGACTGTGTGTGCTACACAAGGGGGATAATAGCATGTTATGCCCGACGTTGTCCGTCCTTGTGTGCAGTACAAAGGTGATGATGGCTTGCCATGATCGATGTCGTCGGAATGGTGTTTTCCCAAGAGCCATGCGAGCATGCCACATCCGACACTGTCCGACCGTGTATGCTGTCAAAGGGGGATGATGGTATGCCACGCCCGACGTCGCCTGACCGTTTATATTGTACAAGGGCAATGTTGGCATGCCATTCCCGACATCCTCCGTCTGTGTGTGCTGCCCGAGGATAATGATGGCATCCCATGCCCCACATCATCCGACCATTTGTGTTATATAAGGGTGATGATGGAATTCGACGCCCGACGTCATCCGTTTGTGTGTGCAGTCCGATGGCGATGATGGCATGCCACATCAAAGTCGTTCGATTTTGTGTGCTATCCGAAGGCCATACGAGCATTCCACGCCTGATGTTGTATGACCGTGTAAGGTGTCGAAGAGCAATGATAACATGCCACACCCGATGTCATTCGTCCGTGTGTGTAGTCATAGGTGTGTATGACATGCAATGCCCAACGTTGTTGGACAGTGTGTGCTTTCCAAGGGTTATGATAGCTTGCGACGCCTGACATCGTCCGATCATGTGTGCTCCCAGGGGTCTTGAGGGCATGACGTAGTCGATGTAGTCTAACTTCATGTTCAGTCCAAGGGCGATGATGGCATGCCATGGTCAATGTCGTTTGATCGTATGTGCTGCACAATGGTGATTATGGCATGCAATGTCCGATGTCGTTCGTCCGTGTGTGGTGCCCAAAAGTGATGATAGCATTTCCACACCAAACGACGTTCGACTGTGTGTGCAATCCAAGAACGAAGATAACGTGCCATGCCCTACGTCATCCGAAGGTGTATGCTTTCCAAGGGCGATCATTTTATTCCACGCCTGACATCGTCCGACCATGTGTATGCTTTCCAAGGGAGATGATGACCTATCACGCTCGATATCTGCCGACCGTGTTTGCAAGCCAAGGGCCATGATGGAATGCCACGCTCGATGTCGTCCCACAGTTTGTGTTGTCCAAGGGTGAAGATGGTGTGTCACGCTCGACATCATCCGACAATATGTGCTTCCCAATGGTGATGATGGCATGCCACGCCTGACGTCATCCAACCGTGTGTGATGCCCAACATCCACGCGGTCATGCCACACCTGACGTGTGTGCTCTCCAAGGGCGATGAAAGCATGCCACAACTGACATGGTCAAATCGTTTATGCTTTCCAAGGGTGATGATGGCATGCCATGCCCAAAGATGTTCGACAATGTGTGTTGCCCAAGAGTGATGATGGCATGTAACAGCCGTCGTTGTCTAATGGTGGGTGCTATCCAAGGGCGATGATAGCATGCCACGCTTGACGTTGTCCGACCATGTGTCTACCCAAAGACAATGCTTGCATGCCACGCCTAACGTTGTCCTATCGTGTGTGTTGTCCTAGAACGATGATGGTATGCCACGTCTTATTTCATTTGTTAGTGTGTGGTTTCCTAAGGAGATGATAGGATGCCACGCCCTACATCCTCTGACCGTGTGTGCTGTCCATGTGAGCGATGGCATGCCACGCTCGATGTAGTCCGACTTTGTGTGCTAGCCAAGGGAAATGATGGTTTCCAACACTTCATGTCGTTTGAAAGTATGTGCTGTACAAAGGCGATAATGGCATGCCACGCTCGATGACGTCTATTCTTATTTGCAGTCCAACAAGGATGATGGAATGCCACATCAACTTCATCCGACTGTGTGTGTTGTCCAAAGGCGATTATGTAATGCCATGCTTGACGTCGTCCGACTGTTGCGTTACCCGGGGCCATGCGGGCATGCCACGCTTGACGTTGTCCTACCATGTATGCTGTCCAAGTGTGATTATGACATTCCACGCCCAACGTCGTCAGGCTGTGTATATTGTCCAAGGGAAATTATGGCATGCCATGCGCGATATCATCCGTCTTTGTGTGCTGTGCAAGGCAAATAATGGCATCTAACTCTTGACGTTTTCCGACCGTTTGTGCTGGACAAGGGCGATGATGGCATGCCACGCCTGACGTCATTTGTATCTGTATGTAGTACAATGGCGATTATGGCATGCCACGTCGACTTCGTCTGACTGTGTGTTGTGCAAAGGCCATACGGGCATGCCACGCTTGACATAGTTAGACCGTGTGTGCTTCTAAAGAGCGATGATAACATGTCACGCTTGACATCATGCGACTTTGTGTTTACTCCAAGGGTGTGTATGGCATGAAATGCCCGACTTCCTCTGACCGTGTGTGCGGCCCAAGGGCGATAATGGCATGCCACGCTCGACGTCGTCCGGTCATGTGTGGTGCCTAAGGTACCAGCGGGCATGCCACAACCGATGTCGTCTAACTGCATGTCTAGTCCAAGGGCAATGATGGCATGAGACCGACGTAGTCTAATCATGCTTTCTATCTAAGAACAATGATTTCATACCACATTCAACGTCGTCCGACCATGTGGGCTGCATAAGGGCGATGATGGCATGCCACGCTCGACGTCATGCGACCGTATCTGTTGTCTCTTTAATTTGGTTTATTTTTTAAAATATATTATTATGTTTTTATTTATAGAATAATATGAATGTCAAGATAGAAAGATAATATGCTTTGTGCAGTATTAAGTTAAAAATGAAAGACTAGTACTATTCGATGGGAAAATCAGGAAGATAAATTAGATTTGTACGAATGCGACAACAATGATCGATGATGGCATGCTGCGCCTAACGTAGTATGAACCTGTGTTCTTCCTAAGGGAAATGATGACATCTACAACCCTACTTTGTCTGATCGTGCAGCTACATAATGGCGATGATGACATTCCACACACGATGTAGTCCGTCCATGTGTGCAGTCCAAAGGCGATGATGGCATGCTACAACGATGACAACCTAGAGTGTGTGCTATCCAAAGGCCTTGCGGGCGTGTCAAGCCTGATAAAGTCCGACCGTGTGCGCTGCTTAAGGGCGATGATAAAATGCCAGGCCCATCGTCATCTAACAATGTGTGCTTTCTACTGGCGATGATGACATTCCATGCTTGATGCCGTCTGACCGTGATTCCTGTACAAGGGCGATGATGGTATGCCACACTTGACGTAGTCCAACAATGTGTGATGCCCAAGGGAGAAAATGGCATGCCACGCTCGACGTTGTTCGACCGTGTGTTCTTTCCAAGGGCAATGATAACATCCCACCTCCAACGTCATCTCACCATGTATGTTGTATAAGGGCAATGATGGCATGCCAAGCTCAACGTCGTCCGACCATGTATGCTTTCCAAGGGCAATGATGGCATGCCACGCCTGACGTTGTCCGACCGTGTGTGTTTCCCAAGGGCGATGATTGCATCCCACATCTGACGTAGTCTGATGGTATGTGTTGTCCAAGGGTGATGATGGCATCCCATGCTCAATGTCGTCCAACAATCTGTGCTGCCCAAGGACCATGCCTGCATGTAACACCTAACATTGTCTGACCGTGTGTGTTGTCATAGGGCGATGATCGAATGACATGTTAGATGTCGTTTGTAGGTGTGTGTTGTCCAAAGGCGATGATGGCATGCCAGGCCTGACGTCATCCAACCGTGTGTGCTATCCAAGGGCAAGATTTCATGCCACAATCGATGTAGTCTGACTGTGTGTGCTTTCCAGAAGCAATGATGGCATCTAACGCCCAACATCGTCTGATTATGTCTGTTGCACAAGGGCAATAATGGCATGGCACACTTGACGTCATCTATCCTTGTGTGCTTTACAAAGACGATGATGGTATGCCATGCCCGACGTCATCCGACTGGTGTGATTCCTAAGGGCCACGCGGGCATGCCACGGCCGATGTCGTCAACCGTGTATGCTATCAAAGGGCGTTGATGGTATGCCACACCCAACATCGTCCGACCGTGTATATTTTTCAAGGGCAATAATCGCATGCATTCACGACATCTTACGTCTGTGTGTGTTTACCAAGGGTAATGATGAAATCCAATGCCCAATGTCATTTGACCATGTGTGATTCACAAGGCGATGATGGCATGCCACGCCCGACGTCATCAGTCCATGTGTGCAGTCCAATGGCGACAATGGAACGCCATTTAAACATCGTTCGACCGTGTGTGTTGTCCAAAGGCCATACGGGCATGCCACACCCAACGTTGTTTGACCGTGTGTGCTACTGAATAGCGATGATAACATGTAATGCCCGAGGTCGTTCCTCAATCTGTGTAGTCCAAGGGCGTGTATGGTATGCAACTTTAGACTCGTCCGACCTTGTGTGTTGTACAAAGGCGAGAATGGCATGCAACGCCTGACCTCGTCCAATCGTGTGTGCTGCCGAAGCATCATGCGGGAATGCCACACCCAATGTAGTCTAACCGCATGTGCAGTCCAAGATCGATTATGGGATGATCCGTCCGACGTCGTTCATCTGTTTGTGTTTTTCAAAGGCGATGATGACATGTGATACCCGACGTCGTGCGACCGTGTGTGCTGTCTCCTTAATTTGGTTTAGTTTTCTTTAAAAAAGTATTATTATATTTTAATTTGTAGAATAATTTTAATGTAAACTATAAAGGTAATATGATTCATGTCGTATTAAGTTAAAAATTAAAGACTAGTACATTGCGATGGGAAAATCGAGGAGATATATTAGATTTGTACGAATGCAATAACCATGATCGATGATGGGATGCCTTGCCTGGCGTAGTCGTACCGTGTTTGCTTCCCAAGGGAAATAATGACATCTAAAGCACGATGACATCCGATCATGCGTTCTTTACAAGGGCGATGATCCCATGCCTCGCCCAATTTCGTCCGTTTGTGTGTGCAATTCAAAGGCGATGATGGCATGCTACGTCGACGTCATCCGACCATGTGTCCTATCCAAAGGAAATGCGGGCATGCCAAGCTTGACTTAGTTCGTCCGTGTGTGCTGCCCAAGGGCGATGACAACATGCAAGGCCTAACGTCATCTGACCGTGTGTGCTGTCCACATGCGAAGATGGCATTGCATGTTTGACGTTGTCTGACCGTGTTTACAGTCCAAGGGTGATGATGGTATGCCACGCTTGACGTAGTCCTATGATGTGTGCTACCCTAGGGCGATGAAGCCATGCCACGCTCGATATCGTCCGACCGTGTGTGCTGCCCAAAGACCATGATGGCATGCCATGCCTAACATCGTCCGAGCGCATGTGCTGTCAAAGGGAAATGATGGCATCTAATGGCCGACGTGTCCTCACCGTTTGTTCTAAAGAAGGGCGATGATGGCATGCCACGCCCGATGTTGTCCGTTCGTGTGTGCAGTCCAAAGGCGATGATGGCTTGCTACTTCGATGTCATCTGACCGTGTGTGTTGTCTAAAGTTCATGTTGTCATACCAAGCCTGACGTAGTTGCACCATGTGTGCTGCCTATGGGAGATGATAACCTGCAAGGCCCAACGTCATCCGACTATGTGTGGTGTCCACAGGCAATGATGGCATTCCACGCTTGACGTTGTCTGACAGTGTTCTCTATCCAAGGGCGATGATGGTATGCAATGCTCGACGTAGTCCATTGATGTGTGTTGTCGAAAGGCAATGATGGCCTTCCACACCGACATCGTCCGACCGTGTTTGCTGGTAAAGGGTTATGATGGCATGCCATGCCCGATGTCATCAGACCGTGTATGCTGTCCAAGGCAATGATCGCATGAAACACTCGACGTCATCCAACCGCGTGTGCTTGCCAACGGCCATGTGGCATGCAACGCCCGATGTCGTCCGACCGTGTTTGCTGGTAAAGTGCGATGATGGCATGCAACGTTCGATGTCGTCCAACTGTGTGTGCTTTTCAAGGGACATATGGTCATGCCACGCCCGATGTCATCCGACAATGTATCCTGCCCAAGGGTGATGATGGCATGCAATGCCTGACGTCGTTCAATGATGTGTTCTACCCAATGGCGATAATGGCATGCCACACCTGACGTCATTTTATTGTGTGTGCTGCCCAAGGTCCATGTAGGCTTGCCACACCCTACGTAGTTCGATTATGTGTGCTGTCCAAGGGCGATAATAACATGCCATGCCCGAAGTTTGGTGATCCTATATACTTTCCAAGGCGATGATGACATGCCACGCCAGAGGTAGTCTGATCGTGTATGCTATCTAAGGGCAATGATGGCATTAAACGCCCGACGTTGTCCGACTATGTGTGTTGCCTAAGGGAGACTGTTGCCCACATTCATTAACTTTAGCACATTTACTCTTCATAATTACTCACCCCTTTTACGTGAATGTTCATTTCATCGTATGTCAATACACTTGTCCCTTTAAGGTGTGTCACACACTTACCCCTCAGGGATTCATCATTTCTTCACTTAACATCTGAGTTTCACTTACTTTTAAACAAATTCTAGAATTATGAGTCCACACATTCAAGCCATGAGGCTTCATTCGTACTTCGCCTAAGTGATTCATATTTACCCAAAATTTTGTGGTATAAGACTTATGCATCTTGTAGGTTGCCAAGATATCAATTTCGATCCTTAGAAGTAGAATTCATTAAATATTTGTTCACGTAAGACTTATGTGTCAATATAGGATTGGGCAACGGAACCAGATTTTGAATCCTTTTAGCAACACTTAATCTTATATAAAACTTGATAATTGCATTTTTCAGATTTGGGGGACCCTAGTTCAATCCCCATCACTCCCATAATATTTCCTTTCTTTTCCTCCTCTCTTTCTCGTTAAAGGCAAGGAGGTTTTGGGATCAATCTCCCATAAGCTCATTCTTTTTCTCTTAATTTATCTCTTTAGCATTCTCACATATGCAAGAGGTTGCGGGCTCAACCCCTACTCACTAATATTTATTTTTCTCCTAATTCCCTCATCTATTCAAGAGGTTGTGGGTTCAATCCCCACTCACCACATTTATTTTTCTCCTTCATTTTTCTCCTAAGTCTTTCATCTATTCAAGAGGTTGTGGGTTCAATCTCCACCCACCACATTTCTTTTTCTCCTTTATTTTTCTCCCAACTATTTCATCTATTCAAGAGGTTGTGGGTTCGATCCCCACTCACCACATTTATTATTTTCGTTTTTCTCATGATTTTTTCATGTAATTTGCATTTTGTGAGATCTTGCATTCAATCCCCAACGACCTCAAAATTTTTAAAAAATTTAAAACATAGCTCACTTTTAAAATTTTGGCCTAGACAAATGTGTCCAGCAAGCTGGAAATGTGGTCTCTTTTAATCCATCTTTCTCTCAAGTTTTAATGTTGATTCTTGGACTAATTCATATGAAATTTTTCAAGAAACATTACTCTTATATGAACATCACACGTTTAAAATTTTCATACACGAAAACAAAACATTTTTAACATGCAAATTTCCGGCAACAACATAGTTAATTTATAGCACACACGTGCTTAAAACAACCAAGTTAATACACTTCTCCAGAATATATTTTTCATCCCTTACATGATTTTCGAATACACATTCAACACATAATCACAACCACACCTAAAATTATCTACCAGAAAACATATCATCGCATGCTTTGAATCTTTCAACGGATCTAATGTCATGTGCATGCAACGGGGAAAACGTTTAGTTTCTCGAATGGAATTTAAACTGAACTTAGAGGTCTCCTGGGAAAGGGAACAAGAGAGAAGAAAACCCATACCTTAATGTCTTTGAACACATGTTTCAATGTTGCCAATTCCCATGACAGTACAGCCTCACCACAACAATCCCAAACACAATCCGTCGAGAAGAATGTTGTTGATTTTCGTTTTTAACTTAGATTTTCTATTGAGTTTTTGTGTGTAATTTCTTTTTAGTTCTTTGACTGATAAAAAACATGAGAATGAGACTGACAGATGTGAGAATGAGAGGGTTGGGATTAGGAGAGTTAGGTGGAGACTTAGTAAACTTGGACTCCTCATTATTTATAATTTTTTTTATTAACAAATATGATTTTTCACTTAACTTAAATCAGATTTTTATATATTAATTAATTCAATTAATTCACTTAATAAAATTAAATCAATTTAATCCTTGCATCCACCCAGGCTCGAACCTGGGTTGAGCTAGATTTTGCTTAAAGGGCCAAATTTGGAAACCTCAACCTGAATTGCCCCCCCCCCCCCCCCCGCCATATTAATTAATTAATTTATTAATTAATTATATAGGGTAATTACAATACTACCTTATATTGGAAAAGACCATTTTACCAGTAGACCCTCAAAACTTAAGATTACCTCTCTTTAAGTCCTCTTAAGACTCATCTTGGTAAATCTTCATATTCGGGTGCCCTACATGGCTGAACCCAACCTATCGTAGCTCAACTAACTCACCAAGTTTGTTGACTTGGATATTGTAGAGTTTCACGAATGGGGATCACCACCTAGAAGTAACTCAACGTACTTGATCTCTCTGAGGTCTTATACGAGCCCATAGTTATCATTCATTGCATCGACATAGTAAATTTAGTTGAAAATTTAAAAAATTTCAAAGCACCTCATATGATAGAAACTTTACTTCATATACATATAAAATACAAGTCATAATACATGTATAGTTGTGAAGTGTCTTTGCCATCTTAGACTCAATAACTTTGGAGTACATTAGGGTACGACCTTTAAGTCATATTACAAACTATACAATATTTAAAGACTTTACAATAGAGGCATAACTAGGAGATCCTTGAACTTAAGGATTCCTTTCATTTAGATTTGGAATCATCTATCAATCTCTTCCCCATCCAAGACATACTTTAAGCATCCATAACCTACAATTTGTGTAAAAAATAGAGAAGAATGAGATTAGCACAAGAATGTACTATGTATGACAACCATGCAAAAACATGCATTTATAAAGGGACATTTTCGTTGAAATCTTATTTCGTGTCATTTTGAGTAAATCATCATAAAACCTTTATCAATAGCATATATATCATTTTTATACTTCATAGAAACAAAATCGAAGGCCAAACATCATTGAAAAGCACATACCATCATAGAAGTATAATATCACATAGACATAGTTAAGTCAAGACCTTTATGATATAGTCAACAAGATCAACATAATGCGTAAAGACACATATCATGCACATCTTCATATAAGTAGACAAATACTACAATGTCATGCATAGGGAACATATGCATGGTAACATGCATTAGAACACTTTCCTAGAACTAAGGAGCTACTTGTGCAATGTGTAGGGTTCATAAATTCCACCTATCCTAGGTAACGTCCCTTAAGTCATTTAATTTAGGGTCCTAGACATGAACTTCCATTGTACATTTTAATTTATGGAAACTATAGACTTAACCGACATAGAGCATGTGATGCTAAACATGAAATCTGGTGTCATAGAACGCACATCAATAAAGGGTGGTCTACCAGCAAAAGTAGAACCCATCGTAAAGATAACTTTCTAGGTGGATCCACTAGCTAGTATCATATGGTGTCAACATAGTTATTGAACATGGAGGTACATGTGAAAACCCTCTTTATGCCAAGATTAGGCATTGTAGTTATTCACTTATGGAAACCCTATTTATGCCCGTTGATGCATTGAGTTTGTCAACCTCATGAGATTTATGGTGACCTACCTTCTTACCATAGGAAGGGACACACACTCATTTCATGTTCATCGATGCTAAGCTAAGTTTCCTTTATTGAAAACCTTTATTATATATTTACTTTATGAAGAACGGGTTTAGGAAAGTCATCCCCTTATATGCTTAACTCATAGGTCATATATGGAAGTTCATAAACCTAAATCATGTAAAGAATCCATTTACATGAATATAGCATATTTAGAGCATCATCTAGTTTAGGGTACATATGAATACACCAGTCAAAGCCCCTCTCTTGACTAGATCTTCATACATGTGTGTGTGTATACATATATGTGAGCAAACCTTTCACATAACACATTAAGTTACACAAGTTCATATATGAATGAATGAGTCTCTAGGCATAACTATATGAGCAATCCTTTCATATAAACCCACTAAGAAACTCAAGACATTCATACTTCATCCTTTCATATACATCATACTCATAACATGTTCATATATTAATATTTCATATACATAGAAACAAAAACTATGAACTATCCTATTAAGATACACATGTGCAATGTATAGACAAGGTCTCATACCCTTGCCCATACTAGTGCACCTATCAAGTCATCCCAGCAAGGAATACATAACATACTTCACATACATATACTTTACATGCATAGTAGTAGACATTAGTGAATATGAGAACAACCTTCGTTTAGACACCATAACCTATACTACTTGTAACATGCATGTAAGTGAGAGTGTGTGTACGTTGGTCAACATGATCATATAATGGCTATAAATTACTCCTTCAGGGAGCCACCCTCAAAGACTACATTATACTTCCAAGAACATAACCACATAACACATAATACAATAGGAGGCAAGACAATATAAACATTATAACCAAGGCTCCTAACTT
Source organism: Solanum lycopersicum (assembly GCF_036512215.1). Classification (NCBI taxonomy): domain Eukaryota; kingdom Viridiplantae; phylum Streptophyta; class Magnoliopsida; order Solanales; family Solanaceae; genus Solanum; species Solanum lycopersicum. The sequence goes on from NC_090805.1 coordinate 5,099,252, forward strand.
TAGCTATTTACACTTTCATATAAAGGCTATATGGGTAGAGGATACTAAAAATTTTAACACATCAATTTCAGCACATATAAAATACCCTAACATGAATATACACATGCTCATGCAATAGCCACACAGCCTAGATCACAAATAGAATAGGAAAATAGGTACAATTACATCATAAGGTGATCATCTAAATCTCTATATCATATATTCATCAATTTTCCTTCAAGTCCATGGTCAACACATATATAATGAAAATAAATTAAACACCTCCACCATAATTGGACCATACCACTCATGCCATACAAGGCTTAATCAAGATTACTACAAAGAAATAGAGAAGTAGAAGAGTAGAGGGAATAAGCATTCTTACCAATTTCTCACCCTTTGATCATCATTGATAAACACTCCTTATTGTTAAATAATTTACATATATGTAATTAGCTAAATTTACGTTAAACACATAAGAAACCATGAACAAGTCGCAACAAGAATATACTATATCATAATACTACCATACCCATACTAGGAAAGTAGACTAACATAGATCATTAGCTTATTTCCCTTGCATTGATTTAGATCATATTTCTAAAATATTATGATTCTAAGGCATTATATAAACCTACATTTAAACATATTTAAATCATAAATACATACCATCAAGATTAAGGTTACAACATAGGCATTTCGGCTTATCGATCTGCTAGAGTATAGAACAGTTTACCAATACCATGAACTCTCTAAGGTTTGGATAATCATTCATATTTTATCAACAATACACTCATTATACAGCATATAATTAGATAAGAATCAAGACGAAATCATGCTTTATCTAATAACAATTCGAGATCAATCATACACTTAACTTTTTTGACTTCATTGCCTAAATGAAGGTAGATCAATTCATGCAAGCCTTTATTAGATTGTTCATTAAGTATTTATAACTACCAAATTCATCCATTTTATTGCCACAAAACATTAGCTACCGAAGTTCAAACATAATATAAACTCTACACAACCGATGCGAAAATCGACTTTAAGGCAACATGTAGAAACATAGGCTATTCATGTTCAAATATTCATATTACTATCATCATGGAATTATAATAATTAATTAAAGTAAATAACAGTATATACAATCGCTTCAACGTAATAGAACTCATAACTCAATCGATAACAAATCAAGATAATAAGGCCAATGAAAGGCTAAATCGTTTTGGTGTTATAACATGTGTTTATCATGAGATTATATTGAAAACCACTTCTAAATGAGTATAAAATCATCAATACATTCGTATGATGCCTTTGAAATCAGTTGAAGAAAGAACTAGTAGAAGATTGAAGAAGAAAGTGTTTGATCATATTTTTCTTTTTCAAAATCTTTGAGAATGGCTCTCTATATGAAAAGAAAACTAGATATGAAGATCACCATAAATTTTATTAATTGAAAAAATCTTAAACATGATGATTCATCCATAGATAACCCAGCTTGAATCTGTTCTTGAACTTCACCAACAATGGTGGATTCCAGAGAGAACATTTTTGGAGGGAAAGGCTTCAATCTTGTGAGAGGATTCTTCAATGGGGTGATCACGTTTTTGGTGATTTATATACACCCAAATTTAATCAAGTAAACCCATAATAATAAGTTTATGACGTGTTCTGAATTGAACATTCACCCTTTTAATGAAACAGACGCAGGCTGCCAGTTGCAGGCCACCCGCGACTAAGGAAGTGATGTGGCGTCACAGCCACTACGGGCCGTGTCAGGTCTCCGTCGCCTCACACATGGAAAAAATTGGCATAAGACCTGACAAACTCATATAACCCTTGATGATACCTGATCGACGGGCCGTTACTTGACCATCGATCCGTCGTTGGGTCCGTCAATGGATACTGCCCAAATAGTATTTTTGGCTGCTTTGGGTCCTTCTTTTGGGGCTTCTTGTGGGGCCCTTTAGAAGTCATACCTTGACGTTTCAAACGTGATTACGAACCTTAACGAGTGATAGACCTTCCACGTAAGGTATGATCTATTTCTATGAAAACTCGACGTTCTACATTTCAGATTATGCCTCCTTATAGAGCTAATGACAGGAATGCAAATGTAGCTTCTCAAGTCCTAACTCAGGAAGTCTCCAATGCTGAGTTCAGAAATGCCATACATATGTTGGCTTAGTCTATGATCAACCATAACAATAAGGTTGATGGTCCTATGCATGCAAATGGTGGATCAACAGTAGCAAGGGTCCGTGACTCTGTAAGGATGAATCGTCATGAGTTCTTCAGATCACAAATTAATGAAGATCCTCAGAATTTCGTGGATGAGATCAAGAAGATCATTGAGGTAATGCAAGTCACTAAGAATGATCGGATTGAGTTGTCATCATACAAGTTGAATGATTTTTATTATATCTGGTACAGTGAGTGGAAGGAAAATAGGGGTACAGTTGCAACTCCTATTACTTGGGATTGCATTAGTCAGACCTTTCTCGACAGGTTTTTCTTAATATAGTTGAGAGAAGCAAAGGCATCGGAATTTATGAACATGAGGCAGGGAAATATGACAGTTCTACAGTATGGGCTCAAGTTTAACCAACTCTCAAGGTATGCTCCTCACATGGTTGCTGACTCCACGGTTCATATGAATAAGTTCTTGTATAGAGTATCAGATTTTTTGAAAACTGAGTGCAAAAATGTTTTGTAACTGGGATATGTGAACATCTCTCGTCTTATGACTCATGCTTAGCAGGTTAAACGTGATAAGATTAGGGAACATGCTAAGTAGACTAAGAAGGCAGAAATGGGAACTATGACTATTCTTAGCATAAATTAGGTAATGGAAAATGTTGGCTGAGTAAACAAAAGTTTTCACCTCCAGCCTCTTCATCAGCTATTGTTCCATTCTCCAAGAACAAGTGTTACTAAACAGTTAGAGAACCAGACTCTAAGTCTTAAGAAAGTGTTTCATCCATCAAGATTTACCCTACTTGCCTTAAGTGTCGTAAGAAGCATCCGGGCGAGTGACTCATAGGAAACGAAGGTTTTTTTGGGTGCGGTCAGTCTTGTCACAGGTTGAGGTATTTTCCTTCTAGACACCGTCAAGGAGGTGGTAATGGTACATCTCCGTCTACAACATTAGAAGCAACAGGAAGTCACACGACTCTTAAAGGTAAATCATCATGTATAGGTTGCAATCAATACCAGAATAGGTTGCATGCTTTTCAAGCTCACTAGGATGAGGAAGGTTCTCCTAATGTAGTCACTGGTACATTACAAGTGTTTGACCTTGATCTTTATGTATTGATAGATCCAGGGTCTACTCTTTCTTTTGTAACTTCTTATATAGTAGTTCGATTCAATGTTATCCCAGAAACCCCTTCAGAACCTTTCTTAGTCTCTACTACAGTTAGTGACCCAATTATTGCTAGACGGGTATACATAAATAGCCCTGTCACAGTCTCTTAGAAAGTTACCTCATCAGATGTTGTAGAGCTAGAAATGATAAAATTCAATGTCATTCTAAGTATGGATTTGTTACATTCCTGTTATGGCTCAGTCTATTGTAGAACTAAGATTGTTCTTTTTAAGATTCCAAATGAGCCAATCTTATAGTAGAAGGGTAGTAGCTTAGTGCTTATGGGTCGATTCATTTCTTACCTTAAGTCTAGATAGATAAAATCCAAGGGTTAAATTTATCATCTAGTTCGAGTTAAGGATTCTAGCTCTGAAACCCCAACTTTTTAGTCATTTCAAATATTGTGTGAGATTCAAGAAGTATTTTCTAGAAGACTTTCCTAGAGTCCCTCCCGAAAGGAAAATAACCTTTGTCATTAATATACTTCTAGATACCCAACCTATTTCTATTCCTTCATAAAGAATTGGTCCTACAGAGCTTAAGGAATTGAAAGAACTGTTGAAAGACTTTCTAGATAAGGGTTTCATTAAAACTAGTATTTCATCATGGGGTGCACCACTGTTGCTCGTAAAGAAAAAGTATTGTTCTCTCAAATTGTGCATTGACTATAGAAATTTGAACAAGGTCACAATTAAGAATAAGTATCCCATCCCCAAGATTGATGACTTGTTTGAACAACTTCAGGGTGCTAGCCATTTATCAAAGATAGACATCAGATCGGGTTATCATCAACTTAGAGTAAGAAATAGTGAAATTCCAAAAATAGCCTTCAGAACTCGGTATGGTCATTATGAATTGGTAGTTATGTCTCTTGGACTACCCAATGCTCCTAGAACGTTCATGGATTTGATGAACAATGTGTTCAAATATTACTTGGACTTGTTTGTTATCGTCTCTATTGATGATATCCTCATTGAATATAGAAATGATGAAGACCATATGAGTCATCTAAGAGTTGTTCTGTAGACTCTTAAGGATCGCTAGTTACATGCTACATTTAGAAAATATGAATTTTGGTTGCCATCCATTGCTGTCGTTGGTCACATTGTATCTAGCAATGGGATCCGAGTGGATTCACAAAAGATAGAAGCACTGAAAAAATGGACCATACCTACCTCTACAATATATATCAGAAGTTTCTTAGGTCTAGTGGGTTATTATAGAAGGTTCATGGAAGGATTATCATCCATAGCCTCACAATTGACTAGATTAACTCAAAAGATGGTCAAGCTTCAATGGTCAGATAATTGTGAGAAGAACATTGCCGAATTGAAGACTAGATTGACTATAACTCGTGTCTTGACTCTACCAGAGGGTTTAGATGGTAATGTGATATAGTAATACATCCAAAGTTGGCCTAGGTTGTGTGTTGACGCAGAGATATAAGGTTATAACTTATGTCTCTAGACAACTTAAGGTTCATAAGAAGAAATGTCCAACTCATGACCTCGAGCTTGCAGCCGTAGTATTTGCACTCAAGATATGGAGGCACTACTTCTATAGTGTTCATGTAGATGTGTTCAGTGATCACAAGGCCTTAAGCATGTGGTCACCCAGAAAGAGTTGAATCTTCGTCACAGGAGATGGCTTGAGTTCCTTAAGGATTAAGATATGAGTGTGCATTATGATCTTGGTAAGTTGAATGTAGTAGTAGATGCTCTCAGAAGATTATCTAGGGGTAGTGTAGACTATGTTGAGGAAGAAAGGAAAGAGCTAGTGAAGGATGTTCACATGCTTGCTCACTTGGGAGTTCGCGTAATAAGCATATCAAAAAGTGGTGTAATATCTCCGAACTGGGTAGAATCCTTTTTTGTAGTGGAGGTTAAGGAAAAGCAAAACAATGATCAAATCTTGCTTGAACTTAAGTGTAAAATCCACAATCAGAGAGTGGAGGTTTTCTCCCAAGGGGGAGATGGTGTACTTTGCTACAACGGTAGATTGTGTGTTCCTGATGTGGGTGAATTGAGAAAGCATATACTTGCAGAGGCCCATAACTCCAGGTATTCTAATAATCCAGGTACCACTATAATGTACCACAATCTGCGAGAAGCTTTTCCGTGGAATGGCATGAAGAGGGATATCGAAGATTTTGTAAGTAAGTGCCCCAATTGCCATCAAGTCAACGTATAGCATCAAAAACCATGAGGTATGACTCAAGAGATCGATATTCCTACTTAGATGTGGGATGTGATCAATATGGATTCTATAACAGGGTTACCTCGTAATCACAGATATCATTAATCCATTTGGGTGAGAGTTTATCGTATGACTTAGTCTTCTCGATATTTAGCGGTCAAGAATATAGATTCGGTAGAGGACTATGCCAAGCTTTTTATTAATGAAATTATGAGGTTACATGGGTTTCCTTTGCCTATCATCTCAGATAGAGATCCTCAGGTTACCTCTCATCTCAGGAAATCATTTAAGAAGGGTGTTGGTACTCAAGTTAACCTTACAATAGCATTTCATCCGCAGACCGATGGACAGGAAGAGCGTATTCAGACCCTAGAGGATATGTTTAGATCTTCTGTGATTTATTTAAACGGTAGTTGGAATGATAACCTTCCTCTTATTAAGTTTCCCTAAAGCAATAGATACCATTCCAGCATTTAGATGGAACCTTATGAGGCTTTGTATCAGCATAGATGTAGATCTCCTATTGGTTGGTTTGAAGTAGGTTAAGCATCTTTAATATTTGTTGGTTTGAAGTAGGTGAAGCAACTTTGATAGGGCAAGATTTAGTCCTTTATGCTATAGACAAAGAGAAACTCATTAGAAATAGACTTAAGACAGACCAACGTCCTCATAAATCCTAACGAAATGTAAAGATAAGTGAACTAGAGTTCAAAGTTGATGATTGTGTTTTCCTGAAAGTGTCATGTATGAAAGGGTTGATGAGATTTTGCAAGAAAGTGAAGCCCAATCCTAGATATGTATGACCTTACAAGATCATTAAAAGGGTTGGCAAGGTGTCATTTGAGCTAGAGTTTCCAAAAGAATTAGTGGTAGTGCATCTGGTCTTCCACATCTTTCTCTTGAAAAAGTGCGTGGGTGGTCAAGCCTCTGTGGTTCCATTAGAGAGTGTTGCGGGGAAAGATAGTCTTCTTATAAGGATGTACCATTTGCGATTCTTGACCATTATGTTCGAACGTTGAGAAAAAAAGAAGACTCTCTAGTCATTGTTTTGTGGAGGATTTAGTCTGTACAGGGAGCTACACGGGTAGCAGAAGCAGTCATGAAAGCCAAGTATCATAACTTTTTTCCTTCCGATTCCACTCAAGGTTGAGGTAATAGTTCCTCTTAAATTATTCAGTCAATCATGCATAAATTTAGACTTAAAATGATGTTCCCTCGGTTTGTACTTGTATTTTTAACGTATTTTCATGTTCTCAGAACTCAATTCAGTTAGAAACTTAGTTCTCAGTTTAATAGTAGCGTTTGCAGCTCTTTTCCTCTATTTCAACTAGTTTAGTCTTCATTCGAGGATGAATGTTCCCAAGAAGGATATATAGTAACACTCTATATCTAAAATAGGCCAAAAATTATGTTTTGAGAAATTAGTAGATGCAACCGACATTTGCTCTCGACGGACCGTAGCTTGACCTATGGCCCGCACTACACATCCGTCTTTTGTGATTAAAACTCTCCAAAAATGCTGCCCTTAAATATTGAATAAGTGTTGATCCACGGACAGACCTACTGTCTTTGAGCTAGACTACGGTCCATAGTTTGTGTCTGTCTATTAACACCCCATTTACCCACTCTCTCACAAGATCCACGAATGACAAGTACATTCCGTAGATGAACCAACAGATCGTTGATATGACCGTAGGTTAAATTAGCAGAAAATTAGGGGGGAAACGCAGTTGGGTCAACTTCAATTGATCATAAGTCTTAACATAAAATTAATTAGGTTTCCTAGGACTTATGAAATGATAGATAATTTAATTAGATTTTTATAGCCACCGAGTTTGCTAAAATAAGACCTAAGAGTAAAAGGTTATGCCCGTTTTAGTAAAAGCTTGTCAAACAGACCAAACCTACGGACCCAAACGACGGACGACGATTGAACGACGACCCGTCAGTCCAGGCCGTCATTTAGTCTAACAAAAATTAACTCAGGGGTCTTTTTGTCTTTTCCCACATTGTTTAAACCCAAGATACATCATTTTGACCCTTAATCATGACACTATAATTTGTTTTAGCCTAGAAACATAACAAGTTTTTGTCAAACTCAATATTATAAATAAAAAATTAGAAAATTAGAAGCGAGAAAGGAGAAAACGGTCAAAAACCCTAGTCCAAGAACGCAACAAGGTTCTAGCATTTCTATTCCTTAAAATATAAATATTTCTCCGTGAATTTCACTACCAGGTTAGTGGGATTTCACTAGTTGATTCCTTTCACTAATTGGGTCCCTAGTTTCAGTCAGATTCTTGATTCTCATATCATGATTAGAACTAGTGTTTCTAGAACCTCAACAAATCTTCATGAATTTATTAATTATATGTTCCGAATAAGATTTCCATGTAATTATTCAGTGTATCACATGAATTTTAGAACCCTAGCTATGTATTTATTTAGTTCTTGAATTACACATGCTAGGTCATATATTTTAGTTTCTGTAGGTATACATTCCTCCGTTATAAATGCATAGTTACCAGATGATTTTTTGCATTTTAAGTTTGCATGTTCAGTTTTGGGCTATCCAGTATTTACAGAAACTCAGTTATAATCAGTTATTTACATAATTCACTAAGAGTATCATAATACCGAGTTTGACTAAGGTTCAGTGTACCAAATTAGTCCTAGAACTTCTAGCCAAGTAGGTTGTAAGTCCCCACTATAGGCAATAAGTTTAGTGATCACGCCAGACTGATTAGGTGGTTTTACTATCTATTATTTGTAGCTCGCACACTTTAGTAAGACTATCATAAGATAGTGTCACCAGCATATGGGCCGTTAGTGAATTGACGGGGTGTCGATTCCACCATCGATGGAGACTTAACAAGATATCCTGGGAAGTCATTTTGGCAACAATCTTATCAAAACCACAGATGTATAGAACAGATGCCACACTGCGCATCGACTGACCTACGACTCGTATGTCGTGGTCTCGTAGGTCAGGTCTGTGTTAAGTTGTGTTGTTTTAAGTACTTCATTTAATTATATAAGAGGTTAGTTAGTTAATTAAAGGTTAAGGGGACTTCAATTAAGTTAATTAAGGACATCTATATAGAGATTTAGACTAATTAAAGTAGACCTAAGCTCATAATTCCCAAACCCAAAACTCTCTTCCTTCTCTCGTCTTTCTCTCTCTAGTGAAGAACTCCATTTACGACCAAGCTAAGGGTGGGTTTAAGGGCATAAAAGGGTAAATTTCCTCCATAAATATTAATCAATCAACAAGGTTTGTTATTTCATTCACTTTTTAGACCTCTTTCCTCAAAGGGTTCCATCAAATTGATTTCTAATGTTGAGTTTTCAGGTGGGTTTTCATCCAATACAAAAATGATGTTATGAATTTATTTTTTTATGATTTATTAGGCATATTAGGAATAAATTAACATGTATTCTAACCCAATTATTATATATCTTGATGGTTTTCTCTAGTTTGTAAAAGATGACCTTTACCCCATAACCCTAGGTTTTGATGTTGATATGAATTAGGTTGTATTAGTTCAATTTACTTGGATATTGGTTAAATTACTACTAGATAACGTAGTTATACAAATCATGAATGAATTAGGGTTAATTGTAGTATTTTCATGGTTGTTGTTCATAAGATGATCTAGGTTATGAAGTATGTTGTGAAATGGCCTATGTATCTTCTCTAAAACTACGATCTAGTATTGAATTGTGATGTTGTGATTATTCTAGGATTGTTATCATGTTAGTTATCGACTTTTGATGATGTATACCAAATTGGGTTGAATTGAGGGTTTGTGGTAAGATTTTGATTATTAACTATGAAGGAGACTTGGTAAGTCTTATGATACCTATCCTTTACTTCAAATTGTGTTTAATTTTGATTTAATCATGATGTTGTATTGGAGTATGCCTTTTATTAGGATTACTTGGGTGATATTATTTTGAATTGAAATGCCTTGATTATGATTGTGAGGGTTGTGCTAAGATTTAAATGTTATAAGGATGGTGAATGATTTTCCAATGTTCCTTATCATGATATAAAGTTGTTAATGTGCTAACCTCACCAATATGAATTGTAATGAAAGGACAATACTCATGTAATTCTTATTAATCTATGATGATGATGAATATACAAGGGTTAGACCCTATGACCTACATTAAGTTATGATTATCAATGAAGGCATTCAAAATATTTCAAAAAGGGACTTAGCTTAGCAGCGTGTGAACTTGACAATGGGAGGTGACAATTTTCCATAGAGGAATATCCACCCTATAGTTCCACATGTGATGTTGACTCCCCAATGAGGTTACTCATCCAATGGATTCCCATGAGAGTAGGCCCAAATTACCAAGTGATATTTAGAGGGATTCTCCTATCTCTTAATTCATGAACTATGTTTCCCTCGTATATGTTCATCTTGTGTTTTAGAATATAATAATATATCATCTATATATACAATACAATTTTCTAACTGGTTAAAGTGGTTGTCCATAAAATGTTGATATCTGCCTGGTTCATTCTTATATCCAAATGGTAATACATTCCATTCATAGAAACCTTGCGGTACTGTGAATGTTGTTAGCTGTTTAGATTCTTCTTCTAGTTTTAGGTGATAAAATCCTGATTTTCAATTGAATTTACTGAAATAATTATATCCTTGTATCAGTCTTATTTTTAGTATTTTATTTGGTATTCGGTAATTATATGTTTTAGTTTTAACATTTAAGTTGCGATAATCTATAACCATTCTGCTTTTACCTCTTTTTTGTTCACTATGTTTTATAACTATAAATGCTGGCCTTGTATGTTTACTATTACTTTCTTGTACGTAATTATTTTCTAATAGTTCATCTATATGTATTTTGAATTCAATGTGGGGTGGAAGCGGAATTAAGAGTGAGAGAGAGATGTATACGAAAGGGATGATTTTATTATGAGGGAGAACCCTCTATTTATACAACCAAATTTACATGTATGACCAATATAAATGGCCGACACTTACTTTTACACATGGCCTAGTTATGTTTGGCTGACGCATAACGACAAAAAACTATACATGACAGTGACCATTACTTTATTTATGGTCGACACGACTTTTTACATATGGCCTTCTTTTATGTGGCCAACACAAAACAACAAAATACAATAATACTATTACAATAATATTATTAATTCATTTATATCTTATTTTTATAAATATCTTATTCTAGTTGTACCTCAGAGATTATGTCATCACCTTGGTTACACTTAGAACATATATGGTCGGGATATTTATGACCAACTAACTTGCAATTTCTTGTCATTAGTTCTTCACACATGAATCCTTGTTTTATTGCTCTAGTTGTTGGAGTAGTTTCTAGTTTTAATAAGGAAAAAATCCATTTCTGGACTTCCTCCATATCTGCTTGCCTTAACTCTCGCGAATTGGCATATATCATTAAGGGTCTCTTGAATAATAGCTCCATATGGCATTTCCTTGTAAATAGTTATTAGCTAACTCCTGTATGATAGTTGATAACCCAATTATTCTTTTGTTTGCATAAAAACTGGGTATCTAAACTTTTGGTATCTCTGGCTGTTTCCCTATGTCTTCTGGTATTATCATCTCTCGTATTAATCCCATTTTCACTATTTGGATCATTAGTTTTATCTCGTCATAAAGTATCTCAGCTGGTGCTGTATCGAATCTTATAAAAAATAAGTTTCCTTTTGTTATTTTTTTGTATATCAAAAATGATTTGTGGACCTCCGGGATTCCACTTATCTCTTCTCCGGTATATGTATAAACTGTATTCAATAGTCCATAATTATAACAAGTCTTAACTAGATTTGGATTCGTTTTTGGTTGTGCAATTAGCTTGCTATAACCTTGTAATTTTTGGGTTAAATAGTCCTGGGTTTTTTCTGTAGTTTTGGTAGTTTTCGGTTTGAGATTTAAAAAATTTTGTATTTTGTATAGGTATTCAATGTAAGCTTGGGATATATGGTTATATGTTTTCTTTTCCTTATGCAGGTTGGCTGCATACGTAGATGTTTGTGGTGTTGGGGTATCTACTATTTGTACCTTTGGGATAAATGGTTTTGTAAATAAGCTGTTTAGGTTTGTATTTTTTGATGTAGTTTTTTCCATAGCTCCTGCGCTTGTACCTACAACATTAGCAATGTTATGGGACATCTCCTTTAAGCTCTGGCTGTTTTCAGTCTGTAGAACGACGTAGCTCCACATGTTTATAGTAATTCTGCTGACTTGTAGCTTTAGATTTTTCTGCATTTTCTTCTAGCTTTTGAACTCTCAAGCCTATACTATCCACTTTTGTACAAAGTGTAGTAAAGGTTTTGAGTATGTTTTCCATAAGATTACCTTATTCTGGATGTGTAACTTTGTCTTGATAGATAGTCTGCAATAATATTTTTGTCAGTTTTAATTACCTCAATTGTAAATGTAAAATTCAATATATTCAGTACTAATCCTTATTTCTTTTGTTGTAACTGAATCCTCTACCTTTTTTGTTATCCACCATTTTACCTGCGTGTTATCTGTTCTTACAATAAATTTATTGTAAACAACATATGGTTCAAATGCTAATAAACATTTATATAATGTAAATAATTCTTTTCTATTTATTTCCCATATTATTTGTGCTTCTGCATAAGATCCTGAAAAATATCTACAATGGTGTTCTATTTTTCCTTTGTCATATTTGTATTTTAAAACTCCTCCATAACTATGATCATTTGAATCCGTTTCAACAATATAAATAAATGTTTTATTTTCATCAGGAAAGTAAAGTTTTTGTAATTTTTTACATAAATTTTTAATATTTCTTATATGTTCTTTATCTTTATTGTCGAAATAGTATTCTACATCTTTTTTAAGTTTTTTGTGTAATTGTTTTAAATGTTCTGTTAATTTTGGTATGTATTCTCTTACTTGATTTACTAATCCTAGAAAGGATTGTAATTTCTTTTTTGTATCTATATTTTCATCAAGGGTGATTATTATTTGTACTATATGATTTTGTATTTTTATTCCATTCCTATCTATTTGTATTCCTAGAAATTCTATTTGTGGTTTCATTATTTTTGCTTTCTTTCTACTTAGGCTTATACCTGAATGTTTGATTATATGTATATATTTTTCTAATAATCTTATATGTTCATCTTGTGTTTTACAGAAACAACAAATCTATAGAAACAGGTATACACATTTAAGTTCATGAGTAGCTAAATCAATTTATTCCTGATAATCTCTTATTGATTATAAATTGTTTATCATCTTTTAATAATGTTATAATAACCATCTTTAGAAAGTTTGCTATAGAAATATTCTTCAAATAAGTATGCACAAGCTATGTCATCCTAAGGTTGAAACCAATAAGCAAGAAGGCCGTTTAGGGGGGTAAACAAAGTTGAGGCGCTGTTAGGATAACTGATCAAAGAAGAAAACTGTAGTAGTGACCAGACGAGATGATTATTAAACCATTATTATTACATAATAAATAAGTATAATCTATTAAGAGGTTGGAAAGAATAAAGTTTTTAGCAAAAAAATGAATAAAATGAACTCCTATTTATTGGATGATGATGTTAATTACAAAACATTAATACTCTATATATGAAAAGATCTTAATACTTATATAAAAAGAGAAATTTATGATATGTTGGTAACATATGAAGTAATAGAAGTAACAACCCAAGGTTGGACTAAATTAGATATACAAAATGATTTTTATGATGAATTTTATTTTGACATATATGATTTATATGATGATCTAGAGATATTCAGGGATCAATGATTGAACCAAAAAAGTTTGAAGTTTGGAAAAAACGAAGTAATAATAGTTATAAGATAAAATTTATTAAAGACCAAAACAAATTAAGTAAACTTTTTAAAATTTTCTATAGAAAAATATAAATGAATAGTACAACAGGTAAAGAAACTAAAATAATGAAAACCAAGATAGATAAAAAGGTACGAAAGATATGAAAAAAAATAAAACCCTTATACATAGAATATTAACTATCACAACTTATTAAAACAAGTGACGATGAGACAAATTATTTGATAAATATAATTTCAAAAACAAAATACAAATATATTTGTTATTTGAAAAAACAGTATGCACAAAGAAACATATAGGCAACAATTGATAGAAAAAATAGATGAAAAAAGACAAGAACTACAACATAGGAAAGAAAGATTAATAGAAAATATGTTAGCAGGAGTATGTAAAAATTCGATATTAGCACAAAGAAAAGCTTTATTTATGTTAGAAATACTAATAGATCACCTTAAATAAAAATTCCAACATGACATAATACATAAATTATAATGAATAAAGAAGAATTTGCAGTAGACGAAAAGACATATGAAAGTCAAGACGGAATGATAATAAAAATAATATTTTCAAATTTAGGAATGAGATATAAAAAAATTGGAAATAATTTATATTTAATGTTAGAAAAAAGAACAGCAAAATTAGAAGATAGTCTAACAGTTATGATAAAAATAACAAAAGAAAATGAAGAAATAGACAAATGAAAAGAAATCGAAAAAATAAAAATACAAGCAAAATAAGAATTACAACATTTGGAAGCAATAAAAAATACAAGAATAAGTTAATTAGAAAAAGAATTATCTAGGTTAAAATTATTATATGAAACTAAACAAAAAGAAAAACAGATAGAAAAAGAAAAAGAACAAGAATTAACTAATGAAATAAAAGTATGGAACAAAAACTAAATGAAGATCTTGAAATAAATGAAATAGATGAAAATGTATCACATACAATAAATGACCAAAAATCATAAATAAGAGATATAAGTGAGACATACACAGAAATTCTAGAACAGGTAAATAAACCGAAAAAATTAGAAATAAACACTCGAGATATGAATCGACCTAGTACGTCAAGAGTTAAAACTCCAGACAATAGTCCCAGAAATAGTTCTTGAATTAGTCCTAGATGGACACCACCAACTTATTATACAGAAAGTTATCAGCAATCAGATAGAACTAACGCAATATGGAATAGTAGATTAAATAAAAATTGGACACCTAGACCAATAAACGAACAATATAATTTCTTAGATCTAGACTGTGTTGCAGATACAAATAAAGCAATATCATTATGGATAAGAAATATATCTAAGCAACTAATATATAATAAAATAAAAACAACAGAAACACCAAGGTATATAGAAAGAACGTTCGTAGGAACAACAAGATTAGGAATAGAAAATCTAACCTTAGAAAGTTTAGAAGTACTTAGAAATGCCAAAAAAATGGATGGATCCCCATAAACAACAAATATAGATATACTAGATAAATATGAATCAGCAATAAGAAGTGAATTTCAAGGTATGACCACAGATATAAGAGAACAAAACAGAGAAAAAATAATAAATAGACAACTTATGACAAAATTAGTTATATGTAAAATGTGTTATGTAGAAGAATACACTTTTGCATTTAAGTAATACTATTACAAAGCAAAATACAATTTAAATGAAGCAAAAGAAAGAAGACAATAATATTTTACGAAATTACCAGAACCATTTAGCACAAAAATAATTAAAGATTGAAATGATGAAGGATTAGTAGATACTTTAGGAGGTAGAATAAATTTTTTACATCAATGGTTCATACAACTATGTGAAAACCAAAAAGAAAAATAAAAAATGGAAAAAGTACTAAACAAGAATTTAGCCTGTTGTAAAAATAAAATAGCACCACAGTTTGGATGTACAAATAAAAAGCAAAAGATGAAAAGGTATAAAAATTATCGAAAAACTAAAACCAAGTATAAATATAAGAAACCAAGACGAAGATATTATATAAAAAATTATAAAATTAAAAGACCATATAGACCAAAAAGAAAAATATTCAATATACTTGTTATAATTGCGGAAAGATAGGACAATTAGCTAGAGACTGTAAACTACCTAAAGACCTAAAAAGGAAGCAAATTGCAGAAGTAGTTATATATAATGATAAATATATGCAAATAGAATATATAGACTATGAATTAAGTGAAAACGATAGTTATATGAAGTATTAGATATAGAAACTGAAACTGAAAAAGAAATTAATTTAGATAATAATGAAACAAATGAAGAAATATAATGTCTAAAGATGGGATAAAAATAATATCTAAAGAAGATTATCAAAATGAAGAATTATCAGACAAAATTATAATATTTGATAATACAAGTTTTGAACAAATAAAAGGAAAAGAATTAGACTTAAGTGTTGAAAAAGTACTTGAAATACCTACCTTAAGAAATTGGTTTAAAAGGCAAAAAGAAGAATACTATGTAGTTAGTCAGAAAGAACATATCATAGATTGCAAATATACAAGAGGAAAAACATATATACCTATACTAAGTAAACGAATAATAAATAAAGAAATACAAGATATAAAAGCTAAAACACCTATAAAATATGTACACTTAGGAGGAACAGAAATATTAATAAAAGCTTGTTTTAGAGAAAGAATAGATACGCCTATTGAAATATACTTAGCAGATGACAGAATCATACACCCTATAGAAAAAAGTGTAATTAGTGCAGTAAAAGGAAACTTAATACGCCAAAAATTTAAATTTATAATAAGTGCCAATTATACGGTAGCATTAACAGACATAAATATAGATAAATCATTAGTATTATATTGGAAAATGTCCGGAATAGAGTTAGCACCACGCAGCAAAATATTTACAGCAAGATGTAAAAATTTATATATATTAACAACAAAACATAAAATAACAGCAAAAAACAAAATTGATAAAATAAAGATAGAAAATCCTTTCGAAAAAAATAATTATTGTAATAGACAATAATGACTATAGATATAAAGAAATTGCCTTGGAAGAAGAGTTAGAAATTGTAAAAAAAATAATTAAGTACTTCAAGTATACCAAATACGTTAACAAGAGCTACCTCATCAAGAATGGGTACATCTAAAAGAAACTATAAAATTCCACAAAACTTATTAGAAAAGGAAGAAATAACACCATATCATTACTTCATAACAGGAATAATGGACCAAAGAAAATACAAAATTTTGATAAATACTGGACAAGAAGAAAATTACATAACAAGAGAGTTAGTATTAGAAGAAGAAATTATAAAAATAGGGCACATATGCCCTGGATTACCTAGTGAGATAGTAAACATAACTGAAGAAACAACGGAAAAAGAAATAATTATAGGAGGAATACCCTTAATAATACCATTTAAAATATACCAAGGAAATCATAATATTATATTAGGTATAAAATGGTTAGAAAAAGTTAAACCATACAATATAAAAAATGAACAATTAACAATAACTTGTCAAAATAAGAAAATAGTTATAAAAAGAACAAAATGAATAATGAAAATATTTATACTTTCAAAAATTATTATAGAAGGATATCACAACAGATATTATACCCCTATGATAGATACAGGAGCAGAAGCGAATATATGTAAATATAATTGTCTACCAGAAGATAAATGGGAAAAATTAAAAACAGCTATGGTAGTAACAGGATTTAATAATGAAGGAAGTAAGATTAAATACAAAGCAAAAAATATAAAAATACAAATATGGGATAAAATATTAACAATAGAAGAAATGTACAATTACGAATTTACGACAAAAGACATGTTATTAGGAATGCCATTTTTAGATAAATTTTACCCACATGTAATAACAAAAACACATTAGTGGTTTACTACGCCATGCGGAAACAAAATAGGAGCAAAAAGAGTAAATAATAAACAACGAAAACCTACAGAATGGATAAAAGGAAGTGAAAAAATAAATCAAGAAATGGAAAATATAAATAAGAAAAAAATAACACAATTAGAAATTATCATATTTACAATAGATAAAGTTAAAATAATAAATAAACAACTAAAACAACTATATAACGAAGATCCATTACAAGGATGGGAAAAACATAAGACAAAAGTAAAAATTTAACTAATAGATGAAAGTAGTATAATAACATAGAAAACATTAAAATATAACTTTGATGATTTAAAATAATTCAAAATACATATAGATGAACTATTAGAAAATAAATACATACAAGAAACTAATAGTAAACATACAAGTCCAGCATTTATAGTTATAAAACATAGTGAACAAAAAAGAGGTAAAAGCAAAATGTTTATAGATTATCGCAACTTAAATGCTAAAACTAAAACATATAATTACCCAATACCAAATAAAATACTAAAAATAATACAGATACAAGGATACGTTTATGTTTGGTTTTACTTTTTCCGGTAGACCACCTTCCTTTGGTGTAAGGTTTTACAATACTGGATTCCACACTTAGCTCTTGTGGTCCATGTCGGTTAAGGCAAGTGTTCCCTAAACTAAAATGAAGCAATGAAGTACAAACCAACTAGGGTAACTTAAGAGGTGTAACTTATCCTAGTAAGGGGTATGAGACTCTACATATGCCTTGAACTAGTTTGCCTTGAGGAAAGCCTTAGGAGGTTGTTTTTAATTATGAATATGTCTATGATGATATATGATATTTATATGATGAAACTTGCACATTATTCATACTATATGATGATTAGTTTCAATTATAAATATGTGTTGGTCTATATGGTTAAAGTAAGATAAGATGTACTCTTAAATGATATGCTATGTGAAGTAGGATGTTAGTCATGATTGTTGTTGTGCTACATCATTGAGTAAGGTTATGGGGATTTGCTTAGTCACAGCACTTGTTTATTTGATAAGGGTTCATGGGTCATTGTCCAATTGGTTGGTCTAGTCTTGTTGAAGGTGTACAAAGGTTTTTAATGAAAAGTGCATACTTTATTAAATGTGCTTTTTTCATAGCATGATTTCAAAGAATATGGTATCATATTTAGTACAAGTGGTGTAATAACCCCATTAATTCCTTTTCCCCAAAATTCTAGGTTCTGGTCGTTGAGGTGCCTTTAAAGAACACTTGGATCTCTTGATCAACCAAGTTGGGTAGGTACTCACTTTTCGAGGGTGATGCCACTATCTAGCTAATGGAGTTGTTCTGAGTTTAAGACTTCGATGTTGCTTTCTTTTCTCTTTAGAATGAAACATTATATAGTCCATGTGAGGCATTCATACTTTGGGGTATGGTTATGTCCAAGTTCTTACACTCTTATAATATGGTTAGGAGATAAGACAACTATTATGACTATTATAACTATGATATCTTGTATATATATTTCTGTGCAATAAAAGTAGAAGACTAAGTAATCTTCCTATACGAAGGGTCTGTGTGTACTCGATATATATATCTTACTTGTATGTAGAGGTCTATGTAAACCTCTAAGTAGAAGTAACAAAAAGTTTCCTCTAAGTTTGACCTATGAATGTAATAATGTAAACTAAGAGGCTAGTCTTAGTCCTCAAAGAGGACAACAACGCCTGTTACGTCTAGAGGGTAAGCCCGGATGTGACAGGTTGTGTGAACGCTATCTAGACATTACACAATAGGCTTCAAATGTGTTACTTAAACTATTTAAATGAACTAATGAATGTAATGACATAAGTTAACAGAGCATGTAAATGAATAAGTACATATTTAAAGTATTTAAGGGTTGTGTAGTTAATTTGTGAAAGGGGCATAGGAATGGGTACTTCATCTCTTACCTAGATAAGTCTTAAGAATGACTCTAGTTAGGGAATATGGTTAATTATGTGGACACGATCTAAGCTTAGGTTGTGTTAAGGAGTACTTATAGAATCATGAATGGGTCAATAATGAACGTTATGTTCATGATTTACTTGAGTAACATTTTTGGTAGCCTTAGGAAAGACAATGTCATATTATATATGTGTTGATGTATTAAGTGAGAATAATTCTATCTTAGTTACTCTATAGGATTTCTTAAATGTGTGTGTAAGGGATTGTATGGGTGGTCGCTTCATAACTTACTCAACTGAACATTTGAATCACCTTTGGTAGGAGGATCTCATGTTCACGTGCTTGTTGTGTTTTAAATGTGTGTATTTAATTATTGGTGGTCTTATGGATTACTTGGTGTGCCTAGAGAGGCTGTATGGCGGTCTCTCTTTGTCTTACTTAAGTGAGTCTTAGGATAGCTTTTAGTGAGAGGATTGCATGTTCGGAAGTACTCTAGGGGAAATTGACAACAGTCACTGTACTAGTGAACTTGCTTAAAGTAATATTTTCCTAAAAATATGAATAATTGCTGAAATGATTTCTTATGTGTTCCTAAGATGTTAAATTGTTCTTTTTCTTATAGTATGATGTTTTGATAAAAAATTCATAAAAAAAGTGTAATTTACTAACCGTCCCTTCTTCATGGTTTTTGCATGGCTTCCGTACTTAGTGCATCTAATATGCCAACCCTTTATTTATCTTATTGATTAAAGTGTATGGAATTAAAAGTCTTGATATGCCAGTGAGGATGGATAGGTTTCTAAGGATTTAAGAAAAAGTATTGGAGAGTCCTCATCGATCCGAGGATTATCCACATGTTGCTTTATTTCATAGTCTTTATTTTATGTCTTGTATAGTCTTAGTCTCAAGTGTTGTATACTCCAATGTTTAGATGGTTAAATGTGATGTTGTAAAGTTTTAATTTTTTAAATGAAACTCTTCTGCTTGTGTAATAATTATGGAAAGAGTTCTTCGAGTGTGAAGAAAGTTTTAAATTCTTCCTCATTTTAAAATGTTTATTACGCAATGAATGATACGAGTGCCTTTGATGAGACTTCTCGAAGTCACATTTGTTGTGTGGCGACAAAAGCATGCTCTAACTAGTAGGATGAACTTGTGGGTCGTTACAAAGTTTGTATAAGAGCATAAGGTTTGAGAGTGTCTTATTTTTCTCATGAACCACATCTAGTAAGTTTTGTTCATAATGTGAAGCGTGCCACATAATGAATAGGAGTCTATTGGGTGCTAAGAAAAGTTTCACTTCTTCATTCATCTAATCATGCCTAAAAGCTTTTTTTATGATGTCTTTCCCTTGTTTCTTTTATGTGTTTTTACCTTGAGAGTGACTTTATGAAGATTGGTTTGAGGGAGATAAAAATGAGATGTGACTTGTTAGATAAGGTGTGAAAGATTGTGTTGATGACCTTAGGTTTGTTTAGTTACCTTTGAAGGGTAGTGTAGTTGGAATGAATGGTAAGGTATATTATTAGAAAGGTTAAAGGGTAGTTGTTGAGATAGTTTGAAGTTGTTCAAGACCCAACCATAGAAAGGAAGGTGATGAGATTTGAAGGAGTAAAGCTGATTTCTCCTAGTAAGGGGGATGTAGTTGTTAGACCTTTTGGAGTTTTTAGTTTTCATGAGATACACATTGTTGAGAAAGCATTAGTAAGTTGAAAGGTGCCTTTAGGTAGTTTCTTGTAGTAGATGTTAAGTTGACCTTAGAATGAGTTTCCCCTAAGTGGGGGAGTATGGTGTAGAGTATGTTTGTTGGGATTGAGATACCCTTAACCTTTCTTTATGTGTTTCCTCAAGCCTTAATAAAAGATTCTTAGTAACTTGATTGGGGTAGGAGTTGTTTGTGAAAATTGAATTACAAATATTCTCCTTATGATATACATGTTTTGGTTGATGTTATTTTGAATGAGAAAATGAGTTTTCTTGCATGGTATCTTCGTCCTGGTTCATCTGCATCTAGTGTAGGTTGATAATTCTTCCATTAAGATTAATAGTGATCATTTTTAAATGATTATATGTGATTGATTTTTTGAGAATTTATAAGGAATTTCACAAGTGTTGCATTGATAGATTGTGATTCATACTCACTATAAAGTTGCCAATGATTTCTTCTTATGGTAAGGTTGTAATAAAAAATGAATAATTAATTCTTTGATGGATAATTTTTGTAATACGGTAATAAATGATGCATATGATCATAATAATGAATATAAAATACGTTTTTGTTATTTGGAATAAAGGATGTGAGTTTTATGGAATAATGAGTTGTAGAATTTATTCTAGTTTCTTGTTAAGTTGTGATTCTCTTAATTATTTGAACTTGATGTTTATCTTTGATTTTGTGTTGTATAATATGTTGTATGGTATTTTAGTAAGATTTTAAGTTGAGTCTCTACATTTGGAAGTGTTAGGGGAGTGGCAAGTTTCATTCGAGGACGAATGTTGTCCATGTGGGGGAGATAATAACACCCCTCAAATGACAAAGGTGAAGCTAGAGACCAAAATGTTGTAATGATGGTATAAGGTCCTAAAATGGTCCAAAATGTAGTATTGAGGTAGTGTCTAAGAGTAAAGGTGCATTGTAAGTCAAACGTCAAGGGACGACCAAGGCGTCCTCCGACTAAGTCACCTATGTGCCTCATATGTGGTTATGTGTCTAATTGTATCTTTTGTCATTTAATTAGATAATTATATGATCTATTATGGTGTTTATAGGCAGTGTGTCAAGTTTTATGATGTTCAAAAGTCAAACGTCCATGAACGCCTATGACGTTCGAAAGGTTTGCCTTGAAACGACCTTGTGTGTCTATGTATGTTCCGCATGTTTCATGTGTTCGTTTTGGATGAGGTTGATGCAGTAGGTCCTAAACTTGTATACGACCATATTTGGGTTGGAAACGTCTTGGTAAGACAGCAAGTAGGGACCACAAGGGGCCCTAGAGGAGGACCCCAACTAATGACTTGAAACTTCATGGCAGCTTGCATGTAGTGCCCAACGACGACCCAAACGATGGCCCGTCGATGGAACAATGGCTCGTCGACTTGGGGCATTGACGGAACCTGCAAGTCTGCAGATTGAGGAGTTTAAAGAGCATCAATGATATTCCATCGACGGGGTGTGGTCTCACCCACCGACCATCGATGTTTAGCGTCAATGGTGTTGTGAAATCTACCAGTTTAATAGTTAAGGCTTGAGGGTTTTTGGAAAATTCACCCCAAGTCTTATATAATAGGACGACGGTTATTTTGGGTGTTTTAAGGGTTTTTTAAGAGTATATAAGTCATAAAACTCTCATTTAAACCCTAGAACCTCTATTAAAACCCATTCCTCCCAAAGATTCTTCAAAAACCTTCATGAGAGATCATTGTCAAAATAGAGCTTGAAGATGGATATTCAATGGAGTTTATTCTTTAATTATCGTTAGATTCTTGTAATAATTTATGGTTGTTCTTCATCTAAGTCTTGCTATCAGCGTAGATTCAATTTCAAAGATGATTTTCAATGATTTTAAAAAGATAAGAAAGTCCAATTTCTACTCTAAGTCTTGGGTTCTTTCTTGAAAGGTTTTCAAACATTAAGATATGATACTATTGATGTACAATTGTATTAGAGCCTCAGGTTTGGGAGTGTCTAGTTGTCTCATGAACTACATTTAGTCGAGTCATGTTAATAATGTGAAGCGCGTCACATTATAAATAGGAGGCTATTGGGTTCTAGGAAAAGTTTCAATTCTTCATTCATCTATCATGCCTAATAGCTTTCTATATGGTGTTTTTCCCTCATTTCTCTTATGTGTTTGTCCTTTGAGGGTGACTTTATGAAGATTGGGTTGAGGGAGAGAAAAGATGACATGTTACTTGTTGGATGATGTGTGAAAAAAGGTGTTTATGTCCGTAGGTTGGCTTAGTTACCGTCTGAAGGGTAGTTAAATTGGAAAGAATTGTAATGTATATTGTTAGAAATGTGAAGGAGTGGGTGTTGAGATAATTTGAAGTTGTTTAAGAACCAAACATAGAAAGTAAGGAGATCACATTTGAAAGAGTAAAGGTAAGTCTCTCCAAGTAACGGGGATGTAGTTTTTAGACCTTTGAGATTTTTAGTTTCATTAAATATACTTTGATGAGAAAGTATTATTAAGGTTTAAAGTGCCTTGAGGGAGTTCCTTGTTGTAGATGTAATGTTGACCTTACAATGGGTGTCACCTAAGTGGGGGAGCATTGTGAAACATATGGTTTTTGGGAGTAAGCTTCCCTTAACCTCTCTTTATTTGTTTATTCAGCTTAAAACAAAGAATTCTTTGTACCTTGATTTATGTAGTAGTGTTTTGTGAAAAATTAGTTCCAAACATTGGTTGAAGTTTTGTTAAATGAGAAAATTAGTTTTCATGCATGCTATCTTCTTAATAGTTCATGTGCATCTAGTGTAGGTTGCTAATTGTTTCGTGAATATGAATAGTGAGCATTTATAAATCATTATGACATTAATATGTTGAACATTTATAAAGAATTTCTTAAGTGATGCATTGTTAGATTGTGAAGCATATTAACTATAAAGTTGCCAGGGATTTCTGCTCACTGTAATGTTTTATAAAAATTGACTAATTCATTCTTTCATAGAATTTTTTTGTAATATTGTTATAACTGATGTATATGAGCATGAAAATAAATATAAAAATGAGTTTTTGTTATTTGGAATGAAGGATGTGAGTTTTATGGTATAATAAGTTGTACAATTTATTCTATTTTCTTGTTGTGTTGTGATTTTCTTGAATATGTGAAACTGATGTTTCTCCTTTATTGTGTGTTTTATAATGTGTTATATTGTATTTTTATGAGTTGTTAGGTTGAATATCTATTCTTGGAAGTGTGTGGAGAGTGGGAAAGTTGCATTCGAGGACAAATGTTGTCCAAGTGGGGGAGATTATAACACCCCTCAAGTGACATAGGAAAATCTACAGCCTAAATTCGTTGTTATGATGGTATAAGGTTTTAAAATGTAGTATTAAGGCAGTATCTAGAGTTTTAGGTGATTTGGAAGTGAAACATCAAGGGACGACCATGGCGTTCGACAAGTTAGTCACCTATGTGCCTCATATGTTGTTATGTGACTAATTGTATGTTTCATGAGTTAATGAGGTCATTATATCAGTTATTATGTTGTTTATAGGCAGTTTGTAAAGTGTTGTGAAGTTTGGATGTCAAACGTCCAAGAATATTCGTGACGTTCGAAAGGTTTATCTTAAAACGACCTTGTATGCCCATGCATGTTTCATCGAGTTTTAGGTGTTATTTCTTGACGAAATTTATGTTATAGGTTCTAAACTCCTATATGAACATATTTGGGATGAAAACATTTGGGTATGAATCAATGTAAGGCGCACAAGGGGCCCTAGTGAAGGACCCCAACTAAAGACTTGAAGATGAATGGCAGCTTGCACGCAGTGTCAAACGACGACTCTTTGACTTGGGGCGTTGATGGATCCTTCTAGTATTTAGGTTGAGTATTTTCATTATCAACCAATGAGACCCCATCGATGGGTCTTTGTCTCACCCACGAACCGTCAATGCTGGGCATTGATGGTGCTGTGAAATCTGTTAGCTTTTGGGTTAAGTATTGGGGTTTATCAGGAAATTCACCCCAAGCCTTGTAAGATAGGAGGACGGTTATTTTGGGTGTTTAAGGGAATTTTAATAGTATATAATTCATAAAACTAACATTTAAACCCTACCAACTTAATCAAAAC
Source organism: Solanum lycopersicum (assembly GCF_036512215.1). Taxonomy (NCBI): domain Eukaryota; kingdom Viridiplantae; phylum Streptophyta; class Magnoliopsida; order Solanales; family Solanaceae; genus Solanum; species Solanum lycopersicum. The sequence goes on from NC_090805.1 coordinate 5,124,252, forward strand.
CTATTCACTCCCAAAGTTTCTCAAAAAACATCCATGGGAGCTCAAGGTGAAGATAGAGCTTGAAGATAGATCTTTAATGGAGTTTATTCTTCAATTATCGTTGGATTCTTCTATTAAGATATTGTATTTCTTCATATAAGGCTTTCTATAACCTTAGATTCAATTTTAAAGATGATTTTTAAAAATTTAAAAAAGATGAAAAAGTCCAATTTCTACCCTAAGTCTTGGGTTCTTGCATGAAACATTTTCAAACATTAATATCTCATATTGTTGATTTATAATTGATGTGTACCAATGAAATTCTCCATGAACCATTGGCCTTCTCAAATCTGTCAATTTGACTAAAATATGGGTTATGTGATCATGCTTTGATATAAATGAATTAAAATGCAAATTGTATGGGATTTTGATTCATGTATAGATTATGATTGATTGGTTTATAGTCCATTTCAATTTTATAAATTTATTATTGTATATTATGAGATCCGTTGAATATTAAGCTTATTAAATTGATATTGACTTAATGCTTGTGAATTCTAGTGTAGTTTTCTATAGGGTATTGAGTGATGTAATATATAGTATTGAATTGATAACTAGTTTGTGTTGGATGTCTAAATCTATCTTGAATTGACCTCGATTCATTCTGTATTATAGTTTATGTATTGAATTGATGTTTATGGCCATATAAGTGCCTTATGGTATTTAATTAGATTATTTAGCTTTGGATTGAATTCGTTAGATGGAATGGGTGTATACAGTCCTAAATATCTTAATATTATGTATAGCTTTTGTATTACAATGATGATTGGCTTGGTCTACTTATGGTGGTGGTTCTATGTGAATTGATGTGGCCTTGTTGGCGTTACATTATGTATTATGATGATTATGACCTTGTCGGCACTAATTCAAGTATTAATATGATTTGTGTAGTTGATTTATGTTAATTATGAGCATGTCTATCAACATATGAAGTAATGTAAACGTATGTGTTCTTCTATTGATATTAGGTCATCATGTTAGTCTATGACTATGTGCTAATATGTGTTGTCTAAGATGTCGATGGATGATTGTTTCTACTTGAATATATGAGTTGTGATTATTACATTGATAATGATATTGTAATGTATAGGAAGACATAAAGATGATAAGGGTCATTCCTAAATGTTTCGAAGAAGGATATGCTATATGTGATAAACTAAATAATGTTATGTCTTGTATTGGTAGACTTATTTCCCTTACATGATACATGTATGAATAATATTTGAATAAGATATGTCTTGACTAGGTAGTCTTAGTGAACCCTTGTCATGTATTGATGAACGATATGTTAGACCTTAAATTATGTTAAAAAGTTTATGTACGTGGAAAAGTTTATGTTATGAATTCGAAGTCGATTAGCCGTAATGGCACTCTTTATGTAAAGGATGTGAACTTAGGGTTGATTGGATGGAACGACATCATGTCATCCTTAGGAAATGCATGATGATATATACGAGACACCATTGAAAGGTAGCCATAGTGGACCTCTTTGGTAGGGTGAATGTAATTAGATTATAAACTAGATATGGAACCTTTTCATGTGATACATTCATGTCAATTACTCTATCAGAACGAAGGTTAGCATCGATAGAGTTTGTCATGGGAAGTAGCTTTACTTGTGAAGGAGAGCACAGTAGAATATAACTCTATTTGAGAATGAAACTAGAGTGCCTAAAAGCCTTTCATGATCCTTTAATGTCAATTACTCTATCAGAACACCCTTATCGGAGTAGGTTAGAACTCTGGATTTCATGTCTAGCTATCATTGTCTATGTCGCTTATTTCCTATTCTCATCAAGCCTATTAATATTAGAGAAGTTCTATGAAGTTTAGATCGTTTTATGGGATGCTATCTAGACATTGCACAATAAGGTTTGAAGGTGTTAGTTAGAGTCTCTAGGTATTTTCCAAGACAATTACTTGAATGTCCTTATGTGATTAATAAGTTTTAAATGAAATAATGAATGTAATGACTTAAGTTAGAAAGCATGTAAATTAATAAGTATTTATGTAGAGTATTTAAGGTTGTCTCATTAAGAAGTGAATGGTCAATTCGTATCTTACCTAGATAAGTCATAACAATGAATCTAGTTAGTGAAGATTGTTGATTGTTTGGACATGATCTAAGCCTTAGGTAGTCTTAAGGATTACTAGGTAATTTTGAAGAGCTCAATCGTCGATGTTATCTTCTGATTTACTTAAATAATTCTTTTGATAGACTTTGGAATGAAAATGTCATGTTATCTATGTATTGATGTATTAAGAGAGAATGATTCTATCTTAGGTAGTCTATTGGATCTCTTAAGTGTGTGTGTGTAAGGGATTATATGGGAGGGCGCTTCACAACTCACTCAACTTAGACTTTGAATGACTTTTGGTAGGAGAATCTCATGCTCATGTGTTTATGTGCTTGGTGTGTATGTCATTATAGGTGGTCATAAAGATCATTAGTTGTGACTACAGAGGTTTTTTGGGCGGCTTATCTATGTCTTACTTAAGTGAGTCTTACGATAGCTTTTAGTGTGGGGATTACATGCTAGAAAGTGCTTAGGGTTAGTAATGTTTTCCTAAAAAAAATGAATAATTGCTTAGATTATTCTTTATGTGTTTATAAGTTGTTAAATGCTGTTCTTATGCTTATAGTATGATGTTTTAATAAAAATTCATGAAAAGCATGTTATTTGCTAAATGTTCCTTTTTCATTGTTTTTGCATGGCTTACATACTTAGTACATCTAATGTGCTAACCCATTCTTTTTCCTTTTTGAGAAAAGTGTAGGGAATTGGATGTGTTGATGTGTAATGGATGATGAATAGGTTTCTAATAGTTGAAGATCAAGTATTGGTAAGCCCTCATCGATTCGAGGACAATATCCATATGTTCCTTTACGTCTTAGTCTTTATTTTATGTCTTGTATAGGCTTATTCCCAATTGTTGTATACTCCAATGTTTAGATTGTTCAATGAGGTGTTGTAAAGGTTTAGTATTTTAAATGAAAGTCCTCCGCTTGTGTAATGATTATGGAAAGAGTTCTTCGTGTGTGAAGAAAGTTTTAAATTCTTACTTATTTTAGAATGTTTGTTATGCAATGAATGATACGAGTAGCTTTGATGAGACTTTTTGAAGTCTCTTTTGCCGTGTGACGACACATGGACGCTATAACTTCTAGGGTGTACTTGCGGGTTGTTATAGTCATTATAATCTAATTATCACCAATGTAAAGTAGCCCTAGTGGACCTCCTTTGTAGGGTAAATGTGATTTGGTTATGAACTTCATATGGAACCCCTTTATATGAACCTTTAATGTAAATTACTCTATGAGAAAAAAATTAGCACTGACTGATTATGGTAAGGGAAGTAGCTCTAGTTAAAAAATTAGGCTAGAGTACAAAGCACACCCTTCATATTCCTTAACCATGTGTTTACATGGGATGTGTCCAAGTTCTACCATTGACAAGTAGAACACCCTCACCAGAGTAGGTTGGCACCTCGGATTCCATGATTCTCTACCATGGATTATGTCGTTTATTTCCTATTCTCATCATGTGGGATACCTAGTAGAATTAAAAAAATTCTATGAAGTTTAGGTGGTATTATGGGATGCTATTAAGACATTGCACAATAGGCTTTAAGGGGTTACATAGAGTCCCTAGGTTTTGTCCAATACCATTACTTGAATGTCCTTATGTGATGACTTATTCTTCAATGAACTAATGAATGTAATGACTTAAGTTAAAAAAAAACATATAAATGAATAATTACTTATCTAGAGTAGTTAAGGGTTCTCTAGTTAAGGTGTGAAAGGGGAATCAGAATAGTCATTTCATCTCTTACCTATATAAGTCTTAAGAATGACTTTTGTTAGGGAATATGGTTGATTATATAGACATGATCAGCCTTAGGTAGTCTTAAGGAGTACTTAGGTAATCTTGAAGAGGTCAAATTGACGTTATCTTCTTAATTTAATTGAGTAAGACTTTGGTAGACTTTGGAGGAGAATGTCATATTATAAAGGTGTTGATGTATTAACTGAGAATGATTTTATATGAGGTAGTCTATAGGATCTCTTAAGTGTGTGTGTAAAGGATTTTATGGGCGATCGCTTCATAACTCACTCAAGTGAACATTAGAATCACCTTTGGTAGGAGAATCTCATGTTGATGTGCTTGATGTGTTGTAAGTGTTTGTATCTAATTATAGGCAGCCATAACGATTATTTAGGTGTCCCTAGCGAGGTTGTATGGACAGTCTCTGTTTGTATCACTTAAGCGAGTCTTAGGATAGCTTTTAGTGAGAGGATTTCCTAGTGGGACGTACTCTAGGTGAAGTTTAAAAGTGTTAACTATAATAGTGAAGGAGTTCACCGTTCCTATAATATATTCGTAAAAATGTGAATAATTGCTTAAATGATTTATTTTGTGTTCCTAAGATGTTAAATGTATTTCTTATGCTTATAGTATGATGTTTTAATAAAAAACTCAAGAAAAGTATGTTATTTACTAACTATCCCTTTTTCAGGGTTTTTTTCATGGCTTCCATACTTAGTGCATCTAATGTGCTAACCCTTCTTTTATGTTTTTGACTAAAGTGAAGTCTTGATATGCCGTGGAGGATGGATATGCTTTTAAGGGTTGAAGATAAAGTATTGGTGAGTCCTCGTCGATTCAAGGACTATCCACATGTTACTTTATGTCTTAGTCTTTATCTTATATCTTTTAAGGGCTTCGTCCGAAGTGTTGTATACTCCAAGGTTTAGATAGTTCAATGAGATGGTGTAAAGTTTTAATGTTTTAAATGAATGTTTTTTGCTTGTGTAATGATTATGGAAAGAGTCCTTCGTGTGTGAAGAAAGTTTTCAATTATTACTCATTTTAGAATGTTTATTATGTAATTAATGATACGAGTGGCTTTGATGAGACTTCGTGAAGTCTCATTTTTCGTGTGGCGACACAAGGTTGCTCTAACATCTAGAATTTCCTTGCAGGTCATTACAAACGTGAACGTTAATGTGATCGTCAACTTGGACAAGAACATAAATGCGAACATGAATGTTAACATCAATGTGAATGTCAATGTAAATATGAATGTGAACGTGAGCGTTAACGTGAAAAAAAAGTGAAGGTAAACGTCAACATGAACGTTAACATAAATGTCAACGTGAACGTGAAATTCAATTTAAACGTCAACTTAAATGTGAACGTCAATGTGTATGTCAACATCAACTTCAATGTCAACCTGAACATGATCATCAACGTCAATGTTAAAGTTAACATCAATGTAAACGTCAATGTGAATGTCAACATGAACGTGAACGTGAACGTTAACATCAATGTGAATGTTAAATTGAAAGTTAAGATGAACATGGACGTATATCGGAAAGTGTATGTAAAATTAAATGTAATATTGATTGTGAATGTGAACGTGAACGTCAAAGTGAACATCAACATAAATGTTAACGTGAACGAGGAAGTCAACATACATGTCAGTAGGAACATCAATGTAAGTATCAACGTGAATGTTGTAACATTTCGAAATATGTACTTGTCTATTGAAGATCATAATATATTTGAATAATAGGTATTGTCATTTCATAGGCATCCCAATACCCGATATTGAGTAATATTGGGCATATTGAAGTATATGGGCTTAAGGGTGTTGGCAAATTTTTCATTATTAACAAGTAACTTAAAATACACTTTGATGTTTATCCAGTTTCTATGTATTAAGATATAATTTGATGCTCAATCTCTCCAATCCAATCTTTTGTAGGAATTGTACCTACAATGACGACCCTAGGCTAAAATCTGTAATCAATCAGTTAACACATAATGTACGAGGCAACTAAGTGTGAAGCCTAAGTACTATAGCACATAACAATTTAAAATGATCATGTAGATGAAGCAGTGACCAAGGATATAGTGAGTATCCTTGGAAAAGGAGTGAAATTTTCAGAAGTACACAATAAGGAATGAACATAGCAACACATGTGCAAGCACATTTGCTACCTACAGCCAAAAGACAAGCCCTTACCGAATCGGTTAGGGTGGTTAGGGGGCAGGCATGTAGGATCACGTGGGGAAAAGTTCCCTAACTGATTCTAGGTCTTAATTAACGTCCCTAATTAACTAAAAAACTTAGGAACAACTAAAATTAACTAACTAGGGTGCCTCAAATCTAAGACCTAACAAGGTGACCTAAAGGAAGAACTAACAAAAGAAATATCCTAGTACCTAGCCAAGGATGTCGAAAATGGTTGGTTATGGTCCTAAAAACATAGGGTTAATTTATTAATTAACCTAGATTTTTTAATTTATTAAATGAACAACTTAATTAATTAATTTAAAAGGACAAAACCGAAATCACCAAGCAATTTCTAGATTTCGGTTAAGTCAAGTAAGAGACAACCTAGTACCTAACCTAAGATGGGGCGAAGGGTTGATTATGGTCCTAGCGACTTAGGGGTAATTTATTAATTACCCTAGGTCACTTAATTAATTAAATTAACAACTTAATTAATTAATTTTTTTTCAAAGCCGAATTAGGATAGGTCAAATGTTGTCCTATTTGTAGTCGAATCAGGAGGGGCGTTTTAGGTAATTTAAGTGATAGGTCATTAGGGTAACCTATTGGACGACTACATATAGATATTAAGTCACTTTTAGACAATAATTACATGTACCAAACAATAACCACAGTAAATTCTCTTTATCTCTCAAGAACACTCTCTTTTCCAAACTCCATTGAAGAACTACAAAAAGCTTAAGGAACAAGACTAAGGTTTTAAAGTTTCCAACCAAGATTTTGTGGATCATTCATATATAAGGTATGTTTACTCATAATTTAAATCTCTTTATTCAAGGATTCAATATAAAAAATTTTCAAATATGATGAAAAATGCGATTTGTCCTTTTATATTATTCTAGCCATGGGTTCATGCATAAAAGGTTTTTAAATAAATGTTTTATAATTAAATTGGTGTTAATGCTATTTTTTAAAGCTAATAATATTATTAACCCATGAAAGGCAAGCAAATTCCTGTTTTGTCTATTCTATGGGTCAAGTAATCATGTCTCTATACTTGTAAATTAACTAGTTGTTTCTTATGAGCTTTCTAATGATGTAAATATTATATGCGATTGATGTCTAATTGGTCTTCGATTGTTAAGTGTATGTTGAATTGACATAATTACATCTAGTAATATGAATTATCCTTAGAATTGATGATCATGACCTTCTCTGCACAATTTGATGTATGATGATGATTTGTCTAACTAATTATGTGAAGTATGATCATATCTATCTACATGCTTGTTATGTTAAAGTATATTCTCTCCAATGGATATTAGGTCATAATTTTTGAATATGAGTATGTGTTCATGTGTGTAGCCTTAAAATTGATACATGATTATTCCTCCTTTGCTATATGAGTTCGTGATGATTATATGGGATAATGTTATAGTAATATATAGGGTGACATAATGATGATAAGGGTCATTCATAAGTGCTTCAAAGAATGATATTTATATTGAATTAAGTAAAGTATGTTGTGTATTATTTTAGTAGACTAGTGTCCCTTACTTGATACATGTATATGTAGAATATGAATATCTTGACTTAGTAGGCTTATGCAACTTTATATTGTATGTGTATGGAAAAAAAGTTTAATGAAGGTCTAGGATAGATAGACCTATGATGGTGCCCTTCTAAGCATGACTAATACGAGGAATCTTTTATAGAAATAAGGTTAAAAATGAGCTATCCTTAGAGACAATCAAATGGCAGACCTAGTGGACCCATTTTTTGTAGGTATATTATGACTATGTAACGACTAAGAGATGGTGTATTTTCATTTGTCCCATAGATTGAACTTACTCTATGAGAACAAAGGCTAGCACCGAGTGAATATGTTATTGTTTGCAGCTCTACATGAGAATGAGACTAGAGTTCAATGTAGATATACTTGAGAATGAGACTAGAGCACATAAAATATCATCATATTCCTTAACCATGTGCTAACATGGGATGTGTCCTCGTTCTACCCTTTGAATGTCGAACATCCTCATCGGAGTAGGTTGGAACTCCGGATTCCATGCCTAGCTAGTATGTTCTGTGTTGGATATTTCCTATTCTCATCATGCGGGGTACATGTAGTGTTTGATAAATTCTAGGAAGTTTAAGTAATGGATTTAGACTCTACCTAGACTTTCAACGACTAGACTTTGAAGATGTTAGTATGTGAGGCCCTAGGTCTTTCAAAGTCCACTATGTAATGTCTTTAATGAATGATATTTCATCTAATTTACTTAATGAACCATCACGTCGTTAGCTAACGTATGATTAATAGAACGTGCTCTCTCTAGGGTAGCATTGAGGGTTGTTTAGGTGAGCTTGAAGAGGGTGTATGGGCGGTCTCTTCTTTTCCTACCTATGTTAATTTTAAAGTAGGCTTAGTTGGGGAGTTAATTAAACGAATAAGAGAATTCTTTTATCTTAGGATAACCTTTGGTTAGAAGAATGCAAGCTAAGAGAGGTTATTGTAAACTTGAATTTAGTGCATGGTAAGGTTCTAGAATATGTGATAACATGCAAGCTAAATGTTTTTCTTATACTTATACTATGAAATCCTAATAAAAAAAGCATGTTTTATAGGAATGGCCATTTTTCATGATTTTATGCATACGCCATACTTAACACAACTGTTTGTACTAATTCCATGCATTTTGTTTATCTTTAAAGGAGTATGTGGCATTTGAAAGGAGTCTCAAAGTTGAAGCTTGGATTAGTGTTCATTCAAGTAAAGAGTTTGGTATGTTCTCAATTAATCCGAGGATATCTTGATCTTCAGTTTTCCTTATTTAAATATTGTAAGAGACTTAGCTGTTTTCTATATTCGTATGTCTAAGATGATGACTTTGAGACGTAGCCTTTCATCATGTTTTTCTACAAAAAGATATATTTTGAAGTAATATTATTTAGTATGAAATTTTTTAACTCCACACTACTTTTCATACATGTATGCAATGAATGGTACGAAAGGGCTTGTCATAGACCTCTGAGAGGTCGACGATGCGGTGCCACGATTCTAGAATGACCTAACGTCTTGGGGGTATTCTCGGGTCATTACTAACATCAATGTCAAAGTGAATGTCAATGTCAACGTAAATGTCAACGTCAACGTAAACCTTAACATCAACCTGAACGTGAACATAAACATCAAACTCCACACAAGTATAAACGTAAACAAAAACATCAACATCAATGTAATTTTCAATATAAAAGGAACCGTGAATGCCAATGTGAATGTCAACGTGAATGTAATCATCAACATCAACATAAATGTCATCATAAACATCAATGTCAATTTAAAAATCAATGACAACGTCAATATTAATGTCAATATAAATATTATCTTGAACGTCAACTAAACTCTTAGCGTGAACGTCAACATCAACATCAATATCAACGTGAACATGAACGTCAATGTAAACTTGAAAGCCAACTTGAAATTCAAAGTGAATGTGAACTTGAATGTCAATGTAAATATAAACTTCAGCTTGAGTGTCAAAGTAAACATTAGTGTGAACGTCAACGTCAATGTCAATGTGAACGTCAACATCAAAATCAATGTGAATATCAACATCAACGTCAACGTAAAGGTAAACGTAATCATAAACGTCAATGTCAAGTTGAACGTCAATGTGAACGTCAAAGATAACGTCAACATCAGCGTCTACATTATCATAAGCTTGATGTCAACTAAAACGTAAGCATGAACGTCAACATGAACATCAACGTGAAAATCAACATCAACGTAAACATCAATAAAAACATGAATGTCAACTTGGAAGTCAATATGAACATGAACTTGAACATAAACGCCAACGTCAACATCAACATGAACATCAATGTCACCATAAACATTAATTTAAACTTTAAGGTCAACGTCAATGTCAACATGAATGTAAACATAAACAGTAACATGTACGTCAATGTGAACATCAACATGAACATCAGTATGAACGTAAATGTGAATGTCAACGTGAACATGAATGTGACCGTCAATGTGAATGTGAACATGAATATGAACGTCAACGTCTACGTCAACATAAATGTTAACATAATCATGAATGTGAAATTTAACGTGAACGTGAGTTTGAACGTTAACGTCAATGTGAATGTTAACGTCGAAGTAAATGTCAATGTGAACTTCAATAGAAACTTCAACATAAATGTGAACGTCAATGTCAACGTCAATGTAAATGTGAGCATTAATGTGAACGTCAATGTTAATGTCAATGTCAATGTATACGCCAATGTAAATGTCAATGTCAATGTCAACGTCAACATAACTGTGAACGTGAATGTGAACTTAAATATTAACATGAATGAGAACAAGAACGTCAACCTAAACATAAACTTAAACATGAACGTCAATGTAAACGTCATCTTGAACGTCCACAAAAGCATTAGCGTGAACGTGAACATCAACGTAAATGTCAATGTCAATGGGAACATCACTGTGTATGTAAATGGAAGTTAATGTAAATGTGAACATCAACATAAACTTCAATGTTAGTGTGAAAGTCAATGTGAACATGAACATCATTTTGAATGTAAACGTTAACATCCACATGAGTGTAAACGTAAATATTAACATCAACATCAATGTAAATGTCAACAGAAACGTTAAAATGAATGCCAACATCAATGTAAACGTAAACATGAACGTCAATGCCAACGTCAACATTAACATAATTGTGAATGTAAACATGTACTTCAAAGTAAACATTAGCGTCAACGTAAACGTGAACATCATTGTGAATGTAATATCAACATTAACATAAACATCAATGTGAAGGTCAAGTCACTTTCAACGTAAACGTTAATGTCAACACCAATGTAAATGTTATCGTTAATGTAAATGTCAATGTGAATATGAACATCAATGTAAAAATTAATTTAAATGTAAACATAAACATCAATGTGAATGTCAATATAGATATCAACATAAATATAAACGTGAACGATAATAGAAATGTCAACATGAACGACAATATAAATGTCAATGTCAACGATAATAGAAATGTCAATGTGAACGTCAATATGAACGTGCGCGTCAATTTTAATGTCAATGTGAATTTGAACGTCAACATCAATGTAAACATTAATGTGAATGTCAACATAAAGGTGAACGAGAATGTCAATGTCAACTTGAACGTAATCGTTATTGTCAATGTAAAAGTGAAATTTAATATTAATTATAACGTCAACATCATTGTGAATGTCAACGTAAATATTAATGTGAACATCAACCTGAATGGTTATGTTAACGTGAATGTGATCATCAACGTGAATGTGAACATCTACGTAAATCTTAACGTCAGTGTAAATATGAATGTGAACGTTAACTTGAATATGAGCATGAACATGAACATGAACGTGTACATCAACATGAATGTTAACATCAAAGTCAATGTAAATATGAACATCAAAGTCAATGTCAATGTGAACATCAACATAAACGTCAATCAGAACGTCTACTTTTAGGTTAATATGAACATAAATGTGAATAAGAACCTGTAAGTCAACGTAAACGTAATGTTGAACGTCAATGTCAATGAAAATGTAAAAATGAACGTTAATATGAACGTCAATGTCAACGTCAACATAAACATCAACATACATATTCGCATGAATATGAACGTAAACGTGAACTTGAATGTCAACGTAAATTTCAACATCAATTTGAATGTCAATGTGCATGTCAACATCAACGTGAAAATCACCGTCAAACTTAACTTTATATCAATATGAATGTAAATGTTAACATCCACCTACGTGTAAACATAAATGTCAACATCAATATCAATGTAGATTTCAATGTAAACATCAACGTAAACGCCAACATGAACGTAAACATCAATTTTAATATCAACATAAACCTAAATGTCAATGTGAATGTTAATGTTAACATCAATATAAATGTAACGTTTAACGTCAACTAAAACATCAGTGTGAACATCAATGTAAATGTCAACTTTAACATAAATGTCAATGTTAATTTGAACGTCAACATCAATGTGAACGTGAACATAAATGTATACATCAATATTAACATCAACATGAACATGAATGTCAATGTGAATGCCATTGTTAATGTCAATGTGAACATCAACGTGAATACCAATATGATCGTGAATGTGACAATCAACGTGAACGTGAACATCAACGTTAAGGTCAACGTAAATGTAAATGTGAAAATTAACATGAACATGAACATAACCATCAACTTGAATTTAACGTTAATGTCAACATCAACTTGAATGTTAATATGAATGTGAACGTTAATGTGGAACGTTAATGTGAACATTAACGTAATCTTCAATGTAAATGTGAACGTTATTACGTACGTCAATGTCAATGTTAACTTGAACATAATCGTCAACATCAATGTAAATGTAAATATTAATGTGAACGTCAATGTCAATATCAACATGCACATGAACGTCAACGTGAACATTAACATCAATATCAATGTTAATTTCAACATCAACGTGAACATGAACTTACACATGAATGTAAATAGGAACGTGAATTTCAACATAATTTTAAACTTAAACATGAACATGAATGTGAACATCAAAGTGAATGTCAACGTGAATGTGAACGTCAGCATCAATATCAACATAAATGTCAATTTAAACATCAGTATGAACGTGAATGTGAGCGTCACCGTGCACGTCAAAGTAAATGTCAATGTGAACCTCAAGGTGAACATGAACATCAATGTACATGTGAAGGTCAATGTGAACGTGAACGTTAATGTAAACATTATTGTGAATATAAACGTCAACATCAACATATGTGTAAATGTAAACGTCAACATCAACATCAACATCAACATCAACGTAAATGTCAACATAAACATGAACATTTATGCCAATGTCAATGTCAACATAAACATCAATTTCAACGTCAACATTAACATGGACGTCAATGTAAATGTGAACGTGAACGTTAATGTAAATGTGAACGTCAATGTAAACATGAACATCAATGTGTATTTAATGTCAATGTTAACATGAATGTTAGTGTGAACATCAATATCAGCATCAATGAAATTTTCACATCAACATCAAGGTTAATTTGAACGTAAACGTGAAGGTCAACGTGAATGTAAACATAAATGTCAACTTGAATGTCAATGTGAACATGAACGTGAATGTGAATGTCAACATCAATGTAAATGTGAATGTCAACATCAACATCAACGTAAACGTCAATATAAACGTTAACATTAATAATAATGTAAATGTCAATGTGAATGTCAACATGCACGTGAACATCAATGTGAATGTGCACGTGAACGTCAATGTTAATGTCAACGTGAACGGCAACTTTAATGTCAACATCAATGTGAATATCAGCATAAGTGTGAAGGTTAACGTGTATGTAAACATCAATGTCAACTTCAACATGATCGTTATTGTTAATGTAAATATGAATGTGAACGTCAAAGTCAATGTAAACATCATGATCAATGTGAATGTAAATGTGAATGTCAATGTGAATGTTAATCTGAACACTAAGGTGAATGTGATGAATGTGACTGTCAATGTGAATGTGAATATCAACGTGAACGTCAAAGTCAATGTTAATGTGCACATTAATGTTAATGTGAATATAAACGTTAATGTGAATGTGAGCGTGAACATGAATTTAAACATACGTAAACATCAACGTGAACATTAACCTCAATATCAATGTGAACATGAACATCAATGTGAACGTGAATGTTAACGTGAACATTAATATGAACATCAATATAAATGAATGTCAATGTGAACGTGAACATCAATATCAATGTGAACGTGAATGTTAACGTGAACATTAATATGAACATCAATATAAATGAATGTCAATGTATATGTCAATGTAAATTTAAACGTTATCGTCAATGTCAACGTAAACGTGAACGTCGATGTGAATGTGAATTCTATGTCAATGTGAACGTCAACTTGAAGGTGATGGTTAATGCCAATGTGAATATCAACATCATCCTGAACGTGAATGTCAATGCCAACATGATCATAAACATCAACACCACATATGTATTAACGTAAACGTCAACATTAACATCAACGTAAATTCAAACATATATGTCAACGTAAATGACAACGTCAATGCCGACTTAAACATCAATGTTAATGTAAATAGCAGCTCAAACGTCTAAAACATCAGCGTGAATGTCAACATATACATAAACATCAATGTAAACCACAATGTAAACTTGAATGTCAACGTCAATGTCAATGTGAAAGTAAATATAAACATCAACATGAATGCTTACGTGAACATGAAAGTCAATGTGAAGGTCAATGTCAACGTCCACGTCAATGCCAACTTGAACATAAATGTAATCGTCAATGTGAATTTTAACATTAACATGAATGTGAAAGTCAATGTGAACATCGACATAAAAGTGTGCATGTAAACGTGAGCGGGAGCGTGAACGTAATCATGATTGTGATACTGACCAAAACATGCCATTTAACCCCTTTTAAAAGTCTAATGCTAAATCAACCAAGTCATACCGACCAACTAAACATGCTTACTAACTCAAATAGTTAAAATATATCCCAACATACTTCAACCCATAATCTACTACAACCCTATCATTAAGGAATAACATCACAAGCATGACTAAGAGTTAATAAAAGTATGTTAGGAAAAACAATTACACATGAATACTTATGAAGTCAATAAGTGCAATGATCAAGCAAATCCCCATAACCTTACTCAATCCAGTAGCCTCAACTAAAAACCATAATAAATTTCCAACTCCACATTATATAACATTTATACATACATTTAATCTTTTTAACAATATAATTCAACTCATAATCACATGTAAACTAATATATATCTAGTATGATTAATGTGCAAAGCTCGACATGTACATATCATAAATAATCATAATATAAACATATATAAGAACATCCTCCTAAGACTACCTTTAGGGCTAACTAGTACAATGCTTAGGTCTAGTCTCATACCCCTACCTAGACTAAGCTAGACCACTTAGGTTATCCTAGTTAGATTTCAAATCCTTTAATTCATTTACCTTTTGGAAACATCTTTCCCTAACAAACATAGACCACATGAGCTAGTGAGGAATCCGGTGTCATGAAAACCTACACCGAAAGAAGGTGGACTACTAACCAATGTAGTACGAAAACATGAAATATAGAAATTATGTGGATCCACTAACAGGTATTCCTATGGGGGCAATATACTTTATGAACTAGGAGATATAGTTGGGAGGGTCTTTATGCGCCATAAATTATAGTCTCAAATCTCAAGAGTTATGTAGTGCTTCTACCTTCCCTATGTGGGAAGGGACACTCCTCAATCTTGTTCATCAGTGATAAGATAGAGTCCCTTTTTGAAATGTCTTTAATCCTTTAAATATAAATCATAACATAGTTTAGGTAATAGGGTCTACCCCTTGTATAATCATCATCATCAATAGCTCAATAAGAATTGTATGAGTATAAATCATTTCATTACAATTAATTATGGTGAGGTTAACACATTACATATCAATTCATAATAAGGCACATTGACATACATCACCATACTCATGGCATTTACATCTTAATCAACCCCACAACCATAATTAAGACATTTCAATTCAACATAATACCACCGTATCATCCTTATATAAGGCATACTGTAATAACATCATGACATAACCACAATCAATCCTAATTGGAAGTAAAGATAGATATTCTAAGACATACAAAGTTTTCCTTATAGTTCAGCATCAAGGACTTACCATGAACCCTAAATTCAATCCAATTTATATGTTCAACATTATAATTTAATAATCAACATGATAAGAATACTAGAAGAGTCACTACACCATAATTCAACACCAAATCAACGCTTAAAACATGATTATTTAGGAAAATTTTCATAACCTAGATCACTTCTCAAGATTAGCATGAAAGACATCAATTCATTCCAATTAGTAAAGGATTTGTGTAACAACATTATCTAATAATGATTTAACCCATAACCGAAACAACTGAATCAATGACAAACCAATTTACATCAAGATCAAACCTAGGGTTAGGGTTAAAATACATGTTAATCTATCCATTATACCCTAAAGAAAACATAAACTACTCAGTTCACAACACTAATTTCGTAATTGGATGAAACCCACATGAAAACTTAACTTTTAAAATGTATTTTGAAGGAACCCTTTGGAAAGAGTCTCAAAGGTGAATTAGATAACATAACTTAATGTTTGATGAAGATTTGATGGTGAATTCGTCCATTTCCAGCCCCCAAAACCTCCCCCGAGTTTGTCTTCATTGGGGGTTTCCACATAAAGAGAGAAAGAGAGAAGGAAAAGAGTTTGTATTGAGAGTTGTAATTAGATTAATTGGTGTTGGGGCCATTATAAGAGAGTTAAATTAGTTAATTAGTCTTCCCTTAATACCAAACCAACCACTACAAAACTTAATTAATTAAATTAATTAACATTAAAAACATGCAGAAAATTTAACCCTCACAGATGAAAACACGTTAATAAGCCATCTGTGAGTCGACGGACTGACCCCCCTCCCCTTCGTTCTACACATCCGTAAGTAAGTTCAGAGAATTGTGCATGGGAGAGATTCCTCAAATTTTTTAAGTGTAGAGGACGGTGGAATCTACGACCCGTCAGTCCACATACTAACTGTAGCTTGTCCCATCGATGAACATTGCCTAGGAAGCGTTGCCTCAACCTACAAGGGTCCTCCTCAAGGGCCCTTTGTTGGTCCTTGGGGAGTCATACTTAGACATTTCGACCTTGAAATAACTTAACATATTAGCTACACTTTCACTAATTTACATAAATTTACCACTCCAAAAAGCTAGTCAAATACGCTAAGGGTCACTACTACCCATTTGAACAAACTTTCGGACGTCACGGACGGTCTTGGATGTTTTGGTTCTTATGCTTCCAAAATGACCTATATTAATTAAGATAGGTATTAAAACAGTGTTTCGACCATGGAACATACGTTAGTCTCTAAGACTCGTCTTGCATTTTTAAAGTGTTACATTATCCCCCCCATTTAGGAACATTCGTCCACGAATGACACTAAAACTCTTTTGAATGAAGGAATAGACTCAAGACTATGTGTACAACCAATCAACAACTGTAAATAAACATAAATCATATTATTTCAACAAGTCAAATTCCAACACTCAAATTACCACACATAAGGCTCAAAACACTTTGTCATGACGAAATTCCTTCTCACAACACACATGCGCTCAACAGTTTACATAACTTTTCAATAAGACTCATCATCTCAAAATGCATAACATAACACAAATAAACCAAAAAGGAAAAATTTCACGTTCAATAGTAAATTTCAGTGTAATGAAACTCAAAATACACATTATTGCAAGACTTCACCAAAAATCATGAAACATCAATTCCTAGTCATATTTATATTATTACAAAGAATGAATAATCTTAATTATAAAAAAGATGAGGGTAACAGGACTTCAAATAGGCTTCGGTCTACCATGTTGCACCCTTAACTGGGTGATTATTTCATAGTACCTTTACGGGAACCACCTCTTTATTCCTTGAGTTCATGACTTGCCTATAAAGAATTTAAACCAGAACTTCCTCATAAGAGAGGTTATCCTCGACACCAAGACCATCAATGGTAAAAATGGACTCGAGATCACCAATACACTTCTTCAACATAGAATCATGGAAAACTGGATGACCTTAAGTCTATTCACTCGGAAATTTCATTTCATAGACAACCTTACAAACCTATTGCAAGATTTAATAGGGACCCACATAACAAGGACTCAACTTCCCTTTCTTGCAAAATCTACCCACCTCTTTCATTGGTGAAATTTTCTACTACACCTTATCACATTCTTAAAACTCCAAATCTGTTCTCCTATAATCGGCATAAGACTTTTTCTAACTATAGGCCATTTGCAATTTGTTCCGTATGATATGAACAACTTAAAATGTCTTATAAACCAAATCGGAACCAAGAAGCGATGTCTCACCCACTTCACAACATCCAATAAGAGACCTACACCTCCTACAATACAAGGCTTCATAGGTAGCCATGGAAATGGATGACTGAAAACATTATTATAAGTAAACTCCGCCAAAGGAAAATGCTTATCCCAATGCCCTTTAAAATTAATAATGCAAGCACTAAGCATATCCTTAAGGGTTTGAATTTTGTGTGCCGCTTAACCATCTGTCTGGAGATAAAAATCGGTATTCAACTTCACCTTAGCACCCTAACCTTTTTGAGATGACCTCCAAAACCTAGATGTGAATTGTTCCCCCGATGCAATATGATGGATAATAGAATACCATGGCGACACACAATACTATCTTTTAAGATCCTAACATAATCTTCCGCCTAATAATTAGACTTGACAGGAATAAAGCGAGCGAACTTAGTAAACCTATCAACAACCACCTATATTGAATTATATGACCTTTGAGTCAGAGCTTATCCCATTACAAAATCCATATTAATGTCTTCCCACATCCAAGTAGGAATTTGGATATCATGTAGTAATCCATCCGACATTTGATGTTCGACCTTTACTTGTTAGACATTTGGACACTTAGCGACAAACTCCGCTATGTCTTTTCAAACCTTCCCACCAACTTAAACACATATTAGCTACACTTTCACTACTTTATATAAATTTAGCACTCCAAAAAGCTAGTCAAATACGCTAAGGGGCACTAGTACTTATTTAAACCAACCTTCAGACGTCACGGACGGTGTTGGATGTTTTGGTTCTTATGCTTCCTAAATGACCTATATTAATTATGATAGGTCTTAAAATAGTGTTTAGACCCATGGCACCTATGTTAGGCTCTAAGACTCGTCTTGCATTTTTAAAGTGTTACATTAACCCCCCATTAGGAACATTCTTCCCCGAATGACACTAAAACTCTTAGGAATGAAGGAATAGACTCAAGACTAGAAGTCCAACCAATCAACAACATTAAATAAACATAAATCATATTATTTCAACAAGTCAAATTCCAACACTCAAATTACCACACATAAGACTCAAAACACTTCATCATGATCAAATTCCTTCTAACAACACTCATGCGCTCAACAATTTACAAATTTTTTCACTAAGATTAACCATCTAAAAATGCACAACAAAACACAAATAAACAAAAAAGGCAAAATTTCAAGTTCAATTGTTAATTTCAATGTAATGCAACTCAAAATGCACATTTTTGCAAGACTTCACCAAAAATCATGAAACTTCAATTCCTAGTCATATTTATATTATTACAAAGAATAACTAATCTTAATTACAAAAAAGATGAGGGTAACAGGACTTTAAATAGGCTTCGGTCTACCATGGTGCACCCTTAACATGGTGATTATTCCATAGTACCTTTACGGGAACACCTCTTTATTCCTTGACTTCTTGACTTGCCTATCAAGAATTTAAACCAGAACCTCCTCATAAGAGAGGTTATCCTCGACACCAAGAACATCAATGGTAAAAATGGACTCGAGATCACCAATAAACTTCTTAACATAGAATCATGGAAAACTGGATAAACTTAAGTCAATTCACTCGGAAGTTTCAATTCATAGGCAACCTTATAAATCTATTGCAAGATTTCATAGGGACCCACAAAAAGAGGACCCAAATTCCCTTTCTTGCCAAATCTAACCACCTATTTCATTGCTGAAATTTTCAAATACACCTTATCAGTTTCTTAAAACTCCAAATCTCTTCTCCTGTGATTGGCTTAAGACTTTTTCAAACTATAGGCCGTTTGCAATTGGTTCCATAGGATATGAACATTTTCCAAAGTCTTATGAAGCAAATCGGAACCAAGAAGTGATGTCTCACCCACTTCACAACATCCAATTGGAGACCTACACCTCCTACAATACAAGACTTCATAGGTAGCCATGGAAATGGATGACTGAAAACATTATTATAAGCAAGCTCCGCCAAAGGCAAATGTTTATCCCAATTCCCTTTAAAATCAATAATGAAAGCACTAAGCTATCCTTAAGGTGTTGAATAGTGTGTTCCGCTTGACCATCCATTTGGGCATGAAAAGCGGTATTCAACTTTACCTTAGCACCCAAACCTTTTTGAAATGACCTCAAAACCTATATCTGAATTGTTCCCCCCAATCCAATATGATGGATAATAGAATACCATGGCGACACACAATATCATCTTTGAAGACCCTATCATAATCTCTCGCCGAATAATTAGACTTGACAGGAATAAAGCGAGCGAAGTTAGTAAACCTATCCACAACAACCTATATTAAATTATATGACCTTTGAGTCCGAGCTGATCCCATTACAAAATCCATATAAATGTCTTCCCACATCAAAGTAGGAATTTGGATATCTTGTAGTAAGACATCCGAGTTTTGATGTTCGGCCTTTACTTGTTAGACATTTGGACACTTAGCGACAAACTCCGCTATGTCTTTTCAAACCTTCCCACCAATATATTTCCCTTAGGTCATGGTACATTTTTGTCGAACCCGGATGAATGGAGTAGTAGGACCAATGGGCTTCCTCAAGGTCCGTTCCCTCAACCTATCTAAATTGGGAACACAACAATCTCCCTTGGTACCTTTACACACCATCCCCCCAAGGAGAATGGTTCATTTAACTTTCCAAGAACCGACTATTTCAATTCCATTAATGGTTGATCAAGGTGTTTTTTGGACTTCACCTCACCCACTAGAGATGACTTGTAGTTAAGATGGACTATAGCACCCCCATTTTGAGAACCTTCCAAACTCACTCAAAACCTATCAATCCTATGAACTCTCCTAGCTAGGTCAATTTTGGCTTCGTCAATGTGGGATACATTACCCATAGTCATACGACTTAGGGCATCCGCAAAAACATCAACCTTGCCAGGGTGATAGAGGACACTCGTATCATAACATTTCAAAAACTATAACCACCTCTTTTGCTAGAGGTTCAACTCTTTTTGGGTAAATAGATATTGGACTTTTATGGTCGGTAAGGACATCAAAATGAACCCCATAAAAGGTGATGCCTTCATATTTTCAAAGTAAACACCATGGCCTTTAATTAAAGGTCATGAGTGGGATATTGTCTCTCATGTACCTTAAGTTTCCTAGAAGCATAGGCTTTCACCTTCCCATGTTGCATAAGAAGAACACACCCTAAGCCCATATGTGATGCATTACAATACACATCAAACCTCTTTGTACCCTCCTGTAAAGTCAACACCAGAGCGAAACTAAGGCTATCTTTGAACAATTGGAAAATTTTCTAACATATTTATGACCACTCAAATTTTTAGACTTCTGGGTAAAAGTATTCAACGGAGATGCAATGGACGGAAAATTCATCCACGAACCTATGATACTAACCCGCTAGACCCAAGAAACTCCTAATGTCGGTTGGATTCAATGGTCTAGGCTAATTTTTCACCGCCTTCATTTTCCTTGGGTATACCTCAACTCCCTCACTAGAGATGATGTGCCCAAGAAATGCCACATACCTCAACCAAAACTCACACTCGATATATTTGGAAAGCAATTGATGTTCCTTAAGGGTTTTCAATACCACCATCAAATGACACATGTTATGACCCTTATTTATTGAATATACCAAGATATCATCAATGAAGACAATGATAAATTGATCCAGGTAATTTTAAAGTAGTCTACTCATTAGGTCCATAACTGAAGCCGGAGTATCAGTAAGACCGAAAGACATTACCAAGAACTCATAGTGCCCATACGTAGTCCAAAAGTAAGTCTTTGGTACATGATAACCTCTCACTTTATGTTGGTGATACACCGATCTTAAGTCAATTTTTGAAAAAGTAGCTCACCCATTGGAGTTGATCAAACAAGTCGTCAATACAAGGGAGAGGGTACTTATTCTTAATGGTGACCTTGTTGAGTTGGCAGTAATCAATAACATTCTGAAGGACCCATCTTACTTCTTTAAAACAAAAACCAGCGAACCCCACAGAGAAATTCTAGATATTATGAAGCCCATGTCTAGTAAATCTTTTAGTAGATCCTTTAACTCTTTCAATTCGGTCGGAGCCATCCGATAAGGAGGAATTTAAATGAGATCTTTATCTGGTAGCAAATCAATCCCAAAGTCAATTTACCATTTGGGAGGAATATCGGAAGTTAATTAGGAATAACCTCTAGAAATTCACCCACTACGGGGACCGACTAGATTAGAGGAATTTTAGAGTCTAGATGTTGTACTCTTACAATATGGTATAGACAACCTTAAGAATCATTTTGATGCTTTTAGACAAGAGATGATGCGACCTCTAGAAATAGAGTTTCTCCTTTCCCCTCAAAAACGGGTTGATTTGAAAAGTTAAACCTCACCACTCTTGTCCTACAATCAGTGGAGCCAAAATATGCCTTCAACCAATCCATACACAATGTAATATCAAAAGAAAACATATCAACTTCTACTAGGTCAACATAAGAAAATCCATTAAGCAATATTATAGGACAATTTAATGTACCCTTTTTGCAACAATAGACTCACCCACCAGAGTAAACACTATAAAAGTTTCATGCAAAATATCAGGTAAAATATCAAATATTTTGTCTACTAGAGGAGTAACAAAGAATAAAGTAGTGTCGGGATCAAGTAAGGCATATACATCAGTAGAGAAAACTATCAACATATCAGTCACCACGTCAGGAAAAGTCTCTTGCTCACTCCTAGAGTGGAAAGCATAGAAGCGGTTCTTCTTTGTTGCCTCATTACCCTCACTTGATTGACCTTGACCACTACCATTGTCTTGACTCCTAACATTAGTGTATTCCTTCACCTTGTGAGAAATATTTCCATAACAAAAACAATTATATGTCCCGTTAAGACAATCACCATAGTGTTTGTTGCCACACTTCCCACAAATTTGATTCTCGGTTGGTGAATTAGTACCTTTTCCGTTCTTGGATTTAGGGTTAGACATCCTATAACCACTACATTTTGGGACTTTGGAAGGTACTTGAATTGAAGCCCTCTTATTAAATCTAGGCTTGTCTTATATCTCAAGCTTAATTTTTGAAAAACCATCATCAGAAGATCTTGCCCTCGTAGCATCGTACTATTCCTCCTAGCCCTTGCCTCTTGTGTATGCTTTGCATGCACCATAAGAAGAGAAATGTTCATGTTTTCGTGTAGCATAGCCGAATGACACTCATCTTTTAAATGAGCCGACAACCCCATCACAAAATGGCTCATTTCATAGTAGGATCAGAAGCCAAAGAAGGAGCATATTTCAACCACATTGTGAATTTCAAATATTATGAATGACCACTCATACCTCCTTGGTGAAGGTTGATAAACTCCACCACTTTTGCCTCTCTCATCTCCCTAGGAACCGAGCTAGAAAAGCCTTCTTAAAGATCTCTCAAGTTAACGAACCACCTCTCAATTGCCTATTATCACTCCATTGTACAAACCATGCTTTAGCAACGTCCTTGAGGTTATAAGTGGCCAAATCAGTCTTCTGTCGTTGACAACCTCATAGGTAAAAGTATCTTATAGACTTCGTCTATGAATTATTTGGGGTCTTCATCAAACTTAGGCCCGTAGAAAGTAGGAGGGCTCATTCGAGTGAAGTCCCTTAGACGGGAAGCCATACTAGTGACTTGTTGATGAGGACCGGGGCATAACCTCCAGTTTGCTTGTGCCGTCATAGCTTGGGCTTAGCCGTGGCCATTTGTGCTTGAGTTGTGATAACATAGGCCATTTGAAGAAGATCGATTTTTATATTCTCATCGGTCAAAGGAGGAGGATTGACCGGTGCTTGATCTATGTCAGAACCTTCATCAAGTTGAGGAACTTGATCCCCACGGGGAGGAGCTCCCGCATTGGCAATTTCATCTTTGAGTCTTCTAGCCGCATTCCTTCGAGTGTTCATTCTTCCTATAAGAACAAAAATAGGATTAGATGCGGAAGGAAACCATAAGTATACTCTAAAGGCAAGATAGAAAATTTCCAAGAAAGAGAGCGATTCCTAGGCATTACATAGATTCCTATCCATAAATGTCACGGTTCACAATTTTGAATAAAAACCTACATAGACGATGTATAGAGAGAGACATAACTCAAAAATATTCAACCTCCTGCTCTAATACAAAGTTTATCACATCCATGTTTCCCCCTAGACGTAATCGCCTTCGTCGTCCTCTTTGAGGGCTAATACTAGCCCCTTAGTCTCATGTAATTACATTCATAGGTTGAAAAAGGGGAAAAATTTATAACTTTTCATTACATCTACTTGGAGGTTTACATAGAACTCTACATACACATAATATATTGGTATCAACTATACTTTAACGATTCGTATAAGAAGTTTACATTGCCTTCTACTTTTATTGGACGTGTATATATATATATATATATATATATAAGATATAAAGATAGTCTCAAAGATTATCTCATGCCATACAATATAAATGATATCACAATATGGGCATAACCCTAAATAAAATATAAAGAAGCCACATATAGTCTTATACAAGTCGTACACAATGAAAGTGGAATGAACATAAAAGTCTAAGAAAAACAAAGGAACTTCTTATGCAAGATATTGTCAATCGCCCTCATAAAGTAAAGACCTACCCACTTGGAAAATAGAGAATATCCAAGAATTCTTCAAATAGCCTAGAATGAGCCTTCAACGACCTTAACCTAAAACGTTTGGAAAGAGGGAAGTAAATGGGGTTAGTACTCCACATATACTAAGTATGAGACCATATGCACACGTAAGATCAAAAAATTCTAAACAGGGACATTTTTTCAAAACATGCCATTTAACCCCTTTTAAATGTCTAATGCAAAATCAAGCAAGTCATACCAACCAATCAAACATTGCTTACTAGCTCAAATAGGTAATATATATCCCAACATACTTGAACGCATGATCTACTACAACCACCATAATCAACGAATAACATCACAAACATTTTAAAGAGTTAATCATATTATAATAAGCAAGACAACTACTCATGAATACTTATTAAGTAAGCAAGTACAATGATCAAGAAAACCCCCACAACCTTACTCAATCAAGTAGTCTCAACAATAAACAATAATAAATGTATAACTCCACATAGTATAGCACTTAGTCATAGGTTTCATCTTATTTTAACAATATAACACAACAAATACTCATAAGTCAACTAATCAACATGTAGTATCAACAATGTGCAAAGTTTGTCATGTATATATCATACATCATTATAACATAAACATATATAAGAACATCCTCTTAGGAATCCCTTTAAGGGTAACTAGTGCAATGCTTAGGTAGAGTCCCATACCTCTACCTAGACTAAGCTAGACATCTTAGGTTATCCTAGTTAGAGTTCAAATCCTTTAATTCATTTTACCTTTTGGGAACATCTTGCCTTAACAGACATAGAACACATGAGCTAGTGTCGCATCCGGTGTCATGAAACCGTACATTAATAAAGGCGGACTACTTGCCAAGGTAGTACCGAAACATGAAACATAGCAACTACGTGGATCAACTAGCTAGTATTCCTATGAGGCCAACATAGTTCAAGAACTAGGACATATAGTTGGGACTCTCTTTATGTGCCATGCATTATAGTCTCCAATATCAAGAGTAATGTAGTTGTCCTACCTTTCCTATGTAAGAATGGACACTCCTCAATCTAGTTCACTCGATTCTAAGCTAGAGTCCCTCTTCGAAATGTCATAAAGCCTTTAATTATAAGTCATAGTTTAGTTTAGGTCATAGGGTCTAACCCTTGTATTATCATGATCATCAATAACTCAATAAGAATTGTACGAGTATAAATCCTTTCATCACAATTCATTATGTTGAGGTTGACACATTACATATCAATTCATAATAAGCCACATTGGAATACATTACCGTCCTTATAGCATTTACATAATAATAAACCTCACAACCATAATCAAGACATTTCAAATCAACATCGTACCAACCTATCATCCTAATAGAAGGCATACTCCAATAACATCATGACTTAACCACAATTAATCACAATTAGAAGTAAAGATATAGATTCTAAGACTGACCAAGTCTTACTCATAGTTCATCATCAAGGCCTTACCTTAAAACCTCAATTCAATCAAATTTACATGTTCAAAAACATTATTCAATAATTACCATGATAACAATACTAGAAGAGTTACTACACCATAATTCAATACCAAATCAATACTTAAAACAAGGTCACTTAGGTTAATTCTCATAACCTAGATCACTTCTCAATATTAGCATGAAAGAAAAAAATTCATTCCAATTAGTTAAGAATTGGTGTAATAGAATCATTTAATAGTGATTTAACCCATAATAAAAACAATGGAATCAATCACAAACCAATTGACATCAAGATCAAACCTAGGGTTAGGGTTAGGGATTATGTTCTTCAATTTAGGTCAAACCATCACCAATTACAATAATCAAGATAAAATACATGTTAATCTATTCATTTTAACCTAAAAATTATAAATAACTCAGTTCACAACATTAATTTCGTTGAAGAAACCCTCATGAAAACTCATTTTTTAAAATCCATTTCTAAGGAAACCTTTGTGGAAAGAGTCTCAAATGTGAATTAGATCTCATACCTTAACGTTTGATGAAGATTTGATGTTGAATTTTTCACTTTCATTCCCCCTAAACCTCCCCATAGCTTGTCTTCAATAGTGGCTTCCAAATACAAAGTGAAAGAAGAGAGAAGGAAAAGAGTTTGTATTGAGAGTTGTAATAAGATTAATTGGGGTTGGGACTTTATATGGGAGTAATATTAGTTAATTAGTCTTCCCTTAATACCTAAAACATTAAACAACTTAATTAATTAAATGAATTAACATTAAAAACATGCAAGAAATTTAACCCTTAATGAAACCCTGTTGACGGGCCGTCTATGAGTCAACTGACTGTCCCCCCTCATTCCTGCACATCCATAAGTAAGTTCAGAGACTTGTGAAGGAGAGGGATTCCTCAAATTCCCTAAGCGTGGACGACGGTGGCATCGACGCCCCGTCAGTCCACACACGGACCATAGCTTGTCCCGTCGATGCGCACTCCCAAAGCAGTGATGCCTCAAGATGCAGAGGTCCTCTTCAAGGGCCCTTGTTTTGTCATTGGGGAGTCGTACCTGGAAATTTCTACCATGAAACAACTTAAACACATATTAGCTACCCTTTCACTACTTTTCATAAATGTGTGACACCTAAACTCTTATTCAAGAACTAAGAGATGGGTATAATCCCTCTACATACCTCTTGATAATTGGGGCCTCCTCTCATGGGAATCCAATGGATGAGTAACCCTCATAGGGGAGTCAACACCTCTTATGGAACTATAGGGTGGATATTCCTCTATGGAAAGTCGTCACCTCCCATTGTCAACTTCACTCGATGCTAATGTAAAGGCCCATTTTGAATTCTCTTTTATGTATTTATTATTTATCATAACTTATTGTAGGTCATATTGTATAAACCTTGTACATTGATCATCATCATATCTCAATAAGAATTGCATGAGTTTTGTCCTTTCATTACAATTCATATAGGTGAGTTTAGTACATTAACATTCTCATATCATGATAAGGAACATTGGTAAATAATTTACCATCCTTATAATATTTTACATCTTAAGAAAACACCTCAGAATCATAATCAAGACATTTCAGTTCAAGATCATACCACCCTATCAATCCTAATTCAAATCATGATCATAAGCTAGGGTTAAGGTTGTAGGGTCATCTTCTACAAACTAGACCAAAAAATCAACATATCTCATAATTATATTAGAATACATGTTAATATATTCATAATATCCAATACAAATTAAAAAAATCAATTCATAACATCAGTTTCGAGATTGGGAAAGACCAACATGAAAAATAAACCTTAGAAAATACTTTGAATGAAAAAGTTCTCAAAGATGAATTAGATCCCATACCTTAATGTTAAATGAAGAATTGATGGTAAAATTTAACCTTTAAAGCCCCAAAAACCCTCCCCTATATTGATCTTCGATGGTGTCTTCCAATTGAGAGATTAAGAAGAGAAAAGAAAGACAATTTAGTTTTAAGAGTTGTTATTAGCCTAATGGGGTTGGGTTCTTTATATGGGGGTTAATTAAGTTAATTAGACTTTACATAATACCTAAATAACCACCAAACCCATTAATTAATTATTTAAAACTAATTCAAAACGTGAAGAAAATTATAGAACCTATCGACGAGACCATGATCAATGGATCATTGGTCCTTCGACGGCCTACCCCATCATTCCGTGCAGCACATCTGTAGTCTTGGTCAGAGACTGTGCAAATGATACCCTCCAAAAATTTGGCTGTGTGTTGGTCAACGGAAGGCATCGACGCCCTGTCGATTAACACACGCTCCATCATTTGCCTTCGTAGGTAAACACTGCCCAGGCAGTCTTGACCCCAAAATGAAAGGGTCCTCCTCACGAATCCTTGGCTGGTCCTTGGGGAGTCGTTCCAGGACATTGCGACCATGTATCAACTTAAAAAACCTGTTACACCCTTCCACAAATTTTCATTATTTTCCGACTTCTACAAGATAGTCAAATAGGCTAACGCCACTAGTACCTCCTTGAACTAATTTTCAAACATCATGGACTTTCTTGGACGTTTTGATTTCTAGACTTCCTAATTTACTTATAACGTTAATATGGACCTTAAAACAGTGCCTAGACCTTATGACACTTATGTTAGGCTCTAGAATACGTCTTGAATTTTTTAAGTGTTACAATGTCGACTTCAACATCAACGTCAACGTCAATGTCAACGTCTATATCAATGTTAAAGTAAACGTCAATGTGAACATAATCATGAACGTGAGCATATCTGTGAATGTTCACGAAAAAGTCAATGTTAATATCAATGTGAATCTAAACGTCAACATAAATGTATGTATAATTTTAACGTTAACATGAATGTGTAACAACCTAAAAACGGATATGCTAAGTAATGCTTAATATGTCTAGAATGACTACGATTAGACCAGGTTCACACGAATTGATGTGCATAGAACAAGACTACTTAACCCTTACAACAGCCAAGCCAACTAACTTGGGGAGTAATTTGATCTTGGAAATGTTGGGTCCAACCATTTACGGCTATGGAATATAAAGATTTACTCGGATGAGTCTTTACCGGACATAAAAAGGGGAAATCTTATGTTTTGAGGGTCTAGGGGTAAAATAATCTTTTTCCAG
Source organism: Solanum lycopersicum (assembly GCF_036512215.1). Classification (NCBI taxonomy): domain Eukaryota; kingdom Viridiplantae; phylum Streptophyta; class Magnoliopsida; order Solanales; family Solanaceae; genus Solanum; species Solanum lycopersicum. The sequence continues at coordinate 5,153,639 of NC_090805.1, forward strand.
TCTAAGGGTATTATCATAATTATCTTGAATATGCAATTAATTATTTAATTAATAAAGTGGAGGGGTTTTTTGTGGAGAGAGGGCGAAAATTGGCTCTTAGAGTGAAGTCTTGCTCCACCCGGGTTCGAACCTAGGTCGAAGCGATGATTTAAATTGTTTTTTTTAAGTTGATGAATTAATGTAATTAATTAATATTTTTTATTTATTTTCATATTTAAAATAAAAGGAAAATCAGATTTTTATCATTTAATAAAACCTTATTTGACTAAGTCTTAAACTAGACTCCTAAGCCTAAGAAAAATTTTATCTCTCGTTCTCATCTCTCTCTGACGTCTCTATCATTCTCTTTCAGGTTCTCTTGGACAAAATAATGTACAAGAACAGAAAATTTACTAAAGTTCTTCACACTTGATGAACTCACAACTAAAAATAAAATTAATCACTAAGCAAAATACGTTAGGCAAATGGAGGGTGTTCTGTCAAAAGTTTTGTGTTGAAAATTTGTTTTGGACGTGAGTGTTGGAGAAGTTTTGGGCAGCAACTTCAAGGTTTGAAAGACATTAAGGTATGGGTTCTCTTCTCTCGTCGTCCCTTTCCCAAGAGACCCTTAAGAATCACTGTATTCTAATTAGAAAATTAGGTTTGTTCCCCGTTGGATGTCAATGTCACTAGTACCCCTTGATTCGTAGGTTGGAGTATGTTTGCTGGTAGATATTACGCATGTAAAGTGTTTTCGTGATGTATATATTCATTAATGTGTGTTTGGAATCGTATGAATGACAATTTATGTTTTCCGAGTATATGACTTACGTGCGTTTGGGTGTTTTGTCGTGACTATGGGTCATGAATTATGAATTGAAATGGCATGTTAGTTCGTTGTATTTTATGTACAAATGTTTATCTAAATCGTGATGTTCATATGAAGTGTAATGTGTCTTAATTGAGTGAGAAGCTCTTGGCTAAACGAATCAATGAAAATGCACCTAAAACGTGATAAATAAACCATGAACTTTCCCTAAGAGCTAATGTGTAACTTGATGAAAAAGATGCTGAAAAATTACAAACTTTCCAGCCATAAGTAGATGAATTTCGATCAAGTTAAAATGTTCTAAAATACTATGAAAAATGTGGAAAAATAAGTGAGGTCACTGAGGGTCGAACCCGTGACCTCACCATGTTAAAAACCATGAAAATTAGTGAGTTAAATGTATTGTGATGAGGGGGGATTTGAACCGTGGTCTTTGCTGGAAAATGAAATCATTAAAATAAGAAATGAGAGGACTGGGATTCAAACCCACAACCTCTCAGACATACTTAAGGAAATTAAAGAGAATAAATGTTGAGGCGTGTGGGAATAGAACTCACGACCTCTAGGATGATATAGGGATTAAATATAAAAAATAAAGGGAGGCTGTGGGGATTTGAACCCACACCCTCATGGTCAACTTGAAAACAAGTCAAGGAAAAAGAAATTAAAATAAAAGGGGTTGTGGCGGTTCGATCTCACAACCCCTCAGCCAATAAAGAAAAAATTGAAAGAAAAGAAATTAAAAGTAAATGAAGGCGTTGGGGATAGATCTTGGGTCCCCAAGCTGTGTGGACCAAAGTAAAATAAATGAAAAATGCAAGTGTTGTCCAAGGGATTCGAAACAAGGTTCTCTTGCCTAAATTCCCTATTGATGCATAAGTCGTACATGAATTAAATGTTTAAGAATAATGTTTCCTAATTTGACCAAAATCGAGATCTTGTCACACATACAAGATGCATAAGTCTTGTACCATATAATGTTAGGAAGATATGAATCACTTGAATGAACTATGAATGAAGCGTCATGGTTTATATCTATAAGACCATAAGTCTAGCATACGTTTAAAAACAAGTGAACCTAAGATGTATGTGATGAAATGATGTAACCATAGAAGGTTTAAGCATGTGTGTAAAATACACTAAATGGCCAAGTGTATTGGCGTACGATGAAATGAATATTGTGCAATGAGATGATGAAAACCTAGGCATATGATAAAATGAACATTTACGTAAAAAGGGGTGAGTAATTATGAAGAGCAAATGTGTTAATGTTAATGAATGTGGTGACAAAATGATAAGAGGCAAATGTGTTAATGTTAATGAATGTGGTGACAAAATAATAGGAGGAAAATGTGAAAGATGAGAGCCATTTAAAATGAGCCTAAGTAAATGTTACCAAAACGTACTCACCTATGAGAGTGTAAAGTTAATGAAGAGACCGCCTCTATGAACACTTTAATTAAATATTGAGAAAAATATATGCTTAATACTAATCATGAGAATAGAAATCATCCATTGAGCTATGATGTCCTCATACTAGAAGGAAGCTTCAATGACGTATGAGTTGAATGTAATGGAACTTTATATGGAGCACCAATAGGCTAGCTATGAGTAGTGATGCCTTCTTTAGAGAAAGGCGGAGGTTCACATAACTCTCTTGTATGAGATTGTCCAGCATCCCGGGTATGGGTCTCCTTATATCTCCTAGTATTCGAACCTATACTACCAACAAAGGGATCTGGTGGGGTTCAATTCCCATGTACGCTATCATGTTTTGGGTCACTTTGGCCGGTGAATTCCTCCTCTTTTTGTTGTGGGGAGACATTGGATTTCATGATGCTCATAAGTTCTATGTTAGTTAAAGTTAAAGTTCCCAATGAATGAATGAGGCCAATGTTAAATTATGCACATAATGAAATGAAAGATACCAAAGATGTTAGGGTAGGACAATAAAGAGGTGAGCTAGACTTAAGTTATGACACTAGATCATTCTTGATCATTGGAGAGAGAACCTGATGAAAGTCTTAAAATACATTCTAGGTATAGCTGATTAATGTATGATTTCTTGATGTTCTGAGCATGTCTGACATCAATTTTTTTTGTTTTCAGAGAATGAATACTAGGAGAACAATTGGTAAGAGGAAAGGAGCAGTAGCTGTTGGGGGCAATCAGCTTGCTCCCCAGGCTCCAACTGAAGGAATGGCTATGCCGGTTAACCCTGCTGGGTTGACTGATGCTGAGGTGTGGACATCTCTGGAGCAGATGGCACAGCACATCACTAAGTAGGCCCAGGCCATGAATGAAAAGGTCAACCAACAAAATGTTCAGAGGGAGAACCCACCGGTTCGCAATATGGTTGACAGTTTGAGAGACATTACTAGGATGAATCATTTTATTATCATAGCGTTTAAGACTTCGGAGGACCCTCAGTAGTGTGTGGATTAGGTGGATAAGATTTGGTGGCTATGGGGGCCACAAATATTAAGAAAGCAGAGTTCGCATCCTATCAACTTAAGGATATTGCACAGCTTGGTGCAAGATGTGGCATGATAGCCGAGTTTTGGGTGGAGTTCTGGTCCCTTGGGAGCTGTTAAAGATAGAATTTTTGGAGAGATTCTTTTGTAGAGATATGGGGTAGGTAAAGATTGAGAAATTTATCAACCTTAAGAACGGATCCATGTCAAATAGATAGTATTCCCTAAAGTTTGTTAAACTGTCAAGTTGTGCTACTTCCCTTGTATATAATAGCAGGGATGAGATGAGCAGGTTCCTCACGTGAATCAATGGAGATTGAAGGAGGATTGTCGGTCTGCGATGCTCCACGATAACATGGACCTCTCCAGGTTTATGGTGCATGTCCAACAGGTAGAGGACATGCGTGATGCTAGGAGGCCTAAGCCTCATGATCAGGCATGTCCTAACAATGGGGGCAACAAGAATAACTTTGGCATCCGTGAGCAACCCAGATTTAAAAAGAGGCAACATAGTTCAGGAAAATCTAACTTTCATAGGAGTACAACACCAAGAGGAGGCAGACCCGAGACCAAGAAGGGAAATGGAGGTGAGATGCAGCATCCCTGAAAGGAGTGCACTAAGTGTGGCCGTGCTCACAGTGGAGAGTGCAGATAGGGCACTAATGCCTGCTTCTGTTGCGGTAATTGAGGGCACATAGTTAAGGACTTCCCAAGGAAAAGAGGTCAAGCTTGAGGTAATTCTGAGACTAGGCCTAATCTACAGGATGTAGCAGCAACCGAGCCTCCTAAGATGAACAGGTTGTACACCCTTAAGGGTAGGGAGGAGCAGGAGAAGTCCGCTGATGTGGTCATATGTATGTTGGGAGTATTCTCATCTTTTGTTTATTATTTACTTGATCTAGAGTTTACACTTTCCTTTGTAACTCCTTTGCTTGATCTCACTTTTGGGATATTGCGTGAGGTTCTACATGATCCTATATTGGTTAGTACACCTTTAGGAGAAATTGAATGAAATGATAGAGATTATAAGAATTAACCAATAGTTGTATGTGGTAAGATTATGTTTGTAGACTTAGTTGAGTTACCAATGCATGATTTTGATGTTATTATTGGCATGGACTGGTTTCATAGTTGTTATGCTTGTATGGATTGTCGTAGTAGAGTTGTGAGATTTTGTTTCCCTTAATGAAGAAGAGATGGTTCGGGAGGGGTACAACTAGAGTCATCCAAATCCCTTGATTTTTAACCTTAACGGCAATAAAATGATATCCAGGGGGTTATTGTGTCATCTTGTGAATGTTTATTATTTAGATCATGACATTCCTTCCATAGACTCAGTGCCTGTACTGAATGAAATCCAAGATGTATTTCCTGATGATTTGCCTCGAGTTCCTCCTCTCAAGAGATTACTTTTGTATTCACTTATAACCCGATACTAAACCAATTTCAATTCCCCCTTACCCAATGGCTCCAGCTGAACTTAAGGAGTTGAAGCAGCAGTTGAAAGATCTTACTGATAAGGGTTTCATTCTTCCGAGCATATCCCCTTGGGGCGCTCCAGTGTTTTTTGTGAATAAGAAAGATGGAACCTTTAGAATGTGTATCGATTATCAGAATCTCAATAAAGTCACTATGAAGAATCAGTATCCACTTCCTAGAATAGATGACTGTTCGACCAACTCCGAGGGTTTAGTTACTTCTCAAAGATTGATCTTCGTTTAGGGTACCATCAGCTCAAGGTTAGGGATGGAGGTATCCCAATGAAAACCTTTCGTAGCCGTTATGGTCATTATGAGTTCCTAGTTATGTCATTTGATCTCACGAATGCACCTGCTGCATTTATAAATCTCATGAACAAAGTTTTCCATGAATACCTTGACTCCTTCGTCATAATATTCATTGATGACATTCTCATCTACTCTAAGACCAAGGAAGAGCATGAGAAGCATTTTAGATGAACATTGCAGGTTCTTAGACAACATCAGTTGTATGCCAAATTCAGAAAGTGTGAATTCTGGCTTAAATCATTGACCTTTCTGGGTCATGTTGTGTTCGACAAATGTGTGGAGGTACACCCCACGAAGACTGAGGTTGTTAAGAACTGGACAAAACCTCTTACTCCCACAAATATTCTTAGCTTCTAGGGATTGGCTGGTTATTATCGCACGTTTGTGGAGGGTTTCTCTTCCATCTCTTCCCCACTCACAGCTTTGACGAAGAAGAAACTCAAGTTTGAATGGGCAGACACTTGTGAGAAGAGTTTCTTGGATCTCAAGGAAAAACTCACTTCAGGCCCGGTGCTTACTTTACCTTAGTGTGGCGAGAATTATAGTCCCTATTGTAATGCATATAGGGTTGGTTTGGGTTTGGTTATTTTGCAGGGTGGTAAGGTTATAGCTTTTGCGTCCAGAGAACTCAAGTTTCATGAAAAGAATTGTCCCACTCATGACATGGAGTTTTCAGGTGTGGTGTTTGCAATAAAATTGTGGAGGCACTACTTATATGGAGTGCATGTGGATGTGTTCACAGACCACAAAATTCTCCAGTACCTGTTCACATAGAGGAAGTTGAATCTACGTCAGCGGAGATGGTTGTACCTGTTGAAGGACTATGACATGAATGTCCACTACTATCCAGGTAAGGCTAATGTTGTAGCTGATGAATTGAGAAGGATGAGCATGGGAAGTACATCCCACACAGAGGATGGGAAGAAGGAGTTGGTTAAAGATGTACATAGACTGGCAAGACTGGGTGTGCGGTTAGTTGACTATACTAGTGGGGGCTTTTTCAGTCCATCATAATTTTAAATCATCCTTCAGTAGTTGAAGTAAAGAAGGGTCAGCATTATGATCATTTGTTGATGGAGTTAAAGGACTTAGTTTTGGTTAAGATGAATGAGTCTTTTGCTTTTGGAGGTAATCACATACTTAGATACAAGGACATGCTTTTGTGTACCAGATGTGGATGATTTGTGGACCACGATCCTTGCAGATGCCCATGGTTCCAGATATTCCATATATCCAGGTTCCACAAAAATGTATAATGATCTTAAACATATCTATTAGTGGGATGGCATGAAGAAAGACATTGCAGATTATCCTGTCAAGTGTCCTAATTGTCAACAGGTTAAGGTAGAACATCTTTACCTGGCGGTCTTACTCAGATTATTGAGGTTACGACTTGGAAATGGGAGGCCATAAATATGGACGTCGTGGTTGTTCTTTCGAAGACTAAGAGACAACATGACTAGATATCCATTATTGTGGACGGGATGACTAAGTCATCCCACTTTATCCTTCTGAAGTCTACTTACAAAGCCGAGGATTTTGCAAAACTCTACATTTATGAGATTATGAAATGGCATGGGATTCCTTTGTTTATCATCTCAGATAGAGGAGCTCAGTTCAATTCACATTTTTGGAGATCCTTCCAAAAGAGATTAGGCACAGAGATGAAGATTAGTACTGCATTCAACTCAGAGTGATGGACAGGCAGAGTGCACGATTCAGACATTGGTGGACATGTTGAGGGCGTGTGTGATTTACATTAGGGGTAGTTGGGACGACCATCTGTCTTTGATAGAATTCTCATATAATAACAACTAGTACTCCAACATTGGGATGGCAGTGTCTGAGGCAGTGTATGGTAGGATATGTAGATCTGTAGTTGGGTGGTTCGAGGTTGGAGAGTTATACATTTTGGGTCCAGAGATCATTCATGAGGCCTTAGAGAATGTCAGAGTGATTAGGGATGTTGGCTACTGCTTATAGTAGGCAAAAGTCTTATGCTGACAATAGAAAATGACCCTTAGAGTTTTAGGTTTGTGACCAGGTCTATTTTAGGATATCACTTTTGAAGGGGGTGATGAGGTTTGGCAGGAAATGGAACTTGAGTCCAAGTTATGTAGGGCCATATTAGATCCTACAGCGTGTGGGTGAGGTAGCCTATGATTTTGCATTGCCTGCGGAGCTAGCTTCTTTTCATCCAGTCTTTCATGTCTCCATTTTGAAGAAGTTACTAGGTGATCCCGCATCGATTCTGCCTTTTGATGTTTTGAGGTTTGAAGAAGATATGTCCTAAGAGGAGGTACCTGTTTAGATTTCAGACAGAAAGATCAAGCCGCTGAGGAACAAGGTGATTGCCACGGTGAAGGTATTGCGGAGGAATTATCTTGTTGAGGGTTATGCATGGGAGGCCGAGGCCGATATGAGATCCCGCTACCACCATCTTTTTAATCCTTGAGGTTAGACTTTCTATTCTTAAGTCTAAGTTTCCTTATCTCTCCTTTATTTGTTGTTATGGCTTTGTTGTAAATAGTATCTATGTTATATTTTGACTGGCATTATGCTAGAGACTTAGTAGTGTCATTTGGGGATGAATGTTCGTAAGTGGGGGATAATGTAACAATCCTTAAAATGGATATGCTAAGTAATGTTCAATGTGTCTAGAATGCCTGCGATTAGAGCAGGTTCTCACAGATTTATGCACGTAGAACCAGACCTCTGAACTCTTACGACAGCCTATCAAACTAACTTGGGGAGTTAGTTCAGCAAAGAAAGGTAGGGTCCACCAATGTAAGGCTCCCGAATATGAAGATTTACTCGGATGAGTCTTTACCAGACTTAAAAAGGGGAAATCTTAAGTTTGGAGGGTCTAGGGGTAAAATGATCTTTTTCCAAGATAAGGGTACTATCGTAATTACCCTAAATATGTAATTAATTATTTAATTATAAAATGGAGGGGCATTTTAGGGAGGCTGAAAATTGGCTCTTAGAGTGAACTCTTGCTCAACCCGAGTTCGAACCTAGGTGGAAGCAATGATTTAAATTGTTTTTTTATTTAAGTTGGTCAATTAATTCAATAAATTAATATCTATTATTTATTGGCTGATTTAAAATAAAAGGGAAATCAGATTTTAACCATTTAATAATACCTTATTTGACTAAGTCCTAAACTAGATGCCTAAGCCTTAGAAAACTCTCATCTCTCTCTTACGTCTATATCATTCTCTTTCACATTCTCTTTCCAAAGTTCTTCACACTTGAACATCTACGTCATTGTCAATGTTAACGTCAAAGTCAACATTAACATTATCATGAATGTCAATGTAAATATGAACGTGAATGTCTACGTCAGCGTAAACATCAACGTCAATATGTATGCAATGTCAACGTTAATATGAACATGAATGTGAATGTCAATGTCCACATCAATGTTAACACTAACATCAACGTCAATGTCAATGTGAACGTTAACGTGAAACTAATGTGAACGTGAACGTGAATGTCAACTTGAACGTCAATGTGAACTTGAACGTTAATGTGAACGTCAATGACAATGTAAATGTCCACTTGAAAATCAACGTAGACATCATTGTAAATGTCAACGTCAAATTCAATGTGAACGTGAAAATGAACGTCATGTAAACGTCATTATGAAAATCAATATAAATGTGAACGTGCACGTGAACGTCAATGTTAATGCAAACGTGAATGTTAGACTGAACATCAACATGAACTTCAATGTGAAAGTTAATGTGAAAGTAAACGGTGTCAAGACCCGCAAATACACTCTGGTAGTTAGAGTGTCCTTGTGTCATCAAACGACAAATGAGGCTTCAAGAAATCTCATCTAAGCCTCTCATATCATTCATTGCATAATAAACATACTAAAATAGGTAAAGAATTTAAAACGTTCTTCACACACGAAGAACTACTTCATAAACATTACAAAAGTGGAAGACTTTAATGTAAAACATTAAATATTTACAATATCTACTTGAACCATCTAAACATTAGAGTATATAACACTTGAGACAAACCCATACAAGACAATAAAATAAAGACTATGACATAAGGGATATGTGGATATTGTTATCGAATCGATGAGGAATCACCAATACTTCATCTTCAAGACTTAGAAACTTATCCCTCCTCCATGAAACATCAAGACTTCCAATACCCTACAGCTAGTCAAAAAAGGAAAAGTAGGGTTAACACATTAGATGTACTAAGTATGGAAGCCATGCAAAAACAATGAAAAAGGGACATTTAGTAAACAACATTATTTTCATTAATTTCCATTAAAATGATAATATAAGCATAAGAACAACATCTAAAAACATAGAAACACATACTAAATCTTTAAGCAAGAGTCACATATTTAGAAAACATTACAGTGAAGTCAATGCACTGTTACAGTGAAAATCCTTCATTTCACTTTAGACATCTTCTAGTATGTAAGTATCCCACATAAAGCTATCCTAAGACTCACTTAAGAAACACAAAGAGAGACCTCCCATAAAACGTCTTTAAGCATGCCTAAATGATCCTCAAGACTAATAATAATAATGAGTCACATGAACATTTACAAGACATCAAACATATCAACAAATAGATAATATGACATTTCCTCATCAAAGACTATCAAATGACTTACTTAATGAACTCAACAAGATAACGTCCATGATTGAACTCTCCAAGACTACCTAAATAATCCTTAAGACATCCTATGTTTGGATCATGTTCACATCGACAATAAACTTCCCTAACTAGAGTAATTCTTAAGACTTATTAAGGTAAGATAAGAAGTCACCATTCCTATGCCCCCTTCATGCCATAACTAGACAACCCTTAACTGCTCTATATAAGTATTGATTTGTTTTTACCTACATTCTTAACTCAAGTCATTACATTTATTAGTTCATTTATGACTCATTCATCACATAAAGGGCATTCAAATAATGGTCTTGGAGAAGGCATAGGAACTCCAACTAACACCTAAAGCCTATTGTACAATGTCTAGATAACGTCTAATACCACCACCTAAACTTCATAGAAATTCTCTAATTCTAGTAGGTATCCCATGTGATGATAATAGACAATAACCAACATAGGCCATGGTAGCAAAGCATGGAATCTGGAGTTCTAACCTACTCCGATGAGAGTGTTGTACTTGCCATTGGTAGAACTTGGACACATACCATGTAGGCACATAGTTAAGGAATATGAAGGGAATTTATTGTAATCTAGTCTAACTCTTTACTAAAAATACTTCCCTTATCATACTCACTCGGTGCTAGCCTTTGTTCCGATAGAGTAATTAACATTTATGGTTCATATAAAAGGGTTCCATATAGTATTCATAAATCACATTTACCCTACCAAAGAGGTCCTCTTAAGGCTACCTTCAAATGGAAACAAGAAGCTCATGATGTAACATTTTAGAAAATGTACTCATCTAGTGAAGAGCCGATTAAGTTTTAAGAATAGGTATTGAGGGTACATAGGGATCTCAATACCCAATATTGAGTTATATTTGGCTTATTAGAAAATATTTGCTTCATAAGGTGTTAGACAATTTTCTAATTCTTTAAAATATAATCCAAGCTTGTCTAAGGAATGTACCTGCAATGAAAACCCTAGAAAAAAATACATATATTGATTCTCAACCAACATATAGGGTACTAGGCATACAAATGTCAAGCCTAGGCACCATAGCACATGACCAATTAAAAGGATTATATAGATTAAGCAGTGCATGAGTGACCTCTCCAAATGCAACAATAGGAGTGCATGATTGGGAAAGTGGGCAGAAACACATGTGCAAGCACATGTGTAACCGGACGAGGGGGACCACACGACCAATCTAACCGAATTGCTTTAGGTGGAAAGGGGCAGGCAGGCGAGCGGGTCCCTTCATGTGGGCCCTAACTACATAAAAAACTCTAGACTCTAACTAAATGAACTAACTGACTAACTAACCCAGGACCAACCAAAAATAACTAACAAAGGGACCCGACAACCGAAGTCACACCCGGTGACATCAAACCATGTAACTAACTAATAGACAACCTAGTACCAACTTAGGATGTCCAAAAGGGTTAATTATGGTCCTAATGACTTAAGGGTACTTTAGAAATTACCCTAGGTCCCTTAATTAATAAATTAGAAACCTAATTAATAAATTAAAATTCACAAGCTAGGCCGATATCCTTAGCCAATTTTCATATGTGGGTAATTCAAATGTTCTCCTATGTGTAGTCAACATAGGAGGGACATTTTAGTAATTAACTAATTAATTTATTTAATTAAAATAATAACAACAAGTTGAATTAGTCAATATCAGTTCATAAGAATTAGACTCACATTCAAGCACTAGAACACTCACGACTGGAAACAGTAAGCAAAAACGTAAGAAAAACAAAAGTTCTCTTAGGCGATTTCAAGGTATTCTTCTAGGTTTCGTGCAATGCGATATTTGTAGATTCAATTATACATAAACTATGGGTTTTATCTCTTGGTTTCCTTTCCCCAAGAGGCTTTTCAATCTTTTTAAGAATTCAACATCATCGAAACAAGGATTGTTCCCAATAAAGTTATTCAACATCTATCTCCTTAGTTATCCTTGTCTTTAATTCTAATAGTACATAGATATAACCTAGAACATGTTGTTTCTATGTGGTTCTAATTGATTATTATATGTAGGTTTCTTGATCTATTAATGTCTAATGAGGCCTATAGATGTGATTCGTATGATTAGGATATTAGTTACACGAGCTAAAGAAGTTGTAATGCCTAATTGTGTTCGAGATGAAGTTTTTATGAATTGTTCGTGAATTTTAGTTCACTGTTAAATTTCGACTTGCTTAGAATGAATAAATCACTATAGTACATTCATGAAGTTAATTGACTTGGCTAGTGATAATGTCATGGTTTGATTTATGCTGAAAAATTTGCTAGCAATATATTGTCCAAAAAGTTGAATAGTATTGGCTTACAATGTTATTTCAAAAATATGGTATAAAATTAGCTAATAACTAAGTTATGCAAAATTAAGCATGACCAATGTAACTCAATGAATTCATAACCAAGGGTATGCCAATCATTAGGACATGTCCCAACATACCCTATCCAAATGAACTATGAATATAAGTAAGTACATTGAAAAAAGTTTATAACGTTCATAAAGAATGATATAAAGATATCAAATGTCATTAAATGAGATAAGGTGAGTAATAACACAATTAAAAGTTTAAGAATTATGAAAGATACCAGAATAAGGTGTTGAAGGAATTAAGACAAGTCTCACTCATACCTAGACAATTATGTTAAAGGTACTCATATAAGAGGGTGTTAGATATCGTGAGACAAGTCTCATTTACACAAAGATGATAATGTAAGGTTAAATTCACATTTCATCAAGTAAATAAAGGGACGAACAGTTATCCAAAGAGTTAATTAAATCTCATAACTTGAAGAAAACTTCTATAATGTTTGACTCAACTCTAAAAGTTATAAAGAAAAAGAAGTTGAGCAAAGCACCAGTAGACTAGCAATGAGTTTGTGCCAGCACATGTAAGCCTCATGAGATGAGGCTCTACCAAGGTGGATAAGTGTCTCTGAAAATTTCCTAGTTTTCGAACTATGTTTCCAACATAGGAAATAGCCTGCGTATTCCACCTAAGAGAGCTTGAGATATTGTGGTTTCACTTTGGCCGGTGAAACCACCCTTTTTCGGTGTGGGTCAGACACTGGATTTAATGTTTATATCACATTATATATTTTGGTAAATGATCAAAGAAAGGATTCTGTTCACTTTAGCCTTGAACCACTACTTTTTGAGTGGGGAAAACACTGCACTTGGTTTCACTTTAGCAGGTGAACCACCCCTTTTCGGTGTGGGGCAGACACTGGATTTCATGGTTAGCTCACATGATCTAGGTTCACTTTGATTGGAGAACCACCCCTTTTCGGTGTGGGGTAGACACTGGATTTCATGTTAGCTCGCATTATCCTAATGCTAAAAATTTCTTTAACAAAGTAAGAAAGAAAGAAGAAGAAATGTAATTTCAAAGTGAGCTAAGAAAGCAAGAGCTTACTTATGTCAAATAATCTGTGGTTGATAACAATGAAGTCTTAGCAAGTTATTGGCTAGTTCCAAATCAAGCTATATGCTCCCAATATCTTCATGTTATGCAATTGATCAAGTAATGGTCATAGACACATTAAAAAAATTGGCTTATAATGACTTCTTATATTATGCCAATAAAGGGGAGTAAAACATAATGGCTAATCAATGCCCATAATCTTCTTAATATGAAAATGATGAAATAAGTTGCCTATCCAATAAAGATTGGCTTATAAAAATATTCATGCCCAATTTAAAAAGAATTGAAAGAATAACTTGTAGTAAGGGTAGCCAAATCATTTCCTTGGTCTTTTGTATTACTTGCTCGATTTATTGTAGGTATGGGACTATAATGAATCATTTAACTTTTAAGTAAGACATAGTTTTAAGGAGATCATTCAACTACACAACAAAAAGAAGAAAAAGAATGAAAAATAAACTAAGTGTTGGGGGAAAAGCTCTCAGGTTTAGGAGGAGCAAATTTCAAAATTTTTGTTCGAGTTTTTCTAAAATTATGTTCATTATTGTAAGGTATTATGTTAAATTAAGACAAAGGATTAAGTATATAATTGAAATACACAAGAAGAAGAATAAAAATAATGAAAAATAAACTAAGTGTTGGGGGTAAAGCTCTGACGTTTAGGAGGAGCAAATTTCTAAATTTTCATTCGAGTTGTTGTAAAATAATGTTCATGATTATATGGTCTTATTTTCATATAGAAAATGAGTTGTGTGATTTGAAAGCATTAAAATATGTTATATTCATACCATGATTCACAAATAACGAATTAAGAAAGTCTAGTCACTTCACTTTCTAGAAATGACATGTTGATATAGGAAAAGCTTTACATGATCATGCATAATCCTTACGGTTATGTGTGCATACACCCATACTTAGTAGTAGTGTGTACTAACCCTATACTATTACTATTTTTATATGCGCAGGTCAGAGAGCAAATTAAAGACTCATTCAAGCGGGTTGGATGAGCGATCTCTAGATTTTGGTATGTCCTCTTGAGTTCGAGGATGCAAAGTCTATCATTCTAGCTTAGCACTTTAGACATAGCTAGTGGATGTTGTACCTAGCTTATCATTTCAGACATTTTATTCAAAGCTTTGTATAAAGGCCGTTTGGCTATTACGATATAATTATTCTTTCATTCGAATTGTTTAATCGATTATAGATGGTTGTTTAGTTTGAGTTCATTAGAATATTATTCTATATCGAAATCATATGAAGTCTATGTATACTTCAGTATGTTTTAAAATTATTAAATTTTTTTGAAAATTTACCTATGTGATTGTTATGAAAGTTTAAAAGAGACTTGCATTCGACCTCTGAGAGGTTAACGACGCCGATTGCGTTCGAATTTCAAAAAAAAATTGAGTGTGACAAACGATGACTTTCTTGAAGTTTGATATGATGTCTTTCAAGCCAATCAACCTTAAGTACATCATTCCCTTACTTGAAGAATACCGTTACGACTTTCGACTTCAACATTGATAACCTTACCACTAGGTTCAAGGTTTCACATAAAAGACCCTCTTAACGTCATTTAAGGACACATGTCATTCATACATTCAAGACGAAGAGACTTTATGATCCTAAGTAGAGACATCTCATATTCACATTCATACATACATCAATCAAGGGACATAAGTCAACCGAGACAAAACACCATATACTTTACTTTAACACATATTGCATGTCATTCTTAAGTCACTTAAGCATAACTTATTAATTTTAAGTCATCCTATATACTACCATATCATTATAAATATAATCATTATAGACTCATATAGTCAAGTAGGAACAACCATGCATCCACCTTAAGATTACACATACAAGCACATAGTCATGGTCTATATGATTTCCTAAAATACATAGGAAGCACACATACTTTCACATTACTTCACATATAGATAGATATGTTCATTATTCACATAATACAACAACACAAATCATCATAATACTTCAAGTAGTGCCGACAAGGCCATGATCATCATATTGCATAAAGTAACACCGAAAAAGCCACAACAATTCACATAGCATTGCCACCATAAGTGGACTTAAAAATAACAAGATAATTAATGTCTAATTAACATAAAATAAAAGGACCTAGGGAAGAATACCCCCACTCCATCTTGCCACTTAGATTTCAAGGCTAAATCATCCTATTCAACATCACAAGGCCCTTGCCTATGGCCATAACCAATAATTCAACATATTATAATAATATTCATGAAACTAGGTCAATTTACTTCACATTCATTAATCTAATACAACCTATATATGAATTTACTATAATCATTACATCAATCAAAAACCTATATGAAACTAAATTAGAATTCATAAACCGTAAGTCAATATCAATTCCATAAGCTCAATATTCAATAGATCTAAGAATGTACGATATTCAATTGATCAAATTAAACACCCTATAAACCAATTAATCCTAATCCTTAGATGACACAAAATCCCATAACAATATACACATGAATTCATCAATATCAAAGCATTGTAACAACCCTAAAAATGAATAAGATAAGAAATGCTTAACGTGTCAAGAATGCCTACGATTAGACCAGGTTCACACGGATTAATAGGCAGAACCAAACCTCGGAACCCTTACTACAGCCAAGAAAACTAACATGGGGAGTTATTTGAGCTTGAAAAGGTTGGGTCAAACCATATAGGGCTTTCGAATTCGAAGATTTACTCGAAGGAGTCTTTACCGGACTTAAAAAGAAGATATCTTAGGTTTGAAGGGTCTAGGGCTATAATGGTTTTTTCCTATCTAAGGGTAGTATCGTAATTACCCTAGATATGTAATTAATTAATTAATTAAGTGGTGGGGAAATTTGGGTAGAGAGGGCTGAAATTGAGTCCTTGAGATGAAGTCTTGCTCCACCTACGTTCGAACCTAGGTGGGAGCAATAATTTAGTGTGATTTTTTTAATTGGTGAATTAATTTAATAAATTTATAATTGAATGCGGATATAGGAAAAAGGAAAAAATAATGTTTTTGTTAATTATTATTTATTTATTAATTTATGTTTTTTTTAGATTGACTAAGTCTTACCAACTATCCTACTTTTAAGAGATACTATCTCACACAAACTCTCTCTCTCTCTCTCTCTCTCACATAAATATCTCTTTCTCTCTCGTTTATTATGTTTTTCCTGGATGCAAAAACAGAAGATAGAAACATTAGAAAGCAATCTAGAGTTCTCTACATTCAAAGAAGTTACAAAAAAAATATACAAGTAATCAAGCTAACATATGAAAACGAAAACTTTATATCATCATCTCGACGGGATTGTGATGAAGGTTTAGGGGAGGATTTGGGCGGCACATTAATGTTTTGGAATCAAATACAATGTATGGGTTTTATCTCTTGGAATCCTTTCTCCAAGAGTAATTTCTTTGTACAAAATTCAAACGTATGAAACAAGGGTTGTCCCCTTGAATGTTAAACTCCTTGTCCCTAGTCTCTTTCCGATTTCAATCTAAATTAGGTTAGAAATCTTGTTGTTGGCACAGTTTCTTATAGCTAATTGTAAAATAGGATATTCTTTGTGATGTGGTGCAAAATGTAAATGTTTGTAGTTGTTGTTATTCGTTTTGAGGTCTTAAAATGGTTAGTTGATTGATGATACTAACGTGCATAAAATGTGTAATTTGTGATGTTCAAGAGGTGTATGTGACTTATTTTAAGTGGAAAGTTGCACATAAAAAAATAATGAATCTACACCTAAGAATGTGTTAAACAAATCCATAAAATACACCCCAAAAAAGTGTTAAATCATCCATGACTTTTCCTATGTTTTTAAGTGGAAATATGAGTGAAAATAAGGTAAGAAAATGACTAATTTTCCAGCTAAAACAAAAAGTTTCATTTAGGCTAAAGTATAGAGAAGTAATCTAGAAATTTAAATAGTTTTAAAAGGGATGAGGCCATCAGGATTTGAACATTTGACTTCAACCGTGTGACATCTTAAATTTGCAAGAAAGGAAAAGGGGTCAGGGGGATTTGAAATGAGGTGTACTTGCTGAAAAAGGAGAGAAGAAAAATTTAAATAAGTCTAATGGGAGGCGTGGGAATCGAAGACACAACCTCCAGGCAGCGAATGAAGGGGAAAAAAAGGAAGTGTGAGGCATGGGAATCAAACCCTTGACCTCAAGGCTGGAAAGGAGAAAGGGCGAAATCAATAAGAAAATAAAGTGAGGCTATGGGGGCTCGATCCCACAACCTCACCGCCAATGCATAGCCATGTCAAATTTTAAATAAAAATAAAATAAGGAGGTTGTGGGGGTACGAACTCACAACCTCACAGCTCCTAGTGAAATGAAGCATAATTTAAGAGAGGTTATAGGGGTTCGATCACACAACCTCATGGTCCATGCGAATTGGACAAGAAGAATTAAATGAAAAAAATAAAAGGGGTTGTCAGGGTTAGAACCCAGAACCCTTCGGCCAAATAAGAAGAGAATTCAAGGAGAAAAAAAATAAAGAGAGAATGTTTATTTTGGGGCTCGATCTAGAGTACCAATGTTATAATGACTAAAAATAATGTCAAGGAAAAATGCAAGTATTGTCCAAGGGGTTTGAACTTGAATTCCCTTGCCCAAATTTCCGTATTGATACATTAGTCATATGTGATTTAAATTTTAAAGAAAAATAACACCTAATTAGATCAAAATTGAGATCTTGGCATACACACAAGATACATAAGTCTTGTACTACATAATCTTTGGAAGATATGAGTCACTTGATGAACTATGAATGAAGCCTCATGTCTTGTATGTATAGACCCATAAGTATAGCATACGTTTAAAAATAAGTGAATCCAAGATGTATGTAATGAAATGAAGTAACATAGAAGGGTTAATTACGAGTGTAAAACACACTAAATAGCCAGCTACATTGGCATATGATGAATTGAACAATGAAATGATGAAATGAACAATGAAATGATGAAACCCTGAAGGGTTAAGTAAGAGTTTGAAACTGTAACAACCCTAAGTGATACTTAATATGTCAAGAATGGCGATGATTAGACCAAGGTTCACACAGATTGATGCGCGTATAATCAGACTTTCAAACCCTTGCTACATCCAATCCAACTAACGAGGGGATGTAGTTGCTCAAGTAAAGGTTGGGTCCAACCCTGTAGGGATCTTGAATACAAAGATTTACTGGAAGGAATCATTACCGGACTTAAAAAGAGGAAATCTTAGGTTTGGAGAATGTAGGGGTAAAATGATCTTTTTTCCACGCTAAGAGGAATATAGTAATTACCCTAAATATATGTTAATTATGTAATTAATAAAGTGTATGGGCAATTTGGGGAGATAGAGCCAAAATTGAGCTCTTGAAGTAAAGTTTTGCTTCACCCAGGCTCGAACCTAGGTGGAAGCAAGGAATTACTGTGATTTTTATTTAAGCTATTGAATTAATATAATTAATTAATTAATATTATTCATTAGATGATATAAAATAAAATAAAAATTAGATTTTTATTAAATAACTAAAACCCTATTGACTATGTCCTAAAACTAAACTCCTAAACCTCCTACAACACCAACACTCTCTCATGTCTATCTCTCAATTCTCACGCTCAATCTCTCCCATTATTTCATGCGACATTTCTCTGCCAAAATAATATATAAAGTAAGAAATAAACCAAGTTCTTCACACTTGAAGAACTCACACAAAATCACATGAAAACAAATGTTAATCGCACACTAGGCTAAGGGAGGTTGTCATTTTAGTGGAGTTAATATTGAGGAGGATTAGACGTGTTACCGAGTGGAGTTTTTTGGAAGAACATTCAATGTTTGAACGTCAAAATAAGGTATGGGTTTTTTCTCTCTTATTCCATTTCCCTAGAGACACTTTATGTTTCATATTATTCGTTCGAAAACTAGGATTATTTCTCCTTTTGCATGCCCCTGTAACTAGCTCCCAATGAATCATAGGTTGGGTAAGATTGATGGTAGATTTAGGTGTATGTTATGTTTTCGTGATGAATATGGTTATGTTAGTGTACTTTAAATCGTAAGAAAGACAACCATGCATTCGAAATTAAGCGCAAGTGTGTGTGTGTGTGTGAAAGTATGTTACTGTAAATCAAATTCTTGGTTAAAGGCTTCACATTTGTTAATTTTTTGGTTTTAATTTTACGTGTATTAAGCTATGTGATGTTTATTGAAATGGAAGAGTTTTTGATTTGAGTATCATTAATTTGGCTAAAAAAATCTATGGAAATGCACCTCAAAAAGTGTTAAATGATCTATGAACTTCCTTAAGATTTCAGGTCAAAATGTTGGTGAAAAACAAGCTAAAAAAATGACTAAATACCAGCAAACTTACAAGTTTTGTTTAGGCTAAATAATGATGAATAAATTTGGAAATTTATTTGAATTTAAAGGGATGAGGCCACTAGGATTCGAACCTGTGACCTCACCGTACATTGCCATAAAATCCCAAAAAGGGAGATGGGGTGAAGGGGAAACGATATGGGGTATGCTGGCCGAAAATGTAGAGTTCAAAAATTAATACAATAAAATGTGAGGCTTGGGAATTGAACCCACAACATCTCAGGCTGTAAAGGAGAAAGGAAAAATGAAAAGAAAAGGAATATGAGGAGTGGGATTCGAACCCACAACCTCTTAGGCGGGTGTAAGGAGAACAAAAATGCAAATAAAAGAAATGTGAGGCATGGGAATTGAACCCACGATCTCTAAGAAGTAAAGGAGAATTATAATAAAAACAAAGTGAGGCTGTGAAGGTTTGATCTCCCAACCTCATTTTAAATACCAGAGAGTCAAGGAGAAATAAATAAAGAAATAAAAGGGACTGTGGGGGTTCAAACCCACAACCCATCGACCAAAAGAAGAGAGTTCAAAGAA
Source organism: Solanum lycopersicum (assembly GCF_036512215.1). Classification (NCBI taxonomy): domain Eukaryota; kingdom Viridiplantae; phylum Streptophyta; class Magnoliopsida; order Solanales; family Solanaceae; genus Solanum; species Solanum lycopersicum. Next base: position 5,173,746 of record NC_090805.1, read on the forward strand.
AAACAAAATTAAAAGAAAATGAGGTTCTAGGGGTTTGATTCCACATCCTCTCAATCCCATTGAGCAAAAAATATAGAGAACAACTAAGGGAAAAATAAAATTAATGTGTTTGGTCTCGATCTAGGGTCCCAATATTACGAGGAGTAAAAACAAAATTAATGAAAAATGTAAGAGTTGTCCAAGGGATTCGGACTTTGGTTCCCTTGCCGAAATTTCCGTATTGATACATGTATCATACGTGAATTACATGTTCAAGAATAATGCCACCTACATAGATCAAAATTGAGAACATGGCATACATACAAGATACATAAGTCTTGTACCAAATAATCTTAGGAAGATATGAGTCACCTAATGAACTATGAATGAATCCTCATGGGTTGTATGTATAGACCAATAAGTCTAGCATACGTTAAAAATTAGTGAACGTAATATGTATGTAATGAAATGAAGTAACCCTAGAAGGATTAAGTATGAGTATAAAACACACCAAGGGGTCGTTTTGTATAAAGATGCGTAATGCAGGGATTACTAATGCATGGATTAGGAATGCATAGTAATACAACGATTATTTTTTAGCAAGTGTTTGGTTCATTATTTCCTACCTAGTCTTATGTTTGGTTTAAAACTTTAGAAAGAGTTTATTTCCTATTATACCCTTTAGTTATTGTGAGATTATGTTGCATTTAACTAGTTAAGTTAAATATTAAAAAAATATAAAAATATTATTAATTTTGTTGTGTGATATGTCACATGGTATATTTCTAATTTTTTGTTGGTCAAATATACCTTGACCTTAACATGAATTTAAGGCTACTTAAATTGTTCACATACGCTTAGATTATTTAAAAATTAAAAAAAATAGTTCACGTGGTCAACTGACGAACTACATTTAAAAACAAAAAAAAAAAAAACCCAAAATAACAACTCAAATGTTGAGAAAAAAATATTAGTTTGTGAAATCATCAAATTAAATGGAATATATTTGGAGAATTAAATGAACAATTATAAATATTCTCATATAAATAAAAAAGAACTTGAATTACAAAAAAAAAATAGGAAAAAAGATTTGGGCATAATTTAGTCATAAGGGGTCTTATCCAAGGATTGCTAAACCTTTGATTAGCTATCCCTCCCTTTCCTAGGTATAAAATAAGACCTTGTATGAGGTATTAGTAATCCATGGATTAGGTTTAATAAAGTAACCAAACAATGTTTTTATTGGACTATATTTTAACCAATGGATTATCTTCATTAATACTTCCTACCAAATGGGTCCCAACTGGTAATGTGCATTGGGATACAATGAAAATATTATTATGTAATGAAATGAAGAAACCCTAGAAGGGTTAATTAAGAGTAACACACTAAATGTTCAAGTACATTAGCATATAATGAAATGAACATTCACGAAAAAAGGTTGAGTAAATATGAATAGCAAATGTGCTAATGTTAATGAATGTGGTGACAACATGATATGAGGCTAATGTAAAAGTGAGAGCAATCTTAAATGAGTATAAGTAAATGTTACAAAAACGTACTCATCTATGAGAGTGTAAAGTTAATGAAGAGTACAGTCTCTATGAACACTTTAATGAAAGTATTGAGATTAACACACTTAATAATAATGATGAGATGAGAAATCATCTATTCACCTCGAATGTCCTTATGCTAGACGCCAGGTTCCATGATGTATGAGTTAAATGTAATGGAACTTTATACTGAACACAAATATACTAGCTATGAGCGGTGATGCCTTCTTTAGGCAAGGGAAGAGGTTCACGTAACTCTCATGAGATGAGACTATCCGGCATGCTGGGTATGGGTCTTCTTATATCTCCTAGTGTTCAAACCTATACTACCAATATAGGGATCTAGTGGGGCTCAATTCTCATGTACGCTAGCATGCTTTGGGTAACTTTGGCCGGTGATTCCACCTCTTCTCGGCGTGGGGGAGACACTACATTTCATGATACTAACATGATCTATGTTGCTTAAAGTTAAATTTCCCAATGAATGAATGAGGACAACCTCAATTATGTACATAATGAAATAAATGATACCAAAGGTGTTAGGATATGATAATTAAGAGGTGAGCTAGACTCAAGTAAGGATGCTAGGTTATTTTTAATCATTGCACAGCAAACTGATGAGAGTCTTAAACAACATCCTAGGTATAGTTGGTGTTTACACTAGCTTATGAATAAACGAAATGAAGTATGTATAAATGAATGAAGCAGAATATGTGTTTGCTAATTAAGACTCTCTAGTTGAGGTTCCATATGTAGAGCCCTCATTTTGGAAAGTCTTAATGTCAAGTCCATGATTCCAACATCTGATGGCATATGAATGAATGTTATAAAAGATGTTATGTGCTATTTCTATGTCATATGTGTTATGTTTAAAATGTTATCTGCTCTGTGCAATATGATAAGTATGATGATGCATGTTACTCTCATGGCATGACCTTCCTAATCCAGATTTGGAAAGCTCACTGACTTTCCCAATCCAAATTTGGATAGTTCATTAACTTTCCAAATCAAAATTTGGCAAGTCCACTAATTTGACTTCCCATAATCATGTTGTTAGGTAAGATCTATTCTTTATCATGCATGTCCATTGTTTATGCTTGCATATACCCATACTTAGTACAAGTGTGTGCTAACCCTAGACAAATCCTACAATTTTAGGTACAAGAAAAGGTGGACGCTAATCTATAGGTTGATGCTTAATATATCCAGACGTTGAGTATTCATCCGGACTTGGTAGGCCCTCATTTCGAGAATGCTTGCTCATTTAAATTCTAGCTTAGTCTTAGGATTGATTTAGTGGAGTATTTTCCTCTAGCGTTTCTTTCCAATTTTATTTCAGACTTTGTATTGGTTCTATTTTGGGAAGTATTCAGTTATTGCTATATTAACTGTTTCTTTCATTTGATGATTTGAATATTAGATGGTTGATTGTGAACAAATTATGATTATATTAGAAAGGATAAGTTAGAATGTCAAGTAACAAAGAGTTCAAACTTTCTGCTAAAATTAACCTATATGAAGTAACGATGACGTATGTAGGCTTGTCTGCGACCTCTAAGAGGTCAAGACGCCGGTCTCGTTTGGGGTCTAAATTTTGGTTGTGAAAAAGTTGGTAACAGAGCACTAGGTTAAATTCCGAGAATAATAAGTTTACATCAACCACATTGAGTTGTTTCTAAGCCATGGTAGTGAATTGCACCACTATCCTGAATTAGAGACTGCATTGTGCGTAGGAAAATTTCCCTTCTTATGATCTTATTGTGCCTTTCCTAACGTTCTATTTTTGGATGTTATGAGTGTGTCTAACATCAAACCTTATTGTTTTTGGAGAATGAATACTAGGAGGAACGTTGGTCAGAGGAGGAGAGGAGTCGCTGTTGGGATCAATCAGGTTCCACCTCAGGCTCCAGCTGATGAGTAGCTACGCCAGTTAACCCAGCTGGGTTGACTGATGCGGAGGTGCCGACATCTCTGGCCCAGATGGAACATGCTATCACTATGCAAGCCCAGTCCATGACTGCCTAGGTCAACTGACAGAATGTTAAGAGGGAGAACCCACTGGTGCATAGCATGGCTGATAGGTTGAAAGACTTCACGAGGATGAGCTCTCCTATTTTCACAGGGCCTAAGACATCAGAGGACCCCCAATACTTTGTGGATGATGTGCATAAGATTTTTGTGGCTATGGGGGCCACAGATACTGAGAAAGCAGAGTTGAGTTCCTATCAGCTCAAGGACGTTGCACAGAGTTGGTGCCAGATGTGGAAGGATAGCCGAGCTTTGAGTGGAGTTCTGGTAACTTGGCAGATGTGTAAGATAGCTTTAATTGAGAGATTCTTTCCGAGGGATATGAGGGATGCGAATGTTGAAAAATTTCTCAACCTGTAGCAGGGATCAATGACAATCAGGGAGTATTCTCGGAAGTTTTTCAAACTATCCAGCTATATGATTTTGCTTAGTATCAAACAACAAGGATGAGATGAGTACTGAAGTTTGTTAAATTATCAAGGGTATGCTACTTCCCTTGTATCTGACAGTAGGGATGAGAGGAGAAAGTTCCCCACCGAAATCAACGGAGATATGGAGGAGGAGTGTCGGTCAGTGATGCTCCATGATAACATGGATCTCTCCAGGTTGGTGGTGCATGTCCAGAAGGTAGAGGATACCGCAAAAAGAGGGTCTTTCATGATTCTAGAAGGCCGAAGCCTGATGATCATTTAGGTCCCTTCCATGGAGGCCATAGAAACAATTTTGGCGTCCATGAGTAGCCAAGGTTCAAGAAGAGGCAACATAGTTATGGGAATTATAATTCCCAGAGGAGTACAACACCTAGAAGAGGAAGACCTGAGCCCAATAAGGGAAATGGATGTGAGATACAGCCTCCCAAAATGATTTGTGCTAAGTGTGGCAGTGCTCACAGTGGAGAGTGCAAAAAAGGCAGTAATGCCTGTTTCGGTTGCAATAGGAGTGGGCATATGGTTAGAGACTGCCCACAAAATGGAGGTCGGGCTAGAGTAATCTCAGCCTAGGACTAATCCGAAGGGTGAAGCAGCAGCCGAGTCTCTTAAGAGGAACAAGTTCTGTGCCCTAAAGGGAAGGGAGGAGTAGGAGAAGTCTGCTGATGTGGTCACATGTATGTTTCAACTATTCTCAACTTCTGTTTATGCCTTACTTTGAACTCCTTTACTTGCTCTCTCTTTTGAAATATTTTCTGAAGTTCTGCATGATCCTATTGTGGTTGGTACACATTTAGGAGAAAATTTAACAACTAATAGAGTTTACAAGGATTACCCAATAGTTGTAAGTTGTAAGATTGTTTGTGCAGACTTGGTTGAGTTACTCATGCATGATTTTGATATTATCCTTGGCATGTACTCGCTTCATATTTGTTATGCTTGTTTTGATAGTTGTAGTTGAGTAGTGAGATTTCGTTTCCCTAATGAAGAGGAACTAGTCTGGGAGGGGTACAGCTCGAGTCGTCCTAATCCCTTGATTTCGAACCTTAAGGAAAATAAAATTATTTCCAAATGGTTATTACGTAATATTGTGAGTGTTAATAATTTAGATCATGACATTCCTTCCATAGACTCATTGCGAATGAGTTCCTAGATGTATTTCCTGATGATTTGCCTGGAGTCCCTCCTACTCGAGAGATTGACTTTGGTATCGACTTAGAACCCGCTACTAAACCAACTGTGATTCCTCCCTACAGATTGGCTACAGCTTAAATCAAAAAGTTTAAGCTGAACTTAAAAGATCTCACTGATAAGGGTTTCATTCAGCAGAGTATATCCCGTTGGGCCGCTCCAATGTTGTTTGTGAAAAAGAAGGATAGAACCCTTAGAATGTGTATCGATTATCGACAGCTCAACAAAGTCACTATAAAGAATAAGTATCCACATCCCAGAATATATGGTTTGTTCAATCTGCTCCAAGGGTGAATTTTCTTCTCTAAGATTGATCTTCGTTCAGGGTATCATCATATTAGGGTTAGGGATAGAGATATCGTAAAGACAGCCTTTCGTACCTGTTCTTGGTTATGTCATTTGGTCTCACAAATGCACCTATTGCATTTATGGATCTCATGAACAGGGTCTTCCGTGAATACCTTGACTCTTTTGTCATAGTATTCATTGATAACATTCTCATCTACTCTAGGACCAAGGAATATAATGAACTACATTTGAGACTAACCTTGCAGGTACTTAGACAACATCAATTGTATGCCAAATTCAGCAAATGTGAATTTTGGCTTAGATCAGTGACCTTCCTGGGTCATGTTGTGTCCGATCAAGGGGTAGACGTGGACCCCAGGAAGACTGAGGTTGTTCAGAACTGGCCAAAACCTCTTACTCTCACAGATATCCATAACTTTGGATTGGCTGGTTACTACCACAGGTTCGTGGAGGGCTTTTCTTACATTGCTGCTCCATGAACAATAGAGACTTGTGAAAAGTGTTTCTAGGATCTCAAGGACAGACTCACTTTAGCCCCGGTGCTTACTTTGCCTAAGTGTGGTGAGAATTACACTGTTTATTTTGATGCATATCGGGTTAGTTTGGGTTGTTTTCTTATGAATGGTTGTAAGGTGATAGCCTATGCGTCCAGAAAGCTCAAGGTTAATGAGAAGAATTATCCCACTCATGACCTAGAGTTATAAGTTTTGGTGTTTTCACTGAAGTTTTGGAGTCACTACTTGTATGGAGTGCATATGGATGTGTTCACATACGACAAGAGTCTCCAGTACGTGTTCACACAGAGGGACTTGAATCTACATCAGCGGAGATGGTTGGAACTGCTGAATGATTATGACATAAATGTTCACTACCATCCAGGTAAGGATAATATTATAGCCGATGCTTGGAGCAGCATGAGCATGGAAAGTACAACCAACGTTGATGATGAAAAGAAGGAGTTATCGAAAGATGTACACAGACTGGCAAGACTAGATGTGCAATTGGTTGACTGTACTAGTGTGGGTGTTTCAGTTCATGTAAAGGAGGGTCAGCATCTCGATCCCGTGTTGATGGAGCTGAAGGACTTAGTGTTGATAAAAATGAATGAGTCTTTCGCTTTGGGAGGTGATAGCATACTTAGGTATCAAGAGAGACTGTGTGTACAAGATGTGGTTGATTTGCGGACTGTTCACACCCAATTTTGATCGACCTTTAACCATTTTAGAAAATGTTATTCGATTAAATATGAATTTTTTAAATTATATTTTTAGTTTAGAGTTTTAATCGGTTTTGCATAAAAAATTCATATTTTAGTATTTTTACTTTATAAAATTATTGCAAATGTTTTATAAGTAACTTTGAAATAATTATTTCATTCAAGTGTTTTAAAAGTTTAGTTATTTTCAATTAACAAAAATACTCTAATTTCTGTAGTATATTAATAAGATAGCATTTCTAAATTCTCCTCAAAATTATCTAAATCTTAGCTTATTTTATCCCATTTTATTTCAATTATAGCCACACCAATTCAAATTTTATTTCAATTATAACCATCCTCTTCCTCTCAATTCTAGACTATTTTATTACAATTTTAGTCATTCCATATCTTTGCCAATATAATTTCAATACATCATCTATTAATCTCATTCGTCTATTTAAATAATTAAATTCTAATCGAATCCTACCCCTCCATCTCTATCTTATCTAACAGTTTACATCAACTTTTTATATGTCTTTATTTAACACTAAAAGACCCAAAACCTAAAATTCTAATTCATTCTTTCTCCCCTCTCAAAACAAACCGCCGCCCCTCCCTGCTATTCCTTCTCCCGACGCCTCTTTCTTTTCTAGCGAGACTCACCACCACGTGCTGGTGGCAGCCAACTCTCTCTCCCTCTCACCTTCCTCTTCCCTCCTCTCGTCTGTCTTTCCTTTCGTATTCTCCTTTTCCTTTCCTCTTCGCTTGCAGGGACAGCATCAGGCGCAGCAACAGCCACCAGCCACCAGCCACCAGTAGTTTCGCCTAGGACTGCCAGGAAGCAGCGACCAGCAATAGTGCCTTTCCAGCGCCGCCTCGACTCCTCTTCTCCGCCTCTCGTTCTTCTTGCTCTTTTCCTTCTTTTCCCTTTCTTTTTTTTGCAAGACCAACAAAAGCCAGGGACAACGTCGGACAGTAACGACTTCAGGGAGCTCCTCAAACTGCAAGACCCTGTCACAGTTGCTGCTCAGATCAGAAAATGGGAAGCAACCCAAAGATAAGGCGGATATCCAAGGTTCGCCCTAGGTACGATTTTATTTATCCGAAATTCAATTTCCCATGAATGTGATTGCTTGTTTTTGAAATACCGTGATAAAATTTATAGTTGTGCTTTTACTGGTTTTACATAAAATATTACTTTTATCTAATATTGCTATGGTATTTGTATTCGGCACTTTTTAGTCACTCTTCTTGCTGACTTAGTGAAACAATAGCATTCATGATCTTTCTTTTTAATCTTTCACATGTAAAGTTTTGTTAAATAGTTGGTGTATTTTGTTTATCGTATTATTTCAAATAGAGAATTTTGTATGTCTACGTTTGCTGATTTTGAACCTCTATAATCTTAAAAATCTAAAGTTTGAGGGTATTGCATTATGTCTCTCATCGATATGTTTCCCTTGTATAATTTGGAAAAAGTATTTATTATGCTTAATTGGGGGATCTATTTTTATATATCTCAAAGCCAATTTAAATATGTGAATTAAGTTTGGTACTCCCTTATTCATGATAACTTGTTATGGTTACTTCGAATAGAATATATTTGACTAAATTAGTAGGAAATTCCCATGATATTTTGATCATAGATATTTGTTCATATTTGCCTTTCTTATTTAATCATATATGTTTTTGTTTGATTATGTCAATTTACCATTTTAAATTATGGTCTTTACTTGTGATATATTATGCTACTATAGTTACTAATTTCCTTTTACTTTATTTTAACTAATTTTCTGATGTCTTTTACATTTTTGGTAAAAATAATAATAATAACATCTTTTGACTCTCTTGAATTAAGAATAATATTAATTGACCTCCTTTTCCTTTATTGTTTGTGTAGATTCATTTATGGTATTATTAGGTAAATGTTTGACAACTTTAAATTATTTCCTTATAAAATTTAGTTGCTCATATGTTTGGTAAAATAATAATAATAATTCAAAATTTGATTTTACCTCTTCTTTATTATTAATAATAATAATAATAATATTCCTCCCTATTCGTAAATTATTTTCTAACTTGTTTTTATATGGTAAAATAATTTAAAAATAAATTTTATTTGGCCCTTCCTTATTCAAGGAATATATTACTCTTCCTTATTTATTTTTATTTGGTTATATTTTGTAGCATAATAACAATTTCATATTATTTTGGATATTCATTATTTAAGGGAAAATATTATTGTTTTTCCTAACTTTTATTCTTACTAGTTTATTTTTGGTAATGAATTTTTATAAAACTTTCTGATCTTTAGCTCTTCTTTATTTAAGGAAAAAATCTATTACTCTCTCTTAATTTATTCGTACTTGCGTATATTTGGTAAAAATAATTTAATTTTTTTTCGGATTTTGGATCTACTTTAAAAAACTGAAAAATGGTAATATAATTGATTCCTTGATATATTTATTTTCATTATTTGTTACCACCTCTTCTACTATATAAGATAGCCCCTTTGTATTCTTTAAACAGACACTCTCAAATCTTGAGAAGAACTCACATTCTCCAAACTCACAATAATGCATTCACTCGCTCTTAACATAAGAGTTCTCACTCTCTTACTAGTCATATTATTTCTACTCTTAAACAAAATAAGATCCCGGTAACTTTCAAGTGTTCTCTTGGCCCTTGCTTTTGTTCGAGTAAAAGTTGAATTAACTTGTTCTCGTTGCTACCATTTTTCTGCTTAATCGGTTAGTATTCTTTATTAGCATTTTACTATTGGTCAGCCTGCTATGATTATTTATTAATTTTGTTTTGTATTTATTATTATTGTTGTGTGTTGGGAATAAAAGGAAACACTCCTTATCTTTTCCCCCATGTGTGGTGATATGTCTACACCTATGTTTTATCCTTTTTATTTCTTATGTGTTGTTATTTATATATGTATATATGAGATTAATTTGTTACAATAAAAATTTTACATTACAATCATTCTTCCATTGTATACGTGTTACCTTGCTTATTCTAGCAGGTTTTGGACTTAAAGTTCAAGATGATGAAGAGTGACCTGAAGAAATTTCGAACAAAGCTTTGTTTATTATGTTTTGTATTTTTTCATCTGTTATTTTATTTACAGTATATTTGTATAACACTAAAGAAATTCATATATGATGAAATTTGAGGGATCGCCTAGGAAGGGGAAATTATGTGTTTATCTTCTTTTTTATTACATACTTGTTTGGGTCAGTCAATTGCCACTTCCTGGCATTGTTGAGTTCCAAGTTGGGGTCCTCCTTCAGGGCCCCTTATGAGTCATGTGTGCATTGGTACCCGAACATTTATAACCAAAACATGATCGTATACAAGTTTAGGACTTATCACATGAGTTTCGTCAAAAAAGAACACGTAAAACTCAACGAGACATACATAGACACACAAGGTCGTCTTAAGGCAAGCCTTTCAAACATCATGGACGATGTTATACTTTTGACCTCAAAAATTCACGAAACATGAAACACTTACTATATACAATATAATAACTCATTTAAGAACTTTATTATATCATGAATCACACGTAAATAGATAAAACCATATTTGTGGTACATAGGTCACTTAGTCGTCAAACATCTTTGTCGTCCTTTGACGTTTGACTACCAATGCACCTAAACTCTGAGACAATGCCTCTAACCCACATTATAAACAATTTTCAGACCTTAGACCATCACGACATCTATATAAGACTCTATCTTTAGCTAAATCATTCTTGGGGTCTTACAAATGGAAACAAGAACTCAAAGTGTATGTCAACATCAGCATAAATGTCAATGTAAACGTCAATATCAATGTGAATTTCATTGTAAAGGTGAATATTAATGTCAATGTGAATGTCAACGTGAACGCTAATGTGCACATGAATGTGAACATAAATGTATAAGTAAATGTGAACGTCAACGTAAACGTTAATGTGAACGTTAACGTGACCGTAAGCATGAACATGAACGTCAACGTTAATTTGTACTTCAATGTAAATGTCAACGTAAATGTGAATGTCAATATGTATGTCAACGTTAGTGTCTACGTCAATTTGAATATCATTATCAACATCAATGTAAATGTATTGTAACGTGAATGTCAATGTCAACGTAAACGTAAATGTCAATGTCAATATCAATGTCAATGTCAATGTGAACGTCAATGACAACGTCAACCTCAACTTCAACATATACATCAGTTTGAACATCAACTAAATCATCAACGTGAATGTTAATGTCAACGTCAATTCATACGCGAATGTTAAAGTATATGTTAATGTGAACGTAAACATTAACATCAACAAGAACCTCAACGTGAACATGAACTTCAATATAAATGTGGGGGTGAACGTGAACGTCAACGTCAATCTCAACATGAACATAAACGTAAACGTGAAAGACAAAGGGAACGTCAGCGTAAACGTCAATGTCAATGTAATCATCAACATTAACATGAATGTTAATGTAAATATTTATGTAAACATGAACGTCAATGTTATTGTGAATATAAATGTCAATGTCAACATTAATGTCAACATTAATGTGAACAGTAACGTGAAGGTTAACGTGAACATGAACATAAACGTCAACGTGAACATTAATGTCAACGTAAACATTAATCGGACAGCCAATATAAACATCAGCATAAAAGTCAATGTCCACGTAAACATGAATGTAAACGTCAATGAAAACATGAACATGAGCGTCAACATCAATGTTAACGTGAACGTAAACATGAACATAAATATCAATGTAAAAATGAACATGAGCGTCAACATCAATGTTAACGTGAATGTTAACATAAACATCAATATGAATGTCAAAAAGAACGTGAACGTGAACATTAAAATCAACGTGAATGTGAACTCAACTCAATGTGTATGTACTTTCAATGTTAACATTAACATCAATGTCAATGTCAACGTGAATGTCAATGCCAATATGAACATCAATGTGAAGGTTAATGTGAACGTCAACTTGAATGTGAATGTTAACATAAACGTCAACATAAATATCATCGTGAATGTCAATATAAATGTCAATGTTAATGTCAAAATGAACGTGAAGGTCAACATCATGATAAATATCAACATGAACATCAACGCAAATATCAATGTGAACGCTAACATGAATGTAATGTAAAAGTTAATGTGACCTGAATGTGAACGTCAACGTGAATGCCAACTGTATATCAACATAAATGTGAAGTTCAATGTCAACGTCATCTTTGACGTGATCGTTATTGTCAACATAAATGCGAACGTAAACGTGAACAGCAATGTGAACATCAATGTGAGCGTCAATGTGAACCCAAACATGAACGTGAATGTGAATATCAATGTGAACGTCAACAACAATGTCAATATGAACGTCAATGTAAAAGTGAACGTTAACATCAACATCAATGTGAATATGAACGTACACGTAAACGTCAACATGAACTTCCACATTAACATCAATGTCAAAATCAATATCAACATCAACATCAATGTCAATGTGAACTTCAATGTAAACGTTAGCGTAAATGTGTATATCAACGTGTATGTCAACATTAACTTCAACTTGAAAGTTATCGTAACGTGAACATCAATGTGAATATCAATGTCAATGTCAACGTGAAGGGCAACGTCAATGTGAACATCAACTTGAACATTAATGTGAATGTAAACTTCAATATGAACGTGAATAAGAACATGAACTTCAACATAATCTTAATAGTCACCCTTTAAACGTCAGCTCAAACATAAATATATACATCAGTGTGAACGTCAATGTCAGTGTGAACGTTAATGTTAATGTAAATATCAACGTCAATATAAACAACAACGTGAACGTAAACGTAAACGTCAATGTGAACATCAACATAAATGTGAACGTCAACATGAATGTAAACATGAACTTCAACGTTAACATCAACGTCAATGTGAATGTCAACGTTAAAGTAAACATCAATATCCACAAAAGTGTAAATGTAAACGTCAATGACAAGGACAACCTCACTGTCAACTTCAATGTTAATGTCAGTTAAAACGTCAACTAAAAAATCAGCATGTACATTTACGTTCACGTGAACATCAGCCTCAATGTGAAAGTAAATGTTAACGTCAATGTAAACATAAACATAAACGCCAACCAAAATGTGAACGTGAACGTCAATATTAATATACTTGTTAACGTAAACATGAATGTATATGTGTATGTTAACTTGAACATTAAGGTTAATGTCAATGTGAATGTATGTGTCCACGTCAACGTCTATATGAAGGTTAAAGTGAACGTGAAAGTGAACATAAACATGAACGTCAATGTGAACTTGAACTTGAACGTGAACGTCAAAGTAGACGTTAGCTTGAACGTCAATGTAAGCATATGCATGAACATCAATGTGAACGCCAACATTAACGTGAATATGAACGTGAATGTGAACACAAATGTGAACGTGAATGTGAACGTTAACGTTAACGTTAATGTAAGTGTCATTTTTAACATTATCATCAACATTAACATAAGTGCAAACGTATACGTCAAGATTAACATAAACATCAATGTAAACGTCAACATAAATGTCAACATGACCGCCAATATCAATTTAAACATAAACATCAACGTCAACATGAACATCAACATGAACGTAAACGTATATATCCACGTCAAAGTTGATGTCAACGTCAACATCAATGTAAACGATAACTTCAATGTAAACGTCAACATAAATATGTATATCAATGTGTAAGTTAACATTAACGTCAACTTGAACGTAATCATCAATATTAACAAAAAAGTGAACATTAACATGAACGTCAATGTGAACACCAATGTCAATGTCAACGTGAACGTCAACGTCAATGTGAACATAAACTTTAACGTTAATGTGAATGTGAACTTCAATATGAACGTGAACCAAAACATGAACGTCAACTTAAATGTTAACATGAACGTAAACGTTAGCTTGAACTTCAATGTAAACATCTGCGTGAACGTCAACGTCAATATGAACGTTAACGTTAATGTGAACATCAATGTGCACGTCAACGTAAATGTCAATGTGAACGTGAACATAAATGTTACCGTTAATATGAATGTCAATATGAACATAAACGTGAAATCCAACGTTAACATCAACGTCAATGTGAATGTCAACATTAACATAAACATCAATATCCATAAAAGTGTAACTGTAAATGTCAACAAAAATGACAACATCAACGTCAACTTCAATGTAAATGTTAGTTAAAACGTCAACTAAAAAATCACCATGAACATTTACATCAACGTGAAAGTCAAACTCAATGTGAAAGTCAATGTTAACGACAACGTAAACACTAACATGAACGTCAACTTCAATGTGAACATCAATGTCAACATCAACATGAACGCCAATGAAAATGTGAACCTGAATGTTCATGTTCAAAACTTGAATGTCAATGTGAACATGAACGTTAACGTAAACATGAACAATTATGTGTATGTTACCTTGAATATCTGGTTAATGTAAATGTAAACGTCAATGTCCACATCAACGTCTATGTGAAGGTTAAAGTGAACGTGACAGTGAATATTAACTTGAATGTCAATGTGAACATGAACTTGAACGTCAATATCAAAGTAGATGTTAGCTTGAACGTCAACGTAAGCATATGCGTGAACGTCAATGTGAATGTGAACATTAACGTGAATGTGAACATCAATGTAAATGTTAAAGTGAATATAAACATAAATGTGAACGTGAATGTGAACGTTAATTTGAACTTTAATTTAAATGTCATTTTGAACGTGAACGTGAACTCCAACATAAGTGCAAACGTATACGTAAAGATCAACATCAACATCACATAAACGCAATGTGAAAACCAATATCAATTTAAATATAAACATCAAAGTTAATGTCAACATAAACATTAATATTAAATGAACGTGAACGTCAAAATAAATGTGAACGTCAATGTGTATACAATGTCAACGTTAACATGAACATCAATGAGAACATCAGTGTGAATGTAAACATGAACATTTACAACAACATCAACGTTAATGTGAACATCAATATGAAGCTTGACGTGAACGTCAACTTAAAGGTCAACATGAACACGAATGTGAATGTGAACGTCAACATCAACGTAAACGTCCACTTGAAGGTCAACATGAACATCAGTGTGAAAGTCAACATCAACATCAACATGAACACGAATGCGAATGTGAACGTGAACATCAACATCAACGTCAATGTGAACATCAATCTAAACGTTAATGTGAACATTAACGTAAATGAAAACTTGAACGTCAATATAAAAATCTGTGTGAATGTCAATGTCCATATCAAAGTCTTCGTCAACATGAACGACAACATCAACGTAAATGTCAATGTAAACACTAACATTAATATGAACATGAAGGTCAATGTAAATGTCAATGTGAACGCCAAAATGAATGTGAACGTAAATGTTAATGTAACACGAATGTAAAGATAAACATGAATGTTAACTTGAAAGTCAAACTAAATGTGAACGTCAATGTAAATGTCAACATGATCATGACCGTTATTGTTAACGTAAATGTTAATGTAAACGTGAATGTCAATGTAAATAGCAATGTGCACCTCAACTTGAACGTCAATGTGAACGTCAACATGAACTCCAATGTGAAGGTGAATGTGATCATCAATGTGAACATGAACCTCAACATGAACGTGAATGTAAACGTCAAAGTGAATCTCGATGTATAAGTGAATGTTAACTTCAACATGAACATAAATATAAATGTCAACGTCAATGTGAACATGAACGTCAACGTCAACATGAACTTCAATATAAATGTGAACATCAATGCTTATGTTAACATAAAAGTCAACTTCAACGTGATTATCAATGTAAATGTAAAAGTGAATGTTAACGTTAAAGTTAACGTGAACATCAATGTAAATGTCAAAGTGAACATCAATATGAAAATTAACTTCAATATGAACGTCAACTTGAACATTAATGTGAATGTGAACTTCAACATGATCGTGAATGAGAACATGAAGGTAACGAAATCTTGAATTTTAATGTGAACGTGAATATAAATGTAAACATCTGCTTGACTATTAATGTAAATATTAGAATGAACATCAACATCAATGTTAACATCAATGTTAGTATAAATGTCAAGGTCAATGTGAACATCAACGTGAACATTAATGTAAACGTCATCGTGAACATGAACGTCAATGTAAATGTGAACGTCAACTTGAATGTAAATGTGAATGTCAACGTCAACAATACCCTCAATGTAAACATCAATGTGACATCAACATCAATGTGACATCAACGTTAATGTAAATATCAATGTCCACATAAGTGTAAACGTAAATGTCAGTATCAACATAAATGTAAATGTCAATATAATAGTCAACATGAACGCCAACATCAGTGTCAATGTTAACGTGAATGTGAACGTAAAGATCAACATCAATGTTAACGTAAACATCAATAGAAATATCAATATCAACGTGAACGTCAACAACAACATCAATATTAACATAAACAACAGTTTGAATGTCAACTAAAACATCAGTGTGAACATTATTGTCAACATCAATATCAATGTGAAAGTCAATGGTCATATCAATGTAAAAACTTATATGAATGTTAACATAAACGTGAACGTTAACGTCAACATCAACATGAACGTCAATAAAAATATGAATGTGAACGTCAACATGAACATCAACATCAACATAAGCATGAACGTCAATCTGTACGTTAACTTGAACATTATCGTTAACATCAATGTGAACATCAATGTCCACATCAACATTAACTTCAACGTCTACGTGAAGGTTAAAGTGAACAGGAAAGTAACCTTCAACTAAGACGTCAACATGAATGTGAACTTGAAAGTCAATGTCAACATAAATGTTAACTTGAACGTCAACGTAAACATATGGGTGAACATCAATGTCAATGTAAAAGTGAACGTGAACATCAACATGACTGTCGACATAAACATCACTGTGAAAGTCAACTTGAACTTGAACATGCACGTGAACGTCAATGTGAAAGTAAACGTGAATATAAGTATTAACGTCAACGTGAATGTGAATATCAATGTTAATGTCAATGCCAATGTGAATGTTAATATAAACGTGAGCATGAGCGTGTGCGTCAACGTCAACTTGAATGTGATCGTCATTGTAAACCTAAATG
Source organism: Solanum lycopersicum (assembly GCF_036512215.1). Lineage (NCBI taxonomy): Eukaryota > Viridiplantae > Streptophyta > Magnoliopsida > Solanales > Solanaceae > Solanum > Solanum lycopersicum. The sequence continues at coordinate 5,190,648 of NC_090805.1, forward strand.
TGAACATAAATATGAACGTCAACATGAACATCAATGTAAACGTCAACGTGAACACAACGTGAACATAATATGAACGTCATTGTAAATGTGAACGTGAATGTGAACGTGAATGTCAATGTCAATGTAAAGGTAATTGTGAATGTGAATGTCAACATCCACATAAGTGTAAACATTACGTCAACATCAACATCAACATCAACTTAAATGTCAACATAAACATCAACGTGAATGCCAATGTCAATGTCAACATAAAAATCAACGTCAATGTCAACGTCCACATTAACATGAACGTTAACATAAATGTGAACATGAAGAGGAACATCAATGTAAACGTAAACGTCAATGTGTACGTATGTCAATGTTAACATGAACGTTAATTAGAACGTCAATGTCAATATCAATGTGAACGTTAATGTCAATATCAACTTCAATGTTAATGTGAACTTCAACGTGATTGTTAACATAAATGTCAACATGAACATCAACATGAACATAAATGTGAATGTGAACGTTAATGTCAACATAGACGTCCACATGAAGGTCAATATAAAAATCATTGTGAATATCAACATCAACATTAACATGAACATGAATGTCAACATAAGCGTCAATATGATCATTAATGTAAATATCAATGTGGCTTTAACATGAATGGAATGTCTCCGTGAACATCAATTTTAACATCAACCTGAATGTGAACGTCAATATGAACATTCACTAGAACGTCAATATGAACATTCACTAGAACGTCAACATCAATGGGAATGTTAATGTAAATGTGAATGTAAATATTTACGTCAACATAAACCTCATTTTGAACGTGATCGTTATTGTCAACGTAAATATAAAAGTAAATGTCAATGTCAATAGGCATGCCAATGTGGACGTGAATGCAACCATCAACATGAATGTAAATATCAACATGAAACTTAACGTCAATGTCAATGAGAAAGTCAATGTCAACTTCAACGTAAATGTTAATGTCAACATCAAAGTTAACTCCAATGTGAACGTCAACATGAAGGTTAACGTGAGTTTCAACTCTAACGTCAACGTGAATCTGAATGTGAATATGAACATCAATATCAACGTAGACGTCCACTTGAAGGTCACCATAAACATTAGTGTGAATATCAACGTCAACATCAACATGAATGTGAATATGTCAACGTAAGTGTCCATGTGATCATCAATGTATACATCAATGTGATTGTTAACATGAACAGAACATCCAAGTGAATGTCAATTTTAACGTCAATGTGAATGTAAACATCAATGTGACTATTACCTTGAGCATCAACTTCAATGTGAACGTCTATGTGAACGTTAATGTAATTATGAAAGACAATATGTACGTCAACGTCAACCTCAACTTGAACATGATCGTTATTTCCAACGTAAATGTGAACATACATGTCAATGTTAATCTAAACGCCAATGTGGACGTGAATGTGACCGTCAACCTGAACGTGAATATCAACATGAACATGAATGTCAATGTCAATGTAAATGTCAATGTAAATGTCAATGTAAATGTGAATGTGAATGTGAATGTAAACGTGAAGATAAACATAAACATGAACGTTAACTTCAATGTAAACATGAGCATGAATGTCAACGTGAACGTAAACGTTAAAATAAACTTTAATCTAAACGTCAACGAAAATGTGAACGTCAATGTACGTCAAAGTCAACTTGAATATGATCGTCAACGTTAATGTAAATGTGAATGTTAACGTGAACGTCAATGTGAATGTTAATGTCAATGCCAACGTGAGCCTCAACGTCAATATCAAAGTCAATGTTAACGTCAAGGTTAACACAAACGCCATCTTTAACGTCAATGCGAACGTGAATGACAATGTCAGCTTGAATGTATAAATAAATATTAGCATAAACGTGAACGTGAATGTCAATGTTAATGTGAACGTTAATGTAAACATGAACATGAATGTCAATGACAATGTAAACCTAAACGTGAACATGAACGTAAATTTCAATATGAATGTCAATGTAAATGTCAATTCGAACGTCAACATGAATGTGAATAACAACTTGAAAATTTATGTAAATGTCAATGTTAATTTCAACTTCAATATAGACGTAAAAGAAAACTTCAACATCAACATTAACATCAATGTAAGCGTCAACGTGAACATGAAAGGCAATGTCAACGTGAACAAAAATGTTAACATTGATGTCAACATAAAAGTCAATGTGAACGTCAGTATAAACATTAACATAAACATCAACATCAATATCAACATGAAAATCAACGTAAATATGAACGTACATGAACGTGAATGTGAACGTCAACATCAATTTGAACATGAATGCCAAGGTTAAAGTAAACGTCAATATCAATGTCAATGTCAATGTCAACATAAACATCTAAGTCAATGTGAACATCAACATGAAGGTTAGAATTAAAGTGAATGGAAACATCAATTTCATCATCAACGTGAACGTTAACGTCAACATAAATTGAACTTGAACATCAACATAAACATCAGTGTGAATGTTAATATCAATGTCAACATGAACATGAACGTCAACGTCAATGTCAACATAAATGTCAATGTGTATGTAAATATGAATATGAACGTCCACGTGAACGTCAATCTTGTCATAAACGTGAATGTGAACGTCAACATGAACGTCAGTGTCAACATGTATGTAATGTAAACATTAACATGCACATTAATGTCAATGTGAATATGAACGTGAACGTGAATTTCAACGTCAATGTCAATGTTAATGTCAACATAAACGTCAACGTTAACATAAAATAGAATGTAAACGTGAAAGTGAATGTGAAGGTGACTGTCAACGTCAACTTAAACGCCAATGTAAACATCAGCGTGAATGTCAATGTCAACATCAATGTCAACAATAATATGAACGTGAACTTCAACGTGCACCTCAACATAAATGTTAATGTTAATGTCAATGTGAATATCAACATAAACATGAATTGAATGCAAACATGAACGTGATTGTCAATGTTAATGTAAACGTGAATGTGAACATCAACGTGAGCATCAAGCGTCAACATAAACGTGAACATCAATGTGCATGTCAACTTAAATATGAACGTCAATGTTTATGTTAGCATTAATGTCAATTTGAACGTGATTATTTTTGTCAACGTCAGCTTGAACGTGATCTTTATTGTTAACGTAAATGTTAACGTACAAATCAACATCAACATGAACGTTAATATGAACATCAACGTAAATGTCAACATAAGCATGAATTTGAACATCAACTTAAAAATTAATGTGAACGTGACCGTCAACGTGAATGTGAACATCAACGTGATAGTGAACGTCAACGTCAATACTAGCGTGAAATATTAATGTGAATGTGAACATCAATGTCGACATGAAATATTAGCATGAATAGGAACATCAATCTAAACATAGTTTGAATCTCAACGGAAACATCAGTTTGAATGTCAATATCAACGTGAAAGTCAACATTAATTTGAAAGTCAATGTTAATGTCAATGTAAGCCCTAACATGAACGTCAAGATCAACATAAACGTCAATGTCAACATCAATATGAACGTATACAAAACTGTGAACGTGAATGTCAATGTGAACATGAACATCAACATAAACATTAATATCAATGTGTATATTAACTAGAATATTAATATTAATGTCAATGTGAACGTCAATTTCCATGTAAACATCAACTTCAAATTCTACATGATGGTTAAAGTGAACGTGAAAGTGAACTTCAACTTGAACGTCAATGTGAACGTGAATTTGAATGCCAATGTCAACATAAATGTCAGCTTGAATGTCAATTTAAGCATATGGATTAATGTCAATATCAATGTAAACGTGAACATGAATGTAAACATAAACATCAACATGAATGTGAACATAAACGTCAATGTTAACATCAACTTGAACTTAAATGTTCACGTGAACATCAATGTGATGCAAAAGTCAGTGTTAACGTCAACGTGAATGTCAAAATCACCGTGAATGTCAACTTGAACGTCAACGTTAACGTGAATGTCTACAACAACCCTAATAATTGATATGTTATGTAATGTTTAATGTGTTTAGAATGCGTACAATTAGACCGGGTTCACACGGGTTGATGCGCATAGAACAAGACCTATGAACCCTTGTGACAGCCAATCCAACTAACTTGGGGAGTTATTTGAACTAGGAAAGTTTTAGTCCAGCCATGTAGGGTCCCCGAATATGAAGATTTACTCAGATGAGTCTTTATCAAACTTAAAAAGGGGAAATCTTAAGTTTGGAGGATCTAGGGTAAAATGGTCTTTTTCCAGGCTAAGGTTAGTATCGTACTAACCCTAAATATGTAATTATTTGATTAATTAATAAGGTTGAGGAGCATTTTGGGGAGAGAGGGCAAAAAATTGGCATTTGAGTGAAGTCTTGCTCCACCTGGGTTCGAACCTAGGTGAAAGCAATGATTTAAATTGTTTTAATTAAATTTCTATAATTTACTAAATAAATAATTATTACCAGATTTAGGAAAAAGGACAAATCCATTTTTTTTAAAGTTAAGGAGAGTCCTAGTTTCGCTAAGTCCTTAACAAAGCCTAAACTACTTTCACGTTTCACTCTCTCACGTCTATCTCACTTCACAATCATTCTCTCTTATCTCATTCACGTTTTCTCTGCCAAAATAACTTCAAGAATAGAAAAATTGACCAAAATTCTTCACACTTGAAGAACTCACAATGAAAGAAAACAACAAACAGCTAATCAAACATGTTAGGAAAAGAGAGGGTTGTCCGTCGAATTACGGTTGAGGTTTTCTCTGTTGTCAAGGTTTGAACGTCAAAAGGTATGAGTTCTCTTTTCTGTTGGTCCCTTTCCCAAGAGACTCCTTAAGGTTCAGAATATTCAAATCTGAAAACTAGAGTTGTTCCCCGTTGCACGTCCATGTCACTAGCTCCAAATGATTCGTAGGTTGGGTATGTTTGCTAGTAGATATTAGTTGTGTGTTCTGTTTTCGTGATGAATATGTTCATGAATGTGTGTATGAAATCATATGAATAATAACCTATGTGATCCGAAACTATGTGTACGTGTGTACAATGTGAATTGTGACTATGTGCTCTCGGGTTTAAGGCTATAAAATGTAATGTTATGGTTGTATTCTTTCGTGCACAAACTTATGTAAATCGTGATGTTCATATGAAGTGTAATGTGGCTAAATTTAGTGAGAATCTCTTGGCTAAAAAAATCCATGAGACTGCACGTAAAAAGTTCTAAATCAACTATGAAATTTCCCTAATAACTAACGTGGTGATGAAAAGGATACTGAAAAACTACAAAATTTCCAGCTACAGGTTGATGAATTTCGTTTTCATTGAAGTAGTTAAAAATGTTACGAAAATTGACTTAAAACAAGTGAGGTCATGGAGGATTGAACTCATGACATCACCATGTTAAAAGCCAAGAAAATAAGTGAGTTAAAACTTATGTGGTGTGGGGATCCGAACCATGATATTTTCTGGAAAATGGAATTATGAAAATAAGGAATGAGAGGAGTGGGATTCAAAACCACCACCCCTCAATTAAACTAAGAAAATTTAAAAGAAAAATAAAGTGATGTTGTAGGGATTTGATCCCACACCCTCAAGACCAACTCGAAAAATTTCAAGAAAAAAAAATTAAAGAAATGAGTTGTGGGAGTTTGATCCCACAACCTCTTTGTCCAAAGACTTGCAAATGAGAAAGAAAGAAAAATACGAAAGAAAAAAATGAAAGCGTTGGGGCTCGATCTCGGGTCCCAAAGCCGTGTGAACCAAAAAAAATGAAAAATAAGTGTTGTCTAAGGGAGTTGAAATCGGGTTCCCTTGCCAAAATTCTGTATTGATTCATAAGTCATATGTAAATAAATGTTCAAGAGTAATGTTGCCTAAATAGATTGAAACTGAGATCTTGGCACACATACAAGATGCAGAAGTCTTGTATCACAGAATCTTAGGAAGATATGAATTAGATAAATGAACTATGAAGTAATCGAACCTAAGATGTATGTATTGAAATGATGAAATGAACAATAAAATGATGAATCCCTAGAAGGGTTAAGTAAGAGTGTGAAACAAACTAAATGGCCAAGGTCATTGGCATATGATGAAATGAACAATCACGTAATAAGGGGTAAGTAACTATGAAGAGCAAATGTGCTAATGTTAATGAATGTGGTGACAACATCATAAAAGTCTAATGTAAAATATGAGAGCAATCTTAAATGAGCCTAAGTAAATGTTACCAAAACGTACTCACCTATGAAACTGTAAAGCAAATGAAGAGACAAGTCTCTATGAAAACTAAAAAGAAAGTATTGAGAGTAATATATACCTAATACTAATGATGAAATGAGAAATCATCTACTGAGCTATGATGTCCTCATCCTCGAAGCCAACTTCTATGACGTATGAGTCGAATGTAATGGAACTTTATACTGATGTCTAATAGACTAGCTATGAGCGGGGATGCCTTCTTGTTCACCTTAGAGTGGTTTTCTCCTAAGTAGGGGAGTATGGTGAAGGACAATGCTTTTTGGAAGTGAGGTGACCTTAACCTTTCGTAATATGTTTATTCAAGCCTAAACCAAAGATTTCTTGGTAACTTGGTTGTAAAGGAGCATTTTGTGGAAGATAAGTTCCTAACTTTCTCCTTAATGATGTGCATATTTGGTTGAAGTTTTGTTGAAATTGAATTTCATTAACATCTTGCATTTTGTATTTAATGAAGCCACGATTATGTTGTAAAAGATGTTTATATGATATTACCTTGAATATTAGCATGTATATATCATGAATTACCTAGAAATTGCATTTTTGAAGGAAAAAAACCTCAAATAAAAGGAATGCACACTACCAGTTCACTGTGATTTTTTTTTTTTATAAATTTTGATAATTGATTCATTGGTCTAAAATAGTTGTAATGTGGTCACAACTGATTTATATAAGTATGACATTGAATATAAAATGAGATTTTGCTATTTGGAATTAAGCATGTGAATTTTCTAGCATGATGATTTATAGAATGTTTTCTAGTTTCTTGTTATGTTGTAGTTCTCTAAATTAGTGAAATTGATGTGTTCTTCTTGAATATGTGTTATATGTAATTTTTATCAGTTTATAATTGAATCCTTACTCTTGGAAGTGTTCGGAGAGTGACACGTGTTGTTCGAGGACGAATGTTGTCCAAGGGGGGGGAGAATATAAGACCCCGAAATGATTTAGGTAAAGATAGATCCTAACGTAGTTTTAATGCTAATGTAAGGTCTTAATGTTGTCTATAATGTTATATAGAGGAAGTAGCAAAGAGTTTAGGTGCATTGGAAATCAAACGTCAAGGGACGACCAAGACGTTCGACGACTAAGTCACCTAAGTGCCTCATATGTGGTTTTATGTGTTTATGGGTTATTCATGAGATTATATTTTTCTTAAATGGTATTATATGACTTTTAAAGTTATTGTATAAAGTTTTGTGATATTTGGAGGTCAAACGTCCAAGAACGTCGATGATGTTCGAAATGTTTGCCTTGAAACGACCTTCTGTGTGTATGTATGTTTCATCGAGTTTTACGTGTTAGTTTTTTATGAAACTCATGTGGTAGGGCCTAAACTCATAGACAATCGTATTTGGGTTGGAAAAGTACGGTCAAACATCCCCAAGGACCAACTAAGGGTACTTGAGTAAGGACCCAAAACTGTTGCCAAAACAATCCCAGGCAGGCCCTAGACGACGAAAAAGTCGACGGCTCGTGGTCCTGTTGATGCCCCGTCGAAGTGTGTGTTCGTGGATTACTTGTCAATAGGTTAAGAGGGAAGCCTTGGAAGACTACTGTACCACCGATGATGTCCAGTGACGGCCCGTCATGGTGGTGACGCCCCTTCGATGGGCAAGTCGTCTGTGAGGCAGTTTTCTACCAGCTTTCTGTAATGTTATGGGTGAAGTTGGGATTTCACTCCAAGTCTTTCAAAAATAGGAGGACGATGAGTATTCAATGGAGTTTATTATTCAATTATATTGGATTCTTAAAATAAGGTATGGTAGGCCTGCTATCACCTTAGATCCAATTTCAAAGATTATTTTAAATATTTCAAAAATATGAAAAAGTCCAATTTCTACTCTAATTCTTGGGTTCTTTCATAAATTGTTTCCAAATGTTAAGATATGATGTTATTGGATTTTAATTGATGTTTTCCAATAAAATTCTTTATGAACCCGTGATCTAATAAAATTTCTAAATATCACTAAAATATTGGTGAATTTATTATGCTTGGATATTCATGAATTCATGTGTAGATTGTTATGGGCTTTTGATGCATGTGTAGATTATGTATGTATGATGTATATGCTATTCCAATTTGATTAACTGAGTAATGGATATTCCTAGATCTATTATATGCTAAGCTTATTGAATTGATATTGACTTAAGGTTTATGATTTCTAATGCAATTTTCTATGGGCTTTCTAATGATGTATTAATTATATACAATTGATATCTTGGTTGTATTACATTGATAAGTATGTAATTAATTGACCTAGTTTTAATCGATTATCGATATAATTGTATTGAGTTGTTGGTTATGGCCTTGGGTAAGGTCCTTGTAATATCAAATTAGATGATTTAGCCTTGAAATCGAAGTAGTAAGATCGAGTGGGGTATGCTGCCCTAATTTCTTTATTTTGATGTTAATTAGACTTCAATGATGTTGTAATTGTTATGGGCCACATATGGTGGCAGTGTGATGTGTTTTACTTGCAATTGATGTGGCCTTGTCGGTGTTACTTTATGCATTATAATGATCATGGCCTTGTCAGCACTACTTGAAATACTATGATGCTTTGTACAGTTTTTTGATGTGAAATATGAGTATTTCTATATATATGTGAAGGAATATGAAAGAATGTGTTTCTGGTTATATATGTTAGGAAATCATGTAAACTATGACTATGTGCTTCTATGTGTAGTCTTAGGGATGATGTATGGTTGTTCCTAAATGGCTATATGTGTCTATATTAGTTATGCTGTTGATGATATTGTAGTGTGTAGGATGACTTAAAGACGATAATGGTTATTCCTATGTTCTTATAGAATGACTAGTAATATGTATTAAGGTGAAGTATGTGGTGTCTTGTTTTGGTTGACTTGTGTCCCTTACTTGATGCTTATGTGAATATGCGATGTGTTGACTTAGGAACCATAACGGTCTTATACTTGAATAAATGAATATAGGTGAGACCTTGCATGATGATACATAGGTCATTTATGTGAAACCTTGAACCAACTGGTAAGGTTATAAATCCTGAAGTAGTTAGCCGTAATGGTATCCTTGATGTAAGAAGTGATGAACTTAAGGTTGATTGGCTTGAACAGAATCATATCATACCTTAGGAAAGTCGCGATGAGCTTCTTGTCGCCATAGTGAGATATGCCCTTGTGTACCTTGCTTTGGTTGGTTGAATGTAATTGGGTCATGAACAAGATATGTGACCCATTTATATGAACCTTAATGTGAATTACTCTATGAGAACAAAGAACCGAGTGATTATGTTATAGGAAGTAGCTCTACTTGAGATGAGACTAGAGTACAATCTACCTCTACTTGAGAATGAGACTAGAGTACATAAAAACCCTTCATAGTCATTAACCATGTGCCTACATAGGATGTGTCCTAATTCTACCCTTGGCAAGTAGAACACCCTCATTGGAGTAGGTTAGAACTTTTGATTCCATGAGTTGCTAACATGGTCTATGTAGGTTAAGGCCTCTTATTATCATGTGGGATACCTTATAGCATTTGAAAAGTTCTATGAAGTTTAGGTGGTGGTATGGGATGCTATCTAGACATTGCACAATAGTCTTTGAAGATGTTATTTGGAATCCCTAGGTTTTGTATAAGACCATTACTTGAATGTACTTCTGTTATGAATGTCTCTTAATGAACTAATGAATATAATGAATCAACTTAAGGCAGTATGTTAAAATGAGGTAGTACTTATCTAGAGTAATTAAGGGTTGTCTAGTTAAGGTGTGAAGGAGGCATAGGAATGGTCATTTCTTATGTTACCTAGACAAGTCGTAAGAATGACTCTAGTAAGGGAAGTTGGTTGATTATTTAGATATGATATAAGCCTTATGTAATCTTACGGATTATTTAGGTAATCTTGAAGAGGTCACTATGGACGTTATTTTCTTGTCACAACCGGAATCTAGACCCTATACTAGACCGGCGTCGTTGACCTCTCAGAGGTTGCAGATAAGCTTACATACGTCATTCTTACTTCATCTAGGTTAATTTTAGCGGAAAATTTGAACTTTTTGTTTTCTTAATTCATGAAAAACATTTTGAACTTAACATCATAGGCGGTAAAAATCAACCATCTAATATAGAGATAATCAAATGAAAGAAACAATTCATAATTGCATTAAAACTATTTTAGCTAAAACGGCACCAATACAATGTTTTAAATGAAATGGGAAATGAAACACTAGGGGAACAAGATCCACTAGCTAACACATACATATAAGCTAGATAATAAAAGTAGATAGCCTCGAAAGCATGAGGGCCTACCAAGTCTGGATTAAAGCTCCACGTCCGGATAGTTGCAACGTCCACCTATAAGCTCTAGCGTCCACCTGTGCCTCCACCAAAAAATATACAGTTGTATGGAAATAGTACACACTAGTACTAAATATGGGTATATGCAAGCACACACCATAAACATGCATGAGAAAGGATAGCTCTTTCCGAACAACATGATTGTGGAAAGTCAAGTCAATGGACTTGCCCATTTGAGATTAGGAAATTTAGTGACATTTCCAAAATTTTATTAGGAAAGTCACTGAACTTTCAAAATTTAGATTAGGAAAGTCATGCCATGAGAGTAACATGCATCATCATACTTATCATATTGCACACCGCATATAACATCTTATACATAGCACATATCATATAACATATAGCACATAAAATCTTTTATAACACACATTCATATGCCATTATACCTTGGAATCATAGACTTGACATTAAGACTTTCCAAAATGAGGCTTAACATTTGGGACCTCAACTAGGGAGTCTTCATTAGCAAACACAGAGTCTGCTTCATTCATTCATACGTACTTCATTTCATTTTGTTCATAGGCTAGTCTTGACACCAGCTATACGTAGTATGTAGTTTAAGACTTTCATCTGGTTTGCTGTGCAATGACCAAGAATATCCTAGTGTTGTTATTTTAGTCTAGATCACTTATTGATTATCCTATCCTAACACCTCTGGTATCATTCATTTTATTAGGTGCATAACTTGAGTTTGGGTTCATTATTCTTTTGAAACTTTAACATTAACAGACATAGATCATGTGAGAATCATAAAATCTAGTGTCTCCCCCATACCGAAAAGAGGTGGAATCACCGGCCAAAGAGACCCAAAACATGCTAGCGTACATTGGAATTCAACCCCGCCAGATCCCTATATTGGAAGTATAGATTAGAAGACTAGGATATATAAGGATACCCATACCCGGCATGCCGGAAAGTCTCATCTCATGAGAGTTACATGAACCTCCGCCCTTCCCGTAAGAAGGCATCACCGCTCATAGCTAGTCTATTGTTGCTCAGTATAAAGTTCCATTACATTCAACTCATACGTCACGGAAGTTGGCTTTTAGAATGAGGACATCATAGCTCAATAGATGATTTCTCATCTCATCGTTAGTTTTAAGTGTGTTAATATCAATACTTTAATTAGAGTGTTCATAGAGACTGGTCTCTTCATTAAATTTACCCTCTTATAGGTGAGTATGTTTTAGTAACATTTACTTAGGCTCATTTGAGATTGCTCTCATATTTGACATTAACCTCATATCATGTTGTCACCACATTCATTATCATCAACAGATATTCTCTTCATAATTACTCACCCCTTTTCACGTGAATGTTCATTACATAATATGCCAACTAAATTGGACATTTAGTGTGTTTCACACTCTTACTTAACCCTTCTACGGTTTCATCATTTCATTGTTCATTTCATCCTTTGATTGTTCATTTAATCATATTCCAATGCACTTGGCCATTTAGTGTATCTTACACTCGTACTTAACCCTTCTAGGGTTTCATCATTTCATTGCATACATCTTAGGTTCACTTATTTTTAATCGTATCCTATACTTATGGATCTATACATATAAACATGAGGCTTCATTCATATTTTGTTGAGTGACTCATATCTTCCTAATATTATGTAGTACAAGACTTATGTATATTGTATGTATGCCAAGATCTCGATTTCAATCTAAGTAGGTGGCATTATTCTTGAAATTTTAATTCACGAATGATTTATGTGTCAATATGGAAATTTAGGCAAGGGAACCCAAGTTCGAACCCATTGGACAATACTTATATTTTTTCCATGACTTTATTTTTAGTCTTCATGACATTGGGACCCTAGATAGAGCCCTAACATCAAAATTCTATCTATATTTTTCTCCTTGTGTTTTCCTCTTATTTGCCCGAAGGGTTGTGGGATCGAACCCTTACAACCCCTTTTTATTTTTCATTAAAAAATTTTATTGTCTAATTCGCCTAGACCAAGATGTTGAGGGATCAAACCCCACAACCTCTTTTTACTTTGTTCATTATTTCGCTTGAAATTGGGAGATTGTGGGTTCAAACCCCCACAGCCTCCTTATTTTATTTTTAATTTCGCTAGGGCTGTGAAGTTGTGGGTTCGAACCCCCACCGCACTCTTATTTTATTTTCAATTAAAATTGGCTTAGCTTAGCGTTTGGCAGTGAGGTTGTGGGATCGATCCCCCACAGCCTCACTTTATTTTTAATTTAATTTTCCCTACTCTTTTCCAACCTTGAGGTCGTAGGTTCGATTCCCAAGCCTCCCATTTTATTTATTTAAAGTTTTTTCATTCTCCTTACTCGCTTGTACACCCCATTTCAAATCCCCCAAGCCCTATTTCTTTCTTTCTTGCGAAATTAAGGTTCCACATGGGTGAGGTCACAGGTTCGAATCCTTGTGGCCTCACCACTTTAAATTAATTTAACTTTCTAGATTTCCGTTCTATATTTTAGCCTAAACTAAACTAATTTTTTTTGCTGTACGCTTAATCATTTTCTTGACTTACTTTCATCAATATTTCCACTTGAAAACTTGGGAAGATCCATGGATCGTTTAACACTTTTTGCGGTGTGTCTCATGGATTCGTTTAGCTAAATTATTGGCGCTCAAATCAGCCCCACTTCCATTTTTATGAACATCACGATTTACATAGGTTTATGTACATAAAATGACAACCAAAACAATATTAAACTTGAAGCCTTAGATTGACCTCATTCATAGTGGCATTTTTGCACATACACACACTTGCACAAACTTCGAGTACATGGTTGCATTTCATATGATTTCAAATATACAAACGTAATCATTCTCATCATGAAAACATCACATACACCTAAATCGATCATCAATCATACCCAACCTATGATTCATTGGGATCTAGTGAAAGGGGCATGCAAAAGGGGAAACAATCCTAGTTTTTGAATGACTGATACGAACCTTAAGGGATCTCTTGGGAAAGGGACTAAGAGAAAAGAAAACCCATACCTTATTTTGAAGTTCAAAATTTTAATTTTCTGCTTAAAAACTCCACTCATGAACAGGTCTTAGCCTCCTCAATTTTAACTCCACTCTAATGACAACCTCCCTTAGCCTGGTGTGCGATTAATGTTTCTTTTCTTGTGATTTTGTGTGAGTTTTTCAAGTGTTAAAACTTGGTTTATTTTTCTGCTTTTGTATCTTATTTTTTCAGAGAAATATCATGCGAAAGAATGGGACAGATTGACCATGAGAGTTGACATAGATGTGAGAGAGTGCGAGTTTTATTAGGCTTAAGATTCTAGTTTAAGACTTAGTCAAATAAGGTTTTCTTAATTATTAAAATTTTGATTTTTCTTTAATTTTAGTTCAGCTAATGAATAATAACCATTAATTACTTATATTATTTCAATAGCTTAAATAAAAATCACATTGATTCATTGCTTCCACATAGCTTCGAACCCGGGTGAAGCAAGACTTAACTTCAAGAGCTCAATTTCGGCTATCTCTCCCCAAATTTCCCCTCCACCTTATTAATTAAATAATTATTTATATATTTAGGATAATTACAATATTACCCTTAGCCTGAAAAAAAACATTTTACCCCTTGACCCTCCAAACCTAAGATTTCCTCTTTTTATGTCCAATAAAGACTCCTTCGAGTAAATCTTCACATTCGAGAGCCCTACATGGTAGTTATTTTTCTTGGATGTAGCAAGGGTTCCAAAGTCTTGTTCAACGCGCATAAATCCATGCTAACCCTTGTCTAATCATAGGCATTCTTGACACATTAAGTATCACATAGTATATCCATTTTTAGGGTTGTTACACTTCTTGATTTACTTCAGTAAGTCTCTTGATAGTCTTTGTAAAGAGAATGTCATATCACCTATATGCTTATGTGTTAAGTGAGATTGATTTTATTTTAGGAGTCTATAGGATCTCTTATGTGTGTGTGTGTAAGGGAATGTATGGGCGGTTGCTTCACAACACACTCAAGAAAACCTTAGAGTCACCTTTGTAGGAGAATCTCATGTTCTAATATTAATGTCTATTAAGTGTGTATGTAAGTTATTATAAGTAATATTGAGGGTCGTTTAGGCACATATAGATAGGGTGTATGGGCGGTCTCTCTTTCTGTGACTTAAGTAAATCGTAGGATAATTTTGAATGAGAAGATTACAAGCTAAAGGGGGTTTAAAGTGAAGTGAAGGAACTTCACTGTAACAGTGGATTGAGTTCATTGTACAATGAAGTGACTTCACTGTAATGTTTGCTAAAAATAAGACTTTCTGCCTAAATGATTTCTTATGTGTTTTCTAAGTTGTTAAATGTTATTCTTATGCTTAAAATATGATGTTCTAATCACAATTTATGAAAAGCATGCTATTTACTAAATGTCCCTTTTTCATGATTTTTGCATGGCTTCCATACTTAGTACATCTAATGTGCTCACCCCATCTTTTACTTTTTGACTTAAGTGTAGGAAAATGGAATCTTGATGTGCCATGAAGGATGTATATGTTTCTAAGGGTTGAAGATGAGGTATTGGTGAGTCCTTATCGATTCGAGGACAATCGACACATGTTCTTTTATGTCTTAAGTCTTCATTTTATGTCTTGTATGGGATTAATCCAAAAAGTATTGTAAACTCTAATGTCTGGATGGTTCAATGATATGTTGTATAGTTCTAATGTTTTAAATAAAAGTCTTCCGCTTGCGTATTGTTTATGAAAGATTTCTTCGTGTGTGAAGAAAGTTTTGAAATTTTTACTCATTTTAGTTATGCTTATTATGCAATGAATGATACGAGACGCTTAGATGAGACTTCTTGAAGTCTCATTTTCCGTGTGACATCGCAAGGATACTTTCACATCTAGGGTGTACTTATGGGATGTGACATGCATAACATTCAATTTTTATAATCATAAGAGCATAAGAACAACCTCCTAAGGCTTCCATAAAGTCAAACTAGTGCAAGGCATAGGTAGACTCCAATACCCCTACCTAGGATAAGTCAAACCTCTTAAGTCACCCTAGTTAGTGTTCACTTCATTACTTCATTTTACCTTTGAGAATACTTGCCTTAAAAGACATTGACCAAAAGATCTAAGTGTGGAATCGGTGTTGTATAAACTTACACCGATGGAAGGTGGTGTACCGGCCAAATTAGTACCAAACATGAACATAGCATCTAGGTGGATCCACTAGCTAGTATTCCTATGGTGGCAACATAGTTTATGGAGCTTGGGGGGTATCATGTAAAAATCACTCTATCCCCTTTTTGGAATATTTGGCTATCCACCTTGTGAGGACTATGGTTAACCCTACCTTCCCTCCTTGTGAAAGCGGTACCCCTCATTTACAAGTTCACTCGGTGTTAAGGTAGAGTCCCTTTTGAAATGTATTTCTTTATCATTGATAACTTATTTGAGGTCATATGGTCCAATTCCTTGTATATTCATACTAATTATCTCAATAGGAATTTCATGAGAATATCCTTTCATGGCAACCCTCATATGTGCGATTAGCATTTCATCATCGTCATGTCATAATAAAGCACATAGGTACTTCATAACCAACCTTATATCATTTAATCTTAAGCATAATCTCACAATCACATAGTAGAGACATTTCAATTCAATATCATATCAATACCTACTTAGGCCATTCACAAGACATACTTCAATTGAACTACATCATGAATCAAAGGACATGATAATTGAAGTAAAGGTTAGGATCATGAAGACTTAACAAATGTCCTTCAAAATCCATCATCATGGTCTTACCATCAACCTACGAATTACATCCATTAATAGATGTAGTAACATCAATCGATAGTAATTCACACAAGAACTAGGTAAAATGCATCATCACTATCCCATTTAACTTCAATTCATAACATAGGGTTAGGGTAGAAGGGTCAACATGAATTCTTCAAGAATTAGATCAACTCTAACCAACACAATACCCTAATTAATCCATAAATATATTAGAATAGATAAAACCAATCTAATAATCAATATATTCTTCAATTCCCATCAATCATAACCAAGATCCAAGATTTGGGGAATTATGGGAAAGGGACATAACCTATATGAAATTGCATCAATTAACATAAATTAACAAACAATATAAACTTAATTAGTCATATGCATCCACAATTTATCATTCATTTGAAGCTTAGAAAAAAAACCCAGTAGAATAGGAAAATTACATGGAATTGGGTAATTTAGGAAACAACTTTGAAAGGAACTCTTGGGGAAAGGATTCTCAATAGTAAAGAAATCATACATTAATGAAGATTAATCAACTAAATTGAAGTTAAATCCTAGAGAAATTGGTCTTCTTCTTCAAGCTTTCTTGCTTCTTCAATGCAGGAATTTGGGAGAGAGGAAGTAGAGAGAGATGAGAGCTTTTGGGTTTATTTTGGGAATATGGTTTAGGTACTGGACCTTAGGCTATGTATAATCACCCCCTAAAATACCCAAAAACCCCTTTGCTTAAATGGGTTTTTTTTTAAGTAAAAATGCTTAAAATATGATTTCAACAAATTTGGGAGTGGCTCCGCATTGCGAGGCTAGATCCTAATTTTTTTCGAAAAGTAAAGTGACGAAGTGGACCTTATGTAGGCTGAATTTCGTGCAGCATGCCTTTGATTCTTGATTTCACACAGGCTTCTTTGGCAGCCTGCCTACCCATGTAGGGGTCCTTCTCAAGGACCCGTCAGGTGGTCCTTGGGGAGTCGTTATCAAACCTTTAGACCCTCCATACTACATTACACATATTTAAGGTCTTTTTAAAAGTTTTATACTTCATTTAACCCTTCAAAAACTTCACCAAACATAGCAACGTCAAGTAGTTCAATTTAGCTAGTTTTCGAACATCATGGACGTTTCTTGTCGTTTTGATCCTAAACTTCCAAAATGGTTTATAAACATTATTTTAGGCTTAGAAATAGTGTTTTAAAGTTTAGTTCATCATGTGAGGCTCTATAGTCGGTCATGGACTTTCGGAGTATGACATGACATTTCAACCCTAAATATGTTCATCTAGATGTTAGGAACCTCTCCTATCAATTTGAACATCAAATACCATATAAAACATTCAAAGGAACACTAGAACACAAGAGCACACCAAGGAAAACTTTCGACATCTTTGACGTTCTTTGACATTTAACTCCAAACTCAACACACTGCCTTCTAACACTATAATTCACCATTTAAAGACCTTAAAAACTCATGACACAAAATGTCTCTATTTTCACATAGTTCATTTTTAGGGTGTTACATTCTCCCCCACTTGAAAACAATCGTTCTCAATAACACTAAAACACTTCAATCATAATCAAGAGATAAAGGATCAACACTAGTAGATCAAAACCATACCACACCTTATACAATACACATAGATAGGAGGAACATTAACTCCACATAATCAAAAGACCCAAAACACAACAAGAAAGTACCAACAACATATATAACTCATGAGGCAATAAGACTCACATTCTTCATTTCATATTGGAGTAACTTTCTACTCCACATATTATCATGCTCATATACAACATTTCTATTGACCGAAATTCCAACTTCTCATGAAAATGTAATTATTCGAAAAATTCAAATACTTCACTGTAAAGCCTTCTCACTAGTTCACCTTTGCAACTCTTCAGCAATTTATTATGAAGGCATGAAAATATGAGAGACAAAAGATAATAGCACATTTTACCATTAAAACATAACCTCATGAAAGTGTACAATGCAAGGAGAACAGTGAATTTCATTTTCATTTAGACTCTTAAACAATATGCAACATGCTACTATATAATTCTAACTCTCAAGCTTTAATAGAATAGAAGTGAAAAGACAACAATCACAACCAAACTATTCACCATACGTCCCCACATAGAAGGAACCCATCACAACTAAAGAGAGAAAATTATAACATAGCGGCATCCTTATCCGAATTTGCCTTAGCATGGAAAAAAAATAATTACTCTTTGGTGCATCAAAATTTGAAGCATTTGGAGGAACTTGTTTAGCCTCTCTTCCTTTAACCTCAATAGTAGGACAATACCTCACCTTATGACCATCTTTATCACAACCAAAGCAACCATGAGTACCGTCCAGACATTTCCCAAAGTGCTTCTTCCCACAAGTAGAACAAGTAGGATTAACACCATAAGAACTAATACAACTCTCTAGCTTGACCTTAGGAGGACTAGACTCATTTTGATTTGGAGACCTCTTCTTAAACCTATGTTTGTTTTGATCATTGGATCTACCCAACTTCAAATTCCTTGAGATCCGACTAAGATTGGACACTTCAATGGATGTCATTGTGGAGAATGGTCGTAAGACACTCTTCTTTCACAACGTCGATGTCACATCTGAGAATAGCCCCTAGACGTAACCGGCGTCGTCGTCCTTTTTGAGGACTAAGGCTAGCCTCTTAGCTTAAATCATTACATTCATAGATCAAATTTAGTGGAAAATTTAAAACTTTTCATTACATCTACTCTGAAGTTTACATAGACCTCTACATACACATAGTATATATATATCGTGTATACATAGACCATTCATATAGGAAGATGACTTATTCTTCTACTTTTATTGCACATAAGTATATAAAATATACCATAGACTCAAAGTAGTTGTCTCATATAATAACCATTTAATAAAAGCATATCCAATTTGTCCTAGCCCTTATATCAATGAATCGAGATAACATATAGGTCATACAACGTTTAGTATGCAAATGAAAAATAAAGAAACATATGTCATAATACTAAAGTAACATTATAGGCTTGATAGTGGCACCATCCTCGTAAAGTGAAGACCTGCCCTACTTGGATGATTAATAAATACAAGTCTTCTTCAATGTCGTCTCCAAATTCCCTTCGGTGGCTAGAACCTATAATATTGGGGAAAAGGAAGAAATGGGGTTAGTACACCACTTGTACTAATTATGAGACCATATGCACACATTTCATAAAAACATGTTAAAAGGGACATTTCATTAAGTATGCAATTTTCTTAGAAACCTTTATACACATTCAACAACACTACCAAATCACTTAGGAATATTCATTAAGTCATAGGCATGTACATCACAAGACCAATAACATCAAACTAGTCAAAGTCAACATGCATATCATGTAATTAAATACATAGTCAAGTAACTCTATCGTGAAACCATAAATAACCACAAGCATGAATAAGAGTACATCTCATCATAACAAAAGTAAGACAATTACCCATGAACCCTTATCAAGTCAACAAGTGCAATGACTAAGCAAAGCCCCATAACCTTACTCAATCAAGTAACTCAACAAGAATAAAGAACAACATCTCACTTCACATAACATGACATTTAAGAGTACATGGCATCATACTTTAGCAATATAGACCAACACATATTCAGAAGTGAAACCAATCAATGAAATACACAATGTGCATGTTCACCATATACATATCATGTAACATTATAAGCATACTCATACATAAGAACATCCTCCTAAGACTCCCTTCAAGTCTAAATAGTAAAATGTTTAGGGAGAATACCATGCCCCTACCTAGACTAAGATAAACCCCTTAGCTTATCGTAGTTAGAGTTCATTCCTCTAATATATTTTACCTTTATGGAAACATATTTCCCTAACTGACATAGATCACATGAGCTAATGTGGAATCCGATATCAAGAAACCTTACACCGAAATAAGGCGGACTAATTGCCAAGGTAGTACAAAAACATGAACATAGCAACTCCGTGGATCCACTAGCTAATATTCCTATGAAGGCAACATGAACATAGTTGGGACTGTTACATCTGGGTTTACCCCCTAGATTTAACTGGAGGCGGCGTCCTTTATAAGGACTAAGACTAGCCTCTCAGTCTCATATTATTACATTCATAGGTTGAATTTGCAGAAATATTTAAAACTTTCATTATAACTACATGGAGGTTTGCATAGACCTTTACGTACACATAATATATAGTCGTATCGAGTGTTCATAGACCCTTCGTATAGGAAGGATACATAGCCTTATACTTTTGTTGTGCATGCATATATATAAAATATAAAAAGAGTACTAATTATTGTCTCATCTCATAACATCTAAACGATTATCACCGTATGAGCACACCCCTTACATCAATCCAACAAGACCACATATAGGCGATACAAAAATATAGTACTCAATTGAAAATGAAAAAAATGAAAGTCTTTAAGCTCATAACAAGTACGTAATTTAGATAGTTTCATTGACCTCGAACAATTAGGACCTACCAAACTTTGATGAAATGAAGAATCCAAGCCTTCAACAATATCGTCTTCCAAACTCTTAAAAGATCGGAACCTAAAATGTTTGGGAAAAGGGAAGAAAATGGGGTTAGTACTCCATATGTACTAAGTATGAGACCTTATGCACATATAAAAGCAACACATGCTAAAAAAAGGGAATTTTAGTCAACACATGCCATTTTACCCCTTTAGGAACCTAATGCAAAGACAAGTAAGTCATATCAATACACCAAACATGCTTACTAATTCAGCAAGTAATACATATTCCAACATGCTTGAAACCATGATTAAATACAACCCTATCATCAAGGAGTAACATCACAAGAATGAATAAGAGTCAATTATATCATAATAAGCAAGAAAACTACTTATGAACCCTTATCAAGTCAACAAGTGCAATAACCAAGAAATCCCCATAACCTTATTCAAGTAGGTATCCTCAACAAGAAACCATGACCGATGTCCAACTTTACATAACATAACATTTAGGTTTACATTTCATCATATATTAACATTATAACCCAAGGCATACTCAAAGTGAACTAATCAACATATAGTATCAACAATGAGCCAAAGTCATCATATACATATCATATATCATCATAACATAAACATATGTAAGAACCTCCTCCTAAGACTCCCCTCAAGTCTAACTAGTGCAATGTTTAGGTAGAGTCACATACCCCTACCTATACATCCAAGTTATAGTTTAAGTCATTTAATTCATTTTACCTTTTGGGAAAATCTTACTCTAACTGACATAGACCACATGAGCTAGAGTGGAATCTGGTGTCATAAAACCCTACACTGAAAGAAGGCAGACTACTATCCAAGGTAGTACCAAAACATGAAACATAGAAACCACGTGAATCCATTATCTAGTATTCCTATGGGGGCAACATATTTCAAGAACTAGGAGATATAGTTGGGACCCTCTTTATGTGCCATGCGTTATAGTCTCCAATATCAAGAGTAACGTAGTGTTCCTACCTTCCCAGTGTGTAAAGGGACACTTCTCAATCTAGTTCACTCCGTGCTAAGCTAGAGTCCTTTTTGAAATGCCTGTAAGCCTTTAATTTTCAATCATATCTTAGTTTAGGTTATAGGATCTATCCCTTGTATAATCATCATCATCAGTAACTGAATAAGAATTGTATGACTATAAGTCCTGTCATCACAATTCATATAAGTGAGGTTAACACATTAGCATTTCATATCATATCAAGGCACATTGATAGTTTTCACCATCTTTATATCAGATACACCTTAATCAACCTCACAACATAGTCAAGACATTTCTATTCAACATCATACAACCCTATCATCCTAGTTTAAGGCATAATATAATGAAACATAAATAATTAACCATAACTAACCACAATATAAAGTAAAGATATAGATTCTAGGACTTACCAAGTCTTCCTCGTTGTTCATTATCAAGGTATTACCATCAACCCATAACTCAACTCAACTAGGGAGTAACATCATCACACAATTATAACCATTAAGATAACAAGTCCAATTGCATATCTATAACATGATTAAACACTAGATAATAGCTTAAGACAAGATACATATGTTAATTTTACCATATACTTCATAACCTAAATCACATCTCAAGAAACTAGCATGATAGGCCTATAATTTATATTAATTTATTCAAAATAGTAACATAGGATTGTAATCTAATGTAACAACCCTAAAAAAGGCTATGATAAATAATGCTTAATGTGTCTAGAATGCCTATGATTATTATTTAGTTAATAAGGTGGAGGGCATTTTTGCGAGAGACCACCGAAAATTGGCTCTTAGAGTGAAGTCTTGCTACACCCTGGTTTGAACCTTGGTGGAAGCGATGATTGAATTATTATTTTTATTTAAGTTGGTAAATATATGTAATTTATTAGTATTTGTTATTTATGGTCTGATTTAAAATAAAAGGGAAATCTGATTTTTTATATATTTAATTAAACCCTATTCGACTAGGCCCTAAAATAGACTCCTAAGCCTAAGATAACTCTCTCCTCTCACGTCTATCTCTCATTTTTACGATCAAACCAACTCTCATTCACATTCTCTCTGCCAAATAACATACAAGAACATAAGATAATCAAAAATTCTTCACACTTGAAGAACTCACAATGAAAATTTCATACAATCAACTAATCAAAAACGTTTGGCAAAGGAAGGAGATTTTCCATCAAAAGTTTAGTGTTGAAACTTGGATTTGGACATGAGTGTTGGAGCAAGTGTGGGAAGAAACTTCAAGATTTGAACGTCATAAAAGTTATGGGTTCTCTTCTCTCTTGGTCCCTTTCCCAAGAGACCCCTTAAGGTTCAGTATATTCAGTCCGAAAACTAGGGTTGTTTCCCCGTTGCATGTTCCTGTTTCTAGCTCCCATTGAATCATAGGTTGGTTATGTTTGCTGGTACAAAACTAAGGATAAAATGTGTTTTCATGAGTCTTATGTTTTTATTAGTATGTCTGGAATTATGTGACTGATGTTGATGTTTTCCAAAAATGTAACTAAGTGTGTTTGTGTGTGTGGCCGTGGCTAATGGTCACGGTTTAGGAATTGAAATGGTATGTTAGTTCTTTGTATTTCATGTACACATGTTTATGTAAATCGTGATGTTCATATGAGATGAAATGTGGCTGATTTAAGTAATAATCTCTTGGCTAAACGAATCCATGAAAATGCATCTAAAATGTTCTAAATGCACTATGAAACTACCCTAAGGACTAACGTGTAATGGAATGAAATAGAAGCTGAAAATGTAACTCAAAATTCCAGCACTTTGAGGATTAATTTCAGCCAAGTTAAATTGTTTAAAATATCATAAAAAGTGAGGAGAAACAAGTGAGGTCACTAAGGGTGGAATCTGTGACCTCACCACGTTAAGAGTTGTGAAAATAAAGAAGAGAAAAACAATGTGGTAAGGGGAATCTAACCGTGCTTTAGGCTAAACAAAATGTATCAAAATAACAAATGAGAGGAGTGGGATTTGAACCCACAACCTCCCAGTCAAGCTTTAGGAAAAATGAAAAGAAAATAAGTGTGAGGCGTGGGAATCGAACCCACGACCTCTAGGGAGAAAAGGAGAATTAAAAGAAAAATAAAGTGAGGTTATGGGGGTTCGATCCCATAACCTTATGGTAAACAAGAAAAAAGTCAAGAAAAAGGAATTAAAATAAAAGGGGTTGTAGGGGTTCGATCTCACAACCCCGTCGGCCAAGAAAGAGAAAATTTTAAGAAAAGAAATTAAAAGGAAATGAACGTGTTGGGGCTTGATCTTAGGTCCCTAGTCGTATGGACCAAAATAAAATGAATGAAAATGTAAGTTTTGTCCAAGGGATTCGAAACCAGATTCCCTTGCCCAAATTGCGTATTGATACTTAAGTCATACATGAATTAAATGTTCAAGAATAATGTTGCCTACATAGATCGGAATCAAGATCTTGGCATACATACAAGATGAATAATTCTTGTGCCACATAATCTTATGAAGATACGAATCACTTAAAAGAATTGTGATTGAAGCCTCATGGCTTGTATGTATAGACCCATAAGTCTAGAATATGTTAGAGATAAGTGAACTAAGATGTATGTAATGAAATGATTATATGAACAACGAAATGATGAAACCCTAGAAGGGTTGAATAAGATTGTGAAACACACTAAATGGACAAGTGCATTGACATATGATGAAATGAACATTCACGTAAAAAGGGGTGAGTAATTATGAAGAGCAAATATGCTAATGCGAATGATTGTGGTGACAACATGATATGAAGGGCTAATGTAAAAGATGAGAGTAATCTCAAATGAGCCTAAGTAAATATTACCAAAACGTACTCACCTATGAGAGTGTAATGTTAATGAAGAGACGAGTCTCTATGAACACTCTAATGAAAATATTGAGATTAACACACTTAATACTAATGATGAGATGAGAAATAATCTATTGAGCTATGATGTCCTCACACTAGAAGCCAGCTTCCATGACTTATGAGTTGAATGTAATGGAACTTTACACAGAGCACCGAAATACTAGCTATGAGTGGTGATGCCTTCTTTCGGGAAAGGCAAAGGTTCACTTTACTCTCATTAGATGAGATTGTTCGGCATGTCGGTATTGTTTTTCTTATATCTCCTAGTCTTCGAAATAATAGTGCCAATGTAGGGACTTGGCGGGGTTCAATTCCCATATACTCTAGCATGCTTTGGGTCACTTTGGCCCGTGATTCCACCTCTTTTCGGTATGGGGGCGACACAGGATTTCATGATGCTCACACGATCTATGTCGGTTTAAGTTAAAGTTTCAAAAGAATGAATGAGTCCAGCCTCAAATGATGTTTATAATGAAATGAATGATACCAAAGGTGTTAGGATATGATAATAATGAGGTGAGCTAGACTTAAGTAATGACACTAGGTCATTCTTGATCATTGCACAGCGAACCTGATGAAAGTCTTAAACTACATCTTAGGTATAGCTAATGTATACACTAGCTTATGAATGTATGAAGTGAAGTACGATGAATGAATAAAGCAGACTTTGTATTTGCTACAGAAGGATCCCTAGTTCAGGTCCTATATGATGAGCCATCATTTTAGGGAAGTCTTGATGTCAAGTCCATGATGCCAAAGTCTTATGGTGTATGAATGAATGATATGAAATATGTTATGTGATATATGTAATATGTTATGTGCTATATGCAATATGTTATGTGTTATGTGTAAAACATTATGTACTGTGTGCAATATGATATGTATGATGATGCATGTTACTCTCATGACATGAATTTCCTATTTTGAATTTGGCAAGTCCACTGACTTTCCTAATCCAAATTTGGCAAGTCTACTGGCTTGACTTTCCATAAATCATGTTGTTATGAAAGAGCTATTCTTACTCATGCATGCCATTCGTGTGTTCTTCCATATACTCATACTTATTACAAGTGTGTACTAATCCCATACAACTCTATATTTATAGGTGCACGCACAGGTGGACGCTAAAGCTGACAGGTTGGCGTTGCAGCTATCCGGACGTGGAGCTTTCATCAGGACATGGTAGTCCCTCGTGCTTTCGAGGATGTCTATCGTTATTATCTAGCTTAGATGTAGGCTTTAGCTAATGGAGCATGTTCCACTAGTGTTTGTTTCCACTTTAATTTTAGACTTTGTATTGGTTTCGTTTTGGCAATAATATGTTTAATACAATTCTGATCTATTCCTTTCATTTGATTATATCTATATTATATGGTTTATTTGTGAACGCCTATTATGTTAAGTTTATAATGTTTAGCATGAAATAAGAAAACAAAAAACTCAAATTTTCCGCTAAAATTAACCTAGATGAAGTAAGAATGACGTATTTAGGCTTGTTTGCAACCGCTGAAAGGACAATGACACCAGTCTTGGCTGGGTTCTAGACTCCGGTCGTGACATCTAATCAATAACCAAGTCAAATGAATGATCACAATACAATATAAGTCAAGATCATAATCTAGGGTTAGGGATTAAGGATCATGTTCTTCAATTTAGACCAAATCATCAACAATTACCATAAACAAATTCAATTACATGTTAATCGGTTTAATAAAGCCTAAATAAATCATCAACAACACAATTCATAACTTCAATTTTGTAATTGGAGGAAACTCATAAGGAAAATCGACTTTTGAAATCCATTTTGAAGTAACCCTTTGAGGGAAGAGTCTCAAAGGTGAATTAGATCTCATACCTTAACATTTGACAACAATTTGATGGTGAATCCTTCCCTTTCAAGCCCCCAAACACTTATCCTTGCTAATCTTCAATGGTTAGTTCAAGTAGAGAGAGAAAGAAGAGAGAAGGAAGAGAGTTTCTATTTGAAAATTTTCTTATATTAATGAGGGTTGGAAGTATTTATATTGGGTCTTAAATTAACTTAATTATACTCGGTTAAACCCTAATTAAACCAACTAAACCCCTATTTAATTAAATGAGACCATCTTAAATTAATCTGAAAACTCGACCATCACATACGAGACCCCGAATGACGAGCATTCTGTGAGGTGACGAACCCTTCCCCTCTCGTCCTGCAATCCATAGATGAATTCAGAAACTGTTAAGGCGAGGGGATTCCTTATAAGGGCTAAGTATGTAGCAACGGTGGCATCGACGTCCCGTTTATCCACACACGGCGTGTCACTTGCACCATTGATGCACACTGCCAGGCACTGTGTCTTCAAACGCTAGGGTCCTCCTCAAGGGCCCTTGATTGGTCCTTGGGGAGTCGTACCCTGATGTTTCGACCATGAAATAACTCCAACACCTAATTACCACATTTTCCCAATTTTCATACATTTTTGACTCCTAAAGGTTAGTAAAATAGGCTAAGGCACACTAACATCCCTTTTAACAAACTTCCCGATGACGTTTTGGTTCTTAAACATTCTAAATGACCTATATTCATTTATAATGGACTTAAAAACAGTAATTACACCTTATAACACCTACGTTAGGCTTTACGACACATCTTGAATTTTCAATGTGTTATAGGGACCCTCTTTATGCTACATGCATTATAGTCTACAATCTCAAGAGTACATTAGTGATCCTACCTTCCCTCCCTATGTACGAAAGGATACTCATCACTCTAGTTCAGGCGGTGCTAAGCTACTGTCCCTTTTGAAATGTCTTTAATGTCTTTATTAATCATCGTAACTTATTGTAGGTCATAGGGTCTAACCCTTTTATAAAGATCATCATCATGATAGCTCAATAAAAATTGTATATGTATTTTCCTTTTATTAGAATTCATATAAGTGAGTTTAGCACACTAACATTTTCATATCATGATTAGGCACATTGATAAATCATTCACCATCCTTATAACATTTACATCTTAAGCCGACACCTCACAAATCATAGTCAAAAAGTTAAATTAAACATCATACCATGCTAACAACCCTATTAAAAGGCATACTCCAATACAACATCATGACTTAATCACAATTAACCGTAAATTTAAAGTAAAGGATACGGATCACAAGACTTACCAAGTCTCCTTCATAACCCATTATCAAGGTCTTACCATCAATCCTTAAATCAATCCAATTGGGTTATAACATCATTATAATTCAATGACCAACATGCTACCACGACTAAAAGAGTCACTACATCATAATTCAATACTAGTTCATAGGTTACGACAAGATACTTAGGTCAATTCACAACATACTTCATAACCTAGATCAACTTCTCAAGAATTATCATGAAAGGACTATAAATCATCCTGATTCGTTCATGATTAGTGTAAAAACATCATCTAGTAGTAATTCAACCAATAACCAAGTCAATTCAACTAATATAATATAATTCATATCAACATCATAACATAGGGTTAAGGGGTAAAGGTCACCTTATACAAACTAGACCAAACAATTAAAATATATCACAATTAAGTTATAATACATGTTAATATATTCATAAAATCCAAAATAAATAATTAAAAAAATAAATTTATAACATAATTTTCTAGATTGGATGAAACACACTTAAAAATCAACTTTGGAAATCAATTTGATGGAACCCTTTGAGGAAACAGGTATCAAAGGTGAAAGAGATCACATACCTTTCTTATTGATGAATATTTATGGTGAAACCTGATTCTTTCCAGCCCTTAAAACCTCCTTTAGCTTGATCTTTAATTGAGTTCTTCAGCACTGAGACAAAGAAGAGAGAAGGAGGAGAGTTTGGGTTTGTGAGTTATGAGAGTTTAGTTAGTATTAATTAGGTTAGGACTTTATATAGGGTGTTAATTAATTTAGTTAGACCTCCGTAATCCCCCAACTAATTAACTAATCCTTTTATTAATTAATTGTAACAAACTTAAAACGTGCAGCAAATCTCAACCCTCACAGACGAGGACCTCGACTTATGGTCCGTTTGTGAATCGACGACTTGCCCCCCCCCCTGCTGCACATCCGTAGATAAGTTCAGAACTTTGCAAAATGACCTTTCCAAGATTTTTGTTATGTGTCCATCGACGAGTGGCATCGACGCCCCATCGATTCACCAACGGCCCATCTATCGCATTTGTGGTGACACTGTCTCTTGACAACTTTTGCCAACTCTTGCAAGGGTCCTTCTCAAGGGCCCTTGGTTAGTCCTTGGGGATTCGTACCCGGAAATTTAGACCATGGATCAAATTAAAATACATGTTAGACACCCTTCCACCAATTTCATCATTTTCTGACTTCTACATGCTAGTCAAATAGGTTGAGGCACGCTAGTACCTCCTTGAACTAATTTCCGGATGTCATTGACGTTCTTGGACGTTTTGGTTTCTAGAATCCCTAAATGACTTATATTCATTAAAATGGACATTACACAGTGTCTAAATCGTTTGACACTTATGTTAGTCTCTAGACATGTTTTGAATTTTAAAAGTGTTGCATTATCCCCCCCCCCCCTCTTAAGAACATTCGTCCCCGATTGACACTTAAAATATTTTGAAGGATGGAATAGACTCAAGACTAGCATCCCATCCAACAAAAATAGATAACAATATCAACCATATCATTTACACAAGGCAATTCAAAAAGTTTCAATTACCACACATAAGGCTCAATATTACGTGATGAGGAATATCCTTCTCACAACAAAAAGAGTTCAACATAGCATTTATGAGTAAATTATGACAAATTTCAACTTATCAAAATGTTACATATCGTTTAATAAAGACTCACCATATAAAAATGATCAACATGACTCAAAACAACAAGAATTGCAAATTTTAAATTCAGAAATGCACATTTTGCAAATCTTCACCAAAAATCAAGAAAATTCAATTCTTAATCATTATTTTCATTATTAATAGAAATAACTAACCTTAATTTTCAAATATATGAGGGTAATGGGACTTCATATCGGACTCGGCCTCCCATGTTGCACCCTCAAGTAGGTGATTCTTCCATAACACCTTTACGAAAGCCACCTCTTTATTCCTTAACTTCTTTACTTGCCTATCAAGTATTTGAACCGGAACTTCCTCATAAGAGAGGTTATCCTTGACATTTCTTTACTTGTGTATCAAGTATTTGAACCAGAACTTCCTCATAAGAGAGATTATCCTTGACATCAAGACCTTCAATAGTAAGAATAGACTGGGATCACCGATAAACTTCTTTAGCATGGAAAGATGGAAAATTGGATGAACTAAAGCCAATTCACCAGGCAACCTTAACTCATAAATAACCTTACAAACCCTTTGAAAGATTTCATAGGGACCCACATAACGAGGACTAACTTTCCCTATCTTGCAAAATCTAACCACCCCTTTCATAGGTGAAATTTTCAAACACACCTTATCACCTTCTTGAAACTCTAAAACCCTTCTCCTATGATCAGCATAAGAATTTTGCTGACTATAGGCCATTTTGTAACTGGTTTCTTATGATATGTACCTTATCCAAAGTCTTATAAGTCAATTAGGGACCAAGAAGCGAAGGCTCACCCACTTCAAACCATCCAATAGGATACGTACACCACCTACCATACAAGGCTTCATAAGGGTCCATGGATATGGATTAATGAAAATTATTATTATAAGAAAACTCCACCAAAGATAAATGCTTATCTCAATTTCCCTTGAAATCAATAATACAAGATCTAAGGATATTCTCAACGGTTTGAATAGTATGCTCCGCTTGACCATCTGTATCACATCCGGGAATACCCCCTAGACGTAATCGGTGTCGTATTCCTCTTTGAGGACTAAGAATATCTTCTTAGCTTACATCATTACATGCATAAGTAAAATTTAGCGGAAAATATAAAAGTTCTCATTACTTGTACTTAGAGGTTTACACAGACCTCTACATACACATAGTATATATAAAGAGAGAAAGTATACATAGACCCTTCGTATAGGAAGATTACTCAGTCTTCTACTTTTATTGCACATAGATATATAGAATATAACATAACATAGTAGTAATAGTTGTCTCATCTCATAAACATCTAATAAGAGTGTAAAAACTTGGGTGTAAGACCCCAAAAATGAGTTAGGGTGTCTAGAGCCTCAAAAGTTCCTATAAGCTTTTTAACATGTTAATCATGTTTTTGAAAGTATGATTGTGGAACACCCCGTAGCCAAAATAGACCAAAAATGAGCTTATCAGAAAAAAATCGGCAGGTTCTACTAACGGTGGCATCGATGGACAATAGGCTGAACAACGATTCGTCGTGCACAACTATCGATGGGATCAAAAACTCCCAAAAATTTCAGCCTAAAAAAGTTGATTAAGTATTGGACGATGGACAGACTTACGGTCCGTAGGTCAAATGATGGTCTGTAGTCTGTGACCATCAATCAAGACTCCCTTCAACCACTATTTGTCAAGAGCTACGGATGACCATCACGGTCTGTAGGTTGACCTACGGTCCATACGTCTGACGGTAGGTGGAAAATTTGTAGACAATTAAGGGAAAATGCAGTTGAAAAATGATCATAACTATTAGCACAAAATGAATTAGGTCTCCCATGACATACCCGCAGATAGATAATTGAATTATCTTTCCATAACCACTAACCTTGCAAAAATCAGACATCCATGTAAAATGTTATGCCCATTTTAGTGAAGTCCTATCGAACACGCCCTCACGATGGACCCAAAGACGGGGCGTCAGGCAGACGACTGACCGTCAGTCATGGCCGTCAATTGGCCTGACAGCAACTTTCCCAAGGGTCTTTCTGACCTTTCCCACTATGTTTAAACCCTAAGTTATGTCGTCTTGACCCTAAATCACAAGATTTTTGTTAGTTTAATCCTAGAAACATAATTGAAACATATTCAAGTCAAATCATTAAATCAAAACATAGAAAATTAGAAGCAAGAGAGGAGAAAAAGCTCAAGAACCCTAGTTCAAGAAAGCCACAAGCTTCAGCAGTTCCAGCCCCGAAATATAAGTATTTTTCCATGGATTTCATCACCATGTATGTGGGATTTCACTAGGGGATTCCTTTCACCCATTGGGTTTCTAGCTTTTAGTCAGATTCTTGATTCCCATATCATGCTTAGACCTAAGATTTCTAGAACTTTGATAGAACTTCATGAATTTACTAAATATATATATTTCAAATCAGATTATCATGTTATTACTCAGATTATCGCATGAATTTAAGAACACTAGCTTTGTATTTCATTAGTTCTTGAATTACACATGGTAGGTCAGATATTTCAGACACTTCAAATATACATGCCTCAGTTATAAATGCATAATTACCAGATTAATTATTGCATTCTCAGTTCCCATGTTCAGTTTCGAGCTATCCACTATTTATAGAAACTCAGACATAATCAGTTAATTTACAAAATTAATTGGGATTAGCATAATACAGAGTTTGACTAGGGTTTAGCGTTACCCAATAGTCCCAGAACTACTAGAAAATTAGGTTGTAAGTCCCCTCTGTACGCAATCAGTTTTATGATCACTCCAATATGCCTTTATACCTATGGTAGGGTATATTGGGTCCTCGTGGTGGGGCGTATACATCGAAATTCACATTTATCTCATGTGGTTTAATCATTGGTTATTAGTAACTCCCACATATTTTTCAAACTCTCTATAATGATCAGTTATCATATATTCAATATTCAGTTTCAGCATGTGATAAATTGGTCATTGCATCAAGTTAGCTCATAATTCAGTTTATCAAGTCAGATTTATATATTTGCTTTTAAGCTTGTTCAGATATGTTTTATTTAAACTTTACTCTATCCTACATACTCAGTAACTTCAAGAATTGATTCATATATGTGCTACATCTTCTTGTGATGTAGGTTCAGGTTCTCAGCATCCAGATCACGCATAGATCAATTTTCAATATCCATTTCAGCAGATTCAGTGGTGAGTCCTCATTCTCCGAGGACAACAGTCACGAGTGTCATTTCAGTCTTTAGTCATTTAGTTTTAGTTTTTGCTACATTTAGATGGGGCTTGTCCTAGTATTTCTTGTCCAGTTTAGAGGCTTATTTCAAACATAGTTAGTTTCAGCTCAGTTTGAGTTAGTAACTTCATTGTATTAAACTCCGTGGATCCACTAGCTAATATTCCTATGAAGGCAACATGAACATAGTTGGGACTGTTACATCTGGGTTTACCCCCTAGATGTAACTGGAGGCGGCGTCCTTTATAAGGACTAAGACTAGCCTCTCAGTCTCATATTATTACATTCATAGGTTGAATTTGCAGAAATATTTAAAACTTTCATTATAACTACATGGAGGTTTGCATAGACCTTTACGTACACATAATATATAGTCGTATCGAGTGTTCATAGACCCTTCGTATAGGAAGGATACATAGCCTTATACTTTTGTTGTGCATGCATATATATAAAATATAAAATGAGTACTAATTATTGTCTCATCTCATAACATCTAAACGATTATCACCGTATGAGCACACCCCTTACATCAATCCAACAAGACCACATATAGGCGATACAAAAATATAGTACTCAATTGAAAATGAAAAAAATGAAAGTCTTTAAGCTCATAACAAGTACGTAATTTAGATAGTTTAATTGACCTCGAACAATTAGGACCTACCAAACTTTGATGAAATAAAGAGTCCAAGCCTTCAACAATATCGTCTTCCAAACTCTTAAAAGATCGGAACCTAAAATGTTTGGGAAAAGGGAAGAAAATGGGGTTAGTACTCCATATGTACTAAGTATGAGACCTTATGCACATATAAAAGCAACACATGCTAAAAAAAGGGAATTTTAGTCAACACATGCCATTTTACCCCTTTAGGAACCTAATGCAAAGACAAGTAAGTCATATCAATACACCAAACATGCTTACTAATTCAGCAAGTAATACATATTCCAACATGCTTGAAACCATGATTAAATACAACCCTATCATCAAGGAGTAACATCACAAGAATGAATAAGAGTCAATTATATCATAATAAGCAAGAAAACTACTTATGAACCCTTATCAAGTCAACAAGTGCAATAACCAAGAAATCCCCATAACCTTATTCAAGTAGGTATCCTCAACAAGAAACCATGACCGATGTCCAACTTTACATAACATAACATTTAGGTTTACATTTCATCATATATTAACATTATAACCCAAGGCATACTCAAAGTGAACTAATCAACATATAGTATCAACAATGTGCCAAAGTCATCATATACATATCATATATCATCATAACATAAACATATGTAAGAACCTCCTACTAAGACTCCCCTCAAGTCTAACTAGTGCAATGTTTAGGTAGAGTCACATACCCCTACCTATACATCCAAGTTATAGTTTAAGTCATTTAATTCATTTTACCTTTTGGGAAAATCTTACTCTAACTGACATAGACCACATGAGCTAGAGTGGAATCCGGTGTCATAAAACCCTACACCGAAAGAAGGCAGACTACTATCCAAGGTAGTACCAAAACATGAAACATAGAAACCACGTGAATCCATTATCTAGTATTCCTATGGGGGCAACATATTTCAAGAACTAGGAGATATAGTTGGGACCCTCTTTATGTGCCATGCGTTATAGTCTCCAATATCAAGAGTAACGTAGTGTTCCTACCTTCCCAGTGTGTAAAGGGACACTTCTCAATCTAGTTCACTCCGTGCTAAGCTAGAGTCCTTTTTGAAATGCCTGTAAGCCTTTAATTTTCAATCATATCTTAGTTTAGGTTATAGGATCTATCCCTTGTATAATCATCATCATCAGTAACTGAATAAGAATTGTATGACTATAAGTCCTGTCATCACAATTCATATAAGTGAGGTTAACACATTAGCATTTCATATCATATCAAGGCACATTGATAGTTTTCACCATCTTTATATCAGATACACCTTAATCAACCTCACAACATAGTCAAGACATTTCTATTCAACATCATACAACCCTATCATCCTAGTTTAAGGCATATTATAATGAAACATAAATAATTAACCATAACTAACCACAATATAAAGTAAAGATATAGATTCTAGGACTTACCAAGTCTTCCTCGTTGTTCATTATCAAGGTATTACCATCAACCCATAACTCAACTCAACTAGGGAGTAACATCATCACACAATTATAACCATTAAGATAACAAGTCCAATTGCATATCTATAACATGATTAAACACTAGATAATAGCTTAAGACAAGATACATATGTTAATTTTACCATATACTTCATAACCTAAATCACATCTCAAGAAACTAGCATGATAGGCCTATAATTTATATTAATTTATTCAAAATAGTAACATAGGATTGTAATCTAATGTAACAACCCTAAAAAAGGCTATGATAAATAATGCTTAATGTGTCTAGAATGCCTATGATTATTATTTAGTTAATAAGGTGGAGGGCATTTTTGCGAGAGACCACCGAAAATTGGCTCTTAGAGTGAAGTCTTGCTACACCCTGGTTTGAACCTTGGTGGAAGCGATGATTGAATTATTATTTTTATTTAAGTTGGTAAATATATGTAATTTATTAGTATTTGTTATTTATGGTCTGATTTAAAATAAAAGGGAAATCTGATTTTTTATATATTTAATTAAACCCTATTCGACTAGGCCCTAAAATAGACTCCTAAGCCTAAGATAACTCTCTCCTCTCACGTCTATCTCTCATTTTTACGATCAAACCAACTCTCATTCACATTCTCTCTGCCAAATAACATACAAGAACATAAGATAATCAAAAATTCTTCACACTTGAAGAACTCACAATGAAAATTTCATACAATCAACTAATCAAAAACGTTTGGCAAAGGAAGGAGATTTTCCATCAAAAGTTTAGTGTTGAAACTAGGATTTGGACATGAGTGTTGGAGCAAGTGTGGGAAGAAACTTCAAGATTTGAACGTCATAAAAGTTATGGGTTCTCTTCTCTCTTGGTCCCTTTCCCAAGAGACCCCTTAAGGTTCAGTATATTCAGTCCGAAAACTAGGGTTGTTTCCCCGTTGCATGTCCCTGTTTCTAGCTCCCATTGAATCATAGGTTGGTTATGTTTGCTGGTTCAAAACTAAGGATAAAATGTGTTTTCATGAGTCTTATGTTTTTATTAGTATGTCTGGAATTATGTGACTGATGTTGATGTTTTCCAAAAATGTAACTAAGTGTGTTTGTGTGTGTGGCCGTGGCTAATGGTCACGGTTTAGGAATTGAAATGGTATGTTAGTTCTTTGTATTTCATGTACACATGTTTATGTAAATCGTGATGTTCATATGAGATGAAATGTGGCTGATTTAAGTAATAATCTCTTGGCTAAACGAATCCATGAAAATGCATCTAAAATGTTCTAAATGCACTATGAAACTACCCTAAGGACTAACGTGTAATGGAATGAAATAGAAGCTGAAAATGTAACTCAAAATTCCAGCACTTTGAGGATTAATTTCAGCCAAGTTAAATTGTTTAAAATATCATAAAAAGTGAGGAGAAACAAGTGAGGTCACTAAGGGTGGAATCTGTGACCTCACCACGTTAAGAGTTGTGAAAATAAAGAAGAGAAAAACAATGTGGTAAGGGGAATCTAACCGTGCTTTAGGCTAAACAAAATGTATCAAAATAACAAATGAGAGGAGTGGGATTTGAACCCACAACCTCCCAGTCAAGCTTTAGGAAAAATGAAAAGAAAATAAGTGTGAGGCGTGGGAATCGAACCCACGACCTCTAGGGAGAAAAGGAGAATTAAAAGAAAAATAAAGTGAGGTTGTGGGGGTTCGATCCCATAACCTTATGGTAAACAAGAAAAAAGTCAAGAAAAAGGAATTAAAATAAAAGGGGTTGTAGGGGTTCGATCTCACAACCCCGTCGGCCAAGAAAGAGAAAATTTTAAGAAAAGAAATTAAAAGGAAATGAACGTGTTGGGGCTTGATCTTAGGTCCCTAGTCGTATGGACCAAAATAAAATGAATGAAAATGTAAGTTTTGTCCAAGGGATTCGAAACCAGATTCCCTTGCCCAAATTGCGTATTGATACTTAAGTCATACATGAATTAAATGTTCAAGAATAATGTTGCCTACATAGATCGGAATCAAGATCTTGGCATACATACAAGATGCATAATTCTTGTGCCACATAATCTTATGAAGATACGAATCACTTAAAAGAATTGTGATTGAAGCCTCATGGCTTGTATGTATAGACCCATAAGTCTAGAATATGTTAGAGATAAGTGAACTAAGATGTATGTAATGAAATGATTATATGAACAACGAAATGATGAAACCCTAGAAGGGTTGAATAAGATTGTGAAACACACTAAATGGACAAGTGCATTGACATATGATGAAATGAACATTCACGTAAAAAGGGGTGAGTAATTATGAAGAGCAAATATGCTAATGCGAATGATTGTGGTGACAACATGATATGAAGGGCTAATGTAAAAGATGAGAGTAATCTCAAATGAGCCTAAGTAAATATTACCAAAACGTACTCACCTATGAGAGTGTAATGTTAATGAAGAGACGAGTCTCTATGAACACTCTAATGAAAATATTGAGATTAACACACTTAATACTAATGATGAGATGAGAAATAATCTATTGAGCTATGATGTCCTCACACTAGAAGCCAGCTTCCATGACTTATGAGTTGAATGTAATGGAACTTTACACAGAGCACCGAAATACTAGCTATGAATGGTGATGCCTTCTTTCGGGAAGGGCGAAGGTTCACTTTACTCTCATTAGATGAGATTGTTCGGCATGTCGGTATTGTTTTTCTTATATCTCCTAGTCTTCGAAATTATAGTGCCAATGTAGGGATTTGGCGGGGTTCAATTCCCATATACTCTAGCATGCTTTGGGTCACTTTGGCCCGTGATTCCACCTCTTTTCGGTATGGGGGTGACACAGGATTTCATGATGCTCACACGATCTATGTCGGTTTAAGTTAAAGTTTCAAAAGAATGAATGAGTCCAGCCTCAAATGATGTTTATAATGAAATGAATGATACCAAAGGTGTTAGGATATGATAATAAAGAGGTGAGCTAGACTTAAGTAATGACACTAGGTCATTCTTGATCATTGCACAGCGAACCTGATGAAAGTCTTAAACTACATCTTAGGTATAGCTAATGTATACACTAGCTTATGAATGTATGAAGTGAAGTACGATGAATGAATAAAGCAGACTTTGTATTTGCTACAGAAGGATCCCTAGTTCAGGTCCTATATGATGAGCCATCATTTTAGGGAAGTCTTGATGTCAAGTCCATGATGCCAAAGTCTTATGGTGTATGAATGAATGATATGAAATATGTTATGTGATATATGTAATATGTTATGTGCTATATGCAATATGTTATGTGTTATGTGTAAGACATTATGTACTGTGTGCAATATGATATGTATGATGATGCATGTTACTCTCATGACATGAATTTCCTATTTTGAATTTGGCAAGTCCACTGACTTTCCTAATCCAAATTTGGCAAGTCTACTGGCTTGACTTTCCATAAATCATGTTGTTATGAAAGAGCTATTCTTACTCATGCATGCCATTCGTGTGTTCTTCCATATACTCATACTTATTACAAGTGTGTACTAATCCCATACAACTCTATATTTATAGGTGCACGCACAGGTGGACGCTAAAGCTGACAGGTTGGCGTTGCAGCTATCCGGACGTGGAGCTTTCATCAGGACATGGTAGTCCCTCGTGCTTTCGAGGATGTCTATCGTTATTATCTAGCTTAGATGTAGGCTTTAGCTAATGGAGCATGTTCCACTAGTGTTTGTTTCCACTTTAATTTTAGACTTTGTATTGGTTTCGTTTTGGCAATAATATGTTTAATACAATTCTGATCTATTCCTTTCATTTGATTATATCTATATTATATGGTTTATTTGTGAACGCCTATTATGTTAAGTTTATAATGTTTAGCATGAAATAAGAAAACAAAAAACTCAAATTTTCCGCTAAAATTAACCTAGATGAAGTAAGAATGACGTATTTAGGCTTGTTTGCAACCGCTGAAAGGACAATGACACCAGTCTTGGCTGGGTTCTAGACTCCGGTCGTGACATCTAATCAATAACCAAGTCAATTGAATGATCACAATACAATATAAGTCAAGATCATAATCTAGGGTTAGGGATTAAGGATCATGTTCTTCAATTTAGACCAAATCATCAACAATTACCATAAACAAATTCAATTACATGTTAATCGGTTTAATAAAGCCTAAATAAATCATCAACAACACAATTCATAACTTCAATTTTGTAATTAGAGGAAACTCATAAGGAAAATCGACTTTTGAAATCCATTTTGAAGTAACCCTTTGAGGGAAGAGTCTCAAAGGTGAATTAGATCTCATACCTTAACATTTGACAACAATTTGATGGTGAATCCTTCCCTTTCAAGCCCCCAAACACTTATCCTTGCTAATCTTCAATGGTTAGTTCAAGTAGAGAGAGAAAGAAGAGAGAAGGAAGAGAGTTTCTATTTGAAAATTTTCTTATATTAATGAGGGTTGGAAGTATTTATATTGGGTCTTAAATTAACTTAATTATACTCGGTTAATCCCTAATTAAACCAACTAAACCCCTATTTAATTAAATGAGACCATCTTAAATTAATCTGAAAACTCGACCATCACATACGAGACCCCGAATGACGAGCATTCTGTGAGGTGACGAACCCTTCCCCTCTCGTCCTGCAATCCATAGATGAATTCAGAAACTGTTAAGGCGAGGGGATTCCTTATAAGGGCTAAGTATGTAGCAACGGTGGCATCGACGTCCCGTTTATCCACACACGGCGTGTCACTTGCATCATTGATGCACACTGCCAGGCACTGTGTCTTCAAACGCTAGGGTCCTCCTCAAGGGCCCTTGATTGGTCCTTGGGGAGTCGTACCCTGATGTTTCGACCATGAAATAACTCCAACACCTAATTACCACATTTTCCCAATTTTCATACATTTTTGACTCCTAAAGGTTAGTCAAATAGGCTAAGGCACACTAACATCCCTTTTAACAAACTTCCCGATGACGTTTTGGTTCTTAAACATTCTAAATGACCTATATTCATTTATAATGGACTTAAAAACAGTAATTACACCTTATAACACCTACGTTAGGCTTTACGACACATCTTGAATTTTCAATGTGTTATAGGGACCCTCTTTATGCTACATGCATTATAGTCTACAATCTCAAGAGTACATTAGTGATCCTACCTTCCCTCCCTATGTACGAAAGGATACTCATCACTCTAGTTCAGGCGGTGCTAAGCTACTGTCCCTTTTGAAATGTCTTTAATGTCTTTATTAATCATCGTAACTTATTGTAGGTCATAGGGTCTAACCCTTTTATAAAGATCATCATCATGATAGCTCAATAAAAATTGTATATGTATTTTCCTTTTATTAGAATTCATATAAGTGAGTTTAGCACACTAACATTTTCATATCATGATTAGGCACATTGATAAATCATTCACCATCCTTATAACATTTACATCTTAAGCCGACACCTCACAAATCATAGTCAAAAAGTTAAATTAAACATCATACCATCCTAACAACCCTATTAAAAGGCATACTCCAATACAACATCATGACTTAATCACAATTAACCGTAAATTTAAAGTAAAGGATACGGATCACAAGACTTACCAAGTCTCCTTCATAACCCATTATCAAGGTCTTACCATCAATCCTTAAATCAATCCAATTGGGTTATAACATCATTATAATTCAATGACCAACATGCTACCACGACTAAAAGAGTCACTACATCATAATTCAATACTAGTTCATAGGTTACGACAAGATACTTAGGTCAATTCACAACATACTTCATAACCTAGATCAACTTCTCAAGAATTATCATGAAAGGACTATAAATCATCCTGATTCGTTCATGATTAGTGTAAAAACATCATCTAGTAGTAATTCAACCAATAACCAAGTCAATTCAACTAATATAATATAATTCATATCAACATCATAACATAGGGTTAAGGGGTAAAGGTCACCTTATACAAACTAGACCAAACCATTAAAATATATCACAATTAAGTTATAATACATGTTAATATATTCATAAAATCCAAAATAAATAATTAAAAAAATAAATTTATAACATAATTTTCTAGATTGGATGAAACACACTTAAAAATCAACTTTGGAAATCAATTTGATGGAACCCTTTGAGGAAACAGGTATCAAAGGTGAAAGAGATCACATACCTTTCTTATTGATGAATATTTATGGTGAAACCTGATTCTTTCCAGCCCTTAAAACCTCCTTTAGCTTGATCTTTAATTGAGTTCTTCAGCACTGAGACAAAGAAGAGAGAAGGAGGAGAGTTTGGGTTTGTGAGTTATGAGAGTTTAGTTAGTATTAATTAGGTTAGGACTTTATATAGGGTGTTAATTAATTTAGTTAGACCTCCGTAATCCCCCAACTAATTAACTAATCCTTTTATTAATTAATTGTAACAAACTTAAAACGTGCAGCAAATCTCAACCCTCACAGACGAGGACCTCGACTTATGGTCCGTTTGTGAATCGACGACTTGCCCCCCCCCCCCTGCTGCACATCCGTAGATAAGTTCAGAACTTTGCAAAATGACCTTTCCAAGATTTTTGTTATGTGTCCATCGACGAGTGGCATCGACGCCCCATCGATTCACCAACGGCCCATCTATCGCATTTGTGGTGACACTGTCTCTTGACAACTTTTGCCAACTCTTGCAAGGGTCCTTCTCCAGGGCCCTTGGTTAGTCCTTGGGGATTCGTACCCGGAAATTTAGACCATGGATCAAATTAAAATACATGTTAGACACCCTTCCACCAATTTCATCATTTTCTGACTTCTACATGCTAGTCAAATAGGTTGAGGCACGCTAGTACCTCCTTGAACTAATTTCCGGATGTCATTGACGTTCTTGGACGTTTTGGTTTCTAGAATCCCTAAATGACTTATATTCATTAAAATGGACATTACACAGTGTCTAAATCATTTGACACTTATGTTAGTCTCTAGACATGTTTTGAATTTTAAAAGTGTTGCATTATCCCCCCCCCCCTCTTAAGAACATTCGTCCCCGATTGACACTTAAAATATTTTGAAGGATGGAATAGACTCAAGACTAGCATCCCATCCAACAAAAATAGATAACAATATCAACCATATCATTTACACAAGGCAATTCAAAAAGTTTCAATTACCACACATAAGGCTCAATATTACGTGATGAGGAATATCCTTCTCACAACAAAAAGAGTTCAACATAGCATTTATGAGTAAATTATGACAAATTTCAACTTATCAAAATGTTACATATCGTTTAATAAAGACTCACCATATAAAAATGATCAACATGACTCAAAACAACAAGAATTGCAAATTTTAAATTCAGAAATGCACATTTTGCAAATCTTCACCAAAAATCAAGAAAATTCAATTCTTAATCATTATTTTCATTATTAATAGAAATAACTAACCTTAATTTTCAAATATATGAGGGTAATGGGACTTCATATCGGACTCGGCCTCCCATGTTGCACCCTCAAGTAGGTGATTCTTCCATAACACCTTTACGAAAGCCACCTCTTTATTCCTTAACTTCTTTACTTGCCTATCAAGTATTTGAACCGGAACTTCCTCATAAGAGAGGTTATCCTTGACATTTCTTTACTTGTGTATCAAGTATTTGAACCAGAACTTCCTCATAAGAGAGATTATCCTTGACATCAAGACCTTCAATAGTAAGAATAGACTGGGATCACCGATAAACTTCTTTAGCATGGAAAGATGGAAAATTGGATGAACTAAAGCCAATTCACTAGGCAACCTTAACTCATAAATAACCTTACAAACCCTTTGAAAGATTTCATAGGGACCCACATAACGAGGACTAACTTTCCCTATCTTGCAAAATCTAACCACCCCTTTCATAGGTGAAATTTTCAAACACACCTTATCACCTTCTTGAAACTCTAAAACCCTTCTCCTATGATCAGCATAAGAATTTTGCTGACTATAGGCCATTTTGTAACTGGTTTCTTATGATATGTACCTTATCCAAAGTCTTATAAGTCAATTAGGGACCAAGAAGCGAAGGCTCACCCACTTCAAACCATCCAATAGGATACGTACACCACCTACCATACAAGGCTTCATAAGGGTCCATGGATATGGATTAATGAAAATTATTATTATAAGAAAACTCCACCAAAGATAAATGCTTATCTCAATTTCCCTTGAAATCAATAATACAAGATCTAAGGATATTCTCAACGGTTTGAATAGTATGCTCCGCTTGACCATCTGTATCACATCCGGGAATACCCCCTAGACGTAATCGGTGTCGTATTCCTCTTTGAGGACTAAGAATATCTTCTTAGCTTACATCATTACATGCATAAGTAAAATTTAGCGGAAAATATAAAAGTTCTCATTACTTGTACTTAGAGGTTTACACAGACCTCTACATACACATAGTATATATAAAGAGAGAAAGTATACATAGACCCTTCGTATAGGAAGATTACTCAGTCTTCTACTTTTATTGCACATAGATATATAGAATATAACATAACATAGTAGTAATAGTTGTCTCATCTCATAAACATCTAATAAGAGTGTAAAAACTTGGGTGTAAGACCCCAAAAATGAGTTAGGGTGTCTAGAGCCTCAAAAGTTCCTATAAGCTTTTTAACATGTTAATCAGGTTTTTGAAAGTATGATTGTGGAACACCCCGTAGCCAAAATAGACCAAAAATGAGCTTATCAGAAAAAAATCGGCAGGTTCTACTAACGGTGGCATCGATGGACAATAGACTGAACAACGATTCGTCGTGCACAACTATCGATGGGATCAAAAACTCCCAAAAATTTCAGCCTAAAAAAGTTGATTAAGTATTGGACGATGGACAGACTTACGGTCCGTAGGTCAAATGATGGTCTGTAGTCTGTGACCATCAATCAAGACTCCCTTCAACCACTATTTGTCAAGAGCTACGGATGACCATCACGGTCTGTAGGTTGACCTACGGTCCATACGTCTGACGGTAGATGGAAAATTTGTAGACAATTAAGGGAAAATGCAGTTGAAAAATGATCATAACTATTAGCACAAAATGAATTAGGTCTCCCATGACATACCCGCAGATAGATAATTGAATTATCTTTCCATAACC
Organism: Solanum lycopersicum; assembly: GCF_036512215.1. NCBI lineage: Eukaryota > Viridiplantae > Streptophyta > Magnoliopsida > Solanales > Solanaceae > Solanum > Solanum lycopersicum. The sequence continues at coordinate 5,234,788 of NC_090805.1, forward strand.
ACTAACCTTGCAAAAATCAGACATCCATGTAAAATGTTATGCCCATTTTAGTGAAGTCCTATAGAACACGCCCTCACGATGGACCCAAAGACGGGGCGTCAGGCAGACGACTGACCGTCAGTCATGGCCGTCAATTGGCCTGACAGCAACTTTCCCAAGGGTCTTTCTGACCTTTCCCACTATGTTTAAACCCTAAGTTATGTCGTCTTGACCCTAAATCACAAGATTTTTGTTAGTTTAATCCTAGAAACATAATTGAAACATATTCAAGTCAAATCATTAAATCAAAACATAGAAAATTAGAAGCAAGAGAGGAGAAAAAGCTCAAGAACCCTAGTTCAAGAAAGCCACAAGCTTCAGCAGTTCCAGCCCCGAAATATAAGTATTTTTCCATGGATTTCATCACCATGTATGTGGGATTTCACTAGGGGATTCCTTTCACCCATTGGGTTTCTAGCTTTTAGTCAGATTCTTGATTCCCATATCATGCTTAGACCTAAGATTTCTAGAACTTTGATAGAACTTCATGAATTTACTAAATATATATATTTCAAATCAGATTATCATGTTATTACTCAGATTATCGCATGAATTTAAGAACACTAGCTTTGTATTTCATTAGTTCTTGAATTACACATGGTAGGTCAGATATTTCAGACACTTCAAATATACATGCCTCAGTTATAAATGCATAATTACCAGATTAATTATTGCATTCTCAGTTCCCATGTTCAGTTTCGAGCTATCCACTATTTATAGAAACTCAGACATAATCAGTTAATTTACAAAATTAATTGGGATTAGCATAATACAGAGTTTGACTAGGGTTTAGCGTTACCCAATAGTCCCAGAACTACTAGAAAATTAGGTTGTAAGTCCCCTCTGTACGCAATCAGTTTTATGATCACTCCAATATGCCTTTATACCTATGGTAGGGTATATTGGGTCCTCGTGGTGGGACGTATACATCGAAATTCACATTTATCTCATGTGGTTTAATCATTGGTTATTAGTAACTCCCACATATTTTTCAAACTTTCTATAATGATCAGTTATCATATATTCAATATTCAGTTTCAGCATGTGATAAATTGGTCATTGCATCAAGTTAGCTCATAATTCAGTTTATCAAGTCAGATTTATATATTTGCTTTTAAGCTTGTTCAGATATGTTTTATTTAAACTTTACTCTATCCTACATACTCAGTAACTTCAAGAATTGATTCATATATGTGCTACATCTTCTTGTGATGTAGGTTCAGGTTCTCAGCATCCAGATCACGCATAGATCAATTTTCAATATCCATTTCAGCAGATTCAGTGGTGAGTCCTCATTCTCCGAGGACAACAGTCACGAGTGTCATTTCAGTCTTTAGTCATTTAGTTTTAGTTTTTGCTACATTTAGATGGGGCTTGTCCTAGTATTTCTTGTCCAGTTTAGAGGCTTATTTCAAACATAGTTAGTTTCAGCTCAGTTTGAGTTAGTAACTTCATTGTATTAAACTCATCAGCCTTCATATTATATTAGTTTTAGAATATGGGTATTCCCCATCTTTTAGGATTTAATGATGATTTAGCTTGCGCATCAGTTTATTATCTTTAGTATGCTCATGATCATGCCAGCAGGGTTAGCTTAGGATCAATTGTGGTCCTAGGTTCTGTGTACGCATCTTGGGGGTAGCTCAAGGCATCGCATCATGGGTTATTTGAAGTCATTTGGAAATCAAATATCAAAGAACAACCAAGACGTTTGCGGAGTAGTCACCAAGTGATCTTGAGTGTTTTTATGTTCTTATCTGTGTTTAATGAGCTTATGAGGTCCTTATTTGAGTTATAATGATGTTCATAGGTAGTTTGTTTTGTTTCATGAAGTTTGGAGGTTAAAGGTTCAAGAACGTCCAAGTGGTGAGAAAGTTATCCTTTTAGACATGTTATTGTGTCCTTGTATGTTGACCTTGTTTTCGTGTGTTTTTTGGAGTTTAAAGTCAGGTTAGATTACCCTAGTACCTTAATAGACATTTTAAGGGTCAAAATGTTTGGGTACGACTCCCCGGGGACCACCCGAACGGCCGCCAAGGACGACCCAAACATTGGACAAGAGGCTGCCCAAGGCAGCGAGAAAGCCAAGATTTGGACTTACCATGTGCAATGCGCGCCTAGCACGTACCTCACTGTCTGAAAAATTATTTGGGGCATAATTAGGAGGCTGCCATGCGACACACAGCCCACTCCCATATCCGGTTGCATCGTTTTAAAGTTAATTTTTACATGTCTAAAAGTCCCAATAAGCATGGGGGTGTTTTTGTAACTTAAGTGGATGGTTATAAACTGATGTTATGACTTATTTAATTCCTCTTCAAATCGAAAACTCCAACACCCAATAAGAAAATAAAAAATCTTAAATCACTCTTCTTCTCCAAATTCTCTCAAACCTCCATTGGAGGGAAAACACAAGCTTCTTCAATTTATTGTGGGCTTCTAATATTGAAAGGTATGGTTATCATTCAAACTTAGTTATCCATCCATCTAAGGAGTTCCTTCAATGGTTTTTAAAGAGAATTCATGATCAAAATTTCCAACTTCCAATCTAGCCATAGGTTCTTTCTTAATACGTTTTCAAAGTCTTTCTCGTGATGAATTTATGTTAATGTATTGATTTTCAAGTTAGTTTCAATCGAATTTCATGATTAACCATGTTCTCTCAAATTCTCAAATTATCCTATATTATGGGAATTTTGATCTTGATTTTTTATTGATTGAATCGTGATTCTAGCATGTTGAATTGCTTTTATCTAATGTCTAAATTGTATATTGATTGTGAATTGTGTATGACTGATCCATGTGGATAAAGGTTTGATTGTCTGAATGAGATTAGTGTATACTTCTCCTATTTTCTCTACATTTCTAATGTAACTTCAATGTAATCTCGATTCTATGGTAAATTGAAGTAGAATTTCATTAGGTTATGATCCCTTTAGCTACTTCCCCACATGTATATTATTTATGAATTGTGATTTATGATCAAAAAAGGAATTTTGGTATGTTATCCATGTCTCTTTACTTTCTAGTGAATGGGTGACGTAGCATACTTGGTAGTAGCATGATCTTGTAGTGACTTATGCATGACTTAGTTCATGATTAAAGTACATTAGATAATTCCCTATATTGATAATATTGAGGAAATATGAGTATTGGTAAATCATGATCAAAGGTTAATGGATTGGTAAGATGACTCTACTCTTCTACTTTTCTACTCTTCCATAATATTGTTACTTGATATGGCCTTGGATGGCATTGTGTGGTATGGTCCACTTATGGTGGCGGAGTTTAATTCTTGTTAATTTATATATGTGGGTACTATGGCCTTGAAAGCAACTTGATGATTATATGAATGTGTGGTTATTAAACCCACACTATGTGAAGCCTGTGACTAGTTCCTATTCTAGTTAGGGTCCAAGTTGTGTTTCTAAGGTTACAAGCATGTGAATGGTTATTTTGCAGTCATGTATAGGGGATGCCTTGATGATTCAAAATTGTTAAATGACCCTTTACATATATACCCTTATATGAATGTGGTCTTTAACATGATAGGAGTCTAAGATTCAAGTAGTTAGAATGTCTTGTCTCCTATGTTATAATATTGTTCTGTGTGGTCTACAGTTCCTATTATTCTCTCTCTCTCTCTCTCTCTCTCTCTCTCTCTCTCTCTCTCTCTATATATATATATATATATATATATATATATATATATATGAGTTGTATATGGTTTAAGGGACTTAAATGTGTATTGGGATATTTGTAAGATGGCTGACTTAATGTTAGGATCGTTGCCATTATGTGAACATGTGGTCCAATGTACACAGACACATACCTCATGCATGCTTATCAAAGTAGTATAGGTTCATAGTGTCTAATGAAAGGATAAATCTCATATGAACTAATGTCTACAACTATGCATGTTAAGTATATGTTTATGAAGTATGATATGTATCCCTTAACTAAGATGACTTGATAGTTTTACTAGTATGGGCAAGGGTATGGGACCTTTTCTATGTATTTTACATGTGTGCTTTGATACGATAGTTGCTAGGTTTTGTTTTCTATGTATATGAATATGAATGAATCGTCATGTTATGAATGTGTATAATGTCTTAAGGTTTTTATATGAAAGGATTGCGCATATAGTTACACCTATACATTTGTACATTGATATATGAACATGTATGGCATTTATGTATTATGTGAAAGGTTTGCTCACATATAAGTAGACACGCACATGTATGAAGATCTAGTCAACAGAGAGGCCTTGAAAGGTGTGCTCAAGTGTACCCTAAACTAGATAGGTGCTTACATATGATATGTCCATGTGAAAGGGTTTCTCAAATGATATAGTTTATTAAATTCTCATCTATTACAGATGAGCTAAGCATATGAGGGGATTACTCTCCTATGCCTAATTTTAATAAGTAAAGTTAATAAAAAAAATTAACAAGAAGGGAACTTAGCATAGCACCGAGTGAACTTGAAGATGAGGGGTGTCCCTTCCCATTGTAGAAAGGTTAACACCATAATTCTCATGAGGTGTATAACCACAATGCCTCAATAGTCATAAACAGAGTTTCCATAAGTGAATAACCGTAATTCCCCATTTGGCATAAACAGGGTTTTGCACATGCACCTCCAAGTAACGTAACTATGCTTCCCACGTAGGATCTAGAAAGTGATATCAACTAATATTCTAGCATGTGTTAGTGCTCTACCTTGGATAGGTGAGAACACGTTCCATTGGTGCTAGGATCTACAACACCAAGTTCCATGTTTAGCACCCATGGTCTTAGTGTCGGTTAAGGTTATAGTTACCCTAAAGTAAAATGGACAATGGAAGTAAATGACTAAGACCCTAACTAGGATAAACTAAGGGAAGTTTCTTAGTGTAGGTGGGTGTATGGGACTTTCACCTATGCATTGCACAAGTAGCTCTTGAAGGGAGTTATAGGAAGGTCTTTTAATGTATATGATTATGTTTACGTTCTTTTGAAATGACATCATGGTTTTGTCTACTTGTTGTGATGATATGCAATCTAGGAGTCCTATTGAGTATATGTGAAGTGGTCTTACCTTATATTCATAGTATAGATCTTATTGACTATATGATGAAGTCTTGTTTGACATGAAGGAGGCTGTCTATACTTGTGTTGTTGATGTGTGAATGGTATGTTAATGCATGTAGTGTCTTTGTAGGTTTACTTAGTATGTGTGAGATTATGGGACTTCACATGTACATTGCACAAGTACACTTAGGAAAGATTTATGAGTAGCGTTCTATGTGGTTCTTATGAGGTGAAGTCAAAGTACGTTAGTGTGACTAATGGCTTATTATAATTATGTTTGAAGTCTTGACTTGTATATGGTCTATTAATGAGTCCATATTTGTGGAACCTTTAGTGTTTTGGGTCAAATGTGAGTTAGGTATCTTATTATATGAAATACTTCTATGAATGCATGTGTTAGGTTATTGAAAGTTGTATGCATGACTCCCTAGGGTCCTTAAAGTGATGGTTGAGTATGGATAGTTTTAAGGGACATTGTCTATACATTTCACCAAGCATCACTAGAGGGTTAATTGGGCATATAAGGAGCGGCATATAAGGAGCTAAAGTAAAAGTAAATAGTTCACTATAAAATGAAGTAAGTTCAGTGTAATTGAAAGTGGGTTTACTGTAAAGTGGTGACTTATATGTATTAAATGCAACGTGTGGTTTTATATGATGTGTGACCATTTAATATGACAATATGAAGCATGTAAATTGTATAATTTTGTTATATCAAAGTTTTACGAATTTTTCACAAAAAAAAAGTCATGATGTGTGATTTCAAACTAAAAATGTCCCTTTAATATGCATGTTTTTCCATAGTTGTCATACTTAGTGCATTCTTGCACTAACACCATTCTTATATACCTTTTTACACTAATTGTAGGTTAGGGATGCTTAAAGGATGTCTCTAAGGAGAAGAGCTTGATATGTTTTTCTGAAGCTCAAGAAAGGGGTCCTTATGTTCCAATGATTTCCTATGTCAAGTTTATATTCAATGTATTGTAATAGCTTATATATTATGTTATGATGTTAAAGGGTCGTGTCCCTAATATATTCTATGAAGTTGAGTCTAAGATGGCAAAAGAGACTAAGAGTCTAACTATGTATTATGGCTTATATTTTTATAAAATGGAAGTGATGTTCTAGCATATGTTGTGCTATGAAAAGTTTTAAATTTTCTGCTAAATTTACAAGTGACAATGCGATGAATCATGACTATGGGCTTGTATAAGACCTCTGAGAGGTCAAGTATGCCATGTTACTTCTAGGGGGTGCTCCCCGGTCTTGACATTGGGCATTTCCCATACATCAAAGTAATAATGCCTCACTTGGGCTATACAAAGTTTCAGACTAAATTGAAAAGAAAGAAACATAGAAGTCTTAAACTCAAAACAACTCCATTAACTAGATAGTGGCATCGTCTTCGAAAAGTGAGGACCTACCCTACATGGACAATTAAGAAAGCCAAGTCTTCTTAAATGTCATCTCCAAAAGACCTTCAACGATCGAAACCTAAAATGTTGGGGAAAGGAAAGAAATTGGGTTAGTACACCACTTGTACTAAGTATGAGACCATATGCACATACTATCAAATCATGTTATAAAGGGACCTTTCTTGAAAACATGATATTTTACCCTTTTGAAAACCTTATGAACATTCAAGAAGACCATACCAACCAAAAGACATATTCCTTAAGTCATAGGCATGTACACCACAAGACCAACAATATAAAGCATAGTCAAGTTAAATGAACATATCAACATACTTGCATATATAGTCAAGATAACCCTAATAATCAAGTTATAATTCAACAAGAATGGATAAGCGTACACTTCATCATAATCAAAGTCAGATAATTACCCATGAACACCTATCAAGAAAACAAGTGCAATGACCAAGCAAAGTCCCATAACCGTAAATAAAATGTCACGACCCAACCCGATAGGCCGTGACTAGTGCCCGTTTTGGACACCCACATACAAACATGCTAAGTATGACCAACTGAAACTAAGACAATGTGGAATTTAATCAAATCAAGCCAACCCCAACGTCATATATATATAAGAGGACCTGTCTCATAAGGAGTCATAACCATTCAACCATAACAGCATACGCGAGCCGACAAGGCCGCCACTATTCAAAGCATAATAACATACGTATGCCGACAAGGCTGCCACTACACAATACACAATGATGTACGCAGCCGACAAGGCTGCCCCTGTACAAGCGGACATCCCAAACAAACCATGTCCAGACCATTATCCAAAACATATATATACAACCCACATAATGTCCACAGACCTCTAAGAGTACATTAGTGAAACTCGACGGGACAGGGCCCCGCCATGCCCATAGACGAGCAAAAGACTACACAAAAGTTATGTACCAAAACGACTGGGCTCCAGAACAGTGGAGCTCTCCCAATCAGCAGAGTAGATATCCTAGGCGGGAGGATCACCGAACTGCGCGTCTACACTTTCGGGCATGAAACGCAGCCCCCCGAGGAAAGGGGGGTCAGTACGGACAATGTACTGAGTATGTAAAGCATAAGGTAAAAATGACAGGATACCAATATGGCAAGTCGAAACAAAATATCACTACACATATACCTTTTAAGTGAAAATCAAGCATATATTTAACATTTAAGGTGCCCAGCTTCCCTAGTAAGGGGCTCGGCAAAATAATCATCATGTCATCTCCGTCATCATCATCATCATAATCATTCTCATCACCAATCATATATATAATATACATACCCGGTCCTCTAGTGAGGAACTCGGTGACATATGCAAGAAACTCCGCACGAACATTACCTGGCCCGGGACTCGGTGAAATGATAAATGACTCTATGCACGAGCAGAATATTATGAGCAACCATATGCAATTAAAATCATTTCTTATAACTCAATAGAACAATCAACGTGAACCAGCAAGGAGCATTACCAAAGATTAATGTTTTATCAAGATTATGAACCTTTAATACGATATGGAAACGTAAAATCTCAATGACTCTAAGAAGCATTACCATAGATATTAGAGATCATCATAGCCTTAGACATAGCCAATATATAGAGGAATAATTGTGGAAGCAAGAATATACATCACCTAGACGCTTTAGAGGTAAGTATCAAATCTGTCCGTTATTCGCTTATTTCTAAAAGTCATGCCACGCAAAGAAAGAAGGGACAGCGATACATACTGTATAATCGAGCCCCACGTCCAATATTTACTGCTCAAGCTATTAATCTATAACAAGCAACAATCGTGCCACAATTAGATAAACATCGTGCTTTACTTTCTTGTAAGCTAGCTAATAATCTAACGAAAATTCGGCAGCACCTCCCCTATTTTCCTTACTTCGTCCCAATCTGACAACAATCCAAATTATCCACAGCAATACCAATAACACATATAACCCAAAGAATCATATTAAACAGCCCCCTCCCCAAAACAGTTCTGTCTCGGCAACTATAGCAGCGAAGCAACGACACACCGAGCGATAACTCGTTTTATAATTCGCAACACATCTACCTTATCATATTCATCCTTTGGAGTATATACTCATAATCACATTCAACATATACATAATTCCAAAACAAAATTTTCCTGCAGTTTGCTTTAATCAAAACAGCCCAAGCACCAACACGACACCACTAATAATCCGATTATGGTTCCCATTCATACTTAGCACATTCAATAACTAAAACAAACTTCCTAAGCTACTGGTCACGCCCCCTTCTTAAAATTAATGGATAATTAACAAGGGTATTCTAAAGAATTAACACACCAAACAAGGAGATTACTAACCAAATTATTTGCAGCTGCTGGCCAAGAGTTGCAGGGTTGGTTTCTCCATTTCCATGGCTGCCTAAGACAAGTGGTGAAGAAGAAGATGATATGCAGCAATGCATTTCACCACTTTATATAGCATGGAGTGGATTTCTCCACCTCATTTAATAGTATGAAGTGGAGGCAGCCCCCCTCTACACCTGTCCACTAAGGCCAGCCCACAATCTGATCCCTTTTTAATTTTTGCCTTGAGTGGTGGGGCCCATTAGATTAAATCAATCCAAATTAGCCACTAATTAATCCCTCACTTAAAGTTAATGGCACTTACATTAGCCAACTCATACTTAATATCACATTTGGAAATAACATCCTTGCCTAATATTTCTTTACGTCTTCTAGATCACGATGCGCACTACGTATAAAAAAAATATGAGGCATAACATAAAATAACTCAAGAAGAACCATGACCAACACCCCACTTCATATAACATTAACATTAAGAGTACACAATATCATACTTTTAGAATTATAGATCAAATACATGTTCATAAGAGTAATGTACATCACATATCATCATTAATATGTAATATTATCATACGAATATCATTTTCATTTATAAGCATATACATACATAAGAACATCATCCTAAGACTTCCGTTAAGGCTAACTAGTGCAATGTATACGTAGAGTCCCATATCCCTACCTAGACTAAGCTAAAACCTTTAGGTCATTTTATTAGAGTTCATTCCTTCAGTTCATTTTAATTTTTGGGAACTTCTTGACCTAACCGATAAAGACCACATGAGCTAATGTGGAATCCGATGTCATGGAACCCTACACCAAAAGAAGGAGGACTACATGCCAAGGTAGTACAAAAACATGAACATAGCAACTACGTGGATCCACTAACTAGTATGCCTATGGGGGATTCATAGTTCAAGAACTAGGAGATATAGTTCGGACCCTATTTATGCTACATGCATTGCACTCTACAATCTCAAGATTACATTAGTGATCCTACCTTCCGTATGCGGGAAGGTACACTCCTCACTCTAGTTCACTTGGTGCTAAGCTAGAGTCCCTTTTGAAATGTCTTTAATGTCTTATTAATCATCATTTCTTATTGTAGGTCATCGGGTCTAACACTGGTATAAACATAATCATCATAATATCTCAATAAGAATTGCATAAGTTTTGTCCTTTCATTCCAATTCATATAGGTGAGGTTAGCATATTAATATTTTTGTATCATGATAAGGCACATTGGTAAATCATTCAACATCCTTATAACATTTACATCTTAAGATAACACCTCACAAGTCATAGTCAAGACATTTCAATTCCACATCATACAACCCTATCAATGATAATACAAGGCATAATCCAATACAACATCATGACTTACTCACAATTAACCATAATTTGAAGTAAAGGATAGAGATCACAAGACTTACCAAGTCTCCTTTATAATCCATTACCAAGGTCTTATCATACACCCTTAATTAAACCCAATTAAGGTATAATATATCATAATTCAATGACGAACATGATAACAATGCTAAAAGAATCACTACTTCACAATTCAATACTAGTTCATAGCTTAAGACTAGATACTTAGGTCAATTCAATACATACTTCATAACCTAGATCAACTTCTAAGAAATAGCATGAAATAACTATAAATCACCCTAATTCATTCATGATTATTATAAGAACATTATCTAGCAGTAATTCAACAATAACCAAGTCAAATGAACCGATATAACATAATTCATATCAAGATCATAACTTAAGGTTAAGGGGTAAAAGTGATCTTCTACAAACTAGACCAAACCAACAAGATATATCATAATTAGGTTTTGAATACATGTTAATATATTCATAATTAATAATATCAATTTCTACATTGGATGAAACCCATTTGGAAACTCAAATTTTGAAATCAATTTGATGGAACCCTTAGAGGAAAGAGGTCTCAAAGGTGAATTAAATCTCGTACCCTACTAATGATGAATATTTATGGTGAAACTTGACTCTATGCAGCCATTAAACCCTACCTTAGCTTTGTCTTCAGTGGAGTTCTTCACTTGGGAGAAAGAAGAGAGAAGGAAGAGGTTTGGGTTTATAAGTTATGGAGTTTAGATTAGTTTAGTGGGGTTAGGGTCTGGGTTTTCAATTAACTTAATTAGTCTTCCCTTAGGCACCAACTAATGACCTAACCCCTAAATTAATTAATTAGAACTAATTAAAAACGTGCACCAAAGTCAGGCCCTCACAAATGAGACCTCAACAAACAGTCCATATGTGAATCGATGACCTCCCCCCCCCCCCCCCCCGCCGTGCTGCTCATCCATCGATAAGTTCAGAGAGTGGTCCAAATGAACCATTAGCCAAAATGTCTAAGTGTTCATCGACGTATAGTATCGATGCCCCATCGATCAACCCACGATCCGTCGTTCCCCTTCGTAGGTGAACACTGCACAGGCAGCCTTGACCCAAAAATGCAAGGGTCCTTCTCAAGGGCCCTTGGTTGGTCCTTGGGGATTCGTGCCCAGACGTTTAGATCATGAATAAACTTAAAGACATGTTATACACCCTTTCTACAATTTTGATCATTTTCTAACTTCAAAAATATAGTCAAATAGGCTAAGTCACACTAGCACCTCATTGAACTAATTTTCGAACGTTCTTGAATGTTTTGGTTTCTAGACTTCCTATATGACTTATAATCATTAAAATGGACATTAAAACAGTTTCTACACTTTCTGAAACTTATGCTAGGCTCTAGAACACGTCTCTTATTTTGAAGTGTTATAATCTGTTTGGGGATGAAAAGCAGTGCCTAGCTTCACCTTAGTACCCAACCCTTCTTGGAATGTCATCCGAAACCTAGATGTGAATTGTGCACCCCTATCTGATATGATGGATAACGGAGTACCATGGCAACACACAATCTCATCTTTGAATATACTTGCATAATCTTCCACCGAATAAGGAGACTTGACGGAAATAAAATAAGCGGACTTGGTCAAACTATCCACAACCACCCATATAGAATCATATTGCCTTTGAGTCCGAGTCAAACCTACTACAAAATCCATATTGATGTCTTCCCACTTCCAAGTAGGAACTTGGATTTCTTGAGTAAGCCACCCGGCTTTTGATGTTCGGATTTCACTTGTTGGCAATTAGGACACTTAGTGACAAATTCCGATATGTCCTTTTTCAAATCATTCCACCAAAATACTTCCTTAAGGTCATGGTACATCTTTGACGAACCCGAATGAATGGAGTAACAGGACCCATGAGCTTTCTCAAGGATACAGATCCTCAAACCTACATTGGGAACACACAACCTTCCTTGATACCTCAAGACACGATGCCCCCCTAAGGAGAATGACTCAAGCTTACCAAGAATCGATTCCTTCAGCTCCATCAATGATTGATCAAGGTGTTGTTTGTACTTCACCTCAACTACCAAAGATAACTCGCAGTTATGATGGACCATAAAGACACCATTCGTAGAATATTCCAACCTCATACCCAATCTTGACAAACGATGATCATCTTTCACTAGGTCTTTCTTAGCTTCCTCTATGTGAGACACACTACCCATGGTCATACAACTTAGAGCATCCGCAACCACATTGGCCTTGCCAAGGTGATAGAGAGCACTCATGTCATAATCTTTCAACAATTGTAACAACCTTCTTTGTCGGAGATTCAACTCCTTTTGGGTAAACACATATTGGAGAATCTTTTGGTCAGTATACACATCAACATAAAACCATACAAGTAATGCCTCCACATTTTTAAGGTAAATACCACGGCCGCAAACTCTAGATCATGAGTTGGATAGTTTCTCTTATTGTACCTTAAGTTTTCTAGAAACATAGGATACCACCTTCCCATGTTTCATAAGAACACACCCTAAACCCACTCGGGATGCATCACAATATACAACAAAACCCTTTTGTACCCTCTGGTAAGCCTATCTTTCAAGATTTGGATGTTTCTCTCACATTCCTCCGACCACTAAAATTTCTTACTCATTTGGGTCAAAGCAGTCAAGGGACATGCAATGGACGCAAAATCATCCACAAACCTCCGATAATAACCCGCTAGACCCAAGAAACTCCTAATGTTTGTTGGAGTCAATGGTCTAGGCCCATTTTTCACCGCCTCGATTTTTTCTGGATCAACCTCAACTCCCTCACAGAGATGATATGACCAATAAATGCTACTAACCAACCAAAACTCACATTTTCTATACTTGGAAAATAACTTATTCTCCTTAAGTACATGAAACACCATCCTCAAATGGTTCATGTGATCAGCCTCATTTTTTTAATATACCAATATGTTGTCAATGAAGACGATCACCAATGAATCTAGGTAACTTCGAAAAACCCTATTGATGAGATCCATAAATGCCACCAAGGCATTTGTGAGACCAAAGGACATCACTAAGAACTCATAGTGACCATATCTAGTCCGAAATGTCCTCTTTTGGTATATCGTCAGCTCTCACCCTAAGTTGGTGGTGGATATCCCGATATCAACTCAATCTTAGAAAAGTAGCTTGCCCCTTAGAGATGATCAAACAAGTCGTCAATTAGAGGGATAGGATACTTGTTATTAATAGTGACGTTATTCTGTTGGAGATAATCAATGTACATTCTAAGGGACCCATCCTTATTCTTCACGAACAAAATCATAGCACCCCATGGAGAAATACTAGGCCTAATGAAGTCTTTGTCTAGTAACTCTTTGACTTGATCCTTCAACTCTTTCAATTCAGTTGGAGCCATCCGATAAGGAGGAATTGAACGGGATTTGTATCTGGTAAAAAGACAATACCTAAATTAATTTCTCAGTCTAGATGAATACCAGGAAGGTCATTACGAAATACCTCCAAAAAATCCCTCACTACGGGGACCGACTCAATTGGAGGAATTTCAATATCTAAATAATGGACTCTTACTATATAGTATAAACACCCTTTAGAGATTATTTTGCATGCTTTCGTTTAAGAGATAATACGACCTCTAGGAATAGAATTTCCCCCCTTCCACTCTAAATAGGCTCATTTGGAAAGTTAAACTTCACCACCCTCGTTCTACAATCTATAGAGGCAAAGCAAGCAAGCAACCAATCCATACACAAAATCACATCAAAATAAAGCATATCGAGTTCTACTAGTTAAACATAAGAAAATCTATTGGGCAACATTATAGGACAATTTCTATACACCCTTTTTGCAACAACCGACTCACCTACCAGGGTAGATAGTATAAAAGGTTCATGCAATATATCAGGAAAAATGTTAAAACTTTTAGCTACAAGAGGATTAACGAATTATAAGGTAGCACGGAGATCAAGTAAGGGATACATATTAATAGAGAATACTTTGAACATACCGGTCACCATGTCGGGACAAGTCTCTTACTCACCCCTAGAGTATAAAACATAGAAAAGATTCTTCTTTGGTGCCTCATTTGTACCACTTGCTTGAGATTGACCACTAGCCTTGTCTTGACCCCTCACATTAGGGCAATCCCTAACCTTCTGCACACTTTTACCACAACCAAAACAATTATTCATTCCCTTAAGATAATCACCATAGTGTTTTTGTTGTTGAACTAGTATCCCTTCCGTTTTTAGGCTTAGGTTTAGACACCCTATCATCCCTAGACTTAGGGAAATTGGAAGGAAATTTACTTGAGTCCCTCTTCTTGAACCTAGTCTTGTCTTGAATCTAAAGCCTATTCTCTGAAGAACCTCCATCAAAAGATCTTACCTTTTGGCATCTCTAATCTTCCTCTTAGCCATTGCCTCCTCCACTTGTTGAGCATGAACCATGAGACGAGAAATGGTCATATTGTCATGTAACATAGCGGAATGATACTCCACTTGCAAGTCATCTGACACTACCGTCACAGAGCGGTTCATTTCATCTCTAGGGTAAGAAACCAAAGAAGGAGCACATTTTGACAGTTGAGTGAATTTGAAAGAGTATTCAAGAACACTTATACCTCCTTGACGAAGGTTGATGAACTTCACCACCTTGGCTTCCCTCTTCTCCCTAGGAAATAACCTATCAAGAAAATCCTTCTTGTCACGGGTCCACCTGTTAACCGCCTATTGTTCCTTCATTGGACATAACAAGTTTGGATAACATCTTTGAGTTGGTAAGTGGCTAACTCGGCCTTCTCACTAGTAGACAACCCCATAGCATAGAGGATTTTGTTGATTTCATCAAAGAACTCTTAAGAGTCTTCTTCAACCTTCGACCCATAGAAAGTAGGAGGATTCATCCTTGTGAAATTACTTAGAGGGGAGGCCATGGTAGAAACTTGTTGGTGTGTTCGGGGTTCAACCTCCTGATTATCTTGGGCCGTCATGGCTTGGGATTTAGAAGTGGCAGCTTGTGCTTAGGTAGTAATGTCTTGGTCCATTTGTAGAAAAGCAGCCTTTAAGTCACCATCCATAAAAGGAGGAGAATTGACAGGAGCTTGGTCAATATTCACATCTTCCTCAAGAGGAGGAACTTGATAACCACAGGGAGGAACTCCCGCATTGACAATCTCTTCTTCAAGTCTTTGTGCCGCATTCCTTCGAGTATTCATAACCTATAATCAAAATAAGAAGATTAGATGCAAAATCACATAGCTAACACTCTAAAGGCATGATATTGGACTTTCAACAAAGTGAGAGTTTTCTAAGCAGATAAAGATTCCTATTCATAAGTGTCGCGCGCTTCACAGTTATGAATATAAACCTACATAGAAATGGTTGAGAGAGAGACATCGACATAAATATATTCAACCTCATGCTTTGATACCAAGTTTGTCACGTCTGAGAATAGGCCTTAGGCGTAATAGTCCTCTTTGAGGTCTAAGACTAGCCTCTTAGCTTACATCATTACATTCATAGGTAAAATTTTAGAGGGAAATTCAAAACTAAAACTTCTCATTACATCTACTCAGAGTTTTACATAGACCTCTACATACCCATAGTATATATATATCGAGTATACATAGACCCTTTGTATAGGAAGATTACTTAGTCTTCTACTTTTATTGCACATAAGAATATAAAATATAACATAGTCTCAAAGTAGTCGTGTCATCTCATAACCATCTAATAAGAGTATATCAAATAGGTCCTAACCCTTAAATAACTGAATCAATACCATATATAGGTCATACAACGTTTAGTATCCAAATGAAAAGCAAAGAAACATAAGAGTCTTAATACTAAAGTAGCATCATAGGCTTGATAGTGGCATCTCCCTTGGAAAGTGAGGACCTACCCTACTTGGATGATTAAGAAATCCAAGTCTTCAATGTCGTCTCCAAAATCCCTTCAATCACTTGAACCTAAGATATTGGGGGAAAGGAAAAAATGGGGTTAGTACACCACTTTTACTAAGTATGAGACCATATGAACACATATACATTTCATTAAGTATGCAATTTTCTTGAAAACCTCTATACATATTCAACAAGACAATACCAAATCACTTAGGCACATTCATTATGTTATAGGCATCTATATCACAAGACCAATAACATAAAACTAGACAAGTCAACATGCATATCATGTAATTAAATTCATAGTCAAGTAACTCTATCATCAAATCATAAATAACCACAAGCATAAATAAGAGTACATTTCATCATAACCACAGTAAGACAATTACCTATGAACCCCTATCAAGTCAACAATTGCAATGACTAAGAAAAGCCACACAATCTTACTCAATCAAGTAACTCAACAAGAATCATGAAAAATATCTCACTTCAAATAACATGACATTAAAGAGTACATAGCATCATACTTTAACAATATCGACCAACATATATTTATAAGTGACACCAATCAACATATAGTATCCACAATGTTCAAGTTCACCATATACATATCATGTACCATTATAAGCATATTCATACATCAGAGCATCCTCCTAAGACTCCCTTCAAGACTAACTAGTGCAATGTTTAGGTAGAGTCTCATACCCCTACCCTTTAGGTAATCCTAGTTAGAGTTCATTCCTTTAATTCATTTTACCTTTTGAGAATATTTTTCCCTAACAAAGATAGAACGCATGGGCTAATGTGGAATCCGATGTCATGGAACCCTACATCGAAAGAATGAGGACTACTTGCCAAGGTAGTACAAAAACATGAATATAGCAACTACGTGGATCCAGTAGCTAGTATTCCTATGTGGGCAACATAGTTAAAGAACTGGAAGAAATAGTTGGGACACTCTTTATGCTACATGCATTGTAGTCTCCAATCTCAAGAGTACATTATTTATCCTACCTTCCCTATGTGGTAAGAGACACTCTTCACTCTAGTTCACTCGGTGCTAAACTAGAATCCCTTTTAAAATGTCTTTAATGTCTTTATTAATCATCATAACTTATTGTAGGGCATAAGTTCTAACCCTGGTCTAAACATCATCATCATAATAGTTCAATAAGAACTGTATGTGTATTGTCCTTTCATTACAATTTATATAGGTGAAGTTAGCACATTAACATTTTCATATCATGATAAGGCAGCTTGCTAAATCATTCACCATCCTTATAACATTTACATCTTAAGAAAACACCTCACAAATCATAGTCAAGACATTTCAATTCAACATCATACCATCCTATCAACCCTAATACAAGGTATAATCCAGTACAACATCATGACTTAATCACAGTTAACCATAATTTGAAGTACAGGATAGGAATCACAAGACTTCGAAGTCTCCTTTATAACCCATCATCAAGGTCTTACCATCAACCCTTAAATAAACCCAATTAGGGTATAACATCATCAAAATACAATGACACACAAAACAAGACTGAAAGAATCACTACATCGCAATTCAATATTAGTTCATAGCTTAAGACAAGATACTCAGGTAAATTCACAACATACTTCATCACCTAGATTAACTTCTCAAGAACTAGCAAAACTGACTATAACTCACCCTAATTCATTAATTATTACTGTAACAACATCATCTAGTAGTAATTAAACTAATAACCAAGTCAATTGACCCAATATAATATAATACATATCATGATCATCACCTAGTGTTAAGGGGTAAAGGTCACATTCAACAAACTATACCAAACCATCAAGATATATCATAATTAATTTAGAATACATTTTAATCTATTCATTATATCAAAAATAAATCATAAATAAATCAATTCATAATATAATTTTCGAGATTGGATGAAACCCACTTGAAAACTCAACTGTGGAAATCAATTTGATGGAAACCTTTGAGGAAAGAGGTCCCAAAGGTGAAAGATATCCCATACCTTTCTAATTGATGAAGATTTATTTTTGAAATGTTACTCTTTTTTTCCTTAAACCCTCCCCTATCTTGGTCTTCAATGCAGTTCTTCACTAGAGAGAAAGAAGAGAAAAGGAAGAGAGTTTGGGTTTGTGAGCTATGAGAGTTTAGTTAGTCTTAATTAGATTAGGACTTTATATAGAATGTTAACTAAGTTAATCATACCTCCCTAATCCCCCAAATAACTAACTAACCCTATAATTGATTAATTGGAACTAACTTAAAACGTGAATAAAATCTCATCCCTCACAGATGAGACCTCGACCAACGGTCCATCTATGAGTTGATGACCTGCCCCCCCCCCCCCCCCCGTGCTGCACATTCATAGGTAAGTTCATAGACTGAAAACTAACCTTTCAAAGATTTTGGGTAGGTTTCCATCGACGCCCTGTCGATTCACCAACGGCCCATCTATGGCATCCGTCGGTGACACTGTCTCTTGAAAGCTTTTGCCAATTCTTGCATGGGTCCTCCTCAAGGGCCCTTGGTTTGTCCTTGGGGAATCGTACCTGGATATTTTTGACTATTAATCAACTTAAAAACATATTATACACCCTTCCACTAATTTTCATCATTTTCCGACTTTGAAAAGCTAGTCAAATAGGGTAAGGCACGCTAGTACCTCCTTGAACTAGTTTTCGGATTTCATATTCGTTGTTGGACATTTTGGTTTATATAATTCCTAAATGACTTATATTCATTAAAATGGACCTTAAAACAGTTTCTAAGCCTTATGACACTTATGTTAGGATCTAGACACGTCTTGGATTTTCAAAGTGTTACAGTCGGCAACACCGGTCACAAACCTACTCATCTTATCCCTAAAATAAAACACCAAAGATGAAGCATACCTACAAAAGAGATTAAAACTCAAAAAATACTCTTCCACACTCATATTACCTTGCCTAAGGTTACTGAAATCCTCAACCTTCACCTCTCTCCTTCGTGGGGAAACTACTTTTCTAAAAAGGCTTTCTTAAACTTTTCCCACTCTATAGGACTCGACTCAACCAACCTATTGTCTTTTGATTGAGTGTATCATACTTGATCAACTTCCCTCAATTGCTATGAATCCAACTCCCTCTTATCCCTAGAGGTCACCCGCATAGCACTCAACACCATATACACTCAATCAAGAAACTCTTAGGGATATTCTCCCAACATAAAACCTAGGAATATATGAGGATTTATCCTCATAAAGCCCCTAATCTAGAGGTCATGGTACTCTCTAAACCATTGACCCTAGGATCAATACCCGTATTCACATAAGTTGTCATAGATCAGGCTAGGGGAAAAAGTGCCTCTCTAATCTCCCAATTAGTCATGTCAGGGGGAACCAGCGGAACCTCATTACCTTCACCAACTATGTGGA
Source organism: Solanum lycopersicum (assembly GCF_036512215.1). Classification (NCBI taxonomy): domain Eukaryota; kingdom Viridiplantae; phylum Streptophyta; class Magnoliopsida; order Solanales; family Solanaceae; genus Solanum; species Solanum lycopersicum. The sequence continues at coordinate 5,254,415 of NC_090805.1, forward strand.
CTTGATCAACTCAGGGAAGAACTTCCTCATTCATCTCGTCTTCTTCCAACCTTCTTGAATCCATCCTTCTTGTAGTGATATCCAAAAATTACAATAGATGAGATTATAAAAAGAAAATTATAATCTCAACTCTATGGAACGACACAAGAGTAGTGAAGAAAGTGAAACTCTATCATCCTATAGCCTCTCGCTCATAGATTTGTCGCGACTCATACCATGAACAAGACTCTACTAGACGTGTCTTTAATGAGACTTCAGATTCCTAATGAATACTTCATAACCTTATGCACTCATACCAAGTTTGTCACGACCCAACATACAACTAGAAATAGGGCATCCTACAAGTCTCTACACGGCATACTCGATCTCTCGGAGGTCTTGCACAATCCCTTAGAAATCATTCATTTTATATATATGAAAAAATATGTGGAATTAAAACTTTTCACAACCATAGAATAATACCTCAAAATCTCTTTTATAGAACATAGGAAAATGCTAATAATATCTTTGGTCAAAATCCATACATCGACTAAATAGAAAATAACAAAGTCTAGTACAATGTCTTTTGAAAAGAAAAGCTAAACATAACTGTGTCTTTGAATCAATGAAGAACATATCAAAATGTGCTTGAAAGGATGCTAATTCCAAGCTTGCTTCCAATATACTTCTCACTTTCCACCTAAACTTTTAGAGATAAAACAACATATGGAATTATTACATTGAATGCACTAAGTATAATGACATGCAATAGAATCATGCTAAAACGAACATTTGCTTATAATATGCTTTCACATTCTTTTTTATGTAAATCCCATTAAACATGTATAAGAACCACATTCAATATACATACACATATAAGACATACTCCAAGTAATTCATAAGAGACAACCACTTAGAAACCAATAAAGACATGTACCTCTTACCAAAGGTCATCCTAACACCCACTTAAGTAAGATATGAAGCGGCCTCACATACAACCTCTTCATACACACCTAAGTGATCCTCAAGACTTTCTAAATTAATTTTATTCACTTTTCATCCTTAGACTCCCTACCTGGAGTTACTCTAAGACTCATCTAAGTAAGACATGAAGAGACCGCCCATACACCTCTTCAAGCCTGCCTAAGAAATCCTTAAAGCTACTCTAGATAAGTACTTTTTTCATTCACATGCATTTACTTAAGTCAATCAATAGTCATTAAGACACTTAAGAGACATTCATATTTTGGAAACTTCATGTAATGTTCTTGGAAGACCTAGGGAACCCTCATCCTAGCATTTTCCAAGCCTACCCGTGCTTATAGATAGTATCCCATTCAACAACCTACACATTGTAGAACTTCTATGATACTAGAATTCATCCTACATTATGAGAATAGGAATTCAACAACATAGACAATACTAGATAGGCATGGAATTCGGAGTCTACCCTACTCCGAGGGAGGGTGTTCTACTTACCAAGGGTAGAACTAGGACATATCCCATGTTGACACATGGTTATGGAATATCAAGGGTTTCTTTGTACTCTAGTCTCAAGTTAATTAGAGTCACTACCACAAGTATATTCTTTCAGTGCTTGCCATATTCTCTTAGGGTAAGTTCAATCGCATAAGGGAATATGACAAGGTAACATATTTTAGCCATTACCAAATCATAATACACCTACCAAGGATGGGTCCATGAGAAGTGACACTCAATGGTCAATAAGGATTTCTCAATGACTTTCTTAGATATTGTTTCATTTCTTTCCATCCAACCTATCCCTAAGTCCATCATTCACACAAACAGGATACCATACGCCTTTCAACTTCACGGATATCATAACCTTTTTTCTATATTGAAGGTTCTAAGTATTGACTTTCTTAACATGTTAAAGGTCATATTTAAATTATTCATACACATACATGACAAAGTTTCTTAAGCCTACTAAGTCAAGAGTTCATATTCATTTTTTTCTATGTATCAAGTACAGGTACATAGCTTTACTAAAACAAGACACACTTTATCATTTTCTCACATATATAAACATATCTTAATCTACATAGTCACATAAAGTAAATTTGAGAGAATTATACTTAAATCCCACACATACTCATATATCACATGATCCTTCACATAGATCACCTATACAAGCTATAACATGAAAACAACATAATTCACATATAAATGCCCACAAGGCCATGTTTATCACAATTATAACACAAAAACACCGCCACCATAGTGGATCATACCAATTATCACAATTGATTAGCGATTATAACAATATAGAAGATATTAGGTCAACTTACCACCCTTTCACCAATATCACCATTCCTTACTCATTCAAGTCAATTCACTTCACCAAGACTCTTATCAATAGTCATACACACAATTCCAAACCAACAATCCATTCATGCTAATGATCCAACCAGATACAATATGAATATAAGCAAATTATGGCAGCTTATATACAATTCTATCAGGATCTTAACATAAATCAATAGCAAATGTTATCTACCCAAGAATTCAATAAAATAAAGTCATGATCAAATCACGCACATTAGAGCCAAAATTAAGATTTCACGAAAAGCGTAGGTTCATAGGAAATTTGATGTAAAATCATTCAATTAACATCAATTATAACATAAATAATTTATTCAAATCATTTTATGTAAGAACTCATGGAAAGAAGTCAAAATAGAAATTCATACTTTGAGAAAGTCTTAGAAAAAACTTTGAAGATTGGTTCCTCTAAGAAAGAGGATTCAAGGATGAAACGACATACCTTAATGAAGATAATACACAAAAAATATGAAGAATCAATGGATAAATTAAGCTCCTAGCCTAAACCTTGCTTCAAGCTTCAATGCAGTCTAGAGAGTTCTACTTGGGGTCTTGAGTTTTGATTTTGAATAATGAACTCTAATTAAGGTTATAGGATTATAAAATGACTTAAAATACCCAAAAACTCATAAAATAACCTCCCAAATATTTATTTGGATGATAGGTGAATTTCTAATTATGAACTCACTTGGTCGAGACGCTTGTAGAAAGTTGGAGGTGTTAATCGATGGATGGCCTCAATGAACCGTAGACTAGGCGAAAAGCCGTAGTGGCAATTCTTCATTTTGTTCAGAGACGGATTTCTTGGGTCTTAGGATTCCACATGTAAATGTGGAGCAACGACTCCCATTTATGGATCATAGTCAAACTAATGAGAGTCTTTTATGCAGTGTAGTTTGAGACTGTTTTTTGGTAGTTTCAATCAAAAGATTTGAGTCCTTATCAAGGACCTTCGGCGTGGTCCTTGGGGAGGCGTACCTAGAATTTTCAACGCTAAGTTCATCTAGATGTTATGAACCTCTCCTATCCATTTCAACACCACACACCACATAAAACATTCAAAAGCACACTAGAAGACACAAGCGCACACCAAGGCAAACTTTCGAACGTTTTGGACATTCTTTGACATTTGAACTCCAAACTGAAAACACTACATTCTAACACTATTATTCACCACTTAAGACCTAATAAACTCATGACACACATGTTAGGCTTTCGTTTCACCAATTTCGGTTTTAGGGTGTTACATTCTCCCCCACTAGGAAAACATTCGTCCTAGAATGACACTAAAACACTTCCATCACTATCAAGAGACAAAGACTCAAGAATAGAAGATTAAAACCATAACACTCCATATAAAATACGCATAGATAAGAGGAACCTTAAATCGACATAATTAGGAGACTCAAAACACAACAAGAAAGTAGGAACAATATCTACAATTCATGAGGCAATAAGACTCACATTCTTCATTTCATATTGGAGGAACTCTCTTCTTCACATATTATCATGCTCATATACAACATTTCTATGCCCAAAATTCCAACTTCTAATGAAAATGCATTTATGAAAAAATTTCAAATACTTCACTGTAAAACATGCTCACTAGTTCAGCTTTGCAACTGTTAAGCAATTTATTATGAAGGCATGACAATATGAGAGACAAAATCATATAAACAAATTTTACCATCAAAACATAACATCATGAAAATGCAAAATGCAAGGACAACAATGAATTTCATTTTTACTTATACTCTTAACTGATATACAACATGCTACTATATAATTCTAACTCTCAAGCTTGAATAGAATAGAAAAGATGAGACGACAACCACAACTCAACTATTCACCAAACTCCCCCGCTTAGAAGGAACCCATTACAACTAAAAAGAGAAACCTATAACTTAGTAGCATCCTAATCAAAATTTTCCATATCTTGGAGAACATAGAAGTGATTCCTCTCTGTTGAATCAACATCCGAATCATTTGGAGGATCTTGTTTAGCCTCTCTTCCACTAGCAGCGATAGTAGAACAATACCCCAACTTATTACCATCCTTACCATAACCAAAGAACCCACTGGTACCTTCTACACTCTTCACAAAGTGCTTATTTTTACAAGTAGAACATGTAGGCATAACTCCTTGAAAACCACTACAACTCTCAAGCTAGACTTTAGGAGAACTAGACCCATCTTGATTTGGAGCCCACTTATTAAACCTAGGTTGATTTTGCTCATTGGATCTACCCCTCTTCAATTTCCTTGAGATCCTACTATGTTTGGACTTTTCAATGGATTGTGCATACACTATAAGTCTAGCTAGGTTCTTGTCACTGTGGAGCATGGTCGTACGGCACTTTTCTATAACAAGGTCGGCAACACTTTTCCAAACCTACTCTTCTCATCCATAGAATAAAACACCAAATATGGATCATACCTATACAAGTGAGTAAACTTCAAGGAGTACTCTTTCACACTCATATTACCTTGACTAAGGTTAATGAACTCCTCAAACTTCACCTCCCTCCTCTCGCGGGGAAAGTACTTTCCTAAGAAGGATTCCTTAAGCTCTTCCCACTCTATGGGATCCGACTCAACGAGCCTATTTTCTTCCCATTGTGTGTATCATACTTGAGTAACTTCCCTCAATTGGTATGAATATAAATATTCCTTCTCCCTAGAGATCACCCTTATACCAGTCAAAACTTTATACACTTCATCAAGAGACTCTTGTGGGTCTACTCCCAAATTAGAATAAAAGAATATCGAAGGATTCATCCTCACAAAGTCCCTAATTCTAGAGGTCATGCTACTCTCCAAAACATTAACCCTAGGCTCAACACCCCTATTAACATGAGTTGTCATGGCTAGAAGGATGAAACACCATACCTTAATGAAGATAATCCACGAAAAAAATATGAAGAATCAATGGAGAAATAAAACAACTAGCCTAAACCTTGCTTCAAGCTTCAATGGAGTCTAGAGTGTTCTATTTGGGGTCTTGAGTTTTGATTTTTAATAATGAACTCTAATTTAGGTTCTAGGATTATAAAGTGACTTATAAAACCCATAAAATTACCTCCCAAATCTTTATTTGGATGACATGTGAATTTCTAAATATGCCCTCACTTGGTCGATACACCTGTAGAATGTTGGAGAGGTCAATCGATGGATGGCATCAATGAACCGTAAACTAGGCGACGAGCCGTACTAGCAAGTCGTCATTTTGGTCAGAGATGGATTTCTTGGATCTTAAGATCCCACACGTAAGTGTGGAGAACCGGATTCCATTGACGGATCATAGACAAGACTATGAGGGGTCTTTAAAGCAGCGTAGTTTAAGATTGTTTTTGGTAGTTTTAATCAAAAGGTTTGGGTCCTTCTCAAGGACCTTTGGATTGTCCTTGGGGAGTCGGACCCAGAATTTTCAACCCTATGCATGTTCATATAGATGTTAGGAACCTCTACTATCAATTTGAAAACAAAAAAAAACACATTAGACCTGCAAAAGCATACTAGAACACACAAGGGCACACCAAGGCAAACTTTTGAACGTCTTGGACATTGTTTGACATTTGACCTCCAAACTCTACACACTGCCTTCTAATACTATAATTCACCATTTAAGAGCTTAAAAGTTCATGAAACACATGTTAGGCTCTAGTTTCACCTAGTTCATTTTTAGGGTTTTACAATCTGGGTCACCAATGGACCGTCAATGGACTGGCGGTCTGTGCTGGAGAATCATCAGTAGTGACTGAAGTTGGTTTCTGGGGGCCTAATCTACAGACCTAAACCATATATTGTGGTCTAGTACACAAATTGTAGGTCCATCCGTTGGTTGACACTTAGTCTTTTTTTGGGTTTGTTCTAAGAGAGGTTGCAAGTGGCTTCCCAAGAACCACCAGCACAAACTGTAGGTCACCCTAGATCCATGGGTGACGCTCGTAGGTTGCACCTGTAGCTTCAAATTTTTTGCACTTTCATAGTTCCAATATATGGGTGTTACATTATCTTCCCCTTGGTAACATTTATCCTCAAATGATGATTAAACTATATTGAATGGAGGGAAAGAGCTGCAAACCCTAACACAAAGAACTAGAAATTTATTTTTCACTAAACTGACTTTCAAGAACATGAAATTACATTGAAAATGCAAGTAAAAAATGAAGGAACGTTATACTAAGACTGAATTTGCAAATGAAAACTGAAGAGAAACTATTACCTCAAGCTAGAGTGGAACCGGAAAGAAAGAGGTGTGGATAATTAGACTTGATAGCTGCTTCTAATTCCCAAGTAGCTCCTTCTATTGACTAACTCCTCCACAAAACCTTGACTGAAGCAACATTTTTGTTCTTCAACCTTCTAAACTAACAACCAAGAATCTGAACTGGTACATCCTCATACGAGAGACTATCGTTAACATACACACTCTCTAATAGAAATATGGATGTTGGATCACCCCACACTTCTTCAAAAGTGAAATATGAAAAACTGGATGCGCTGCTACTAGTTCTGGTGGCAACTCTAGCATATAAGCCACTTTACCATTCCTTTTAAAAATCTTCCAAGGGCCTACATATCAAGGACTAAGCTTCCCCTTCTTACCAAATATCATCACCCCCCTTCATGGGTGACACTTTAAAGAAACCCACTCATCAATGTGGAACTCTAGTTCCCATCTCCTTACGTCTGCATATGACTTCTAATGACTCTGGGTTGTCATAAGATTATTTCTAATAAGTTGAAATTTCACCATGGCATTATAGACGTAATTAGGCCCTATCAAGGTTGTTTGACCCACTTCAAAAATACCAACTGGAGATAAGCATCTACACCAATACAATGCCTAATACAGGGCCATCTGAATACTAGAATGGTAGCTATTACTGTAGGCGAACTCTATTAGAGGAAGGTGATCACTCCAACTACCATTGAAGTTGATCACACAAGCTCTCAACAAGTTCTCTAAGGTCTAATGGTATGCTTTGTCTGACCATCCATCTGTGTATGAAACGTTGTACTAAGATTTACTGAGTACCAAGACCTTTCTGAAATGACTTCCAAAAATAAAAGGTAAACTAAGGACCTCTATCTGAAATGATAAACAATAGGAACCATTCAACCTGACTATCTCATTAATGTAAATTTTGGTGTTATCCTCCGCTGAATCTATAGTATTGACCAAAAAAATGTGAAGACTTAGTAACTCTGTCAACTATCACCCAAATGGAATAATGTTATCTACGAGTACGAGGTAATCTGTAATGAATTCCATGTTGATCACTTCACACCTCAAAGTAGGAATTTCGATCTCTTGAGTTATATCCTCTGGTTTCTGATGTTCTACCTTCACTTTCTGACAAATAGGCACTTAGCCACAAAATTTGCTATATCCTTCTTCATGCCACTAAACATAAAGACTTCCCGCAGATCGTGTTACATCTTAGTGGCGCCTGGATGAATAGAATACCTGGAGTATAGGCTTCATCAAAAGTATGTGGTCTCAACTCACCCACCTTAGGAAAACATAATCAACCCTGGTAGTGAAGCACATCGTCTCCCCCTTGGGAGAAAGCCACAACTCTTAGTTGATGAACTACACCCTATAGTTGAAGCAATATTAAATCAGTAACTTGGTTTTCCTTAACCTCCATTTTAAATGAATATTTTGACCCATTCTAAACTCTTATACAACCATTTGATATGCTCATAAGGCGAACTCCCAAGAAAGTAAGCCTCTTAACATCCTTCACTAGCTCTTTTCTTTATTCCTCCATATGTGCTACACTACCCATAAATTGTCTGCTAACAGCACCTGCCACTAACATTGTCCTTACCAAGATGGTAATGCACACTCATATCACAGTCTTTGAGGAACTAAATCCATCTTCTCTGGTGAAGATTCAACTCTTTTTGAGGGAACACTTATTGAAGGCTCTTATGGTATGTGAACATATATACGCGAACATCATACAAGTAATGCCTCCAAATCTTAAGTGCAAACACCACTGCTGCAAGCTCGAGTTCATGAGTAAAGTCATTATTCTGATGCACCTTAAGTTGTCTGGAATCAAAAGTTATAACGCTATTTCGCTGCATCAATACACAACACAAGCCGACTCTTGATGCATCACAATTGATAAGATAACCATTTGAACCCTCTGATAGTGTCAACATAGGAGCTCTAGTGAAAATAGTTTTCAATTCTGCAAAGTTATTCTCACAATCATATGACCACTGAAACTTGACTTTCTTTTAAGTCAATCTAGTCAATGGAGAGGCTATGGATGAAAATCCTTCCGCGAACATTCTTGTAACAATCTAGAAGTCCAAGACATAATCTAGATCCTCACATGACAAAGAACTAGAACACTGTTTATGGTCCTAATATAATATGCTTGAAACATTTAGGAAGTGTTAGAGTCAAAACGTTAAGAAACGTCCATGACGCCCGGTGAATTATGAAATGTGCACTAGTCTGCCTTGGCATGTTTAATGGGGTTTTAAGAGTCATAAATTAACAAAAATTGGTAGAAAGGTGTTAAAATATATTATAGTGTGTTTAGGATCAAAAATTTCAGTTACGACTCCTCAAGGACTACTCTATGGGTCCTTGAGGTGGACCCTTCCAAATTAACCCAAAGATGTCAAATGACACTGTCCATCTATGAGCCAAACGACGGGACATCGATGGATCTGTAGGTAAGAACTTAGAGATTTCCAAAATTCTCTCAAAAAAATAGTCTCTGTCATAATCGACGCCTTGCCAGTAAGGTGGCATCGATGGACCTACGGACCGTAGATCGGGGTTGTGTAGGTGGGGGTCTATTTTGGCTGCCTAATTTTAAGTTAAGTCAATTATTTAGTTAGTTTGTTAGTTTGTTAGTTTGTTAGTTGGTTAATTAAGGGCTAAGGTGTGTATAATTAAGTTAGTTAAGGGGCTATATAAGATATAAACCTAAATAAACTAACCCAACACCCCACAATTTGCAAACTCAAATCTCTCTACCTTCTCTCTACTTCTTCTCTCTTTTCCTAAAAAATTCCATTGAAGACAAGGTTCAAGGGAATTGGGGATGCAAGAATTCAACTTTCTCTCCATAAATATTCAAGGATCTTTAAGATATGGAAACTCTTTACTCTTGGGATCTCTTTCCCCAAGAGGCTCATTCAAATTGATTTCAAAAGTTGTCAAAAATATGGGTTTCCTTCTTATTCAAAAATTGATCTTTCAAATGAATTTTTATTGGTTTCCTTTAATTACTAATGATAGAATATGGTTGTTTATATTTTAATTGTTTTAGTTCTTGATCATTGGCTTAGTTTGTGATGAATTGGATCATTTACCCTAATCCTTGTCTTGAGTTGGACTTGAAAATGATTAGGATTGTTAGAATTTCTTATGTTATTGTTCAATTCATTATAGTATGATGATAATGAGTGAGTTATTGGAGAATTATGATGATTTGAGGATGAGATTCTTGGTGACGTCTACGGAGGCTATTTGGTATGACATTGTGATCCCCTAAACTTTACTTCAATATTATTGGATTGTAATTGGTGATGATGTGATGTAATTGAAGTATTATATGTGGTTAAATTAGGAATGTGTGATATGATGGCTATGATAATGGCATGATATGATTATGTTGAATGTGAGATCCTATTGAGGCTATGTTAATGCTAGTTTGAAGATGATTTCTATTGTGTGCCTTATATGATAAGATGATGATATGTTAATCTCACTAATAATGGTTGTGTGATGAAAGGAAGTTCTCATCCTACAACTAATGAGATAAATGATATGCTATACAATGGGGTTAGTCTCCTATGACCTAAATTAAGCTATCATTGTTAAAGAGTGACTTAATGGCATTTCAAAAAGGGTCTTTAGCTTATCTCCTAGTTAACATTAAAATGAAAGGTGTTGACTTTCCCTATAAGGGAGATTCACCAAAAATTCTCATGATAAGAGGGCTCCAATTGCAAATGGGCATGTAGAAGGTTCAAGACATATCTCCTATTTCCTTCACTATGTTGACTCCATATAAAGACTAGCAAGTGATCCACCTAGAATGCTATATCAATGTTTTGGTCCTACCTTGGCAAGTAGACCACCTTCTTTCGGTGTAGGGTTTCATGACATCGGATTCCATGTTTAGCTCACATTGTCTGTCGGTTAAGGCAATTGTTCCCGAAAGTAAAATGAATGTTATAATCTGAACTCTAACTAGGATGATATAAGGGGTTATTCTTAGTATAGGTAGGGGTATGGAACTCTACCTATGCATTGCACTAGTTGGCCTTGACGAAAGTCTTAGGAGGATGTTCTTATGCTTTTGTGACTTTAATGATACGCAAAGGTTGACTTTACATGTTGATGACCCTGTATGATGTTACTTTCACTTATGAACATGTTATTGGTCTATATTTCTATATATGATGATGATTACTCATGATTCTATGTTAAATGAAGTTAAGCATTATTTATGACCTCTTTCCTTGTTTGCTTGACTATGTGGGGTTATGGAACTTCATATAGGCATTGCACTTGTATGCTTTGGAAGGGGTTGTGAAGAAGTGTCTTTTATGAAGTGATGAGATGAACTCTTGTACATGATTTGTTATGATGTTGGATTTGCTTTGGTTATATGATCTTGATATGCCACTATTCATGTGATATGACCTTATGTGGAAGTATTCATGTTGACTTGACTTTATCATGATATTGGCCTTATATTTGGTATGGAATTGTATTGAGTGATGTTGTGCCTAATGACATACAAGTCTTCCTAACGTGCATGAAAGCTTTTTAAAAAGGTATTTAGCATGATGTTGAAGTAAATGTCCCTTTGAGCATGATTTCAATCTTGTATGTGCATATGTTCCATATTTAGTACAAGTAGATAAACTAACCCATATAATTTTCCCTTTTCCCAAACAATATAGGTTAGGATCGTTGAGGTTGAGGCATCAAGGCCAATTTCAAGGAAATTTGTTCTCTGTTCCCCAAGTTGATTGGTGAGTCCTCAATATTCGAGGATGGTACCTTCTATAAATCCTATTCAGATTTGCGATAGTCTATAAGACATTCCTTTCTCTCTTATTGTTGATAATATTGTTATAAGCCCTAAGTGAAAATTATATATTTGATTTAGGGCTATGCCTGAATAATTCGATTTCATTTTAGATGGCTTTAATGTGAACCGGTATATTATACCAAAATCTTATATGTTATGTATATTGTCTAAATGACAAGTTTATGTAAGCTTTTTATGCGAGGATTCTAAGTAAACTCCCTAAGTAGTATGTGAGAGGTCTATGCAAACCTCAATATATAAAAGTTTTAATTTTTCCGCATTTTAACCTATGAAATGTAATGACGAATACTAAGAGGCTAGTCTTAGTACTCTCCTAGGACGACCACGTTAGTTGCGTCTAGGGGGCACTCCCCGATCGTGACACTTCTGTAATAGCCTGCTAAACCCAAGAAACATCTAATATAAATAACAAAGGTAGGACTGGGAAATTGTTTCACTAGTTTCTTTCTCTATGAGTCCACTCAAATTCCTTCGCTAGATACAACATTACTAGGGAAAGCAATAGATTGCAACCAAAAATCATATCTGCTAAGCTTAGCGAATAATCTTAATGATTCTGCAGAACAACCATCAAATGTCTTGCATGTTCTTCCTCATTCTTAATGTTAATGAGGATATCATCAATAAAGACAATAACGAACAAATCCAAGTACTTCCTGAACCCTCTGTTCATCGAATCCATAAAAGCTATAGGGTTAATTATTAGTCCAAAAGATAAAACTAAAAATTCATATTGACCATACCGAGTTCTGTAGGCTGTTTTTGGGATGTCACTATCTTTGATTCTAAGCTAATGATAGCCAGATTTATGTGTCTATTTTGAGAAATGACTAGCACCCTATATTTGGCCAAACAAGTCATCTATCCTGGGGATAGGGTACTTATTCTTAATGTGACCTTGTTCAACTGCCTATAGTCAATACACATTCTAAGTGAACCATCTCTCTACTTCATAAACAACACTAGTGTACCCTATGGTGAAATACTAGGTCTGATGAAGCCCTTACCTAGTTCTTTCAACTGCTTTTTAATTCATTAACCTCATATGGAGTTATTATTTAAGGAAGAACAGAAACAAGCTAGGTGTTTGGAAGGAGATCAATTTCAAAGTCGATTTCTCTTTGGGGGGGAACTCTGGGAAATCTTCTGGAAACATTTGTGGAAAATCACTGAGTACAAAACTCACTCAAGATTTGGGGTTTTGGAGTTTGAATCCTTAACTCTAACTAGATGATAGAGGTAACCCTTAGAAATCATCTTTATGGACTTAAGGTAAGAAATGAATCAACGCATAGGCACTAAGATACCCTTCCGTTCTAAGATTGGTTCATCTGGAAAGTGAAAAGTAAAAATTCTCGTTCTACAATGGACTGGGGCATAACTGGAATGTAAATCCATACCTAGAATGACATTGAAGTCTACCATTTCTAACTCTACAAGATCTTTTGAGGTGACTTTCTGAGAGATTGTGACAGGGCAATTTTCGTATACCCATCTAGCTATAACTAGGTCATCAACTAGAGCAGAGTTTGACAAGGGTTCTGAGAGATTTTCTGGACTAACATTGAAGTTGACTGCTATAGAATGAGTTACAACTGAGAGAGTACCATCTGTACCTAACAAGGCATAAACATCGAGATTAACAACTCGTAGCATACTACCTAAGGAGAACCTTCCTGATCTTGCATAGCCTTAAGAGCATACAACGTGTTCTGGCAATCGCCGCCACTTGTACCAAATGACTTACCCTAATGAGTCGGGCAACTTAGTGGTGTTGCTGATGTTGTAGACTGGTCTCTTCCATTATTACCTCTTTGACCCTATTTAAAAGGACAATATCTCAACCTGTGACCATCTTGACCACATCCAAAGAATCCTTCTTGTCCTAAGAGGCATTCACCCGAATGGTTCCTTGTACTCATGGGACAATTTGGGTAGGTCCTAGTAACGAGACACTTCCTTGACACTTAGATATATTCATGTTTTCCTGCAACATAGCATTTTTCACTCTTTTTTCACCAAGTCTAACACTTCATATAGAAACTTATATATCTGGGCCCTAGTATCAGAAACCATGTGAGGATCATACCTGGAGAGTTGGGTAAACTTTATCCCATGCTCTTAAACTATAATGAACCTTGCCTCAAGTTCATGAATTCTTGAGATTTTGCCTCCCTTAACTCTCTTGGGAAGAACTTGTCCAGAATTGTCTCACTAAAGCACTACTAAGTTATGTTATGACATATGTACCCCTGTTCTCTTTCCATTGAGTATACCAGATATGATCCACATCCTTAGGCTGGCAAGATGCTAACTCATCCCGATCACTCCTATTTACCTACACCACTTCAAAGATCTTCTTGACCTTGTCTATGAAGTTTTGGGGATCCTCACCAATCTGTAATCCTAAGAAATGGGGAAAATTAATCCTAGTGATATCTCAAACCCTTGCCGCCATTGATCCACCATTAATATATGCAGGAACTGGAACCCACTTATTTTTTCTGGTTGGCCACACTTTGAGCCAATATATGAATGGCGTTCCGAAACTCTTCATTCAAAAGTTTCTGATTTGGGACTGGAGAAGCTGCATTTGCATTCCTGGTATTCGCATTTCTGGCATTATCTCAACGAGAAGGCATGATCAAAAATGTAGAACATCGAGCTAGAACAAAATTAGGTCATACCTTACGCACAATAAGAGTAACAAGAAAGATGAAGATTTTCTTAAAATACTCTTTAGCCTCCCTCTCATTAAGTGTGGTGAGGACTTTCATACCTATGAAATGTACTCTACATAGTGCGGCCTTTCAAACATCCTATGACTCTAGAACCTAATGTCGTGATACAAAGTTTTTCACGCCCTGAGCTACCCCCGAGAGGCAGACACAAAACATAGGATCACGAGTAATCTTAAGCAAATCATGATGGCATAACATATATAAGCATACTAAGATAACAAAACTGATGTTGAAGCTAATCATGAAATGCATCTGAAATTATAGGGAATACTCAAAAACTAAAACTGAATAAATGAACATATAATAATTTAATAAATAAGAGGTATTAAACTCACAAACTAAGCTGAATCTAACTATGTCTGAAAATGACCTCTAACTAACTAGAAGTAATGGGACATGCCCCGCTAAATCTAGCAAACTAAAACTAAAAGAATGAAATACTAAAATGATAACATTACTATTTTCCTCGAAGAATGACTCACCAGCGATACAGTTGAGATGGAGATCAGGAACCAACGTTTGCACGATCTGGATGTGGAGAACGTGTACCTACATCAAGAGAAGATGTAGTGCAGAGTATGTGTCAGTACTTGAAAGGTACTGAGCATGCAGTATAGAGTAAAGCTGAAATAACGTATGACCGAACAAGCAATAAAGTAAGGATATAATATAAACATGATATAGATATTGAATAATACTAAGTTATTGAATGCAATAATTAGATTTATAACATTTTAAGTCTCAATACAGAGGCATGACTAGCGTGATCACTAAATCATTCCCACAAAGGGGACTTACGACCTACATGGCTTGTAGTCTTGGGACTATACATGTGACTAACCTTAGTCCAACATGGTATTATGCTACTCCTAATAGATTAAGTGATTAACACATTATGATTAAATTACTGTAATATACTGGATAACTCAAAACTGACATGCAAACTGAGAATGCAACATTATTAAACTAATAATTACACATTCAAAACTGATGCATATATGTATGAAATAATTGAACTTTCTGACCTAGCATGTGTAATTCAAGAATCAAAGAAATACATAGTTAGAATTCTAAACTTCATGCATGAAATAAAGTAATGCCATGATAATCTAATTTATAACATGTAAAACACTAATTCATAATAATCTGCTGAAGTTCTAGAAACCCTATGTCTAGTTATAATAACGGAATCAAGAATCTGACTAAATTCTAGGACCTAATAGGTGAAAGGAACTCACTAGTGAAATTTCACATACTTGTGACAAATTTCACGTAGAGATCTTTCAATTTTTGGATTGGAATTGGTGGAACCTTGCTGCGTTCTTGAACTAGGATTCTTGACTTCTTTTTCCTTTTATGTTATAATTTTTCTAAAGTTCTGATATATAATTTGATTTAGGTAAGTTCGAGTAATGTTTCTAGACTAAAATTAACCAAAACCACTTAAGTTAGGGTCCGACGAAATAATAAAAGACTAAAAGACCCCTTAGTTGTTATCGGGGTCACCGACGGATGACACTGACGAACACTCGATGGACTGATGGTCCGTGCTAGTGAACCGCCAGTCATGACTAAAGTTGGTTTCTAGGGGTATGACCTACAGATATAGACCACAGACCATCGCCTGGACTACGAACCATAGGTCCGGCGATGGGTCAAAACTTAGCTATTTTCTGGGTTGGTTTTGATAGGGTTTGCAGGTGTGCATCCAAGGACAATCAGCAGGGATCGTAGTTCACCCTACGGTCCGTGGGTGACGTCCGTAGGTGGCCCCTGTAGGTGCAAATTTTTTTCACTTTCGTAGTTCCAGCATATGGGGTGTTACACATTGTCATCCTGGTGGGCCCTCTTATACCTTTACTTTATGCTTCTTTTTACTTGAGAAACAAAGACTTGAGACTTGTATTTATCTTTTATATTATGTATTTACATTAGTGGCTTGTACACGTGATAACCAGGTCTTATGGTGTTAGTAGAATAATATTTTTCCTCTTTTATCTTGTTCTTCCTTTTCCTCTATACTTTTTCTTTCGTATTTTTGTGTTGAGACTGACTTGGCTTGGTGGAAATAGCTAAGTGCCATCGTGCCCATTTTTTTATCGTGACAAAGATTACAAGTGTTGGTATGACGACTATTATTAACTCTGGTGATCTGGTTCAAGCATTTGACACCCCAATTCAATATGTTGGAAAAACAACCACCGATTAAACAATTGCATTTCGTACAACATTGAAAATGCTAGTGAAAAAGGAGGGTCAGAAGTTCAAGCTATCAGACGCGAAAAATGTGGTTGATATGGTACTACCAAGAACTATAGTTTCATAAGAAATAGGGATTACTTCTGAAGACAATGAAAAACTTATGAGGTTCTTTGAAGAGATCAATATGGTGAGATTCTAAGATCTTTGGAATATAGTAGCACATATTTTAGCAAAAATTTATATTTTGCTAGTGTATAAAGTTGCTAAGTTCTATGTTTTTCCTAAAGGGATGGTAAGGATGTTGTCACATCATTTAACTCTTTGAACCTTTTTTAAACATTATTATAACAAGTTTGTATTGGTTGAAAAAGAAAACTAATATAACAAATTTGTGGCAATATTATTGAATGAACCAAAAATCATTTACATCCTAGTGGAATGTGTTCAAAATCAGTTTTTTTTTTTTTTTGTAAAATCCTCATCTCAACTCTAAACTTTAAACAAGTGAGTCCTTGGATAACTTCTTAGATTCATGATCTTCCTTATCTTGATGACCATCCTTCCCACCTAGAAGTGGGGTACTAGTATCTTTCTCTTTAACCTGAGATGATATAACAAAAATAATATTACCAGAAACAAAATACAATCATATAACTCATCAACAAAAGTACAATATTATATTTTAACATGTTTGTAGTTACCAACAAAGTTTGTGATGGAGTGGGTACTCTTTCATTCTTAACCAAGAGGTCTTAAGTTCGAGTCTCCTTGGGCAATGAGTTGCCTTTGTTAGGGAGAGATTTATCCCACACACAGACACAATGTTGGACTTTCAAATGTGAATGCAGATTTAGTCACCTTTGTTAGTGTCAATCGGTTGCTCTTTAGGAAGAGAATTATTCAGGTATTGAAATAATTGGCTTAATTAATACTCCCATCTTTGATAGTTTTTTACTCTCTATTCCATATTAGTTTAATTTTTTGAGGTGTTTCACCGTAGTCTTTAAGAAAGTAGACTAAGGCATAAATTAAACCTAGTTATTCATTTTTACCCTTATTAATCATAGTCAAATTTATGATTACGATAATTAAATGTTACTTAATCACTAATTTCAATACTAACTAATGAAGGGTAAAATTGAAAGAACAAAAGTAGTCTTGAAAACTGAACAATTAAGGTAATTTGAAAAATGAAAAATGTCTCAAAAATTAAATTAATATGGAATGGAGGGAGTAGTTTCTTTGTATAAAATTCAGCACACTAAGTAGTACTTCTGATTATGAGTCAATTTATGTATTGTCTTATAGTGATGGAAGATGAAACAACTAATATATAAATAGCTAATACATGAATGTCTAAATTTTGCATGACTAATTAATATATGTATGATTTTAATCAACTAAACGACCCGTAATGTATAAAAGTTGGAAGTGGAAAAAAAAAGAAGAGAAATAGAGGGAGATATTCTTACTTGAGAAATGGAAGAATGATCTCCATGGTGTTTCTTTTTTGTTTCAGGTCTACAAAAGTACGAATACAATCCCATGCCAACAATGGCAAGAAGTATACCAACGATATTTCTTAATGTGAAGGGATCATGCAACAATGTATAGCCATATCCTAGAACAAGGCATGTTTTTAAGTGACCTAACACTTAGTATGTCACTGGTGATGTCTTCCCAATCACTAAAAATGTGGTGAAATTCACTGACACAGCAATCAAGCACGACAACAATATGAAGCCCTACAAAATCATCCATTTAAACGGCAGAATCAGAATTTTCACTAAGCAAATTCAAAACATAGCTAGAACATATATACACATTATATTATTCTTAAGAAAAATGGGTATTATAGGGTTTTGCTTAACAATACAACATAGGAGTAAATGTGAGCAAAAACATTCTTTTTGGTAAGGAATTGATCCACCAAAGGGCCTGTCACAATTAGATACCTGCTTGTAAAGGGGCTGATTGGTACAATAATTGTGTAGATGAAATGCTGAGCCTCTTTTGAATTGTATTTGTGAGCTGAATTGTAGCGGTCAAGTCAAATCATGAAATAACCATTCACATTCTTTTGGAAACAAAGAAAATTACATTGATATAGGCCATAATAATTGGAAAATGATTTTTAAGTGACATGACTAGTCTATATATCAAGTAAATATTTATTCACTTTCTTAGGTTATCATGTTTGTGATGATGTTAAGTTATTACTTACCATCAGTGCACATAACATAACATAAATAGTTGGACAAGTAAGTAAGAAATAATTTGTCAAACACAAGTTATAATATGATATTATTTATTCAATTTTCAAGCTTATTTTGTCATAAACATGCATGGGTGCATCTATTATTGGAAATAACTTAACTAGACGAAATCGTAAGAGGATACAATTTGTCCAACACAAGTTGTAAGAATGGCTAGTAGAGAGAGGATTGTGCCAACAAAATTGAGCTGAAGATCGGTAATGGAAGCGATACCCACTCCGAGCAGCAGAATTAATAGAGACAATTTCACATTTCGACAGCAAATAAAATAAAATAAAAAATAAAATGTAGCTATCATATATAGTAATTATTTATTTTAAATTTAGGAATGTAAATTACCTGAATTGTTTTTTTGAGAATATAGTTTCTAAAAGTACAGTGAAAGGTATAGTTGCTAACTTTGTCATTTCAAAAGAAAGAAACTTAGCAAATTGATAATGACTTATTAGGGAAAATGATAGATGTATTCCTGTACTATCGTAAATAATATGTAAATATTATCTGTCATATTTTGATGCATTGGTGCCTCTATCGTCCAAAAACTAGAACACTAATAGACATACATATGACATAATCTTATCCATTGATCTGATATTTACTAAACATCGAATCGACAGATAACATTGTGTCATGTATCCCGTCTTCCATTAGAGTTAAAGGCATATATGATCTAGTTTTTTAACACCAAGGACACTAATGGCTAAAAATATAATGAAGGTATATGAATACCATTAATAAAAGTTTTAAATCCTTTTTCCGCTGATCTTTTATGGGCCAAAAGTTTTCACTTTTTAAAAAATCATTTGAATGTACCTGGTAAAAGCCAATAGAATTAAAACCAAGGCTGAGATTGAGAAAACCAATGGAAATGTCATTTAAGATATCAAAGAGAACCAGTCTTCATATCTATGAGTTTGTTCTCAAATAAATTCAATTTCAGTGCCACATGAAGTGTAACATATGTCAACATCAGATGCCAGCTTGTTAATGTTGTTGCTGCAAATTAAATTTGAATTACTTTTTTAGTGCTCTCAAGTGTCCATATACCGATAAATCAAATCAGTATTTAAATTAATATGATATCTTTTTTAATTATTACGCTTATTTGTCTTAATAAGTAATAAAATATCACTTTTAATTTGTTGCAATTGGGTTTATGTGTATAACTAAAGAAGATGACATATTTTATGTGGTTAAATCACTTAACTACCTAATAGATGTACGTTTGAGAACATGCAAAAGTTCTTTTAAAAAAATTTAAACAAAAATTATCTGATAAGAACACCCTATCAAGCGTTCAGATTTTAAAAGTTAAATTAAAATAAGTCTGAATTTGAGTGTCTCAATGGATCTATCAGTGAAACTTCAAGGCACTGTTAAGGTCATAGCCTCATAAAATTGATTAATTAGTGTGTGAGATATATTTTACAGAATTTAATTCCACAATTAATATATCGATTTCAATTTTTATTCAAGTAAAAATAAACTGATCTTGACATGATTACGAATTCAAGTTAATTAAAAAGGAAGTAATCCTTTTTATTTTCCACCACACATGCCTGAACACCAAACACATGCATAACTAACACATGAATTTATTTTAGATTTCCTCTTTTTAAAAGTTTGGTGGTTTTAATTATTATAATAATAAACGTATATCTCAATTACATTAATTAATATGCCAAGCTGGTGCAAATTAATTAATTAATTAATTAATAAAGGAAGATGAATTACCAAATGGGAAACCAAGATTGCTCATCAAAGCTTTGTTGCAAATAACAATGGAGACCGAAGATGTCACTGAGAGAAACAATGCTCCCACCACACCCAATTGGAAGCTTGTCTTCTCACCCATATTATTTATCAATCAAAACAACAACTGAAAATAAAATTAGTTGTTTTATTTGATCTCTTCCCATCTTTGATTTGTATTAACTACTTAAACAATAACTAGGCCTCATTTTTTTAATAGGTGAAGATCCGTTCTTTGAATTATATATCACTGTCTGTATCGTAACCCTTTGCTTTTATTCAAAATTGAGGCACACACATCGCAGTCCTACTATATACTACTCGAAAATAAGTAATCAGTGACGGACAAAATTATATAGCTAAACAAAAAAAAAATAAGTCATGCTAATCACATCTAACTGCGGATTAGTGACAGGTTATATGAAAATCCAGTTAGGTAGGAGCTAATTTAAAACGGATTCACTAGAGATTACTAAAAATAATTGTGGCTAATTTGATATATTCTAGTAGTGTATCTTTTATTTTTAAAAAGAGAGGATTGTCTACCTTAATTAAGTTAAAATTGTCTTAAGTCGGAAATGTTCAAAATTGAAAATTAGAGATTATATACCTTAAATTTGTCTAAATTATACTGAGGAGCCCTACAATTAAGTAAATAAGTACATGTAAAACACCAATAACATCAATATAGCCAACATATATAAGGGGGGAAAGAATACATGAAGAAACTTGCAATTAACAAAATGAAAAATATACCTCATGAAAATGTTAGTGATATAATTGTGAATATACCAATGAACTAATAGGCTCCTACAACTTCAAGAAACACTGGCCAAATTTCAAGAAAAATTAAAAAGTCTTCTTTAGAATGTAGAACAAAGAAGCCACATCTTTTATTTACACTTGAGGAGTGGGTGGGTGGGTCTAACAACATATATTAGTAATTCGAATTCAAATAATTAATAATGTGCACTAATAATACAAATTTCTTACATTATCAAATTAGGCCAAAGTTCAATGATATGTGACACTTTAGAATAAGCTTGAAATGGTAATATGAAAATTAAATTAGTAATCTGCTATAACACGATAGATTGTATCGGTAGTGAAAATAATATTTGCACTATCAATGTATAGAACTAGAATAATCCTAATTATTATTTTTATTTTAAAAATTAAAATTACAATCCTATTTTGAAAATATATTTTTTATATCGAAAATGTCACCTCTATTATTCTATATTTTTTTTCAGTAGTTTGGTTTAATTTCAAGGCTTAGAGGTTGATGATCATTTTTGTTGCTAACGGCTGGTATAACCAAAGTCATATGACCGACTTTAGGTTAACATATATTCCCTAATTAACTCTAAAAACTAGGAGCAATCATTTCACAACAAAGCAAGAAACTATTTTTAAATTGAGTAGTAATGCTAAATGGCAGAAATATAAAAAAAATTATAATATTCTTTTTATTTTAAAATAAATTGATCTTTTTTTCATTTTTAATTAAAGATTATTTAAAAAAATATCTTCAAAAAATTAATTTATAGTATGAATATATCATTTTTGTCATTCTGATCAAATTATGACTAAGTTTTGCGGCCAAAAAGATTTTTCATAGCATGAGTTTTGATTTCCCAATTTTGAATTTTAACTATTCATGTACTTGAATTTTTAAATCTTGAAATTGGATGATCCTAATATATAATAATAACGCATGGTTTGCATTAATTTTATGTTGATTATTATAACCAAATGATTCGAATAATGGTTTCAATTTGTGGAACAATAAATAAAATGATATAGTTTAGAGTTTTTTTCTTTTTTTTATGAATACTAAGAAAGAATAGTGAGATATTGATGAAATACTTATTTATTTATTTTTTTATGTTCATCTTGATATTGAAGTCATGAGAAAGGTGAAGTGAACGTTTCTTATGTGACAATGTACCAATCTAAACTAACAAACTGCTGGCACCCCCCACCAAAGTCAAAACCAATGTGTTTTGGTGGCAAAATATAAAACTTCAGTTTTACTCCAAATATACATCTTATATTAAGATGGAAAATGGTGTCTGAAAAGCTTATATTAAGAATTCCTGATCTATACATGCATGCATTTTCTCAATACCCTTTTGGTGTCTTTCATTTCAAGTACAAGTACATGTAGGAAATTGTGAAGACATGAATTAAAATATACAAAATGAATAACTTTAATATCTTTTCTAATATAGAGGCACTAAGTAGAAATTAATCGGAATGGGGGACACTCTCAAAGCTTAATTTGTACGATCACCAATTAATTTTTCTTTTATTTAATTTTTAGGATTAGGTTAAACAAAAGTAAAAAAGTGGACTTGGATTGTGGAGTCAAATGACTTTTTCATCACTTTTCAAATTGGGGATAACTACAAGTTTACAGAATACGATGAAGGCCATTTTTATATTTTATTATATGTTTTCCTTTTTTAAATTCATTTAATTATTCAACAATTTTTCTCTATCTTCTTCAGCCTTTCTTCTTTTCTATTTTTTTAAGTATCTCAAATTGTTGAAATATTTTTTTCTTCGATCTTCTTTCCCAAGTCGAAACATTCCTCCTCTTGTGCCTAGTGTTAGGTAGTGGAGCCTGATTATTTTTAGGTTTTCCTATTTATTCTCTATTTTAGGTTTTCCTATTTATTCTCTATTTTAGGTTTTCCTATTTATTCTCTGTAACAAAAAATACTCTGATTTATTGATATAAATATACCTCACCGCCGTGAAAGTTTATTTCGGGGTGTTACCACGAAATATTGGGTTTTCTCTCTTTCTCTCTCTAGATTTCTCATCTCTTTTTCTTGAAAGTTCTTGTGTTCTTCATTCATCTAGTGTGTGTGCGTGAATTCGATCCTAACAACTGGTATCAGAGCCAAGGAGATTCAACACGATCACTGAAGATGGATAGTTCGAAGCTTGGAATCGAGAAGTTTGATGGATCCGATTTCAGTTTCTGGAAGATGCAGATCGAATATTATCTGTACCAGAAATATCTTCACAAACCGTTGACCGGGGTGAAGCCGGAATCCATGATGGAGGAGAAGTGGAAACTCAAGGATCGCTAGGCTCTAGGGTTGATCCGATTGACTTTGTCAAGAAATGTGGTGTTCAACATCATGAAGGAGAAGACTACGTCCGGTCTGTTGAAGGCACTGTCAAACATGTATGAAAAACCATCGGTTATGAACAAGGTATATTTGATGCGTAGATTGTTCAATTTATAGATGTTTGAGAATGGATCCGTTTCTGATCACATAAACGAGTTCAATATGATTGTGAGTCAACTCAATTCTGTGGATATTAATTTCGAAGATGAAATTACGGCGTTGATTTTGATGTCATCTCTGCCCGAGTCTTGGGATACTGTTGTTGCTGCGATTAGCAGTTCCCGTGGATCTGAGAAACTGAAGTTTGATGAAATCCGTGATGTTGTTCTTAGCGAAAGTATTCGCAAACGAGAAGTGGGAGATTCATCGGGCAGTGCTCTCAGCGTTGAATGAAGGGGGAGAAGTAAGACGAAAGGACAAAATCAACATGGTCTATCAAAATCAAAGAATCGAGAAAAATTCCTAAACAGATCAAATGTGACTTGTTGAAACTGTGGAGAAAAAGGGCACTTTCGGACGAACTGTACAAAGCCAAAGAAGAAATAGAATCAGAAATTTGGAGATGACAATGATTCTGTAAATTCAGCAAAGGACATTGGGGAGGCTCTAATCCTTAGTGTGAACAACCCGGTTGAATAATGGATATTGGATTCTGGTGCGTCTTTCCATTCGTCTCCAAGCAAGGAGTTGTTTTAAAATTTCAAATCTGGAAATTTTGGAAAAGTATATCTTGCTGACAATAAAGCCTTAGAGATTGAAGGAAAGGGGGATGTTTGCATAAAGACCACCTCGGGAAACCAGTGGACATTGGAGGATGTCAGATATATTCCTGGGATCAAGAAAAATTTGATCTCTGTTGGTCAGTTGGATAGCACGGGATATGCAGTAGAGTTTGGGAAAGGTTCGTGGAAGATCGTGAAAGGTGATATGGTAGTAGCTCGTGGCACCAAATCTGGAACCTTGTACACCACTACAGGGTGTATAAACATGGCCGATGTTGCTCAAGGTGCTTCCAGTTCATGGTTGTGGCACAACAGACTTGGACACATGAGTGCTAAAGGAATGAAGATGCCGGTTGCAAAAGGAGCATTAGAGGGTCTGAAGTCTGTTGATATGGATCTTTGCGAGAGCTGTGTTATGGCAAACAGAAAAGAGTAAGCTTCACAAAGACTCCTAGAGAGCCAAAGAAAGTGCGGTTGGAAATGGTCCATACAAATACTTGGGAACCATCTCCAGTGTCATCACTTGGAGGATCCAAACTCTATGTTACCTTCATTGATGATTTTAGCAGGACAGTGTGAGTTTACTTCTTGAAGCATAAGTCAGATGTGTTTTCAACTTTCAAGAAGTGGAAAGCTGAAGTTGAGAATCAGACCGGTTTGAAAGTCAAATGCCTAAGGTCTGACAATGGAGGAGAGTATGACAAATCAGAGTTCAAGGCATTTTGTGCAGCTGAGGGAATCAGATTGATGAGAACACGTTCCTGGTAAGGCAAGGCAGAATGGAATTGCTGAGAGGATGAACAGAACATTGAATGAGCGTGCAAGGAGTATGAGGATACACTGTGGGCTGCCCAAAACACTTTGGGTGGATGCTGTGAGCACAGTTGCATACTTGATCAATAGGGGACCATCAGTTCCTTTAGGGTTCAAGATTCCAGAGGAGGTGTGGAAACGAAAACAACTCAAGTACTCACACTTGAGGACTTTTGGTTACAATACTTATGTTCATGTTGATCCAAAAAAGAGAGACAAGCTTGATGCCAAGGCTGTGAAGTGTTACTTCATAGGCTATGGTTCTGATTTGTTTGGTTACAGGTTTTGGGATGACAAGAACAGAAAGATCCTGAGACATTGCGAAGTGACATTTGATGAGTCTGTCCTGTACAAGGACAGAGAGCAGAAGGTTCTAGAGATTACAAAGCAAGTGGGAGTTGAGGTTGAGTTGGAGAAGAGTAACCCCAGAGATGTCGAAGCAGATACTCAACCAATTCCTACTGAAGAATCTGATGTGGAGCAAGTTTCACCTGAGCATGTGTTAAGGAGATCATCCAGATCCATCAGGGCACCAGATAGGTATTCACCTTCATTACACTATCTATTGCTGACTGATGAGGGGGAACCAGAGTCTTTTGATGAGGCCCTACAGGTGGAGGATTCGATCAAGTGGGAGCAAGCCATGGATGATGAGACGAGGTCACTTGAGAAGAATGACACATGGGTGTGGACTGAGTTACCTGCAGGGAAGAGAGCTTTGCTGAACAAGTGAGTGTTCAGAATCAAGACTGAACCAGATGGCAAAAGAAGGTTCAAGGCTCGTTTAGTGGTTAAAGGATATTCACAAAGGAAAGGTATTGATTATGCTGAAAAATTTTCTCCTGTTGTGAAGTTAACCTCTATTCGAATTCTGTTGAGTATTGTTGCATCGGAGAAATTTGCATCTAGAGCAAATGGATGTAAAAACAATGTTTCTACATGGAGATCTGGACAAAGAGATCTATATGCAGCAACCGGAAGGATTTGTGGTTCCAGGCAAGGAACACATGGTGTGCAAGCTCACCAGAAGCTTGTATGGACTAAAGCAAGCACCAAGGCAATGGTACAAGAAATTTGACTCCTTCATGACCAAGAGTGGATTCTGCAAATCTCCTTCTAAGAAAAATATCCAAAGTTTTCATTTTTGATCGAATTCTGTCTAGTAAGCCTCGAGATCTTACAGATGCTGTTGAGAATCGTCATTAACCAATCATGTATCGGACGCACCATCCCTTGAAGTAAGTAAAGGGCGCAAAGATGCGGATTTGACCCGCACCCCCTTTCTTTTTCTTTTTTCGATTTTTCGTGGAAAGTAATTATCATTAAGAGGGAGAACTTTGATATCTAACTACGACAGCTATGGGGCACGAATGGTTTAAGAATAAGAACAAGTGACGGAGAAGTCGTTTACTGATTAGCTGTGATGAACGTACAGGAAAACCCTCTTTGGATTTGCCAAAGATCTTTGGAATTCATTTATTTCTCTCAGGGGTGGCTTGCATTTATTCAATCGAAATCTCATAAGAGAAGAAAGCTTTTAACGTGGGTCGGCGTATAGCCCACTCCATTCTATCTATGACGCATCGGATCAACTGAGAGAAATCCTGAGTAACGAGAGAGATTCTCCACACACACGGGTAGAGTTCGGTATTCCTTTGTCGATGGCTGACACAACTCTTTCCTTTCACCGGTCGGTAATAAAACAGCAAGTACAAAAATGAGTAATAACCCCCAGTAGAGACTGGTACGATTCAATTCAACATTTTGTTCGTTCGGGTTTGATTGTGTCGTAGCTCTATAATTTGGATTAAGTTTATCGTTGGATGAACAGGAATTCTCTACAATTACACTGTGGAACAATTGAAGGGATGTGGCGCAGCTTGGTAGCGCGTTTGTTTTGGGTACAAAATGTCACGGGTTCAAATCCTGGAGGTACACGAAGACCACACACATATCAGTTTTGAATCTATATCCCACGCTCATCAGCTCTTCAGGAAGAGAAGGACTCCCTGGGTTCTATACAGAAGCTGCACAATGGCTGGGCCTGAGGATCCACATTTCAATATTATCCTGAGAATCAGAGAGCTAATGAGAAGGGATTGGAGGTGTGAATTGAGACATATTTGGAGGGAAGGCAGAAGATGTGTTGCTAAGCAAAGTATCGGTCCTGCTCCTGGCTTAACCATCCTACGTGACCCTGCTTCCCCTATTATATAACCGGTCCCATCTCTCTCCAAACGCCAATTCGTTTCTAGTTTTGTAGGAGGCCATAACATCAAAAATCAGGAGAATCTTCCTAATCTTTGACAATGTCGGTATCTCAGTCACAGATTGATGTTGTCCTCAAAATACCCCTTAGTTTTTACTCAACTATATCCGTAGTATCAGGATTTCGACCACCTTTGCTATGCCTCGTCTTTCCTTCTTCGGGCTAGGGCACCTAAGAGCAGACTCAAAAGGGAAGAGCGTGGTCTTGGGTTTAGTCTAAAAATCCATTCACATCGATAGGGGGCAGGGAACCAATAAGAAGCATTTCCGGAGTGGATAGCTAGGACTACTAAAATGGAGATCGTGTACAACTCCTCAATATAGTCGTTCTATACATTAAGATTTGCAGCACCTATTCAGGAGCTGGGGAATCGGCTTGCAAGGAAAATCTTGATTGAAAGTCCATATCTTTCTATTTTCCTCTATCTCCGGCTAGAAAAGAATGTATGCGTCAAACTTTGATGTCTCACTGGTTTAGATACGACGAGATAATCATCAAAGTTCGGGAATCTCAACGGGAATACCTCAGCTCCGAGAATAGAAGTGGTTCGTTTTCTTTCTATACGCAATTCAAGATTTCGTTTGTGTTCATGTTGGCGATTTCTGATGTGAATTCGTCGAGTCGTCCCCCCTTCCTACGGGTTCCCTAAAGATCCTTGTTGTTACTTCTAGAAATACACTGATTCATATGTCTTTCTACTCTTGTATGTGGATGATATGTTGATTGCAGGATCTAGTATGAGGGAGATTAACAATCTGAAGACAAGGTTGTCTGCAACATTTGAGATGAAAGATTTGGGTCCAGCAAAGCAGATTTTGGGGATGAAGATTTCTCGGGATAGATCTGTTGGCACTTTAAATCTATCTCAGGAGTTGTACATTGAGAAGGTGTTGAGCAGATTCAGGGTTAATGATGCTAAACCCAGGACTACTCCATTGGCAAATCACTTTAAATTGTCAAAGGAGCAGTCCCCCAAGACTGCCAAGGAGCGTGATCAGATGACACTTGTTCCATATGCTTCAGCAGTTGGTAGTTTGATGTATGCTATGGTCTGCACTAGACCTGATATAGCACATGCAGTGGGAGTTGTTAGCAAATACATGGCGAACCCAGGGAAAGAGCATTAGGAAGCTATGAAGTGGCTTCTGTGATATCATAGAGGTACATCCAGTACTTCACTTTGTTTTGGCAAAGACAAGGTGACTCTACAAGGTTTTGTGGATGCTGATCTTGGTGGGGATGTTGACTCGAGCAAGAGTACTTCGGGGTACATTTACACCATAGGTGAACAGCAGTGATTTGGATGTCCAGGCTTCAGAAGTGTGTTTCTCTTTCATCTACTGAAGCTGAGTATGTGGCAATAGCTGAAGCTTGGAAAGAGATGATATGGCTAGCAGATTATCTTGAGGAATTGGTCAAGAAGCAGAGCAAAAAGATTCTTTACTCAGATAGCAAGAGTGCCATACAATTGGTGAAAAATTCAGTCTATCATTCGAAGACAAAGCACATCAGAAGGCGATACCATTTCACTCGCAGGGCAGTAAAGGATGGTGATATGTGTTTGGAGAAGATAGAGGGTGCAAAGAACCCGGCAGATATGTTGACATAATGTGTTGATGTTGGGAAACTGAGGTTATGTAAAACCTCGGTTGGTCTTCTGTAGTTGTTGCTACAGATGTTGCGGTGCGGTAAAGATGTTGATGATGAAGAGATTTTTTTTTAGAATGTATTTTTTGGATGACTGAGTCAGTCTCCAAGTGGGAGAATTGTTAGGTAGTGGAGCCTGATTAATTTTAGGTTTTCCTATTTATTCTCTATTTTAGGTTTTCCTATTTATTCTTTATTTTAGGCTTTGTAACCAAAAATACTCTAATTTAGTAATATAAATATACATCACCGCCGTGGAAGTTTACTTACAGGGTGTTACGACGAAATATTGGGTTTTCTCTCTCTCTCTCTCTCTCTAAATTTCTCATCTCTTTTTCTTGAAAGTTCTTGTGTTCTTCATTCATCTAGTGTGTGCGCGTGAATTCGATCCTAACACTTAGGTATGTTCATTAATCTTTTCCGAACATTTTTATCTCCATTTTACTAATTTTGGTTGCATTTTAGTTTAGTGGATTTTTTATTTTTACAAAAAATGATTCTTCTTTATAAAATTTATCAAAAACTGATATATGTTAAGTTCATGTTCTTGATTTCGCATCTTTAACTGTGTTTTGCTTTGAATAATGGTTAAATTTTTCTTGAACTTTTATGTTTATATTGTCTAATGATTTTAATATTTTTCTGCTTTTAGTTGACATTAATGGTGTTCTAGTTACTGTCTTTTGCATTCTTCCACTCTAGAATTACTGCAACTTGTTTTGCCTGTTTAATATAGACTTTCTGTTTCAGTTAATAGAATAGTGATCGGCAGATTAATCACAGCAAATTTATTTTTGCTTATAGATTTTAAAGTAAGAAAATTATTAAAGAATATGTTTCTACTGCTTGCAACACTAAGAAACATAAAGTTGAAGAAGTTGATAACTTAGGAATTTATTTTTGTAAGAGTAAGGATGACGGTTTTTCATGATCTTTTTAGAAAAAATCTAATTGATCAAAAGTTTTATGTTGATTCCGAGCAAATGTGTTTTCGAACACTTGAGATATTTGTCGAAATATTTAAAATTCAATGAATAAATGATATGTTATATGTCATTGCGATGTGCTAAGAATAAAAAAAAGAGAAAAGACTTTTGATATTGTGAATTTTTTTTATTTCAAGGTGATCAAGAACAAGGGCATCACTATTAAACGGTTGATAAGCTTGATCACATGAAGTAAATTGAAAAAGGAGCAAAAGTTGAAGTGTGTTTTAGTTTAGTTTGTGCCCTCAGTGCTACTGGCAAGAGATTTGACGGAGAGAGCAGATTCAAACCAAATAAAAAAAAGTGGTTGATTAAAATTTCTTCAAAATTTATCTATTAGGAAAAGAGTCTATTGGACTAGCATAAAGTTCTTTGATGAAAAAGATTGATTCGAACAAACAGAAAAGTGGACATTTAAATTGTATTGTAGTTATTTAATATTGAATGTTTGAGACATTGTAGTTATTTAAAATTGAATAAAAATAAAAGTCAATAAAATGAGATAATTAAAACAAAGATTGTGTTTTTTATATATAAAAATAGTTAGATATTACGATTGGGTGTAATTTGATTTGTACTTTACTACTGTTGCAAAAGTAGATATTTAAATTTTGTTGACCGTACACCATAAATATAATCAGTTATTTTTCATGTGTGTGATAGATGATGGAACATATAGATTGACATTCCATCATTTGTAAGGAATATGTTAGTTGGTGCAATGACAAATAAAATATTAGTATATAACAAAAAGTAAATAACAACATAAATTATATTATATTCAGGACCCTCAACTGAATCAATTGTATATCTAAACTACAAGCTTTATCAATAATATACTGTATAAGTTTATAACTCTTGCTAGCATTTTCACGACCGGGGAGTACCCCTTAGACGTAACCAGCGTCGGCGTCCTCAGAGAGTGCTTAGACAAGCCTCATAGCAATTGACATAACATATCATCGGTTAAAACACATAGAATTAAAAATTTTTACATATTGAGGTTTACATAAACCTCTCACATACTACATATGGAGTTTACTTACACTCCTCGCATAGGAAGCTTCATAGACTTCTCGTTTAGACAATATAACCAACATATAAGGATTTTGTCTAATAATTTTGTCTCACATTAAACCATCTAAAACGAAGTTAAACATTTGGGCATAGCCCTTAAATACATAATTGTCACATAGCGATTACAACAATAGGAGAGAAATAAATGTCTTTAGACTACAACAATACTACTAAGGTAGAGTACGTGTCACCATCCTCGAACTAGAGAACCTACAAAAACTTGGGGAAAATTCCAAGTCTTCTTGAAAGCGACTTTGATACCTCAACCGCTCGAACCTACATTATTTGGAAAAAGGGAAAAAATATGGGTTAGTACAACCCCATATACTATATGGAAACACATGCACATAAAACATTGAAATCATGCCTAAAGGGACATTTTGTTCAAAAGCATGCTAAGTCACTTTCAAAATCCTTTATGCACAATTAGGAACCCATACAAGACAATAATCACATATTCATTTAGACAAGTCCATATTCAACTCAAGACCAACATCATCATAAAGTCAAGTCAACATGGATATTAACAACATAAGGTCATATCAACATGAATATAATTATATCAAGATCAAAGCATAACAACTTCAATATAATGTCATAACACTAGATCATATACGAGAGTTCATATCATCACAACATATAAGACCCTTACCAACAATCCCCTCCCAAGCCTACCAGTGCAATGCTCATGTGAAGTCCCATAATCCCACATAATCAAGTAAACATGGAAAGAGACCATAAATAATGCCTTACTTCATATAACATAGCATCATGAGTAGTCATCATCATATACATCACTATAGACTAATAACATGTACATAAATGAAACTAACATCATATAGGATCATCAACATGTAAAGTCAACACATGCATATCATTCAAGTCATAAGATCATAAGAACAACCTCCTAGGACTTCCCTCTAGGTCAACTAGTGCAATGTATAAGTAGAGTATCATACCCCTTCCTACACTAAGTATAACCCTTTAAGTTATCCTAGTTAGAGTTCACTTTATTACTTTTCTTTTACTTCTGGGAAAAATTGCCTTAACCGACAATAGACCATGTGAGATAAACATGGACTTCGGTGTCATGAAATCCTACACCAAAAGAAGGTGGTCTATTTGCCAAGGTAGGACCAAAACACCAACATAGCATTCTAGGTGGATCCACTAGCTAATATTTCTATGGAGGCAACATAGTTAAGGAACTAGGAGATATGTCTTGAACCCTCTACATGCCTTTTAGCAATTGGAGCCCTCATCTTATGAGAATGTTTGGTGAATCTCCCTTCTATGGGGAGTCAACACCTTTCATTGTGAAGTCAAGCGGCGCTAAGCTAAAGTCCCTTATGAAATGCTATTAAGTCATTCTTAATCAATCATAGCTTTATATAGGTCATAGGAGACTAACCCCCTTGTATAGCATGCAATTAATCTTATTAGGCATATGATGAGAACTTCCTTTCATCACA
Source organism: Solanum lycopersicum (assembly GCF_036512215.1). Lineage (NCBI taxonomy): Eukaryota > Viridiplantae > Streptophyta > Magnoliopsida > Solanales > Solanaceae > Solanum > Solanum lycopersicum. The sequence continues at coordinate 5,286,944 of NC_090805.1, forward strand.
CAACCATCATTAGTGAGATCAACAATTTATAGTCATATCATCTAAGGCGCACAAGATAAACCATCTTCAAACTTGCATTATCATAGTCTCCCCATGATCTCACATTCAACATAATCATAACATGCCATCATAGTCATCATATCATATCTTCCTAATTTAATCACATATAATACTTCAATTCCACCACATCATCACCAATTATAATTCATCAATATTGAAGTAAAGAGTTGAAGATCACAATATCTTCCAAATATCCTCCATGGTCTTCATCAGTAATCTCACCCTCAATTCATCACGATTATCAAATAATTCACTCATTATCTTCATAATATAGTGAATTAAGAAATAACATAACCAGTTTTAACAACCCTAATCATCTACAAGTCCAATTCATAACTAGGGTTAGGATAAGGGATTCAATTCATGAATTCTTCCATAAAACTAAGTGAATCAATAAGAGCTACAACAATTAATCCGTAAAAAATCATATTCTATCATTAATAATCAAAGGAAATCAACATCAAAACCAATTGAAAGACAAATCACGAAATTGGAAAGAAACCTATGTTTTTGACCTCTTTTGAAATTAATTTTGAAGAGACTCTTGGGGAAAGAGATCCCTAGAGTGAAGAGCTTCCATACCATAAAATTTCCTTGAGGATTGATGGTGAAAACATGTTCATTTGAAGACCTAGTGAAGCTTAGACCTTGTTATTCAATGGTGGGTCTTTGGGAGAGAGAAAAAAAAAGTTTGAGAGAATTTGAGTTTGGGAATTGTGAAGTGTTAAGTTAGATTAATGAGGTTTAGGTCTTATATAATCACTTAACTAACTTAATTAATCATCCCCTAACTCCTAATTAATTAACTAACCAACTAACTAATTAAATCACTAACTAAAAGATTTGGCAATGAAATTCGACCCTCAAATAACGGCTGCCCGTTGACGGGGCGTTGATCAAACGACGATATCGTACTGGCAAGCCGTCGTTTGATTCAGAGGCTATGTTTTTTGACAATTTGGAAAATGACTAAGTGCCAACCAACAGAGCCATCGACAGAGCGTCGATCAATCGACGGCTCGTTGATTGGCTTCGTGGATGCATATTGTCAAGTTGAGAACTTTACGGTCAAATTGAAGGGTCCTCTCCAAGGACCCTTAGGGTGGTCCTTGGAGAGTCATACACGGAAGATTCAACCCTAAACACACTCCTCTATGTGTTTAATACCTTTCTACCAAATTTCATTAATTTCCAACTCTTAAATCCCCATGAAACATGCCAAGATACATTAGTGCACATTTCACAATTTACCGGATGTCATGGACGTTTCTTGACGTTTTGACTCTAACACTTCCTAAATGTTTTAAATACATTATTTTAGGCCTATAAACAGTATTACAAGCATTAATTCATCATGTGAGGCTCTAGATTAGGTCATAGACTTTCGGAGTATTACAAGCATATTTTAAAAAATGAAAATAAATAATTAATAAAAATATAAATTAATAAAATTTTACACAGCTAAATGAGCTTAAACAATTCATATGATCATATAAGAGTCTACATAAATTGGAAACGACGATCAAATATGTCACGACCTAAATTAAGTCATGAGTGGCACCCACACTTAACCTCCTAGGTGGGCGAACCAATGAATTCAACCCCAACAAATATTAGACATTTACCTTACAATTACTAACCATAATGTGGAAGCTTCAATCTCATTAATGTAAGAAATACAAATTCATTATAGTCACTCTATGTCATACCCAAAACCTAAAAGTCATCACATCAAGGATATCTAATCTCCAAATACTATGTATAAGAGAATCAAATACACCAAAATAAAATAATAAAATGGTATTTTTCCAAAAACATAGCATCATGACATGACCGAGAGAATCTAATACGAGCTTGAATGATTAACTCACCTTGGAACCTTATATGCTGGAGACTGGCTAGAGCTGAGGGCAAATCAAAGTTGTTGGTACACTCGTTGCACTCCATTAAATGGAAACAAAGAAAAACACAAGTAGGGCTTAGTACGGGGCAACATGTACCGAGTAGATACCATCGGTCAACTCAAAATAGTAACTAATATACAAAGAATAATAGTATAAAATCAAATATGACACTTAACCGGTAACAAGCAACAATCAACATGAACAAGTAAAAATGGAAGTCAGTACACAATCACTCACAACATCCAGCACTTATATGGGACAAGTATCCATACCACGCTCATTTGGGAAATGTGCTCTTTTAGATTGAGTATATTAAATAATTTCAATAACTTATTCCTTTAATGTTACCGTGTCAAAACGTGACACTTCGATCCAATTATATCGTGTCAAAACGTGAAACTCTGATTCAAGAATATCGTGTAAGAATGTGATATTCTAATCCAATAATACCGTGTCAAAACGTGACACTCCGATCCAAGAATATTGTGTACGAACGTGACACTCTAATCCGATAATATCATTAATTTATTACTTCCTCCGTTCCATTTTATGTGGCACCGTTTCCTTTTTGGTCAGCCCAAAAAAAAGTCACTTTTCCTTATATGGTATGTATTTAATAATATAATTCTTATTTTATCCCTGTTGGTCCCATTTAATTTTAAAGATAGTACTCAAATACATTTATGAGGAGAGAGAAAAATGAGTATACTTTTTCACCTTTTTTAGGGGCAATTTGATAAACATTTCAAAGTCTTCATTTTTTTCATAAACTCTGTGCCCGGGCAAATGTTGTCACATAAAATGGGACGGATGGAGTAATTATTATCTCCACATTCAATTCATTAACAATATTTCATCAAGCCTTATTTATTCAAGGCATCACTTCGATAGAGAGGGTTTAATATTATAAATTTCACGGTATCAGGATTTTAGACCAATCACAAACCATAGTTCAAAGCTACACAATCATATAATCAAGTACATAGAGAACTTCACAATATCATTCAATGAATATCAATCACTATTAAGAGTTTATCTATCAATATAATAAACCACAACCTACCTCCACCGAAGAACCAAAGTCAAGCAAGGTACTTCTCCAATACGTATTCATTCCTCATGCCTCCAAACATTTCCAATCTATCAAGTATCTATGGATATATTTGTTAGTTAAAAAAAATTCATGCTATTCAATGTCTAACATAGACCTAAAAAATCATCTAATTCAAATCAATTCCTAAAGTTCAAGCATAAGAAAAAGTATAAACTCCTCAATTAGCATAACTTTAACGAAATTTAAGTAATTTGATATACCTAAATCGTCTATCTCAATATATACAAATATAATTTATAATGTTAGAACAAAATATTACTACGTAAAGACGGAAGCCACTAATTATGAAACCACTGACATACAAACTAACAACAACCCAAACTACATTTTAACCATACTGTGCATGTATGAAATATGCGGAAACTTAATACGTTATCCTTTTGCCATTAACCAATCATAAATCACCCTTGTCAAATAATTAACTTCCTCATTTTTATCCAAAAGCTCAACCAATCGGTAATTCATATACATACATATTGCCTTCACACATTTTCACTTAGTAATTTTCTTACTTCACTAACAACTATCTATACAATTAGTGTACTAAAAGAATTGGATTAAAATAATTCTCACCAGAAGTCACCTCCCAATCTTTCTTTACGACAATGCGACTGCCCTTTGTTTTTTTTCTTCTCTTGTGCATATTATTCGTTACTCTAATTTTCTTGTATACCTAATTATAAAAGTGATAAAAGTGGTCTAATACTAATTTTAATATTGTCTTATTTAATCATCAATTAAATTAATTATTAAAACTATCCCATTGATTCTATAATTATAGTTACAAATAGTCTAACATGCCTATTTCGAACCTATCAAAAGAGTCTTTTATGAAATAAAAAGTTCTAGTACTCAAAACAATCAAATGGGTCATTACATTAGATACTAATTTACCCATCGTTCATCCTCGAACAATCAAAATAATGTGAGGGTATGACATGGTACTTGAATCGATAAAAGGAAGTGGATATCTTCCGTGCATATTAGTCTCCCAAATGGACTTTTCAATTGATCGATTCTTTCACTAGACTTTGACACGACCATCAAGACAAATATTTTCTAACATAACCATGATACAATCCTGAATCATCATTAGCTACAATCAAAAGTGAACCTAAACCAACATCCACACACTCATAATGCACAACCCATCATAGATCTTATCAAGATTACATTTTCATAACAAAATATTTTCTCGAGCTCAAACTATAAAAATATGATCTTTAGACATCAAATAATCATCCAAGAGAAATGAACTCATATGATCCAAAGAATAAAATGATCAAGTACCCACCATCGAGTGATACACCCAAGCATACAGATGCTCTAACAACACTATCGAAATGCTAGATTAGTAGTTAATACAGACAAACCTTAAGAATGGAAAAAATAGAACCAAAGGTCCTCACATTCAATCAGACATATCCAAAACATGATACCAATAATTATATAAATCTTAAGTCTATCGAACAACTGTAAATTTTCCTAGCATGTCTCCAATAAATTCTCATAAGCAAAGTTGTGCGTTTTGAGTCAATAGTTTACTTCAACTATCCATAACATCATCAAATCTTCCATAATTGGAATGAACAAGTCTAATCAAGGATGTTAACCTACCAGGAGGATAATCACAAAATCAGTACACCCGATCCTTTACTAAGGACTCACCCATAGAAGCGAAACCACACGTGAATGTAGAAAGTGAACCATACTCTATACCATGCCCGAAATGAAGTAGTTGGTCACAAAAGAATGCACATAACCAAGGTCGAATAACTCTAGATACTCCTTCCATAGTGCTCATATAAAATATTTTCATTCATCTTACTCTATCTCTTTGATTTTTTTAGTTACCCACAATCACTAATTTAGTCCCTTTTATAATTGTGCACATACTTTGTTTATTGAACCCCACATCCACGAGGTCAACACTCTTAATACTAACAAAATATCATAACCGTATTAATCATCTATCTTACTCTCAAACTATCACTAGTATCAAATATTCTTATCAAATACATGTTCAAAAACTATGTCTATCTCTCTTTCTATTTAAGCATTTCATGACAAATACGAGTCTCAAATAAGGATAATAGTATTGATTTCAAATTTGATAATACCTTTTCATCGAGATAAAACAATTAACTCACACCCGAAGTCAACTTCACACCATTTTCACATACCATGATTTGCTACCATTCTAAACCATAACATGTCTATGTAACACATCATAACATTCTGTGTAGTCCCCTCAATAGAGTAGTATCAGTCCAACTCTAAATTCTTAATAATCATGTAGAATTATATCACCTTGTACATCATTCTTCAGTCACCTATCCATATTTGAGCAATCTAAAGCCACATAAAATTCTAAATTTTTCATACCCCACTGTTTATCACCCAAACCAAAACTCAATCTTTATAAAAGTCGATAATAAATTCCTAGTAAGTCTGTACCGAATTAGTTCACATATCAGCATCATATGTAAATTCATAAGCAAAAATCAAACAACCTTCAACTACACGGGGTTTATATGAGAGGTCTTATTCCTTCACTTTTCTCGAATTCTTTCCATGGTGCAAAATTCTAAATATCTAGACCCTTCAACATATTAGACTCTTGTTTCTATAGATCATTTATTGATTTTATCCTTTCACCAACAACCCATGACATTTTAATTCACATTCTAAATCAAAACTCCATGTGAAGTCCATCTTAAGTCCTTTAACAATCAAAAGTAACCCAACTTTCGACCCCAATTTCACACAAGTCCTTCCAAATGTTCCATACTCAATATGATCAATCATTTCTTACCTTACAAATTCTTACCTTGACAAAACATATCACCACTACTGTAGACTTACAATGAAAAACTTGAATTGTAAAACTAACTATGTAACTCAATCCCCTTATGTATCGACTATCACATTGGGGAGCACCCCCTAAAAGTAACATGGTGTACTTGACCTCTCGGAGGTCTTATACAAGTCCATACTTATCATTCATCACATTATCATAGGTCACACATCATATGCTAGAACATTACTTCATATATATATATATATATATAATATTATCATACATAGTTTAAGACTCTAGTGTCTTTTCCCATCCTAGACTCAACATCATAAGAGTACATTAGGGACACAACCCTTATAACATAATACATAACTATATAATATTAAAGAACTTCACATTAAACCATAAGTAGGGAATCTTTGGAACTTAAGGACCACTTTCCTTGAGCTTGGGAATCATATATCAAGCTCCTCATAATGTAAAGACATCCCTTAAGCATCCATAACCCACACTTTGTGTTAAAAATAGAGAATAATGGACTTAGTACTAGAATGCACTGAGTATGGCAACCATGCAATGAAAGGGACATTTTACTTGAAAACCATACATGATGCCTTTTTGTGAAATCTTTATAAAACCTTGATATACTAGCATTTATATCATTCACATACTGCATATAGACATATTCAAAGTTCATACATCATATAAAATCACACATAAAATTTAAGCCACATATTAGAGCATTTTACAGTAAGCTTCTCATATATTACAGTAAACTACTTTACTTTTATAATGAACTTCTTTCATTTCAACTTCTTAACTTTCCCAAGAAATCCTTTTAGTGATACTTGGTGCAATGCATGAAGAATGTTCCATAGCAATAATCATGCTCAAGCTTCACCTTTAAGACCACGAGGAAACAATACATACAGCCTTTTAACTCAACTCATGCATCCATAGGACCATTTCATAAACAAGGCAGACACTTTACATTAGAATTCCATATCATACAAACTATTACATCATGTAGACACTTAACATATTTTCATGTAAGAGAACCATAAGCATATGCACATGCATTAGAACACTTTCCTAGGACTCCCTTAGATAACTACTTGTGCAATATCTAGGTGGGTTCATTACTTCCACCTATCCTAAGTATATTCTCTTAGCTTATCCTAGTTAGGGTCCTTAGTCATTTACTTCCATTTTCCATTTTACATTAGGGAAGCTAAGCCTTAACTGACACTATGAACATCGGTGATAAACACGGAAAATAGGTGTTGTAGAGTCTTACACCAAAGAAAGGTGTTCTCACCTAGCCAAGGTAGAGAATTAACATATATCCTAGAATACTAAGTGAATTCACTTGCTAGATCCTATGTGGAAAGCATAGTTTATGTAACTAAGAGATATAGATGACCCTGTACATGCTCATTGGCATTGGAACCTCATACCATGAGAAAACATGGGTGAACCTTCCTCAAAGGGAAGCCACCACCTCATGTGGAACCATAGGTGAATATTCCTCTAAGGGAAGTCAAACCTTATGAAACCCAATGATGAATCTTTCTCCAAGGGAATTCAACACTCTATGAGAAACCAATGGTGAATCTTCCTCATGGGAATCCAACACCTCTCATTGACAAGTTCACTCGGTGCTAAGCTAAGTTTTTTTTTATTAAAAGCCTTTATTACATTACTTCATAAAATATAGGCTTAGGATATTGATTCCTTATATGCTTAAAGCATATTCAAGCACCTATCTAGTTTTAGGGTACATATGATTACACCTTTCAAGGCCCCTCTATTGACTAGATCTTCATACACGTGTATATGTGTACTTGTATGTGAGCAAAACTTTCACATAACACATAAATGTCATACATGTTCATATATCAATGCATAAGTCTGTCGGTGCAACTATATGAGCAATCCTTTCACATAAACACTTTAAGACACTATGCACATTCATATTTCATCATATCATATACTTAACATCATATCATATAAGATATATTCATGGCATGTCCTTATATTCATTTCATGTTCAAAGAAACCACACCTAGGAACTATCCTATAGGTATACATGTGCAATGCATAGACAAGGTCACCCATACTAGTACACCTATCAAGTCATCCTAGTTAATGGAATACATAACATACATCACATGCATTTACATTACATGCATAGTAGTAGACATTTAGTGAATATGACATCAACCTTTCGTTAGACACTCTTACTACATTGTAAGCACGCATAATGTGTTCGTGTGTATGTACATTGGTCAATATGATCACATAATGGATATCAACAATACATTGAGGCAGCCACTCTCTTAAGACCACATTACACTTTCAAGCATACACCACACAACACAAAAAAAAATGAAAGGTTACTTAAAGATGAAGGATAAACATATTTTTATCTAGATGAAAACCCCTAAAACTTGATGAATAAACCATAGGAATCCAAGATCCAAGGTATTCTTGAGCTTCACCTTCAATGGAGGTTCTAGAGAGAATATTTTTGGAGGGTAAGTCTATTTTGAGAGAATTGGATTGGGAATGGGTTGATCACGTTTTTGATCCCTTAAATGCACCCAAAAATAACTAAAAAAAACTATTAGGGTCAGGTTAAGACGTGGGGTGAGTTTCCCATTCACCCCTTTGATGAAACAGTGCACAGGCAGTGACACAAGATCTGCATCTACAGACCCAACGACGGGGCGTTGGTCCATCAATGGACCGTTCTATGCCTTACGTCGTTTAGGTATGAGTCTGTCATGTGGACAAGTCTTCTCCAGGATAAGTTCCCATCAATGCCTCCCCATCGACGGGGCGTCAATCCACCAACAGGGCGTTATTTTACCTCGTCGATTGACACTGCCAAGGCAGTGTCTCGACAGCCTTAGGGTCCTTCTTGTGGGGCCCTTGGAAAGTCGTACCCGGATGTTTCCAACGTAAATACAATCCCTAACAAGTCAAGAAACTTCCACATCAGTTTTACCCAAAAAGAAATTACACGCAACACATCCAAACATGCTAGGCCCCATTAAGACACACATGAACGTCTCAAGATCTAACTTTCGAACGTATTGGACGTTCTTGGATGTTTGACTTACAAACTTCATGAAACTCCATACACTAATTATAAACATCATTATAACTCATTTTAAGACTTAATAATCTCATCACACATTCAAAAACACATAAAAGCATCTAAGGCCCCTTTGACGACTATTTATCGAACGTCTTGGTCGTCCCTTGACGTTCGACTTCCAAATCACCTCTAACTTTACACACTACCTCAATATCATATTATAAATCATTTTAGGAACTTATAATTTTATTACTAACATGTTAGGATCTAGGCACCTTAACTCATTTTGGGGGTCTTATAATCGACATAGCTCATACCTTGAGGATTTTTATGGATTAATGTATCTTAACTTATCATTGATCGCCTCTTTATCGGTCTACCATATCCTTCGCTAAAAATCCAATTGTAGTCATTAACAAACTCAAAACTACAAGAGAATTTATCATTACACTCGAGTTAAACTAGCTGAACGTATGCATACTCATTTCTTAAGTCTTATTCTATAATTTTTAACCAATCTGGTAACCCGTGACATTATTACCATAGACATTGTAAAAATATATGACACCACACGTCTCTGAACCCAATTCTCAACCTCTTGAAGATACCTCTTTAGCCCTTGCAATTAGAAAAAAATATTCTTGTTCTCACCTCTTTCAGAATGGTGCACTACATTCCATTTTTTTTTGTAGTATGACTCTAGATCCTTTAAACTCTATTCAAAAGGTATTTCCAACATCTCCTAAAACTTTCCACATAACCACACTACTCCCAAAATAGTAGAAAATCACAACCTTAGATATTCGCAAGTTGTCATTACCATACTTAAGTTGTTTAACGAAAATATTTTATCATATAGTTGCATCCAAATCATAATCTATCAAAATCTTCTTAATGCTATCACGAAGTCAATCTTATTATCCACATGACACCTTAAACCCACTTATACCACCCAAATTGAAAGAACTAATCCAATTTTATATGTATTGTACTACTAAAATCCTTAGTCACCTTCACACAGTTATACTCAATATGACTTCTTTTTCCAATAAGATTGTTATTATGACATCAATCTACTCATTTGGAGTTTTAGATAAAATCATCAGTCCTCATGTAGAATTCTCAAGATAAACTTCACAATCTAAATATATTAATGTCGTACCAAAGATTCACCACTAAAATATTTTATAAAATAAATCTTAACCCAAGTGTATGTAGTAGCAAACTAGTTGATTTCTCAAATGTGAATGAAACAGTAAATCTCATTATCTGAACAAGTCATATAATTGACAGCTCCTGAAGTAGTTAGTATTCACACTTGACAATCGACGTATTCATTTCCACATAACCCTAGTACTACCACACAATTAATTTGCATTGGATACCTCGCTATAACACATCATACCAATTGATAAGATCGTACCTAAATAGCGTACACATTTGTACCCCTTGAATAGCTGCAAAACATTACCAAATCTTTAGTCCAAGCAATTCATATTCTTTCTTAGATCAGTCGATAACAAAAGTAACACATTTCATAAATCTAACGAAGTAAGCATTGGTACTATTGTATTTGTCATAAAATGACCCTTTTAATATACAATCAATCCATAAAATCGTAATAAAAATTCTAACCTTAATTGGCACAACCTAATTTCATTATTCGCTAAAAAAACCATACATGTTATGAATATTTTACTAACTGTATTTTCTAAAGTAATGGTGTTCATTTTATAGTTGTTGCTTAAAACACTTCTTGCATGTTGTCACATATCTAGATAAGGTACAAAATTTAACCTCATAAACTGCACCACCTATCTTCCGTTTCTTTATATTCAAGAACCATATCTCCTCCTATCGCTCAAGTTTGGGGTATATAATTGGATAAGAAACTAGAAAATGTTGTCTTAAGTCATAGGAAGTGCATTTACAAATCGACACTCTACATGAGACTATCACCACATTTTGTGTCTCCCAGAAACTAGTATATCACAACTCAACACTGTCTTTCCACTTATTAATTTTATGAAGTAACTCATGGCAATCACAAGAAAAATCATAAGCACCTTCATGTTTCGTACCTATGAAGAATGAGTGTTTAAACTTTATAAACTTAATTAAAAAATCATGTTGAATACTAGTCATTACATGTCCTATAGTTAATCGAGAAAATATATCTATTTCCAAGGAGACATTTTTTTTTTATTTATAGAGTTGCTATTTCAACTTCTAATACTCTAGTACTAACCATATGTGAAAACTATGGAAGAAGTTCATATACCAATTATTGTCACCTAGATATCAACTGGATTCAAGTAGTATCACGAAAGAAAGAAGGAATGAAGTTTTTCTAAAGTCCTATAGTCTCTCGAAGAAAAGTAAAGGTATCCCCGTACCGTTCCGCAAGACTCTACTAGACTTTTCCTTATGTGATGAGATCACCGAACTTAACACTTTGATACCAAGTTTGTCACAACAAAAATCGAGTCGTGAGTGGCACCCACACTTAACCTCCTAGGTGGGTAAACCAATGAATTCAACCCCAACATATATTAATCATTCACCTTACAAATTACAAACCATAATATGGAATCTTAAATCTCATTAGTGTAAGAAATACACATTCATTATAGTCTACTGTATTCTATACCCAAAACATGAAGTCATTATATCAAGGACATCTAATCTCCAAATACTAAGTCAAAGATTATAAAATACACCAAAATAAAAAAATGGTATGTGTTCGAAAACATAGGACATCATGTCATGACCGAGAGAATCCAACACGAGTTTGAATGAATACCTCACCTTGGAACCTTATATGCTGGAGACTGGCTAGAGTTGAGGGCTAATCAAAGTCCTTGGTACACTCGTTGCACTCCATTAAATGGAAACAAAAAAAAACACAAGTAGGGCTTAGTACAGGGCAACATGTACCGAGTAGATATCATCGGTCAACTCAAAATAGTAACTAATATACAAAGAATGATAGTATAAAATCAACTATGACACTTAACCGGTAGAAAGCAACAAACAACATGAACAAGTAACAACGGAAGCCCGTACACAATCACTCACAATATTTAAAATAGATATGAAGACTCATGCCTCCACACCACACTCATTTTGGAAATGGGTTATTTCAGATTAAGTATATTAAGTTAATTCAATAACTTTTTCCTTTAATGTTACCGTGTTGGAACATGACACTTCGATCCAATTATACTATGTCAAAACGTGACACTCGATCCAACAATACTGTGTTGGAACTTGATACTCTAATCCAATATACTGTGTCGGAACGTGACACTCCAATCCAGGAATACTGTATCGGAACATGACACTCCGATCCAACAATATCATTTATTTGTTAATAATGATTACCACTTTCAATTCATTAACTATATTTCAGTAAGCTTTCTTTATTCAAGGCATCACTTCAATAGAGAGGATTCAAGATCATAAATTTCACGGTCTCAGAATTTTAGACCAATCACAAACCACACATACAAGCTACACAATCACACAATCAAGTGCACAGATAACTTCACAGTATCATTCAATGCATATCACTATCAAATAGAATAAATCATAACCTTCTTCCATCGAAGAACCAAAGTCAAGCAAGCTACTTCTCCAATACTTTTTTATTTCTCATGCCTCCAAACCTTTCCAATCTATCAATTATATGTGCATATAATTATAAGTTAACGAGTCTATAAAAATCTATATTATTCATATCTAACCTAGACCCAAAAAATCACCTAATTAAATAATTAATTTCCTAAAGTTCAAACATAAGCAAAAGTCTAAATTCCTCCAATTAGCATAAATTTAACAAAATTTAAGTAATTCAACATACCTATATTAAATATTCTATCTCAATATATCCTAATATAGTTTATAATGTGAGAACAAAATATTATTATGTAAAGATGGAAGCCACTAATCATGAACCCACTAACATACAAACTAACAACAACTCAAACTACACTTTAACCATAACCTGCATATATGAAATATGCAGAAACTTAACACATTATCCTTTTTGCCATTAACAATTCATAATTCACCCTTGTAAAATCATTAACTTCCTCATTTTTATCCAAAAGCTCAACCAATCGGTGATTCATATACATACATATTGCCTTCATACCTTTTCACTTAGTAATTTTCTTACTTCACTAACAACTATCTATATAATTAATGTACTAAAAGAATTGGAGTAAAATAATTCTCACCTAAAGTCACCTCCCAATCATCATGCAACTGCCCTTTGTTTTTTTTTCTTCTCTTGTGCATATTATTCGTTACCCTAATTCTCTTATATGCCTAATTATAAAAGCGATAAAAGTGGTCCACTATTAATTTTAATCTTATTTAAACATCAACTAAGTTAATTATTAAAAATATCCCATTAATTTTATAATTATAGTTACAAATAGTCTAAAAAACCCATTTAGAACCTATCAAAAGAGTCTTTATGAAATAAGTTCTAGTACTCAAAATGACCAAATGGGTCGTTACAATATATGTACGAGAATGGATAGGTGTTATACCATTAACTCCTCAAAATAATATTTACTAAAGTGCGAGTATGTTTTGTCAGAAATTCATTCGTTCAACCACAACTCATCCTCAGACATATTTGATCGTTATTATCAATATATGTACACTCTTATATGATTATATGACTTGTTTAAACTTACTCACTCTTATATGATTATATGACTTGTTTAAACTTACTTAATTGTATAAATTTAAATAGTTCATTTCTTATTAATTAAATATTCTCTTTTTAAAATTCTACTAGTTATGATCTATGCATATGCATCCTAATCTAGTAAACATGCTACTAATTAAACCAAACTGATGAGTCTCAAATTACATACATTACCTTGAGTTACAAAAACAAAGTGGGGCAACCTTATCTAAAATTTATTGTTATTACATGTAGTTTTCTTGTGTGCTGATCTATTACACACTAAATACTTATTCTTTTGCTTGATTTTGAAAGTCTCTACAACATCCCTATTTTCTTAGCTTTCTTTTTTCCAAACATGATATCGATAAGGATACTGAAAGAATATAGACATCTAACACACTATTTGAACTCTACAATGAATCCATTGGGATGACCATCCATATCAATGGTCACCCAAATTTTTATTATCTTCAATCGTATCATTGTCATCGATTGTAGGATGGGTGAGAGGAGTACCAAAGACCTCACGATAATATTTATTTTCAATATTTGCCTAGTGCAATCGACGGTGACATCCAACATGTACATGGACACTTGATTGTCATTTTTTATGAATGTGGAATGTATTTTTTCCTTTTCATTCATTAGATAACTAATCATAACTTTGCTTGGCTCACGATATAATTATGAACATCTCAATTACGATATGAACCATGTTGTGTATAAATCATTACGACAAAATGGGATTACCATCGTCACTTTACTAGATAATTTTCAAACCCAACATTTAGGAGTCTCCTTCCACGCACATTCATATAATCACCATTAACAATAAATACTGTAACTAATGACATTATGACCACATTAATCGATCCTAGATTACGATATCGGTCTATAATTGGGTAAGGTTTGCAGAAGATTCTCCAAAAACATGTCAATAAATGAAACGAATATAATAGGTACTTTGCTAGCTCTAGAATGGAGAAATGTATTAGTAGGGCTTCTAATATGGAATCTATCTACTAATGAGGTACTGGGTGAAATTTTCAACCTAGTAAAAATGGTATAAAAATATTTTTTACAAAAAGTTCTAAAAAAGAACACTAGAGGCAATGAGAAAGAACGTAGATTTTCAATTGTGAAGAGGAAGATTTTGCCAAAAAAATCCATTGAAATCGATAAAAATAGGTGAAACGACTGAAAATAGAAGATCTTTTGGGCTTGAAATATATTTTCTTTTTTTATTATTTTTAAATCCAAAAATAATGATGAAAAATATTTTTTGGAAGGGATGGTGGACAAAAGTGCAATACTAAAAACTTTAGAGTTGGTCTTGCATATTTTGGAAGAATAATGGATGGTGTCATAATTAGTGTCTAAAGTACCAATATTTGAAGACTTTTATCTAAATTCTCAATTAAATTTTGAGAGTGACTATTTTGCCAACTCTCTCCATTAAGTACCCTAGCCTTGCTTTTCAACTAGAGAGATTGACGCATATATACATAAAATAAAAGAGACGTATTTATAAACGTACCAGGAGGGTAGATAATATAATCCGTATTCAGAAAAAAATAATCAAGAATGGAAAATATCATAACAATTGTATTTATTGATTTCAAATATGAGTGTTACAATCTCTATGAATCTTGTGATTCATCTTTTCACATATAAATTCAAGGGCTCTTGTGTTAGATATATAGAGCAAAATTGACGAGTTGTTCACCTTATTTTTGCCGTAGAAGTTGTTGATTCTGTTACTTTTACATGATTGTTCCAAAATCTCTCTTTGAATACTAGGAAACAAAGTTTGATTCACAAAAATAAATGTCGTCTGTTTCATACAGAGAAAGTTTTTTATTTTTCTTGTTTGTGTTATCTTTTTCTTTTTTTTTTTATGTTGTGTTCCTTCCGTTTAAGGGAATAAATCTTTTCATGAAGAGGGTTTAGTCATTTAGTTCAATAATTGTTCCCCATTTTCTATTCTTTTCTTTTTCAAATAAGAGATAATTAATTCTTATCTCTCTTCTCAGATAACTTCTTGGATTAGATCAGGTCGATCCACATGGATGATCCACGATCCAAAACGTATATCGCACACTTTACACATGATGGACAAGACTCAAGTCAACACACCGTCAACTAAACACATAAATCATACGACAAATAATTTGTGCGACTCTTGAGCATCAAGAGTTTAACTATAGTATTTTAATAGCTCCATATATATATATATATATATATATATATATATATATATATATATATATATATATATAAAAAGGAATTCAATCACATGTAAAGAATTCACTACTAATATTAGGATACCATTACTCACAATACCCCATACTTCTTTCACTACTTTAATAGTTACCTATTCGATCTCTCATCCTCTTACAGAGATGAACTCGATTTCATGTTCATTTTTATATATACTCAATTACACCCTAGAGTAATAATATGTTTGTGTATGCAAGTGAAATTGTTCATTTTAATCATCTTCCCTTTCTACTAGAATCTATTTGCTTCATATCAACTATTTATCTAGACATGCACTACATTACCGATTCACTATGGCTATTAGTAACACACTTAAATAGCATTACCGATCGAAACTTCAAACAAAAAAAGGTCAAAATTAGTTCATCAATAAAAAGTTAAGTTTTGGGGGATCTCATACAATGAAGAAGCAGGGAACCATTCTTTCATTAACCCATTGATCGTACAACTTTTGGTCTAGACACCTAAAAGATGTCTAACCTGAGTTGCTCTTTTCAATAATACTCAAATTTATCTTCTTAGGGAGACTCGTATCGACAAATTTTATTTCTAAAATCATTATCACACGCATATGAGATATGAATATAAATTCAACATAGTCATATATTGATGAGAATATTATAACTACCAAGTTATTTTACAATACATAAATATTATCATATCCTACACAAACCTAGAGTCTAAACATGTTTCTTACATAAATCTCTAGATATTGCTTTTGCAAACAGTAAAAGTACCAGCTATCATTTCACGAGTAGGAATGTATTTTAAATATATTTCTCTATATTTGGAGAGTAAACTAGAGAATGCCCTCTCAAAACAATCTCTATTTTACCCTCTACTATTCTCCAATTATACAGAGTTGAATAGTAGTTCTCCAAATTTGGAGAACTACTATTCATACTATCTATTTCATATTTTTAATGTTATATTATTATTTCTATTATTTTGTAATTAAGATATTATTTTTCATATAAAGTTATTAATTAAATATCTAAAATTCGCAATTCTTTTTATATGTAATATAACATTTTTTTTAAAATATTTTTAATTATATATACTACTTCCATCTGGAATTGATATTATTCTAAATATTTTTTAAATTTTCATCACTTTGTGATAGTTAGTAGTTTATAGGAAGACTTTATGTCATGTTTGAGTGAGCTATTTGCATTATAATTACTTTGTATGTCAATCTATAACTTGTCTCATTAGTCTCACCCAAATGATAGGAGTGTTGGTAAGGAAAGGATCAAACACCATTTTTGAATTTAGTCCACTAACCTAACTGATTGATCAAATGAAATTAATTATCCCTTGATCCATGACTTTGAATATAAAAAAGACTTTTTGTGGTGTTATTCTGATCGTGTTTCTGATTTTCTTCTGTCATGTAAAATTTTATTTTTGCCACGACTCCTCCTTGGATATTGTGCACCTCAACTCAGGTAAAGTGCTTAAGTTGAGGGTCTATAGAGGTTAATTTGAAAAATGGCATACAAAAAGAACTAGTGTAAACGGAAAAAAAAGATGTGGCAGATGCTGACATAATTTCTTTAAAAAAAATCAAAGAGCTGCCAGAAATTACTGTCTTTGGAAGTCGATATGGAAGAATGAAAAACGGAGAAAAGGGAGGATAAAAGTAAAGCAAGGCATTGTAGTATCAATAAGGACACTAGCCACTATTTTCAAATATACCATACCCATTATCGAGCCTTGGTTACAATCTAAGTAAAGTCCTATAGTGATCCTAGTTCAACTACCAAAAGTTAAGGTATAGAAAATACGGGCAAGTCTATGATACTTTACATGCATGATTTGAATTTCTTTTGTAAAACTGAGTGTTACTTAGTCCTAGATTTTGAAAATCCTAATATTGTGTGCGGACACAACTTCTTTGTGGTGAGGATACAAGAGTAGCTTTGTTAATTATTGATTAGATAGGTGATTTGTTGTTTGTGTATTTAACCTTGTCTGTTTGTATGATGATGTCATTCATTGATATGCATGCAGTTTAAGAACTTGATAATTTACATTTAATATAAAAAAAAAAGAGAATGTCGTGTTTGTGAATTGAAATGTTGAAAGCCATGTGGTTGATATAAGTTCTTAGTTTTATTTTGCTAAGTTAGACGTGATGTGTTAGTTGTGTCAGCTATTTGAAGACAAACAATGATTTTCAGTTGAGAGTGTTGATATGTTGTGAATTTACAATACTTTTAATGCTTAAACTTAGAATTTGTGCAAGTTTTCTTGCACATTTTAGCAGATTTTATGAGTTTTTGTGTTTAATTTGCAGAAAAATAGGACTCAAAGGTTAAGTGCTAAAAAATGGTAATGTAGGACAAGTCGTAGACGACAATCATAAGTAAGATTCAGAAAGTTGAAAATCCCGAATTCTATGAAGAGACGGTACGACCCATAGAATGGAGTCCTCGTCATGATTCATAGAAAGGTGTAAAAAGTCTAATTTTAATGAGGGAAGAGTATGAGTCGTAAAAGGTTCCACAAATTATAGTTCCTATCCATAAAAAAAATTCTTGAGACGGAAGTTCTTTCCATCTACAATAGGCTTCCACAAGCCTTAAATGGGCTACGCCTCGTAGATTGTTCCGTAAAAAGTGTCAAACCCAAACGTTCTAGTTTGATTTGGATGGATTGTTAATGTCTATAAATACTTTTTCTAGATTTTCTTTTATGGATTACGTTCGTTTTAGTTCTAAAAATAGAAGTAAATAACTATTTTGCCTTAATTTTTGAATTTTGGAGCAAAACTACAATTGGATCTTTATTTTTTACTTTGAATTTCAAATTCAAGATTCTGGATTTCTACCATTCATCATGTAAGTGCATGATTTCGTTAAATTTAATTATCGCTAGGAATCATAAAGAATTAATGAAGTAGAGACTTAATTTTAGTAATTTCTAAAAGGTGTGTGGATGCATGTATTATTTTTCTCTTCACTTTGATTGCTTTTTAACAGATGCATACATTTGAACTCGCCATATTCTTACTTGCCATACCAAGGAGGTAAAGAATGAAAATGAGATTATACAACAAAGATTTGAGGCTATCAACCTCATTTAATAGCTTGACCTTGTCTGGAAATAGATAATTTGGGATTAAGGGTAAGGATTAGTTAAACACACACGCACAGAAGGACCAAGTTACGTGGTGATATTAACTTATTTAGGGGACCAACCACATAGCTGAACCTAACTTACCAATCTTGCATGCCACACACTAGGAGCCCGTTTGGTCATAAATTTTCCAAATAATATTTGGAAAAAATTTGACAAATAATGTTTGTCCGAAAAAATTTGACAAATAATGTTTGTCCATACAATTTGCCATTATTTGGCAAACATCCCAAATTTCCAAATACTAGTTTTTTCTAGTATTTGGGTCAAATCTCATTATTTGGGATATTTTAAAAATTAAAATTTTACCCCAATCTTTTATTTTTTTACAAAAACACTCTCTCTAGTAGTTGCTTGCGTTGTATTACATAATTTTTTATGTGAATACCAAAATAGTGATGAAATATTTAGTGAACATTGAATAATGATATGATTGTTGATGAAAATTATTAAAAATTGGCTCTAGGTAACAAAGTCATGTGCTTTGTCTACTTCACGATGTATAGAATAATTCTTGTTGCACTCACTCCAAATTACCACATTGCTTTAGTGTCATGGACACTATTTGTTATTGTTGTAACGAATATCCAATTGACTTGTAATACAAACTTTTAGTTAGTTTTGATAGTTTTTAAAACTTGTATGTATAAATCATATTTTTCTTAAAATATAAAATATATTTCCCAAATCCTATGGCCAAACACATGGTGAAATTTCACCCAAATTTTCACTCAAATAATATTTACCAATAATATTTGGAAATCTATGGCCAAACGCTAGCTAGAAAATGTTACTAATATCTGGTCTTACTAATTCATGACTTTGTGGGTATCAAAAAACTTCACTTTCAACTTTTATTGATTCAGAACCCGTGAAATTGATGTTCTATTACTTGTTAATTGCAATTACTATAGAATTAGATCTATTACACAAACCCCTTCGAAAATAATATGACTAAGAGCCCAAATAATAAAAATTGAACCGAGTCCAAACTTATTCCTTGTTGGATAGACTCTAATCTTAGTTAGGTTCTATGTTTGAATAACAACCGCTTTATATTTATTTTGGGAGGTGTAATTTAAACGTATTAATCCACCATTCTCACTTGGATTTTACTATATCAGGGAAATACCTTAATCATGTCATTAGGGTTATAGTTAACATTGGAAACTTAAATATGTTGCACACTAGAAAGAAAAAAAATATGACTTTCGAAAGTAATTGAAAGAGTTTTATATTCTACTCTTTCCATGTTGGACAAAATAAGATTCATCAGCATTGGCTAAACGATCTTGAAACATAGCCCACTCATTTGTACACCTCTCTCTTACCTACAATACATAGTTTCATTCACTTTAGCCAATACAGTAATCAAATAATGTTTTTGATCTATTATTTCAGCAAGAAAAAATTATTTCAAAATATTCATTCACTTAATGGAAAACTAAGAAAACACATTTGATATTTTTCAACTCAACCTTAATTACACCAAAAAAGCAATTTTTCTGACGGAAGAAATAATTGTTAATCTGACAACTACTCTTCATGAATAATGCTACTCCCTTTATAATACGAAATTTAAGAAAGAAAAGGAAGAGTTGTAAAAGTTTTGGTCTAAACTACTTCCTTGACCATTTGCGGGCTATACCATAAAAGATGTCATTAAGAGTAAAGGTAGATTTTAAAGTTAAATTATTTTCAAATATAGAAATATCATATTCTTTTTGCGACGGATAAAAAAAAAGGCGTGACACATAAATTGAGACGTAGAGAGTATAGGTTGATGAGTAAGTCAAGTATGACAGATGGAAAAACACAGGAGGGAGTATGATATATAGTTGCCATTATAAATTTCAGGCAATGCATGGACATGCTTACCCCTTCCCAAGGAGCTTTGCCATTCCCAGTCTCACCCTGTAATCCAAAAGAAAAAAAAAACAAGAACATGACAAAGAATCAATGATTAATGAATAACTCAAGCAAGATATATATGTAATCTATTAGCAAGTTTGTTATTCAATACAAAGAAGTATGACATAGTTATAAAAACACAAATTCAAAGCAGGAAATATACTGTAGGATATATAGCCACATGCAGAGAAGAACAAAAAACTCATATTTGCAAGAAAGCAACTATTTCTCGTATCCTCAAGAAGAGAAAGTAATACAAGGGGTCCGAAATCTTAGTAGCTCAGTTAATTGACTATCTAAATTTTCATCTTATTGTTGATGGTTCAATTTCCCACCTTGTAATCCCCTACCCAATTCTCCCTTCCCCTATGTCAGCCAAAATGCACAGATTCTCAGAGGAGTCTGAGGTTTTAGCAGTTGGATAGGAGTTTTACCGAGTTAACAGCTATGGAGGATGAGAAGAGAAGAAGATGAAGAATAGAATTCAATAGAAAAAGTACTTGTATATTCAAATTGATGTATCAATCTGTAATGATACAATGTGTTTTATAGAAATGAGAGAGATTCTAAATTGCAAACTGATTCTAACTAATTCAATAGCCCGTAACTAACTGCTGATATGACAAAACTAACTAGCTTGACCATCTGATTCATTTTTGTGTAGCACCCTACCCCATTTAATTAATTTTAAAAAAGTAATACAATATTATGTCATCTTTCCGCAAGTTCAACAAAAAGAAGACAATGTTAAGCCCACTCCTGTGTTAGTCTTTAGACGATGCTTCAAGCAGTCGCTCATGACTTCACAAAATTATCAAATAGCAAACACCAAAAAATCATAGGATTAGATTCTTTTATCAGTGTTCCTTATTAAAAGGAATGAAGATAAATGAAAGGAGAGGAATGGGAGATAAGTGATTTTTTTTTGATGGACAAAAGGGAGACAAAGGGTTGGATAAGGATGAAACACATGCTCTTTCCATAAAAAAGTGGGCAGAATCAGAGGGAAGGTCAAATGAAAAAAAATTTAACCCTTGAGATGCCGTCCTTGTCTCTACCCTACTAATATGAGATTTTTTACGCACTGTGCTACCCTTTTAAGAAAAACTTATTTCTTTGTTTATCTCCTAATAAATCAAAACTATAATGATATTTCCATTTTTTCGTTTCCTACCTTTCCTCTTTTCTCCTTTTTGGCTACTTTCGCATGTTTCTTGATCAAAACCATCCATTAAAGTTGTGTTTGGTAGGAAAGAAATGTTCTCCTTAAAACAAAGTTGATGATTATCATCTCAAGCACTCGGGAAAATTCAGCGGCTCAAGCTAATTAGTTGCCTAAAGCCAAAAATAAGTTGGACGTTTAAATTTTAATTATTTTTTTTTACTTTTGAGATTCAAGTTCTTTCCTTCTTTTATAAAAAAAAATGTTTTATTTTTTTTTATGATCTTAAACTAAAGATATATATATACCAAAATATTTTTAATTTTGTGTTCTTAAACCTATCATGTGAAAATTAATTTAAATATTGATCCATAAAAAAAACATTCTTTAATGTTCGAAAAAAATTAAAACATTATTTTTATTTATTTTTTTTGGGTACAAAAAGCTTAAGATAATTTTATTATTACTAAAAAAATTAGGGCCTTCAATTTTGGGGGTCTATGGGATATGCCTCATCTTTAAAGGCATTGAGCTGCCTTGCAGGTAATTGCTTTCAACTTTTACATTGTTTGCAACAAATTTTTAACATATGGAAGATAAATAAACCACACAAATAAAATATGAAGAAACATAATTTTATTAATCAAGATTGTGAGTACAAATTTGTTCCTCCCTTAATTCTCCTCTCCTAAGATTTATCCATGATTCGAGGGCCGTTAGTGGCATATTTTTCGACTAGGATGATTTATATTTGACCTCTATATGAATATTCCATGACTTTTGTGGAATATTTTGAGACATTGTTGATCTCTTTATGGAACTTTTGAGATGTCTTTAAGAGAATTTAGTACCATTTATATACGCATAAACTAGGATTTAGGGTTGAGTAGCCTCCAAGAATCCTAATTTGAGTTGAACACAATTTGTATAGTCCTAACTTGAATTGACATCTTATAAAGTCCCACAAAATTTCAATGTCTACATGCATATTTAGGGAACATATGGTTGGTTGAAGAAATCACAAATGGAGTATGAAATTGGTTGGGCAAGTAGGGTAATGCATTGACTGACCTGACTCCCAAATCAGTAGGGAAATTTCCCCATATAACAATAAAATAATTACTTCACAAATAAGCAGCTTTCTGGAAATGAACATTGACTGACCTGACTCCCAAGAGAAGGGACAAATTGATGTACTACCCACTGCGAATCAACAACGCCAATTTTTTCATGAGCAGGCTGCACTAACCATGGAAAAGGAAATTCAGATTTGGCCAGAGCAACATATCTCAAATAAGTCCGCTGCGGCTCTCATTTTACCACAGTTCTATTACAAATAAAGAATGTATCTGGAGGAAATAAGAAATAATAACCTCTACACATCTTCTCAATGCAAAATCCAATCCCCATCCATGCACCAAATCATTCTATACAATAAAATTAAGTTCAAATATTAGTATAAATTGTATATGAAATAGTAGAATATATTCATTATCAGGGTAATTTCATCTTGAATGGATTATAACGACTAAAGAGTAATAATGACATTGGTAGTTAATGCATCTGATCCTAAGAGTATAAGGAATTACCTGAATCATATGCCAAACACATCGCCATGCTTCTCGAGAGAACACAGGAGCCATTATTTCAACAAAACTGAACAAGAAACCAGATGAAAAGTATGATAAATCCTATAAAATATGCAAAGGCTCTTTGAAACACTCAAAATCTAGTCTGGAGTCAAAATTCTTTTAAAGAAAATGAGTGCAGTTGGCACATTCAACCCTGAAGAAAGGCAGAAACAAGTTAACTGCCTCTCAATATTAATGAGTAAATCATGTGGAAGTAGGTGAGTAGAACTCATAGAGACCATATGGGGAGTAGAGAGAAAGAGAGAGAGAGAGAGAGTACGCTGCACAAGGAGGCCAACGTGGATTACTGCACCAGCCTGGTTTCTCATCAGTATTCCTGTTAATCAATCCACAAAAAAAGTTTTACACGTGAAGGAACATAGGCTAATTTATACAGACTCCCATTCAAAATAGGTGCAAATCAAGTAAACTTTGAGACGGAAAGGATTAACGGAATATGTTACTTATGAACTTCTCTATCATCCCTCCTCTTAGTCATTTGCCATGTCAGTCCACTGTTGGGTTCAAGACCAGGCTGAGAAATCTCAAGACCATGTCTTTTAACAAGTCTAATATACCTGGCATACTCAGGTGACCAAGATTAGTCCAAAACAACATATATACGAGAAAACACATATACTTTCACTTTTGAAAATGAGAAACCAACTAAGACATCCAGGGAATAGTGCACACTTCTCTGCATTGAAGTTCTCAACTCCAAGATCTTCATCCCATATAAAAATGTAATCATAGGCAGCTACTACATCAGGATGTAAAAATCTCTTTGCATACCACCTGATAAAGGCAAGAGAAAGACAAATATTAGACTAAATCTTGATGAACACAAGTTATTATATCCGAAAGCATTCATTTCCCTTCAATCGATCAGCTTAGTGGAAAAAATAACAGAACCAAATATGTTAGTTAAAAGAGTCTTCTGTTTGAATAGAACAAAGTTATTCTTTGATTGTTGCATCAGATAGATAAAACTTAAAACTCACAAAATTTTGAAGTCTTACCATTTGGTCTGCTTCCTAACACTGATATGAACTGCATGCTTGGACCACTCAAACTCCTCCCACTCACTTGTTCGACCATCATAATGGAAAAGCAAAATTTGAAAATCCTCTGAAAACTAATGAAGGCATAGAAAATGATCACATTTGGAATGCATTGTCAAGTGAAAGAGATAAAGTAGTAATGATATCGCTTCATTGTTATTACCTTTTGAACAGCTGCATCAATGTTGTCCTTTTGGTTCAAACCAACAGTAAATGTCACCAAGTACTTTGGCTTCTTTAGTAGATCCTAATAATTCAACAAAGTTTATAAGACAAAACTTCACCTAAATAAAGCACCAGGAAGTAATACATAAAATAAATGTGGGAAATTTTATGACAACCTACATGCTTCTCCTTTCTGTTAATGCAAATCTCCAAATGACGCTGGAAGTATCCATTAATTTAATTTTCAAAAGTGTATATTGCACGTATCTTACACTATACAATGCGCAGATATTCCTTTCATTTTTTCCCTGAAAATGAAGTTAACCAATGATTATTGACATATGTGTATCATACCTTACTTGGGTCACCCCACAACCTTCTCAGATAAAAATTTGATTCAGGGACCACAATCCGTGGTGGCAAGGACTCTGCACCTCGAGGATTTGTTGGAACATATATCTATAAAATGAAACGCATTAACATTTTATAGATGCTCTGATCTCAAGTCTATCATGGCAGTCGAAACTATATCATAATCTCGTTACACACGCAAAATTATTCGAGGATATACTTGCTCAATAAACGCATATATATATTTGTTCATGTAATCTGTCTACTTCAATTGATCCTAATTCTAACTATCTTGTGTTCTCCATAGATCCAGTTTTGCTTAACTCACCAACTAGTCTCATTAATCAAAATAATTTCATCTGCAAATAACAAGCACCATGGAACCACATTTTTATATTATTGGTTAGCTCATATATGACTAAGGAAAAGTAAGTACTAGTTGAGAGCCCCAATTGGTAGAAAAAACCCATAACCTCTAGTCAGCTCCTCTCTGCAGCTCAAAGGAGTAAACTGACATTCATAGGGAACTCCTCTGTATTTCCTTCAACATTGTGGGATTGCTTCTTCGTACATATAATTTATGAGATCTATAAATTTGTTTACACCCCTATTTCTTCTTAATCATCCAGAACAGATTCTTCTTGGCGCTTTATCATATGATTATCTGATTCAATGAATATCATGTTGCGAACCTTCTTCCTCGTCTTATAAATTGCATCAATCGTTTTAACCAAAATATAACCTATTTGTTAAGCATTGATTCAAATTGATTCTCTGTCACCTTGTAATGTTTCCACATCTATTCTCTATCAGTATAACAAAAGTTTCATCATATCGCTCATCATCTTAATATAGCAGCAGCTCCCATAACTTATATATGTGTGTTTATATGCTGGCGCGAAGATAATTTTTCACTCACTTGAAATATTCAACTCCTTAATATTACATTAAAACAATTTATTAGTCATACAACCTTGAACTCTAATGAACTTGTAAGCTTTTATATGGATATCATCTAGACCACAGGAAAAGGGAGAGTTAATAACTATAAGAAACTCAACTTTTGAGATCCAACAGCTACCAAAAAGAAGGCTTTTGCAATTTAAAATAATCACAACTAGTTCTTTCCCAAATGCTGACTTCCATTATATTTAAGACAGAAAAACATGGATGCAAATGAAAAGGTACAAGAGCCGTTAATTTATAAAAGTAGATATTTATCGACATAATGGCATACACTTAAGAAGCACTAATAGCACAATGGATCCATTTCGCTTTATGATTTTGTTGATTTGGAATCACATGTTTTCAATATTCAACACCGTAAGGAAGAAGATACAGATTAAAATAGTTTTGCATGACTTTACTGGCCAAATTAATATACCATTTGTGTTTTACTGGAGTCCCCAAAGTTCGTATTCTAGACAAGTAAGACAATAAGGTAGAGTTGAAGATAAGAGTAGTGAAATAAGTACCTGTGGAGTTATAAGATGCTCTGGAAAAAAGCGTTCAATAGAAGGTCTACGATGGTCATCGCCAAATGCTAG
Source organism: Solanum lycopersicum (assembly GCF_036512215.1). Lineage (NCBI taxonomy): Eukaryota > Viridiplantae > Streptophyta > Magnoliopsida > Solanales > Solanaceae > Solanum > Solanum lycopersicum. The sequence goes on from NC_090805.1 coordinate 5,313,879, forward strand.
ATTTGATATAAGATTTGAAGGTATGCTAATCTACAAAAGATACAAAAGAAAAATTTACAACAAATGATTTCTGTTTCTTAAATCAACATCAGAGTAGATATGGAAAGATTGGGCTACCTTACTTTTGTTAGAGAAACATAAGGAGATGAAATGCCAATAAAATATCCTAAAACCATTCCCATAATTGTCGTTATAACTAGTCTGGATCTATTGTTCGTTCTTCTGAAAGTCCCACTGAATCAGATAAACAAAAGAACATGGTTACTCTAAGATATATGCATAGATCACAAGCTTGAGTTCAGATCCAAATATATAATAAAATTTATTCCAGTGCAAGTATTGCCACAAACCTGCGGTACAAGGTTGTCATTGTGATAAAAGTTGTGCAATCCAAGGGTTAGCAGTTAGCACTAACCATAAGCAAATTCCTTGAGCATCCTACACTTTCTAGAATAAGCAATGTTGTCATGCCAGAAGGGCTGAATCTGTTAATCATTGGGGAAATGTGAGATGTTCGCAGTAACCTGCATAATTTCACGTCTTCAACAAATCTTTATCTCCACATACTAATCGATAGAGCAAAATCAAGGGAATAGATCCATTTAGGAACTACCAACTAGTTTAGATTAATATTTTAAGTATGTTGCTGATTTGCTAAGAGTCTTTTCAGTGTGCATGTTTTGAGACTTGTCATGGGCAACATCTACTGTTAGAGAATCCAAATTATTGAGTATTAGAATGAAAAAATGTCTAAATATTCTCGTAATTGAATTTACTTCTAAGAGAAACCAAATAAGCTATTCGTAAGCTCCATCAGAGAAAATTTCGGGAAGAAATTAATAAGAAATAAAGTTTTGAGGCTCCATGCTCACTCCCGTCTTATTGCTATGTGAGCCAAACTTTCTAAGATTAAAATGATGTGAAATTAAAATGTTAGCTAAGAAGAATATTCAACTTCTACTTACAGTGAATCATTCAAATCACAACTATCAAACCGAAACTAGTTGAAGCCGGCTATATGAATCATTTCGCATTATTTAGGCTCATTTGATGCCAATGCTAGTAATTTTTAAGAACTAAAACTCTCTAAATCTCACAGCTATCGTACGTTACTGTATAAGCTTCTAACATACTGATAAGACTACTAGCGAACACAAAACACAAAATTTCTAAACAAACAGAACAACTACCTGCGGTCCATAATATTTATCTTTTAATATTTTTGCATTCCCTTAAAGAAAGAACATTTAGTAGGCATTTGGACATAATTTTGTTTGAAATTAGGCAAAAGGCAGTTGGGTGCACAACACATCCGTGTGTTAGCAGGATCTTGGGAAGGGAAGCATCTATGTAGTACATACACTACCCATATGCAAGCATTAGGGGTTCCACAACTCGAATCCGTAACCTATACGTCACAACACAGACATAACTTTTCTATTATTCCAAAACTCCCTATTAATCAACATGAAAATTGATTGTTCAAAAGTGTGTGTTTCTAGTCCCAAAAGACATACTAGTAAATTCCAGAAAACATGATTAAATTCAGTATCATTTCCATTTTTAAAAATTGGGGAAAATATGAGAAATTAGTGGAATGTATAGAGCATGCAAAAGGAAATTAGAAAAATAAGATCGCAATTTAAAAGGTAAAGAGTGTGGATAACTTACAGATTTTCACTGAATATTTAGATGAGATCCGGTTAAACCTTTGGAACTAAAGTACGTAAATTTCTTGCCATCATGGAACTTCATGCCAAATGGATGGAAAATGAATCAAATCCCTCGTAACTATACCCAAATTTGCTACTTTCATGCTCCCAACGTGTTTAGATTGAATTATTTTAAGTGTTTTTGGCTTTTAAATTTTTAAAGATAAAAATATCTCAAAGTGCTTATTTTTAGGTAAAAAAAAGTACAAAAATAAGTTTGAAAGCTAAAATTTGAGTATTACTATGAAATTCTTAATAAAGTAATTTTGGTATTCGATTTTGAAAATATTGCATTATTATCATAAAAAATTGATATGGTTTACTAAATTGGTTATCATAATTTGTTTAACTTCGACTAGTACATACTTGTATAATAAAGTATTATGACTTTGACAACTAAAAAATGTCTCAATTGTATCATACTAACACATTAGATGTGTAGGAATATACTTGCAAAATAAAGTATAAATAACTCCTTTTGTTAATCAATTACAATTCAAATACATTTCAATCAAAATAGAGTAGGTAAAATTTCAACTTGTAAGCATTTAGTTTATACTAATACAAGGTTGCATATTTGTTAGGTATTTAATAATGTGTGTATATATATATACATATATATAGATATATATAGATATATATATACATATATATATATATATACACATAACATATATATATATACACTTAAGTTAAGAAAGTATGTTAAACAAATAAGTACTTACCTAGTTATCTAATGATGTGTATGATATATATATATATACATATTTATATATATATATGTGTGTGTGTGTGTGTGTGTGTCCTTTTTGTTTGTTTCGGAGCCGTTTGTTTGGGCGGGGCGTACTAAACCTACTACGTACCACACCACCGGGTGGCTCGCCTGATGTGTATAAATATAGTAATTTGTCCAATGATAGAGCGGGTGAAATCATTCTTAAGGGTAAAAGTCATCAAATTGCCAAATTTGGCAAAACCAAGAGAAGTTTGAGTACCCTAGGGTAATAGGTATATTGCGTCTTAATTTAATTTAATGGGTGCATGCTTTGATTTTGCTTTCAGGGGTTACGAGATTAAGTTTAAGAAGTTGGGTTGAAAGTAGACACGTTGGGTCGTTTGACTAGCTGGGTCGAGATCAACTTGATATTTGATTTCTATCTTTCGGTGAGAAGCCTGAGGTCGCTGATAATACTTGGCGACTCACTAAAAATCCTTATTGATCGCCCTTTGTCTACACCCTTCTTGATCGCCCTTTATATGCACCCTTCTTGATCGCCCTTTGTCTGCACCCTTGAACCCTTTTTGCACTTTAACTTTTGGCTGGATATTCTGTGCTGGCCGAATGTTATCGATGATTAACCGAAAGTCACTTCCTATCACTGATATGCCAAATATTTCTCAGTATTTTGAGCCAATCTTTTTGGATAGCCTGATCTAGCTTGCCAAAGTTATTCAGTGACTCGTCGATTGGTTCGGCGAGTCTGTTTGCAACAAATTTTTTTGTGCTTATGATTAAGTGAAGTCTAAGTGAAGGTTGTTCTTACTTGCTGCTTATTGGTGTTCGAGAGAAACCGATTTGATTCAGAATAAATTGTTCGAGAGAAAGTTTATCCCCACTTAAGTCTAGCAAACACTATTAATTTCAATCACCCATTTGTCTACCTTAGCCCATGTTCCAATCACATCCGAAAACTTGTCTCTATACTTGTTACTTTCGTGTTATTTGCTATTGTAGTTGATACTTAAAATCAAAACCGCTCTGTTATTTGACACTTCTGTTACCCTAAACTTGAATCATGTTTTTATTCGTAAATGTTTTTACCTACGACTGACTTGAGCACATTCACAGTTGGTTATTGATTCTCAACTATGTACCACTCCATGTCGGAATCATCCAAACTCACATAGTTGGGTTATATTACTAACTAACAATTGTTGACGTATAGTATCAGATGAAGTGTCTTTGAAACGCTATTAATCAATACATTGTTTCTAACCCTCAACACCAACACGAGACTCTTCCATTTCAAGATACTCTTTTTTCTCAATATTTTATGTTGATGATTATACCATATCAAAGGGAACATGCTTAGAAAATTGATTTGATGACTCTAATTTAAACAAATTGATATGTTTTAAGTGTAAATTGCACCAAATTCCATGTTAGAGGCTTCTAAGTTTCAGGCATTGTTCTTTTCTTTGAACTTTACAATTTTTATGTTAATGGTAAATAAGCTGAACTAAGATTTCTCATAGGCATAATGCATAAACGTGTCCTTTAACTTGGCTTCAATTTTCATTTATGCCCTCCAACTTTGAGTATACACAAGTAGACACACGTGTTCCACATGTATTATGTCACGTATGACACATGTGCCTACTTGTTCAACTTTATACAAGTTTAAAAGTTACTTATCTACACCCAAAGTTGAAGGGTGTAAATTTCTGTTGAGAACAAGTTGAAGGGACATGTTTATATATCATGCGTTTCCTATATATCAATATTTTAGTAAAGAATGTGCTAACCAATTTACATATCCACCTTATCTTACAAGTTACAACTGGATCACTTTTCAAAGTTACTCATCATCAACAGAGAAATCAGGTTCTTCTGTCTTTTGTAATGAACTAACTGAAGTGGAATCTGAATCAGAGTGCTTGTGAAGACCCCTTCTACTTGCTGCCCATCTTGTTGTATATTCTGCAAAACCTGATCTAGGTGATGGTGCATTCATATCTAGTAGCCCACTAAACGACTCTATTTCATTCACAAAATTCTCTAGAGACTCAAGTTCAGCTACACCCTTCCGTTTTTTTATATCTACGATATGCAGCCTGAATGAAGCATGCAGCCCAAGTACGCCACTGGTGCGAATAGAACCTGAATTTGTGCCTCAATTGTTTCCTATGCAGCCTCCGAAACTGTGCTGCCACAAACTTCAAGTCCTCTGAAACAAGTGCGAATGACTCTACTTCGGAAAGTGCTTTCACTGTTCAAGTGGAGGATGGTAGAATCACACTGGACGTCGGTTGAGAGCCCATGTCAGCAACTCCTCCCCACAGAAATCACCTGGACCTATATGGCAAGAATTGAAGAAACCAGTACGGCCACCATTCGTGGTGTAAGAATCAATATTCCCTCGAATTATGAAGAGCATTTCATTGACAGGATCACCCTCGAGCACAAGACAAGTGTCTTGAGTGCACAATGCAGGCTTTAGCCTCTCACATATTGCGTCTAGCATTCTTTCATCCATTTGATCAAACAGTGGTACCTACCAAACTTTCAAAGATATATCGAAAAGGTTTACAATCATTTTGCATATTATGTTTTTCCTATTGTGACGAAAAGATGAAACCGAAAATCTAACAATAAAGAACACCGATTTTAACATGGAAAAACCCTTCAAATCTAACCAATATGATATTCAATAAGCCCACTTTTTTGAGAGAAAAAACCTGAATTTGTTGAGGAAGATCGATTGTAGAGGAAAACCTATAGTCAAACTGATAATCGCAGCCAAAGTTTGATAAAGAGTCTGACACTTTGTTGTTTTCTCTAAATGTATAGATGATTTTGAAATGGACAGCCGATAATTTGGATGAAATGAAGCTCCACCATGAGTCTAGGTATGGGTAATTTTAGGGGCTTCTTTATATTCATTGAAGCACAATCAACAATGATGTTGGAGTCAATTGCGAGTTTACGATCTTGATGAATGTAAAGCGCGTCCAGAAGAATAGAATCAGTAAACGTCCAAGATGATCTGATGTCAAGAAGCTGAGAACAGTCTTTTAGCCAATCAGTAATTTTTTGAATAATACCACCACGGGATCGACAAGATCCGAATTGCTTCACTATACCAATAAGAGGGTTACAAATATTCTTCTAATGGCTACAAAACAAGTGCCAAAAGAGAACAAACAATAGCTACACCAACAAAAGATAAATAGAAAGAAACACTATCCAAACCCAGCTTCTGTTCGGTACCTAAAACAGGATCTTTCTGACCTCCAAATCCGATCTCCACCGTTCCAATTAACCACCAAGATTTCAGGAATAGGCATTCCATATTTCAGGACGATCCAATGATTAGTTAATGGGGAAACACGGTCTGAACGTTGCTGGTTAGAGAAAAAGAATGCAACAAAAGAACCCTTTTCTTTCTCTCTTTTTCTCTTGTTGAAAGTTATCTCAAAAACCTCTCTTATGTTCTAATGTCTTTCAAAGACAATACCAATGAGAAATTTATAATTCTCTCAAAATCATCCTCTATTTATAGAGTTGCGCTTTTCCTTACAAAGCCAAAATCAACTACAAATAGGATTACAATTTCAATCCTTTTCCTAATAGAATTGGAAACCGAATAAAGAGAATATTCCAATCATTTTCCAAGTAGGATTAGGACATGGTCCTTTGGATGTAACATGGGAAACAACCCAACAAACTCCCTCTCCAGTCAAGGGGCCAAATGGACTTCAAGTGGAAGAACTTTTGACGGGCTTCCTGCCTGCCACACTTCTACAAAACTCATCATTGTCTACGATGAGTTCTTTCCACTTATCTCTATGAGTATCTAACATGACTTCATCATAACCTTCAGGTTCTCCCATATTAGTCAATAGAATATACTCATCATGAGAATAACGTGTTGAGATTCGCTTCTCTCTAGTAGATTTTCTACAAGAGGTTTCTGGAGCATCCGAAGCGGTCATCCCAACATGAGTTGGTTGATTATCAACCACAACATCATCAGTAGGAACAATTATATGTTCTACACTCTCATCATTATCTTGATCATTACCTTGGGTTCCCTCATGTGCAGAAGATGTATCAATAATAGGAATTGGATCAACATCAACTAAGCTCTCATCAGTATGAGAATCTAGTTTCTTAGTATTGTCAATATCTTCAATAGTTTGATCTTCAAAAAACACATCACGACTTCTAATGATTTTCTTATCAATTGGATCATAAAAGCGATATCCAACTTATCTTGACCATAACCAATGAAGATACATTTCTTAGTTTTAACATCCAATTTCAACCTCTCATCTTATGGAACATGCACACAAACTTTACATCCAAACACTTTCAAGTGATCATAAGAAACATCCTTATTAAACCAAACTCTGTTTGGAACATCACCATCCAAAGCAACAACAGGAGACAAATGGATAACATAAGCAACAGCGTTAAGTGCTTCAGCCCAAAAAGAATTTGGAAGCTTAGCCTCTGAAAGCACACATCTAACTCTCTCAACTAAAATTCTGTTCATCCTCTCTGCCAAACCATTTAATTGAGGAGTCTTTGGAGGAGTCTTCTGATGACGTATAACTTGCAATTTGCAGTAGTTATCAAAGGGACCAATATACTCACCACCATTATTAGTGCGAATACATTTTCAATTTCTTTCCCGTTTGTCTCTTAGATAAGGCTTGAAATTGTTTAAACACATCAAGCACTTGATCTTTGGATTTTAAAGGATATACACAAATCTTGCGAGAATGATCATCAATGAAAGTAGCAAAGTAAAGTGCACATTTTGACTTTACTTTGAAAGGACCACACAAATGTGAGTGTACTAGCTCCAGTAGTTCAGATTTTCTTGAAGGAGGATGACTGTGAAAAGAAACTCTTTTCTGTTTCCCTGCTAAGCAATGAACATATCTTTTCACCTTTGTTTGTTTCATACCAGCAAGCAAATTCTTCTTAGCCAAGCATGTGATCCCTCTCTCACTCATATGAATAAGCCTCTTGTGCCACAATTCTGATAGAGTCTCGCTCTCCACTAAATTTATAGAGTCACAAAGAATCGAGCCTTGTGTCACGTATAAATTTGAATGTTTTCTTCCCGAGCTAAAATCAGTGAGCCTTTGGTGAGCTTTCATTGGCCATTGGACAAGTCATTATGATAGCCATCATCATCTAGTTGTCCTACATAGATCAAATTTAAGGGAATATCTGGATCATGCTTGACATTCTGAAGGACCAACTTTGAACCGCTATTGGTTTTCAAACAAACAGTGCCAACACCAAACACCTTAACCTCACCAACATTACCCATCTTTAACACCTCAGAGTTAACAGAAGTATAATATGAAAAGAAGTCTTTTCTTGGTGTGACATGTGATGTGGCTCCATAATCTACTATCCAACTCGTATCTTGAGATACAAAATTGATGATGTCTTTATCACAAGCGAAGAGAAGGTCATCTTGGACAATAGCAACAACATTATTTTCATTGTTCTCTTCCTTCTTCTCTTCTTTAAGATCTTGCTTCAATTGTTTACAAAATCTTTTAATATGTCCTTTCTTTCTATAATGATAACATATAGTATTTGGATTTTTGAATTTGACTTGCTTCTACTTTTACCTCTACTTCTCGGATCTCTTGTCTTATGTCTCCCTCGATCTTCTGTATATACAATATCTGAATGTGTAGATGTGTCTTGAGATTTTATTCTAACCTCTTCATTCAACACACCACTCTTTGAATATTACATAGTCACCTTTCCAACAGTGGCAGAATTTGTTAAAGAAACACGAAGAGTTTCCCAAGAATCCGATAGAGTATTAAGAAGCAAAAGTCCTTGTATTTTATTATCAAAATTAACACCCATTACTGATAGCTGATCAAGAATACCCTGAAAATAATTTATATGATCAAGAATAGGACTTCCCTCCTTGTATTTAAAGGTCATCAATTGCTTTAACAAGAACAACTTGTTATTGCCAGTTTTTGAAGCATAAGGCATCTCCAACTTTTCCCACAATGTTCTAGCATGTGTCTCATTTACAATATGGTTGCGAACATTAACTTCAACCCATTGTATTATATATCCACATACTTGTTGGTGCTCAAATTCCCAATTTTCATCGGTCACATTCTTGGGTTTATGAGCATAAAAAACCGAAAGATGCATCTTCTTCACGAACAATAGATCTTTCATCTTGCTTTTTCATATGTTGTAGTTTCTTCCATTTAGACATACCATCTTGCTCATATTCCCCTCCATATAGATAACCTTATCTCTAATATCAGTTGTTGTGACGAAAAGATGAAACCAAAAATCTAACAATAAAGAACACCAAGTTTAATGTGGAAAAACCCTTCAAACCGAAGGTAACCACCACGGGATCGACAAGATCCGAATTGATTCACTATACCAATAAAAGGTTTACTAATATTCTTCTAATGGCTACACAACAAGTGACAAAAGAGAACAAACAATAGCTACACCAACAAAAGATAAATAGAAAGAAACACTATCCAAGCCCAGCTTATGTTCGGTACTTAAACAGGATCTTTTTGACCTACGAATCCGATCTCCACCATTCAAATAAAATAGAAAGATTCCAGGAACATTCAACCCAAATTTCAGGCCGATCCAACGGTTAGTTAATCGGAAAACACGATCTGAATGTTGCTGGTCGGAGAAAAAGACTGCAGCAAAAGAACCCTTTTCTTTCTCTCATTTTCTCTTGTTGAAAGTTCTCTCAAAAACCTCTCTTATGTTCTAATGTCTTTCAAAGACAATACCAATGAGCAATTTATTATTCTCTCAAAATCATCTTCTATTTATAGAGTTGTGCTTTTCCTTACAAAGCCAAAACCAATTACAAATAGGATTACAATTCCAATCCTTTTCCTAATAGAATTGGAAACCAAATAAAGAGAATAATTCCAATCCTTTTCCAAGTAGGATTAGGCCATGGGACTTTGGCTGGAACATGGGTAACAACCCAACATTTCCATCTCATGGAACTTCTACCATACGCGAATTAAGTGGAATACATCCCTTAGTATATATTTTTGTAGAACTTACTCTTTGAACTAAATCGTAGCAGAGGTGGCGTTTTATATCTCTGCGAAGATCTAGAGGAAGTCCTTCAAGAAGATCTTCCTCATCAACTCCTCTTGTAGCAATATATTTGTATTGATCATATTTCCTTACTGACTGCCTTTATTCTTGAGGTGACTGCCTATGGTGCATCCATTGTTCTATATCCATTCTCCTGGTTCTCCACTCCTCTAATCTGACTGTTGTCGACTGGAGGTATGTCTGCCAGAAAAAGTGAATTATTGGTGCCTGAATAGCTTATAATACAGTAATACAGTAAATGTTAGTGAGCAAAACTAACTTGCATATTGTCGATGAGCAAGGCAAAAAAAGAACCAGGCCGAGCATTGCAACTATGATGGCAAAACTTATTTCTCCAATATGAGTGCTTGTAGAAAGATCTTGTCCTAGAGAACTGCATATTCAACCAAAATAAAACTGATGTTGAGGATCGCGTCAAAAATCAGCAATGCTGATTTCTTGGATGAACGAGGAAAATCTCCAATCTTTGCTCGGAAAAGAAATCTCCTCCTATAAGCACAAGACATATATTTTATGCCTTACACACTTGTAAAGTACTGAATATATGAAACTTCTCACCTTTTTCATGGAAAAAAATAGAAAACTAATTTGAACTCCTATACTTTCAACATATACAATATGAAACTGATCTGCACATACTGCAAATAAAATATGTAAGCCAGGTTGATTGGTTGCTAGTTCGGAAGTGAGTAATTCATGTATAAAAACCAAAATAAGTAACATATGAATAACTAATGCTTGCATAACACGTCCAGGATAAATCTAACCAACGAACAAACAACCCTAATTGAATCAGGTCAGCTAATTATGTATTCAGATCCCTTTAACTTTTAAGATTAGATAAAATAGACAATCAAATTGCTTTACTTACCTTAGGTTCTTCAAGCCCCACCAGAGGCAGTAGAAGTACTACTTGTTGAAAAACAAAGCAACTATAACGCTAACTGTCACCGCATCACCATACATACCAAATGGTAATCACTTTTATTTGGGTCACATTTTCTTGTAATGTTGCTCGAATTGAAACTAGACTTCCTTTGTGGATCATTTACTCTCTGGCAGTCAAAATATCCATCATCACAAGACGATATCTCAAGATTGCACCCCTACATCCAACAAGCTTCTTGCCTCTCAATTGATAGAAGATACCGACAAGCTCCCAATACCTACATATTTGTAGAAAAAAATGCTATTTATGATTATTTTATTCTATAAGGGAGGATTTTGTAAGACATGAATGATAGTAACGCCTATAACCTAATTTTGTCTAATGAGGGAGGGCCAAGGAGAATGACAGACAGACATAGGTTAGTGCTCCCAAAGAAGGTTTTACATTCTTACATCAAAATGGGAGATGAATGTGAAGTGCTTTATAACACAGAGCAAAAGTTCACATGGTATGCATACTTTCGTGCTCAATATGCCTTACCCCAATGAACAAAGATGTAAGGTCTGTTAGAACAAAACAGAAAATATTATGTCATGGACTTGAACGGCGACAAAGATAAAACCACGATCTTCTCATTTGTGTACTGTAGTAGGGAAATGAAAAAGAGGAGTATTTTCCGGATATGCATCTATAAATATCTAATGCAGCATAGCATTATTTTAGAGAAAAATGAAGCATCTACCAAACAGGAAACTTGGACTTCACATACATGGCTTGCTAACATGTAGAGCATCAAGTTATAAGCAGCTCCTGCCCATGCTGTTTCAGTCACAACACCACCAGCCTTGACAATTTGCGACGACAATGGAAATATGAGATAAAGTCTAGGGAGATACTGAAAAATAATAATGATCTTGGACGTTTTTCATGTTTGCCATTGTTGAGCCCCTTAAATTAGGGATAACAGCCCAAATCAACACCTAAAACAATAAGAAGCAATAAAACAAGTTCACTATACTTATTATCAGTTTAAACACTTCTACTCTTAATTAACACACAAATACATACTTCTAAAATCAGTTCCCTAAGTTCTTAGTGACTAACCTGAGGTAAAGGCAGGGCCGTAATGACATCAATTAAGAGACCTTTTCGAATACATCTTTGTGCAATCTTCGAAGTATTTATTACAAGCTCTCCTCTCCCAAATACACGAGAAGATGGAGCAACATAAGCAGTTCTAAATCGAACAATAATCTAAATCACATAAAAGATATCAGCTATTGATCTAATAACTGTGAGGACAATTTTAAGAATAACTCCTATATCTATGTAAATATCATCCTTGACGAAAGGCAAGTAAAACAATAGGGGGTCTACGAACAATGAAACTAAACAAGATACTAAGAAAAACTTGTTCCATCTACGAATTACATGTCCTCGAGGATCCAATATCTTTTTGTTCAGTCTTTCATAGTCTTCTGAAAAAACTCGTGATAATACTTTAGCATTCAGGGATTTTCTATTCCTGTCATACTTCTTATCACTCGTTCTACTGGCTGTCTCTGATTGTCGTACTCCATCAAGTTTACACTTCACCTTGATCACATTATATTCATGAGCAGGTGCATACTTTGTCGCTTCAAGATCATATGGGAATCTAAAGTTCGGTATGTGTAAAACGTACACCAACGTCATATACAGTTCAAGACTATAGCAACAAGTACGTATCTAATTCTATATGAATCCTCATTACATATGTCGCGCTATTTAAGCATATGTCATTTTAATATTATATAAAACAAAATTTAAAAATGCTGATGAGAAGTAGTAGTAAGTGTCTACATTTTCTACTACAGAGACAAATAGTATGAAGCAAACTAACAAAAGAAGTGGCCATGGACAAACCTTACAGATCTAGAATTACCAAAAGCCATGAAAGTTGACACTGATTAAACAAAATAGTATGCTGGTTATCATCTTCTGTAGAAACAGAGGAAAAGATAAAAATATTTGACTATCACGAAAAGAAAAAAAGAACAACAGAAATCATGTGAAGAAGATGAACGTCAAACAAATTAATCAAGTTAGTATATGTGAAAACTAATAACAAATTTATGACTAAAAAACATGAGTAATAATTTAATATGATATAGCCTACATGTATAGATATGGTAGAGTCCCCGACAATAGTGTCCAAAAAATTTCGAGTCAAACAATCAACACACATACAAGTGCAGGTGGTCGTCCAAGTAATATATATAGATTAGTGAAATTCAAATATCATATTCAAATCCAAGATATTTAGGGTTAAGTCAGGAAATTATCTAGTGAAGTAATTAAACTTTATTTTGTATCAACAAATCAATTAACTTAATGTTTTTATCTTTAAAAACCACTCAACTGCATTTATCATTAAAATAGATTTGACATGATAAAATACATTATTTTTATATAAATCCCAAAAATAAATAACATTATAAAATGTATTTATTATTATACTAGTCCCACCCATAAATTGGCTTCAAATTCTTTTCTTATCTGCTTGATCTTATCAGTGGCATATTTGAATTCTTGGATGTTGAGGTCTTCCAGTGGTTTTTTACTCCATCCTTAACAGATTTCAACCTTCTCGGCACAAATTTATTTTACGAATTATGCATGGAAATTTTGATTTGTCAACTAATAATTTTTGAAATTATTTAATGATAAATTTTTTTTGAATCAAAATTATTTAATGTTGATGGCACGTGGTATAATATATTTTTTTTAAAAAAACATTTTTGATTTGCTGAAATGGAGGGAGTATTAAAAATAAATTTAAGAGTAATTCCTTTATCAAGGGACATTGTATAATATTAAGAAGCCGGTTAATTTTAATTACTTGTTTGCTACTATATAATTACTTGTTACAACTTACAAGTCTCGTGACATTACACAGATAAGTATCTTCAATTGTACTAATATTTGCTTTTCATATTATTGATATGTAAAAGATAGGACATAAATTTGATAAAGTTAGAGAACATTTTTTTAAGAAGATAATTTCTACAATGAATGGAGTAATTTGACCACAAAAAGATAAAGAAATTGATTTCTCATTATTATTTTTTTTGTGATGGTTTAATTTCTCTAATCAAAACTAACAATTGTAACTTGCCAACAACTTCTGTTTTTCAGCTATACAATTTGCTAGAGGAAATAATGAAAATAAGAGCATAAATCCGGTATATGGGTTTGAGGGTGGGTTGGTATAATATTAAATAAATTCTATAAATTTTATTTATTTGTGAGATTTATGATTTCATGGAATGAAAAATATTTTATTTTCTCATGTTAAATTTATTTTAATAATGAATATAGTTGATTGATTTTTGAAGATAAAAATCTTAAGTTGAAAGATTTTATTGATACAAAACAAAGTTCAATGACATTTGTAACGATCTGTTTAGTCGTTTTAAGCAGTAGATTTTATTTCTGGTAATAGCTGTCTGGGTCGACGGATCCCACGACGGACCGTCATGGGCACGACGGACCGTCATGGGCACGACGGACCGTCGAGGGGGTCTCGTTCCAAAACACTTAGACTCTGGAAAATTGGGTACTGAGAACAACTCTCTGAACTTCGCGACGGAAGAGGAGGACGGACCGTTGTAGGCACGACGGACCGTCACAGACTCTTTAATGAATTCGACTCTCTGAACTTTGTGACAGAAGCAGCAGGACGGACCGTCGCAGGCACGATGGGCCATCACGAGTTGCGTAACCCTGACTGGGTCGGACTTCTGTTAAAAGTTTTTAAGGGGTGTTTTTGACTATTCCTGCTTATGATTATAAAGTTAGTGGTTTAATGTTAATAATTCAATTACTTGGGGGTTAAAGGAGATAACGTTGAAATAAATAGTGGGTTAGTTTTGTCATCTTTTATACTTAATTATATGGTAATTAGGGTAAAAGAAAAAGAGTTGGAATAAGAAAAAGAAGAAAGAGACAGAAAGAGAAATGGAGAACGGATGAACGAGAGAAGAGAGAACGAAGAGAAAGCAAAAAGCATTGGAGAAGTAGATTGCTTGATTCACGATTCTTCGGTGGAGGTAGGTTATGGTTTATGCTATTTCATAGTGAACTCTTAATAGCGAATGATATGTATTGGGTAGTATTGTAAAGTCTTCTATATGCTTAATTCTGTGCTTGCATGATGTGATTAGGTAATTGTAATGGATTGGAAAAATGAGGTTGCGAATCTTAAACCTTAATTTCACTTTGTTAATGATGATGCCTTGGTATAAAAGAAGGCTTGATGAATGAAATTAATGAGATTAGGGGATTGGGTGTCACGAACCGACACGTAGTATTAGGGGATCGGAGTGTCACGTTCCGACACCAGGATAGTAGGGGATCGGAGTGTCACGTTCCGACACCAGGATAGTAGGGGATCGGAGTGTCACGTTCCGACACCAGGATAGTAAGATAAATGAATATTAAGGGGATCAGAGTGTCACGTTCCGACACCAGGATAGTAAAGAGAATGAATCTTGAATTATGCTAATATACTCAGATTTAAAGAACCTATTTCCCAAGTGAGTATGGTGTGGAGGCTTGAGTCCTCATAGATGTGCTTGATGTTGTGGCCAATGGTTATGGTACTTGTTGTTGTCACCTGTTAAGTATTTGGTTGGTTTTATGTTATTATTCGATATATATTGCTTTCTATTTTGAGTTGGCCGATGATACCTACTCAGTACTTGTGCCTTGTACTGACCCCTACTTGTAATTTTCTTCTTTGTTATTTGTGGAGTGCAGCAAACGCGCCATCGACTTCAACTCGTCCTCAACTCTAGCCAGTCTTCATCACGTCAGATTTCAGGGTGAGCTGTTGTTCCTAGCTCGGACTGGATTCTCTCTCATTCATGTCTTGATGTCCTTGAAGTTCGGACATGGACCATTTGTTTACTTATTTTAGCTTCCTAGATACTCTTAGATTAGTAATTTGAGGATAGAATGTTCTTGTGGTGATGACTTCCAGATTTTGGGGATAATAATACGTTTTGAGTTTTAGAAGTTATTTAATCGATGTTCAGTATTGAGTTTTAAGTCTTCCGCATTTTATTCTGTTTATTATGGTTGAAATGTTGGGGTTTAGATTGGTTGGTTCGCTCACATAGTAGGATAAGTGTGGGTGCCCCTCGCGGCTCGTTTTGGGTCGTGACAAATTTGGTATCAGAGCATTACGTTCGTTGGTCTCATCACACAAGAACGAGTCTAGTAGAGTCTTGAGGAACGGTAGGGGGACGCCTTTACTTTTCTTTGAGAGGCTATAAGACTTTAGGAAAATTCCATTCTTTCCTTCTTTCGTGCTATTACTTGGATCCAATTGGTATCTAGGTTAGAACTAGAGCAACAACCGCACCAACACCAACACCGGCAAGACAAGATGCGTCTGAACCAGCCACTGAGGCTGTAGCTCGAAGAGGAGTAGTGGCAAGAGGACGTGGTAGAGGTCGCGGGAGGACGTCCTCTAGAAGAAGAGGACAAGCACCTGGCCCAGCTAGTACTAGGGCGGTGACTCCTCCACCAACTAAGGATGTATTAAGAGAGGGTGAGGAAGGGGAGAATGAACAAGTGCAGAATGAGGAATTACCAGCCCAACCTACCCCAGAGATGATTAACCAGGTTCTTGCTTATCTTAGTGGGTTATCCGATCAAGGCCAAACGCCCCCAGTGTTTTCTGAACCAGCACCTCAGGTTCAGGGAGTACAACATGCAGCTGCTGTGGCTCCCCGCATGGATGCCTCATTGGAAATAGGCATGTTTCCTCTGTTGACTACAGGGCCTATAATGACAAGTGATCAGCATGAACTTTTCACTAAGTTGTTGAAGTTGAAACCTCCAGTTTTCAAGGGTGCTGAATCTGAGGATGCCTATGATTTTCTGGTTGATTGTCATGAGCTGCTACATAAGATGGGCATAGTGGAACAATCCAGTGTTGAGTTTGTAACCTATCAGTTTCAGGGAAATGCCAAAATGTGGTGGCGATCGTATGTTGAGTGTCAACCAGTACAGGCACCACCCATGACTTAGGCATCATTCTCTAGCTTGTTTATGGAGAAGTATATACCCCGGACTTTGAGGGATAGGAAGAGAGATGAGTTCCTGAGCCTAGAGCAAGGCAGAATGTCGGTTACTACTTATGAGGCTAAGTTTCGTGCATTATCCAGGTATGCCACCCAGCTTTGCTTCAGTCCACTAGAGCGGATTCGCCGTTTTGTGAAGGGATTAAGGTCAGATTTGCAGATTCCAGCCTTACAGGTAGCTACTGCAGCAAAATCTTTTCAGGAGGTGGTAGATTTTGTGATAGAAGTGGAGGGAGTGAAGCCAGACGACTTCACCATGGCATCGACTCCTAAGAAGTTTCGTAAGGGAGGTGAGTTTGGTGGGTCTTACTCCAGAGGAAAGAGTTCAGGAGGTTACCCAGCCTGACCTATTCAGTCTTCACTGCAAGCTGTAGGTGGGGGTCCACCGCAGACCGGTCAACACTTCTCTGAGTTTGGGGGTTATCCCCAGACTCTGTCGTTTTCACAGAGACCTATGTTTGAACCTAGAGAGTGTTATGGATGTGGGGAGACTAGACATATTAGGAGGTATTGTCCAAAACAGAGTTACAGACCCCCAATAGTCAGGGGTAGATGTGGTCATGGAAGAGGCCGCTATTCCGGAGGACGGGGTGGCCAAAGTAATGGATATCACCAAATCAACCGGGGTGGCGGGCAAGCTGGAACTTCTGCAGCGCAACATGGTAGGGTCAGCGGGCAGACAAGTGATAGGAACCATTGTTATGCTTTTCCTGGGAAGTCTGAAGCAGAGACGTCTGATGCTGTTATCACAGGTAATCTTTTGGTTTGTGATTGAATGGCTTCTGTATTTTTTGATCCTGGATCCATATTTTCATGTGTATCTTCCTCATTTGCTACTGGTTTTGATTTACATTGTGATTTGCTTGACATGCCTATTCGTGTTTCTACTCCGGTGGGTGAGTCTGTGATAGTTGAAAAGGTGTATAGGTCTTGTCTTGTGACTTTTGTGGGGAGAAATACTCATGTAGATTTGGTTATCTTAGAAATGGTTGATTTCGATGTAATTCTGGGTATGACTTAGCTTTCTGCAAATTTTGCAATCTTAGATTGTAATGCTAAAACTGTAACGTTGGCCAAGCCTGGGACAAATCCGTTAGTGCGGGAGGGTGACTACACTTCCACTCCAGTTCGTATCATCTCCTTTCTTTGTGCTGAGAGAATGGTTAGTAAAGGGTGTTTAGCTTTCTTGGCACACCTCAGGGATGATACTACCCAAGTACCTTCAATTGAGGCGGTTTCGATAGTCTGTGAGTTTTTGGATGTATTTCCTGCAGACCTTCCTCGTATGCCACCGGATAGGGATATTGACTTTTGCATTGATCTGGAGCCGTGTACTCGCCCCATTTCCATACCCCCTTATAGAATGGCTCCCGCTGAGTTAAGGGAGTTAAAGGCCCAACTTCAAGAGTTGTTAGGCAAAGGCTTCATTAGACCAAGTGCTTCCCCTTGGGGTGCTCCTGTTTTGTTTGTGAAGAAGAAGGATGGAAGTTTTCGGATGTGCATAGATTACAGACAACTGAATAAGGTAACTATTAAGAACAAGTATCCTCTTCCTCAAATCGATGATTTGTTCGATTAGTTACAAGGTGCTTGTACCTTCTCAAAAATTGATTTGAGATCTGATTATCATGAATTAAAAATACGGGCAACGGATGTGCCAAAGATTGCTTTTCGGACCAGGTATGGACATTATGAGTTCTTAGTAATGTCTTTTGGGCTTATGAATGCCCCTGTTGCTTTCATGAGTTTGATGAACGGGATTTTTAAGCCATATCTTGATCTCTTTGTCATCGTATTCATTGATGATATACTGGTATACCCAAAGAGCAAGAAAGAACATGAGGAACACTTGAGAATTGTATTAGAAATGTTGAGGGAGAAAAAGCTTTATGCCAAATTCTCCAAGTGTGAGTTTTGGGTAGATCCAGTGTCCTTCTTGGGGCATGTGGTTTCTAAGGATGGAGTGATGGTGGATCCTTCTAAGATTGAAGCAGTGAAGAGTTGGGTAAGACCTACTAATGTTACAGAGGTAAGGAGCTTCGTTGGTTTAGCTAGCTACTACCGTCGATTTGTCAAGGGATTTTCTTCTGTTGCATCCCAATTGAAAATTTTGACTAAGCAGAGTGTTCCATTTGTATGGTCGGACAAGTGTGAAGAAAGCTTTCGGAAACTCAAGACCTTGTTGACTACTACACCAATTCTTACCCTGCCAGTGGAAGGTAAGAATTTCATTGTTTATTGTGATACATCATATTCCGGTTTGGGTGTAGTGCTAATGCAAGAGAAGGATGTAATTGCTTATGCCTCGAGGCAATTAAAGGTATATGAACGTAATTATCTGACCCATGATTTGGAGTTGGCTGCAGTAGTGTTTGCATTAAAGCAATGGAGACATTATCTATATGGGGTTAAGTGTGAAGTCTATACAGATCATCGCAGTTTACAGTATGTCTTTACTCAGAAAGATTTGAATTTGAGACAAAGGAGGTGGATGGAACTACTGAAGGACTATGATATCACTATCTTGTATCATCCGGGAAAAGCTAATGTTGTGGCAGATGCTTTAAGTAGAAAGGCAGGAAGCATGGGAAGTCTAGCTCAGTTGCAGGTTTCTAGACGCCCATTGGCTAGAGAGGTTCAGACTCTGGCTAATGACTTTATGAGGCTGGAAGTACTAGAGAAGGGAGGATTTTTGGCCTGTGTGGAGGCAAGATCTCCTTTCTTGACAAGATTAAGGGAAAGCAGTTTACTGATGAGAAACTGATCCGGATTCGAGATAAGGTATTGCAAGGAGAGGCTACAGAAGCAAAAATCGATGAGGAAGGTGTTTTGAGGATTAAGGGAATGGTATGTGTACCCCGCGTCGATGATTTGATTCACACTATTCTTACAGAGGCTCATAGTTCAAGGTATTCTATACATACTGGTGCAACCAAGATGTATCGTGACTTAAAGCAACATTTTTGGTAGAGTAGGATGAAGCGTGACATTGTTGATTTTGTTGCTCAATGCCCGAACTGTCAGCAGGTAAAGTATGAACACCAGAGGCCTGGAGGTACACTTCAGAGAATGCCCATTCCTGAATAGAAGTTTGAGAGAATTGCAATGGACTTCGTGGTTGGTCTTCCAAAGACAATGGGTAAGTATGAATCTATTTGGGTGATTGTTGACAGATTAACTAAGTCTGCTCACTTCAATCCGGTTAAGGTGACTTACAATGCAGAGAAGTTAGCCAAGCTTTATATCTCAGAAATTGTCCGATTGCTTGGATCTTATTACTGCATTTCACCCTCAGACTGATGGTCAGTCTGAGCGAACGATTCAGGTTTTGGAGGATATGCTTCATGCATGTGTGATAGAGTTTGATGGTCATTGGGATAACTTCTTACCCTTAGCAGAGTTCTTATACAACAAGAGCTATCACTCAAGTATTGATATGGCCACATTTGAGGCACTGAATGGGAGAAGATGTAGGTCTCCCCCATTGGGTGGTTTGATGCATTTGAAGTTAGACCTTGGGGTACTGACCTTCTGAGGGAATCGTTAGATAAAGTGAAATGCATTCAAGAAAAGCTTTTAGCGGCTCAAAGTAGACAGAAGGAATATGCAGATCGAAAGGTTAGAGATTTGGATTTTATGGAGGGTGAACAAGTCTTACTGAAGTTTTCACCCATGAAAGGGGTGATGCGGTTAGGTAAGCGAGGTAAGCTTAGTCCGAGGTACATTGGTCCATTTGAAGTTCTGAAGCGCGTGGGGGAGGTAGCTTATGAATTAGCCTTACCCCAGGACTCTTAGGAGTGCACCCGATGTTTCATGTGTCTATGCTGAAAAGATACCATGGTGATTGAAACTACATCATTCGTTGGGATTCAGTTCTTCTTGATGAGAATTGGTCTTATGAGGAGGAGCCTGTTTCCATCTTAGATAGAGAAGTCCGCAAGTTGAGATCAAGGGAGATTGCATCTATCAAGGTTCAATGGAAGAATCGGCCAGTCGAAGAGTCCACTTGGTTCTCGCCCTTGTTTTTCTTCTTGTGATCGTTCGAGGATGAACGATGGGTAAATTGGTATCTATTGTAACTACCTGTTTAGTCGTTTTGAGCAGTAGAGTTTATTTCTGGTAATAGCTGTCTGGGTCGACGGATCCCACGACGGACCGTCACGGGCACGACGGACCGTCGAGGAGGTCTCGTTCCAAAACACTTAGACTCTGGAAAATAGGGTACTGAGAACAACTCTCTGAACTTCACGACGGAAGAGCAGGACGGACCGTCGTAGGAACGACGGACCGTCACAGACTCTTTAATGAATTCAACTTTCTGAACTTTGTGACGGAAGCAGCAGGACTGACCATCGCAGGCACGACGGGTCGTCATGAGCTGCGTAACCCTAACTGGGTCGGACTTCTGTTAAAAGTTTTTAAGGGGTGTTTTGGACTATTCCTGCTTATGATTATAAAGTTAGTGGTTTAATGTTAATAATTCAATTACTTGGGGGTTAAAGGAGATAACCTTGAAATAAATAGTGGGTTACTTTTGTCATGTTTTATACTTAATTATATGGTAATTAGGGTAAAAAAAGAGTTGGAATAAGAAAAAGAAGAAAGAGACGAAAAGAGAAAGGGAGAACGGACGAACGAGAGAAGAGAGAACGAAGAGAAAGCAAAAAACGTTGGAGAAGTAGATTGCTTGATTCACGATTCTTCGGTGGAGGTAGGTTATGGTTTATGCTATTTCATAGTGAACTCTTAATAGCGAATGATATGTATTGGGTAGTATTGTAAAGTCTTCTATATGCTTAATTGTGTGCTTGCATGATGTGATTATGTAATTGTAATGGATTGGAAAGATGAGGTTGTGAATCTTAAACCTTAATTTCACTTTGTTAATGATGATGCCTTGGTATAAAAGAAGGCTTGATGAACGAAATTAATGAGATTAGGGGATCGGGTGTCACGAACCGACACGTAGTATTAGGGGATCGGAGTGTCACGTTCCGACACCAGGATAGTAGGGGATCAGAGTGTCAAGTTCTGACACCAGGATAGTAAGATGAATGAATATTGAGGGGATCGGAGTGTCACGTTCCGACACCAGAATAGTAAAGAGAATGAATCTTGTATTATGCTAATATACTCAGATTTAAAGAACCTATTTCCCAAGTGAGTATGGTGTGGAGGCTTGAGTCCTCATAGATGTGCTTGGTGTTATGGCCAATGGTTATGGTACTTGTTGTTGTCACCTGTTAAGTATTTGGTTGGTTTTATGTTATTATTCGATATATATTGCTTTCTATTTTGAGTTGGCCGATGATACCTACTCAGTACTTGTGCCTTGTACTGACCCCTACTTGTAATTTTCTTCTTTGTTATTTATGGAGTGCAGCAAACGCGCCATCGACTTCAACTCGTTCTCAACTCTAGCCAGTCTTCATCACGTCAGATTTCAGGGTGAGCTATTGTTCCTAGCTCGGACTGGATTCTCTCTCATTCATGTCTTGATGTCCTTGAAGTTTGTACATGGACCATTTGTTTACTTATTTTAGCTTCCTAGATACTCTTAGATTAGTAATTTGAGGATAGAATGTTCTTGTGGTGATGACTTCCAGATTTTGGGGATAATAATAAGTTTTGAGTTTTAGAAGTTATTTAATCGATGTTCAGTATTGAGTTTTAAGTCTTCCGCATTTTATTCTGTTTATTATGGTTGAAATGTTGGGGTTTAGATTGGTTGGTTCGCTTACATAGTAGGATAAGTGTGGGCGCCACTTGCGGATCGTTTTAGGTCGTGACAACATTGCAAGATAATTTCTCATATTTCAATGATCCTTTAAGCAGTGGCGGATCCAAGATTTAAAACTTATGGGTGCTCACTTCATTTAACATAAATTTGTTTGCAATGACATAGTGTAAACGTATACTAACTTAAACTCTTTTAACATAAACTTGTTAACAATCACATATTTTAACCACGCGAGACTCTGAAGTCTAAACCTATATATCAAGTAAAAAAATAAGGAAACTTACGTAAATGTACTATAATAAAAAAATATTTACCATTTATAGCAATAACATTTTTTTACTTGATCACTTCTAATTCATTTATAATACAAGTTTAATATAAATTACAAAGAACAATTTATTATTCACATATAATACAACTTTTAATGATAGATAATACATTTATCACACATTTTAATACACTTATAATACAATGTGACAATTTTTTACCAAACAAACATAATATATTTCAAAAACAATTATAATTCATATATATTGCATATATAATTTACTTTTAATACATATTACAGATTTATCATAGTATTGCTATAAATGGTAATAAATAAAAAGTATCACTAAAATCAGTAATTATTTTTTAAAATGTATTAATTCATATAATTTTTTCAAAAAAATTAATATATGTAATCTATTTTAAGAATAAAGACTTAAGAGTACCAGCCACAAGCGATGAAAATCTCAAAACCTAATACCCCAAACCCTTTTTTTTCATTATCTAAATTTAATCAAACATTAAATCTTGTTACCTCGCTTTTGTATTGTTATTTTGAAAGGGAAAAAGCTTGAAGTTTGTTGTTGGGCTGATTGTTTTCTCTTTGAAAGAAGAAGAAGAAGAATGATTTCGTTTATTATAAAAAGAAATAATCTCATAAAAGCGGACAATGGAAAATGTTTTAAAGCATGGGAAAAATTAAAAAATAAAAAACAAAAAATAAAAGAAAAAAATTAGTTAGATTAAACTAATTAAGAATAGGAAAAGTCAAAACATGTACAAAATTTGGAGTAAAATAAGCCCCTAATTAAAAAAAGATTTTTTTTTAAAGAAAAAGGGTTGCAAAAAATAAAAAAATTGGGTAAACCAGCGTAGCCACGAATGCTTTTGTTTTATCGGTGCCCATTTAATTTTAATAAATTATTTATCATATATATATATATATATATATAATAATCGCTAAGAGAATTAAGAATAAAATAAACCTAATGGTGAAATCTCAACTCCTATGTATGGTTGCTTACATTCTTTTTCTTTTTCTTTTTTAGAACACGGGTGGATAAAGACGCTTATATTGCTGTTTTTTATTTCTCAACTTTTTCAACCACTTAAGTGCCTATTGGATGAAATTAGATTGAGGGTATTATCAACTAGAGGTGACAAATGGTTGGATTGGATTGAATCGGATTTGGATGGGTTGGATATGGATTAAGAAAAAATAGTTTGAATTGCAATTTATCCAAATATAATATGGACAAATATGATTTGGGAAAAATTGTTCTAACCCATTTAAATGTTTTTTTTAAAAAAAATTTTTACCCCTCCCACAGGCACCCTTGGGGCGCCTTCCCCCCTTCAACCAACCTTCCCCTAAATTTTTTTTGTTTTCAAAAAATTAAAAAAAATCTATTTTTTCAACCCCCCCGCCCCCTGCTCACACACATTCCAACAACTTACCCCTAAATATTTTTTCTTTTTTTTAAAAAATTATCCCCTCCCCCGGACCCCCCCCCCCCTCTCTCACCAATCTATCACTAAAATTGTTTTGTTTTCCAAGAATAAAAAAAAATCATTTTTCAAAAGAAGAAAAAATTACCTCCTCTCCCCCACCTTCCATTAGCCGACCCCTATTTTTTTTTATTTTTAAAAACAAACAAAAAAATTGTTTCATTTCTCACTTACATGGACTGGATATGGACTCTCGGGAGAGTTGGCAAAATAGTCACTCTCAAAACTTAATTGAGCATTTAGAGAAAAGTCTTCAAAAATTTGTACTTTAGACACTAATTATGATATCATCCATTATTCTTTAAAAATATGCAAGACGAACTCCAAAGTTTTTAATATTATACTTTAGTTCTCCCACCCCTTCCAATAATATTTTATTTTTTTCAATCATTATTTTCAGATTTAAAAAATAATCAAAAGGAAAATATTTTTCAAGTCCAAAAAAGCTCTCATTTGTCAGTCTTTTTCACCTGTTTGTATCGATTGCGATGATTTTTTCGGTGAAATATTCCTCTTCAAACTAAAAATCTCCATTCTTGCTCATTGTCTCTAGTGTTATGCCATTTTTTTTTTGAACTTTTTGTAAAAAATATTTTTACACCATTTTTACTAGCTTGAAAATTCTACCTAATACCTCATTAGTAGATAGAATCCATAGTTTAGAACCTTTACTAATGCATTTATCCATTTTGGAGTTAGCAGAGTACCTATTACATTCGATTTCATTTATTGACATTTTTGTTTTTGGAGAATTTGCTGTCAGTGTGCCCAGTTATAGACCGATACTGTAATTTAGGATCGATCATTGTGGTCTATAATGTCAATAGTTACAGTAATTATTGTTAATGGTGATTATATGAATGTGTGTGAAAGCAGACTCTTCAATTTTGGATTTAAAATTATCTTGTAAAGTGACGATGGTCATCCCATTTCATCGCAATGATTTGTACACAACATGATTCATATCGTAATCGAGATGTTGGAAATTAGATTGCGAGTCAAGTGAAGTTATGATTAGTTATCTAATGAATGAAAAGGAAAAAATACATTCCACATTCATATAAAAAATGACAATCAAGTGTCCCTACACATGTTGGATGTCACAACTGATTGCACAAAGCAAATATTAAAAATAAATATTGTCGTGAGGTCTTTGGTACTCCTCTCACCCACCTACAATCGATGACGATGATTCGATTGAAGATAAAAGTTTGGGTGATTATTGATATGGATGGTTATCCCGACGAAATTGTTGTAGAGTTCAAATAGTTTGTGCCACTTGAATTGTAAGATGTCTATATTCTTTTAGTGCCCTTGTTGAAATAAGGATGTTGGCGAGGCTTTCAGAATCAAGAGGAAGAATAAGTCTTTAGTGTGATACAGATCCGCACACAAGAGAACCACATGTAATAACAATAAATTTAGGGATAATGCCCAAGTACCCCCTCAACCTATGCCCGAAATCTCAGAGACACACTTATACTATATTAAGAACCTATTACCCCTCTGAACTTTTTTTATTAATAATTTTTTACCGCTTTTTAGCCTACGTGGCACTATCTTGTGGGCCCAACAATGGTTGACTTTTTTTTCAAACTAGTGCCATGTAGGCTAAAAAGGGGTAGAAAATTACTTATAAAATAAGTTCGGGGGGGTAATAGGACCTTAGAATAGTATAAGTGTGTCTTTGGGATTTCGGGCATAGGTTGAGGGGGTACTTGTGCATTTTCCCATAAATTTAAGATAAGTTTGTCCAACTTAATTTATGTACCTCGAGGTAATGTATGTAATTTAAGACTCATCAGTTTGGTATAATTTGTAGCATGTTAATTTTGATGTTGTTGGTCCCTTTCTATAATTAATAGACTAAAATAAATATATATTGTACATGTTGTCTATTTGATTTATTTACTACTACATAATTTATTGAAAATACTATTCGATTAGCTGAATTGATCCTAAACAAATTAAATGGTCCATAGGATCTATGTTCAAATGAGACCATTATTGTAATAAAAAAAGAAAATAATCAACTAAAAATAAATTGTTAAAATTTACACGATTAAATGTGCTTAAACAAGTCATAAGATCATATAAGAGTTTACATACATTGGGGACGACAATTAGGTCAAGATGTGTGAGGATGAGTAGTGGTTATACAATCATCATCCTTACAATAATGTTGATCAAACACAAATATGTTGTATGGATCTTATTTGTTCAACCACAATTCATTCTCATACATCTCTTATTATTATACTCAATTTACACGGACTCTTATATGAACTTGTTTAAATTCATTTAATTGTGTAAATTTCAATAAATTATTTTTTTATTAGTTAATTATTCTCTTTTTAAAATTCTACTAGTTAAAGTTTATACATGTGTATCATAATCTAGTGAATTTATTATAGATGAAGGTCTTAGTATAGAATAGAATATATTTAGTTTAGTCCTCGTCTTCTTATTGTCTAACCTATCCTAGGAACTTTATACATGATAAACTTACCATATTAGGATACATATATATATAGACTGTAACACCCCGGAAATATTTTGAGCTAAGACTTGAACCATCCTTCGTAGTGAGTAATTTTTTTTTGAAGGAATTAAAAACTAGATTTAGCACCTTGAGTTCCAAAAAGAATTAAATTGGAAATAACAAAATCTGTAATTTTGCAAGTTAAGCTAAGTATGAGTTTTGAGTCAACTTCAATTGACCATAACTTCTAGAACAAGATAAGTTAAGTGTGATACAAGATACTATAAAAAATATCTTTGAAATTTCTTTCCAACACCGCCAATTATGTTAACTTTTGATTTCGGATGAGTGATATATGACCTTTTGAAGTTAGGTTGTCCAGTTAAGGAAAGTTAGCCGAAAATAGTGAGGAGTATTTTGGTTCTTTCCTTAACCAATCAAATTTAATTCGTTTTTAGTAATATCTTAAGGGTATAATCTTTTTATGTTAAGTTTTATAAACCTAATATACACCTAGGGTTTTAGTTGAGAGTTCAAGAAGAGGCAAGAAGAGAAAAGAAGAGAAAAGAGGAAATGATGAAGGCATTCATCGACATTCTTAAGTTTACTTGCGAATTTTCACCATGGGTTTAATCATAAGAGGTATGTAATATTCCATAGTGTTGGGTTTGTTCACCCACATACCAATCATGTTATTTTCAGTGCAATTTCATTCTTAAAGTTGAAAGAATAGAGTTATTGATAAGTGTTATTGAACTTTCATTAAGTTTTGATGTAAGATTCTACTTGGGTCAACTTTAAACGACCATATCTCTTAGAATATTAAAAGTTACGTCAGACATAACCTTCCCAATTAAAGTTAATTGAATCTACTTTCCAACTACATCAATTGTGTGTCAATCCAATTTCTGAATAAAAAGTTATGACAATTTTTGTAATCTATACAATGCTGTTACGAATTAACCGATGGGAAAATATGAAAAAGAGTTGTTTTTGTCTTTTTTACCTCCAAGAAAACCCTAAATGATTTTCTTGACTAATAAAAGGTTTAAAACAATTAGATTTTCATCTTCACTAACGAAAATCATAATTCTTGGCCATAGAGATTTCAAGAAACTAATTCAAGAATCTCAAGAAAGGTTTTCTTGATCATTTACCTTCAAGCTAGGGTTTCAAGACTTCTATTCAAGTTCTTATCCAAGATTCTTCAAGAAACTTTTTCTTTCTATCCAAAATCATTCCTAACATGATCATAACTTTGAATTCATAATTCAAATTTAAGGTAGAGTTGAGTGTTAGGTTTTAAGAATTCATTCGAACGTCCTAAGAAAGTCCTTTTGAGTCCTGTTGATGACTCTTCTACAACCTCTAGTAATTTGTTCCAAGGCTCAAGTAAGTAACTTAGAGGATGAGGAAAAAGTTTTCATGAGTCTATTTTTTCATTTTGATATCCTTCATATCATGAACCACAACTCTTGAATTCATAATTCACATTCAAGAGAGAGTTAAGAGTAAAGTTCAAGAAAATTTTGAGTTAAATTATGAATCTTTTTGAGATAAACTATTGATTTTAGCTAAGATTGGAGGAAGTAAGTAAGATAATGGGAAGAGTTGTACTCATTAATTCCATGTAGTTATGTAGACCTTTGAGTCGATTCATTCATGTCCATAACTTCCGCATGAACTCCATCACATTCGGGGAGCACCCCCTAGAAGTAACTGGCGTCGTCGTCCTCGAAGAGGACTAAGAGTAAAATCTTAGTATTCATTATTACATATCATAAGTTAAATTGCGGAAGATTTAAAACTTTTCATCTACTTCTACATTAAGGTTTACATAGACCTTTCACTTACACATATTATATATACATATGGAGTTTACATAGACTCCTCGCACAAGAATCAATACATAGGCTTCTACTTTTATTTCACATACATAATATAGCAATATAGATTCATAAGAATGTCTAGAATCCGTCTCATATTAAACCATCTAAAACGAGTACAACATTGGGCGTAACCCATACCTTATTACAATAAAGGCCTCATATAGGCATATACAAAGTCATAAAAGAAAGAGAATGAACTAAATTGTCTTTAAGACTAAACAATACTCAATAGAAAGATAGTGCCATCGTCTTCGGAAAGTGAGGATCTACCGATCTTGGAGAATAGGATTCCAAGCCTTCTTCAATGCCCCTATAAAATCTCAATGGCCGGAACCTACATTTTGTAGTAAACATAGAAACATGGGTTAGTATATCACTTGTACTAAGTATAGACATATGCACATAGAACATCTGAAACATGCATGAAAAAGGGACATTTACTTAAGAAGGCATGATAAGTCATTTCAAAGTCTTTAATGCACATACAAGATAACATATACAAGACAAGGAATCGCAACAACATAAGACATGTTCATAAATAAGGACAACATCATAATTAAGTCACCTTAACATATCATGTTCATTACCTCATAGAATCAACATACAAGAACCTTACCAACAATCATATCCCAAGCTCACAAGTGCAATGCTCATGTGAATCCCTAAAACCCCACACAATCAAAATTACAAAATAGGAGATCATAAGTAAAGCCTTGCTTCACATCACATATCATCAAAGATAGTCATCACTACATATAACAATATATACTAACATCATATTCATTAATATAGTCATCATCATGTAAGAGTATCATCATAAAAAGTCAACATCATACATTTCATAACATCATACATAAGAACAACCTCCTAGGACTCCTCTTAGAGCCAACTTGTGCAATGTCTAGGTAGAGTACCATACCCCTACCTATACTAAGTCAAACCCCTTAAGTCACCCTAGTTAGTTTTCACTTTATTATTTCATTTTACTTTCGGGAACACTTCCCTTAATCGACATAGACCACAAGTGCTAAATGTGGAATCCAGTGTCATGACTTGTATCCCTTACTTGATTTATATATGAATATGAATATCAGATTTCTTGACTTAGGATGCTAAAGCCTCTTAGTCTATATGTATGAAGGACATGAGACCTTAAATGATGTTAACAGAGTCCGTTATTGTGAAACCTTTAACCTAGTGGTAAGGTTATGAATGTTAAAGTCGAAGTTCGAAATGGTATCCTTCAAGTAAAGGAATGATATACTTAAGGTTGGTTGGATGGAATGACATCATATCAATTCTTAGGAAAGTCATTATGAGCTTCTTGTCGCAATCGTAAGATAGCCCTAGTGGAACTCTTTTGTAGGGTAAATGTGATTGGGTTATGAACTTGATATGGAAACCCTTTATATGAACCTTTAATGTAATTACTCTATGAGAAGAAAGGCTAGCACCGCGTGAGTATGGTAAGGGAAGTAGCTCTAGTTAAAGGATAAGACTAGAGTACAAAGCACACCCTTCATATTCCTTAACCATGTGCCTACATGGGATGTGTCTAAGTTATACCATTGGCAAGTAGAACACTCTCATTAGAGTAGGTTATAACTCCGGATTCCATGTTTTGCTACCAAGGTCTATGTCGATTATTGCCTATTCTCATCATGTGGGATACCTACTAGCATTAGAGAAGTTCTATAAAGTTTAGGTGGTGGTATGAGACACTATGTAGACATTGCAAAATATGCTTTGAAGGTGTTAGTTAGAGTCCCTAGGTCATGTCCAAGACCATTACTTGAATGTCCTTATGTGATGAATGAGTCTTAAATGACTAATTAATGTAATGACTTATGTTAAGAAAGCATGTAAATGAATAAGTACTTATCTAGAGTAGTTAAGGGTTGTCTAGTTAAGGTATGAGAGGGGCATATTAATGGTCACTTCATCTCTTACCTAGATTAGTCTTAAGAATAACTTTAGTTAGGGAAGATTGTTGATTATGTGCACATGATCTAAGCCTTAGGTAGTCTTAAGGATTACTTAGGTAATCTTGAAGAGGTCAATCATGGACATTATCTTCTTGATTTACTTAAGCAAGCCTTTTAGTAGCCTTTGAAAGGAGAATGTCATATTATCTATGTGTTGATGTATTAAGTGAGAACGATTTTATCTTAGGTAGTCTATAGGATCTCTTAAGTATGTGTGTAAGGGATTGTATGGGCGGTAATTTCACAACTCACTCAAGTGAACCTTAGAATCACCTTTGGTAGGAGGATCTCATGTTCATGTGTTTGATGTGTTGTAAGTGTGTATATCTCATTATAGGTGGTCATAAGGATCATTAGGTATGCCTAGAGAGGCCATATGGACGGACTCTGTTTGTCTTACTTAAGTGAGTCATAGGATAGCTTTTAGTGAATATAATTGCATGTTAGGACCTACTTTATGTGAAGTTGATATGCTTCACTATAACAGTGAACTTGCATACTATAATGTTTTCTTAAAAATGTGAATAATTTCTTAAATGATTTATTATGTGTTCCTAAGATGTTGAATGTTGTTCTTATGTTTATAGTATGATGTTTTTAATAAAAAATTCATGAAAAACATGTTATTTACTAAATGTCCCTTTTTCATGGTTTTTGCATGACTTCCATACTTAGTGCATATAATGTGATAACCCCTTCTTTTTCCTTTTTGACTAAAGTGTAGGGAATTGGAAGTCTTGATGTGACATGGAGGAGGAATAATTTTCTAAGGGTTGAAGATGAAGTATTGGTGAGTCCTCATCGATTTGAGGACAATATCCACATGTTCCTTTACGTCTTAGTCTTTATTTTATGTATTGTATGGGCTTAGTTCCAAGTGATGTATACTCCAAAGATTAGATGGTTCAATGATATGTTTTAAAGGTTTAATTTTTTAAATGGAAGTCTTTCGCTTGTGTAAGATTATGGAAAGAGTTCTTCGTGTGTGAAGAAAGTTTTAAATTCTTACTTATTTTAGAATGTTTATTATGCAATGAATGATACGAGTGGCTTTGATGAGACTTCTTGAAGTCTTATTTGCTGTGTGGCGACACAAGCATGCTCTAACTTCTAGAGTGTACTTGCAGGTCATCACAAAGTTGGTATGCCAGCATAAGGTTTGGGAGTGTCTTATTTGTCTCATGAACCACATCTAGTAGAGTCTTGTTCATAATGTGAAGCACTCCACATTATGAATAGGAGGCTATTGGGTTCTAGGAAAAGATTCACTTCTTCATTCATCTAATCGTGCCTAAGAGCTTTGTATATGGTGTCTTTCCCTTGTTTCCCTTATGTGTTGGTACCTTTAGGGTGACTTTGTGAAGATTGGGTTGAGGGAGAGAAAAGATGAGTTGTGACTTGTTAGATGAGGTGTGAAATATGGTGTTGATGACCTTGGGTTGGTTTATTACCTTTGAAGGGTAGTGTAGTTGGAAAGAAATGTAAGGTATATTGTTAGAAAGGTGAAAGAGTGGTTGTTTGAGATGGTTTGAAGTTGTTTAAGACCCAACCATAGAAAGGAAAGTGATGAGACTTGAAGAAGAAAAGGTGAGTTTCTCCTAGTAAGGGGGATGTAGTGGTTAGCCCTTTGGGAGTCTTTAGTCTTCATGAGAGAGACTTTGGTGAGAAAGTATTAGTTAGATTTAAGGTGCCTTGAGGGAGTTCGTTGTAGTAGAATATGTTGACCTTAGAATGGGTTTCTCCTTAGTGGGGGAGTATTTTGAAAGGTATAGTTGTTGGGAGTGAGGTACCCTTAACCTTTCTTTATATGTTTTTTCAAGTCTAAAACAAAGAGTTCTTAGTAACTTGATTGGGGTAGGAGTCTTTTGGGAAAAATTAATTCCAAACATTCTCCTTATGATATACATGTTTTGGTTGAAGTTTTGTTAAATGAGAAAATGAGTTTTCATGCATGGTATATTCCTCATGGTTCATGTATAAAATGAGTTTTCATGCATGGTATCTTCCTTATGGTTCATGTATATCTAGTATAGGTTGCTAATTGTTTCATGAAAATGAATAGTGAACATTTCTAAATGATTATATGAGATTTATTTTTTGAGCATTTATAAGGAATTTCTTAAGTGTTGCATTGTTAGATTGTGAAGCATATTCACTGTAAAGCTACCAGGGGTTTCTGGTTACTGTAAGGTTTTTGCAAAAATGGACTTATTCATTATTTGATGGAAAATTGTTGTAATAAAGTTATAACTGGTGTATATGAGCATGATATTGAATATAAAATGAGTTTTTGTTATTTGGGATGAAGGGTGTGAGTCTTATGGCATAATGAGTTCTAGAATTTATTCTTGTGTGTGATTCTTTTAATTATGTGAAATTGATATTTCTCCTTGATTGTATGTGGTATTTTCATGAGCTTTTAAGTTGAGTCTCTACTCTTGGAAGTATTCCGAGAGTGGCAAGTGTTATTCGAGGATGGATGTTGTCCAAGTGGAAGAGAATATAACACCTCCAAAAATGACTTAGGTGAAGCTTCCTAACATGGTTGTAATGATGTTATAAGGTCCTAAAATTGTCTAAAATGTAGTATTTACGTAGTTTCTAGAGTTTTAGGTGATTTGGAAATGAAACGTCAAGGGATGACCATTACGTTCGACGACTAAGTCACCTATGTGCCTCGTATGTGGTTGTGTGCCTAATTTTGTGTTTCATGAGTTAATGAGGTCATTATATGAGTTATTATGTTTTTTATATTCAGTGTGTCAAGTTTCATGAAGTTTGGAGGTCAAACATCCTAGAACGTCCATGACATTCGAAAGGTTTTCCTTGAAAAGACCTTGTGTGTCTATGCATGTTTCATTGAGTTTTATGTGTTCATCTTGGATGAAGTTGATGAAGTAGGTCCTAAACTCGTATACGAACATATTTGGGTTGGAAATGTCCAGGTACGACTCCACGTAGGATCCACAAGGGGCCCTAGAGGAGGACCCTGACTAGAGACTTGAAGCTGCATGGCAGCTTGCATGCAGTGCCAAATGGCGATCCAAACGATGCCCAGTCGATGGAACGACGGATCATCGCCTTGGGGCATCGATGGAGAATGCAAGTCTGTAGGTTGAGGAGTTGCAGGAGGAACCAACGAGAGCCTATTGACGGGGCGGGGTCTCACCCACGGACCGTCGATGTTGTGCGTTGATAGTGCTGTGAAATCTGCTAGCTTTTCTGTTAAGGCTTGTTTTTTTTTTTGGAAAATTCACCCCGAGTCTTATAAAATAGAAGGAGGATTATTTTGGGTGTTTAAGGGTATTTTAAGAGTATATATAAGTCATAAAAATCTGATTTAAACCCTAGCACTATTCCCTCCCAAAGTTTCTTTAGAAACCTTCGTGAGAGCTCAAGGTCAAGATAGAACTTGAAGATGGATGTTCAATGGAGTTTATTCTACAATTATAATTGTATTATTCCAATAAGGTGTGAGAGTTCTTCATCTAAGGCTTTCTATCACCTTAGAGTCAATTTCAAAGATGATTTGTAAAGATTTCAAAAAGATGAAAAAGTGCAATTTCTACTCTAAGTTTTGGGTTGTTGCATGAAAGATTTTCAAACAATAAGATATGATATTATTGATGTATAATTGATGTTTTCAAATGAAATTATCCATGAACCCTTGACCTTCTCAAATCTCTCAATTTGACTAAAATATGGCTTATGTGATCATGCTTTGATATTGATGAATTCATGTGTAAATTGTTATGGGCTCTTGATTTATGTATAGATTATTATTGATTGGTTTATAGGATGTTTCAATTTTATCAATTGAATATTGCATATTCTTAGATCCACTGAATATTAAGCTTATTAAATTGATATTGACTTAATGATTATGAATTCTAGTGTAGTTTTCTATGGGCTATTGATTGATGTAATAATTATATTGAATTGATATCTAGGTTGTAATAGATTGATGAATCTTTATTTAATTGACCTAGTTTCATTGATTACCATAGTTTTTATATTGAATTGATGTTCATGGTCATGGGTAAGGGCCTTATGATGTTCAAATAGATGATTTAGCATTGGATTGAAGTGTTGAGGATGGAGTTGTGGTACGCTGCCCTAATTCCCTTTATTTTATGTTAATTATACTTCAATTATGTTATGGTTGGTATGGTCCTCTTATGGTGGCGGTGTTATGTTCTTTACTTGTAATTGATGTGGCCTTGTCGGCGTTACTTTATGTATTATGATGATCATGGCCTTAACGGCACTACTTGAAGTATTATAATGATTTGTAGTTGATTATGTGAAGTTGGATAATATTTATCTACATGATAAGTAATGTGAAATTATATGTGTTCTTCTATTGATGCAATTTAGGTGATCATGTTAAACTATGACAATGTCTTTATGTGTATAGTCTAGATTGATGCATGGTTATTCCTATTTGACTATATGAGTCTATGATGGTTATATTGATGATGATGTGTTAGTGTATAGGATGACTTAAAGATGATAACGGTTATTTCTATGTGCTTCTAGAATGACATGTAATATGTGTTGAAGTGAAGTATGTTGTGTCTTTTCTTGGTTGACTTGTGTCCCTTACTTGATGCATGTATGAATGTGAATATGAGATGTATTGACTTAGGATTCTAAATCCTCTTAGTATTGTATTTATGAATTACATGAGACCTTAAATGATGTTAAAAGGGTCCTTTATTGTGAAACTTTGAACCTAATGGTAAGGTTATAATTGTCAAAGTCAAAAGCTGAAATGGTATCCTTTATGTAAAGGAATGATAGACTTAAGGTTGGTTGGCAGGAACGGCATCATATCTATCCTTAGGAAAGTCATTATGAGCTTTTTGTTGCCATTGTAAGGTAGTCCTAGTGAACCTCTTTGGCAGGGTAAATGTGATTGGGTTATGAACTTGATATGGAACCCCTTTATATTAACCTTTAATGTAAATTAATCTATTATAAAAAAGGCTAGCACCGAGTGATTATGGTAAAGGAAGTAGCTCTAGTTAAAGGATCATACTAGAGTACAAAGCACGTCATTCATAATCCTTAACCATGTGCCTACATGGGATATGTCCAAGTTCTATCATTGGCAAGTAGAACACCCTCATCGGAGAAGGTTAGAACTCCGGATTCCATGATATTGATACCATGGTCTATGTCGGTTAATGCCCATTCTCATCATGTGGGATGGGACGCTATCTATACATTGCAAAATAGGCTTTAAAGGTGTTAGTTAGAGTCTCTAGGTCATGTCCAAGACCATTACTTGAATGGCCTTATGTGATTAATGAGTCCTAAATGAACTAATGAATGTAATGAATTAAGTTAAGAAAGCATGTAAATGAATAACTACTTATCTAAAGTAGTTAAGGGTTTTCTAGTTAAGTTGTTAAGGGGGCATAAGAATGGTCACTTTATATCTTACCTAGATAAGTATTAAGAATGAATCTAGCTAGGGAATATGGTTGATTCTGTGGACATGATCTAAGCCTTAGGTAGTCTTAAGGATTACTTAGGTAATCTTGAAGAGGTCAATCATGGACGTTATCTTCTTGATTTACTTAAGTAAGCCTTTTGGTATCCTTTGGAAGGAGAATGTCATATTATGTATGCGTTGATGTATTAAGTGAGAATGATTTAGGTACTCTATAGTTTCTCTTAAGTGTGTGTGTGTGTGTGTGTGTGTGTAAGGGATTGTATGGGTGGTCGCTTCATAACTCACTCAAGTGAACCTTAGAATCACCTTTGGTAGGAGGATCTCATGTTCATGTGTTTGATGTGTTGTAAGTGTGTGTATCTCATTATAGGTGGTCTTAAGAATCATCTAGGTATGCCTAGAAAGGTTGTACGGTCGGTCTCTCTTTGTCTTGCTTAAGTGAGTCTTAGGATAGATTTTAGTGAGAGGATTGCATGCTAGGAAGTACTCTATGTGAAGTTGATATGCTTCACTGTAACAATGAAGGAGTTCACTGTAACAATGAACTTGCTTACTGAAATGTTTTCCTAAAAATGTGAATAATTGTTTAAATGATTTCTTATGTGTTCCTAAGATGTTAAATGTTTTTCTTATGCTTATAGTATGATGTTTTTAATCAAAAATTCATAAAAACCCATCTTATTTACTAAAATGTCCCATTTTCATGGTTTTCGCATACTGCCATACTTAGTGCATCTAATGTGCTAACCCCTTCTTTTCCCTTTTTGACAAAAGCGTAGGGAATTGGAAGTCTTGATGTGCCATGGAGGATGTATAGGTTTCTAAGGGTTGAAAATGAAGTATTCGTGAGTCCTTATCGATTCGAGGACAATATCGACATGTTTCTTTATGTGTTAGTCTTTATTTTATATATTGTATGGTCTTAGACCCAAGTGATGTATACTCCAAAGTTTAGATGGTTCAATGAGACATTGTAAAGGTTTAATGTTTTAAATGAAAGTCTCCCCCTTGTGTAAGATTATGGAAAGAGTTCTTCATGTGTGTAGAAAGTTTTAAATTCTTACTCATTTTAGAATGTTTATTATGCAATGAATGATATGAGTGGCGTTGATGAGACTTCTTGAATTCTCATTTACCGTGTGGCGACACAAGGATGCTCTAACTTCTAGGGTGTGCTTGTGGATCATTACAGAAGGTGGACTACCTGCCAAGGTAGTACTAAAACATGAACATAACATTCTAGGTGGATCCACTAGCTAGTATTCCTATGGGGGCAACATAGTTCAAGAACTAGGAGATATGTTTGGGACCCTCTTTATGCACATTAAATTATAGTCTCCAATGTCATGAGTACAATACTGAACCTACCTTCCCTACTAGGGAAGGGACACTCATCACCAGTAGTTCACGCGGTGCTAGGCTAGAGTCCCCTTTTAAATGTCTTTAATCCTTTATTAGTCATCATAACTTAGTATAGGTCATGGGATACTAACCCCTTGTATATCATAGTCATTTAGCTCATTAGGAATTGCATGAGAATGTCCTTTCAATGCAACCCTCATGTGTGAGATTAGCACATCATCATCATCATGTCATATAATAAGGCACATAGGGAATTCATAATCAATCTTATATCATTACATCTTAAGCACAATATCACAATCACATAATCAAGAAATTTCAATTTCATCATCATACCACACCCATCTAATTTAATAACAAGACATGCTTCAATTGAACTTCATCACCAAGTAAAAGCCATCACAATTGAAGCAAGGGTTTAAGATCACAAAGTCTTACCAATTCTCCTTTAAATCCATCATCATTGGTCTTAACCTCAATCAATCCAATTTCATCCATCAATAGGCTTAATAACATCATACATACGCAATTAACATAAGAACTAGGTCAATTGCATCATCACTACCCAAGTTAACATCAATTCACAACCTAGGGTTAGGGGAAATAGGGTTTATCATGAATTCATCAAGAAATTTATCCAATAGCAACAATATATTATCCAAGGAAGTCCATGAATGAATTGAAATAGATAAAACAAGTCTAACAATAAATACATCTTCAATTTCTATCAATTCATAAGTAAGATCTAAGGTTTGGGCAATTTGGGGAAAGGGGCATAATCAATATGAAATTCCCTTACTCAACATCAATTACTCAACAATTTAAACTCAATTAACCTTAGGTAATCACAATTCAATACAATCGACCATCAATTTCAAGTTTAGAAGAAAACCCATTAGTCGAGGAAAACCCTTAGAATTGGGTGATTTAGAAATAAACTTTGAAAGGACCTCTAAAGTAAAAGAATTCCAACAGTGAATAACACATACCTTAATGATGATTAGTCCCCAAAATCCAAGTGAAGTACTAGAGGAATTGGTCTTCTTCCTCAAACTTTCTTGCTTCTTCAATGGAGGATTTTGGGAGAGACAAAGTAGAGAGAAATGAGAGCTTTTGGGTTTTGTTTTTGGGATTTGATTTAGGTGAGTGAAAAAAATGACTTAAAAAACTTACCCTTAGTCAATATATAGTCACCCCCCTAGATTACAAAAAGATTCCTCACTTAATTGGGTCTTTTTGTGAAGTCAAAATGCTTAAAATATGACACTAACGAATCTGGAAAGTGGTTGTCCATCGTGGGGTCAATTTCACATTTAATTTTTGAAATATGGTTGAGTAAATAAGACTCTTGTATAAACCGCATCGCGAGGAAATTTTTCTGCCTCCTCATGTTGGCTGCACGCAGGCTGCCTTGGCAGCCTGCTTGCCCATGTTGGGGGTCCTCCTCAAGGACCCTTTGCGGGGTCCTTTAGGAATCATTACTGGACGTTTAGATCCTAATACTATATTTTACCTATTTAAAGTCTTTTTTACAAGCTTTAGACTTCATATAGAACTCCCAAACTTTCACACAACATAGGGACGTCTACTAGTTCAATTTCGCTAGTTTCCGAACGTCATGGACGTTTCTTGACACCTTGACTCTAAAACTTCCTAAATGGTTTGTAACATTATTAGGCTTAGAAACGGTGTTTTAAAGTTTAGTTCATAATGTAAGGTTATAGTTTAGGTCATGTACTTTCGCAATGTTACAAACTTCATCAGTTAAGTACCTTTGAGGAGAGTTCTATCTTCAAGTTCTAAGTCTTGAGTGTTAAGTTCGTTAACCTCCATAATTTGACATGAACCATATTTAAGAAGTCTTTCACAAATATTTTAACATTGTTTTATGACTTAAGCATTGAATTTGAGTAAAGAATAAAATTAAATTTCTTTTTTTTTTAAAAAAAAATTATGTATGGAACTAAGTATTCCCAAGAGTAAATGCTTTACATTTAAGATGAGACGAAACAAAGATTTCTAAAAGAGTTTTGAGCAATTTTAGTACCATATCTTTTAAGAAAATAAGATGAGTTTGACAAAGAGTTTCTAAAACATGATTAGTAGGACAATCGAGTATGTCATCAATGCTTAAGCAGTATT
Organism: Solanum lycopersicum; assembly: GCF_036512215.1. Classification (NCBI taxonomy): domain Eukaryota; kingdom Viridiplantae; phylum Streptophyta; class Magnoliopsida; order Solanales; family Solanaceae; genus Solanum; species Solanum lycopersicum. Next base: position 5,353,336 of record NC_090805.1, read on the forward strand.
ATATCTAGATATACCATCAATGTTTATGAAGTATGACTTCCCAGGTCATCAACGATCATATAAAATTTTTACTATGATATGTTTTATGAAAGAGTTTCAAGATCAATTACCTCTTTAAGAGGGTAGTTTTGAGTAATTATTTTAAACTAATGAAAGAAGTATGTTCTTAAAGCATAAGAGCTAGTATATTTTGGGAGTATTATTGAGCACTGAATTGGGGGTGAGCATGAGTTCAGATTATTCACGTCTCCATAAAACCATGTAGCCACCATGGATAGAAAAAAATCATACTTTTTAGATGAATCCATTTCACAATAGACTAATGGATCCACTAAGTTAAGTTAGGTCCTATATTGATGGAAAGGTATAGGATGGTCCTTGGCAGCATGAGGTGAAGTGTTGTATCATCACTATAGATCTTAAGTGATGGTTGTCGGTTAGAGAAACTTCGACAAAAGTTATAGTATTTTTATATAAATTAGTTAATTGTATTTTCATATACATTTCAAAGTTATATGGTATCCTTGTTATACACACACAATTGACATCATGTTTTTAAATAACTTTTCTTTACAATGCACTTGTTTTAAACTGCTTTATATTGAAATAAGTTCAGTTGAGTATCAAGAGTTGAGTACTTTAAGTTGAGTATCTTGATTAATATGTGGTTCATTGAGTCGAGTATCATATCTTTGAAGTTTAGTATCTAATCATTGAGTTAAGTATTATATTCTTAAGTTGAGTTGAGTGAGTTTGAAAAGAGGTAAGTAAATATTTTTATTTTTGTTCAAGTTTCAAGTTTATGTTATACTTTAGAATTCCCCTTAAATGCTCGTACATTCCACATACTAAGCCATTTGGCGTGCACCTTTTGATGATGCAGACACATGTATTTAGGATCATCAACAGGAGCTTCATTGATACATCCCAGAGTTTGAGTTACCCATGGTGAGCCTTATTATTTCTTGAGGATTTCATTTACATAGTTTAGTCAAAATGTTGTTGGTCTTGTCCTGACTTCCATCTTTATCAGTTCTAGGCTTCATAGATAGTCAATATAGTTGATACGTCTATACTATTCATTTATTTTGTTAAATGTTTAAAAGACTAAAGTTGCCTATTATGACAAGTTGAATATATTATTTTGATTATTCAGAGGTTTCTTTGAATTAAAGCTTTGTATTTCAGTTTCATGAATTTTATTCTGTTTTAAGCTTTTGATGCTTAAGTTAGTCTTACGCTTGTAGTCAACCAAGATGAGGGTTCGCTTGGGGACCAACAATGGTTCTTAAGTGCCGATCACGTCCAGGATGTAGACTCGGGTTGTGACATGGACCATAAATAGTAGAATTTTAAAAAGATAATAATCAATTAATGAAAAATAAATGATGAAAATTTATACGATCAAGTAAGTTTAAACGAGTCATACAATCACATAAGAGTGTATGTATATTGAAAATAACGATAAGATATGTATGAGGATGAGTTGTGGTTGAATATATAAAATTCCGACAAAATATACTTGCACTTTAGTAAACATTATTTTGAGGATGTTAATTGTATTACCACTATTCATTCTCGTACATATATGATCGTCGTTCCCAATTCACATAAACTCTTATATGATCATATGATTTGTTTAATATCATTTAGCTGTGTAAAATTTTATTAATTTGTATTTTTATTAATTAATTATTTTCTTTTTTGACAATATTGTCACGCCTCAAAACCCATTAAGACGGACAGACACCCGATGCCCGAGAGAGCCAACCTGTAGCCTGTTCTTACTATGTATATATCTATAACGATTGTCACAAGTTCACATAGGACACAGCGATACAAACCAACATAAGTAGAACCAAAAATTATATACAAGACTTTGCCGTTGAGGCCACGACTCCTTAAGACACAACTGAACCATGTACATACGTCTACAAAGCCTCTAAAAGATAGAAGACTAGAGTGGGTTGAGACAGACCCTGCCTCACCCTTAACTACGATACAATACCGAAATGAATTTACCAAGGACTCAATTAAGCTCTGAGTCAACTTAGAACTCACAAAAAGTAGCAGAGTTTCGTGTGCTCCTACTGAGGAGGTCTACTAGATGGAGTACATGTGCTTGTAACTTGAAATGCAACGTCTCGGGCGAGGGACGTCAGTACGAAAAAAATGTACTGAATATGTAACGCAATAACATATGTTATATGAGACCTCAAATGAAATCAATTACCAATATATGAGTGCATAGATTAGGAGATAAGACCACTTTTGCTTACTCTTGTGGGATCTTGTAAGTTACATTCTTTTCGTTACTTTTCTGTATGTTATAATGTTTGTAGAGAATGTGATACAAGCGACCAGATGATCACTGGTAGAAGAGGATGACCCATGCTAGGCATTTTAACCCCTGTGATGTGGTCCTCATAATTAAACCATTTGGGATCGGCCCATGCTAGGATTTCGCCCCTGAGCTGCAACCATTCTATACCAATTGGGATCGATCCATTCTAAGCTTTAGCCTCTGAGATGCCACCCTTGTTTGCCAGTTGGGATCGATCCATGCTAGGGTTTCGCCTTTGGGCCGCCACCCGTAATTATAATATTTCTTCACTTAGATTCTTTAATCTTTGAGATTGTTGTTTATCAGTTCATAACACTTTTTGAATTGTTCTTTGAATAATCGTAACTCTTTTAAGATGTTATTTTTGTTTTCATAATCATTTTGGAGATATGGAAGTAGAGACCAATAATAGAAGACATGAAAATAATACTTCAAGGCAATAAAAATGACATAAGGAGCTATGTAACATCAACATATTACTTTAAGATCTTAATGACACAATTGACTTCAAACAACAAAGAGGAGGATTCACCAGACTTGCTTTCACAAATACCATTTCTATACTAGCACATGGAGGCGGGGGGGATAATTACACAAATATAAAATAGTGAACATATAATAAAGTAGTTCTATACACTACAAAGAGGAGGAAATAATGTTAGCTATTTTAAGATAGTACCCTGCCACTATGTTTCCTTCTAGTGAAGGGTCTATTAGGTTTTGAGGATATGTATTGGGGTACATAGGCATCCCACTGCCCAATATTGAGGAATATTGGGCATGTTAGAGAATATTGGTTTAAGGGTGTTACCTAATTTCTATGTATTAAGATATACTTTGATGTTCAATGCTCCAATCCAAACTTGTTTAGGAATTTTACCTGCAATGAAGACCCTAAGCTAATAAAATTTTCATTTCTTAGAATTCACACATAGGTACGAGGATCCAAGTATCAAGCCTAGGTATCATAGCACATGATCATTTAAAATGATCATGTAGATTAAGCAGTGCCCAAGGACATAGTGAGGGTACTTGGACAAGACATGTACAACAACACATGTGCAAGAGACCAAGCAACCAAAGCCCCAACCGAATTCGGTTATGGCGGTTAGGGGGCAGGCACGCGCACGGATAAAGCAATGTGGGGCCTAGATTCCTAACCAGCTCTAGGCTCTAACTAACTTACCTAACTAACTAACTAACTAACTAACCTAGGATTAAATAAAATAAACTAATTAGTTTACCCGAAATCCTAAAATCTAACTGGTGACACTAGCCGGGTAACTAACTAAAGAAACATCCTAATACCTAACCTAGGATGGTCCAAAGAGGTGGGTTATAGTCCTAGTGACTTAGGAGTACTTTATTAATTACTTTAGGTCACCTAATTAATTAATTATCAACTTAATTAAATAATTAAAAATTCATCGTCAAGCCGAGATACCTTAGCAAATTTTCAGATTTTGCTAAGTCAAATACTCTCCTATTTTTAGTCAATTTAGGAGGAGCGTTTTCGTAATTAGGTAATTAATTATTTAATTAAGTTAATTAGACTAAGTTGAATTGGTCAATATTCAGTTACAAAGACTTAGACTCATGTTTAACTAGGTAAGAAACCTCATGACTCAAAAAATAATGAACAGTTCTCCTAAGGCGATTTCAAGGCAGTTCTTCAAGATTTTTCATGCAAACTACAGGATGATCTTCGTAGATTCAATTCTACAGTAAGGTATGGTTTTTCTCTATTGGATTCCTTTCTTCAGGAGGATTTTCAAATGTTTTTAATTCAAGAAAACTGAAACTAGGGTTTCCCACTGAAATTGTCGAATGTTCATCTTCCTAGTTCTCGCTACTCAAATTCTATTAGTATGTATAATGCAAATGTAGAGCATGTTGTTGGTATGTGGTGATAAATTATCAGTATGTGTAGGTTTCTAGTATTGGATAATGTCGAATGAGACCTATAAGTTAGATCCATATGATTAAAGTATTATTTACATGAGATAAGAAATGTTTAAATGCCAATTGTTTTTAAGAAGATGAAATTGTTAAAAATTGGCTTGCCTAAAATGATGAGACTACTATAGTGTATACATGAAGTTTATTGAATTGGCTAATGATATTCTCATGACCAGTGTTTAGTGAAAGATTGGTTTATGCTAATAAATTGGCTAGTAATATTATTTCCAAAATATGATATTGAGTTGGCCAATGACCAAGTCATACTAATCTTATATGGCCAATGTAAATTATGATGTTTATTGTAAGCCAAATACATGTTAAAGATTGACTTGACAAGTTTTAACTCAATGAACTCATAACCTAGGGTATGCCAATGATTGGGACAAGTCTCAATATACCCTATATAAATGAACTTGTGAACATAGTAGCACATTGAATAACTCCTTACAACTCTCATAAAGAATGGTACAAGACTACCAAATAATATTGAACAAGATAAGGTGAGTAATGTAACATAAAAGCTTATGAGTCATGAAATTGACCTAGAATGGGGTGTTAAAGGAAGTGAGACAAGTCTCACTTGTACCTAAACAATTATGTTAAAACACTCACATAAAAAGGTGTTTGAAATCGTGAGACAAGTCTCATTCACACCATAATGATAATGTATGATTCAAGTTCACATTCATCAAGTAAACAAAGGGATGAGAAGTCATCCATTTATCTAAGGGCATCTCATAACTAGAAGCAAGCTTTCATAATGTATGAGTCAACTCTAAAAGTTGTAAACTATGATGGATTGAGAAAAGCACCGACAGACTAGCAATGAGCTTGTGCAAGCACATGTAAGCCTCATGAGATGAGACTACCACCAAGGTGGATAAGGGTCTCCGAAATCTCCTAGGAACTATGTTGCTAGCATAAGTTACTAGCTAGTGGATCCACCTAACAAAGCTAGGTAGTATTCGATTTCACTTTGGGTGGTGAACCACATTTTTTCAGTGTGGGGAAGACACTGTATTTCATGTTATCTCACATGATATATGTCGGTTAAATGCTCCAGATTCGGTTTCACTTTAGCCGTTGAACCACCTCTTTTCAGTGTGGGGAAGACACCGGATTTCATGTTAGCTCACGTGATATATGTTAACTTTAGCCGATGAACCACATCTTTTTCAGTGTGGGGAAGACACTAGATTTCATGTTAGCTCACATGATCAAAGTCAGTTTGATGCTAAAGATTTCTGTAAGAAAGTAAGGAAGAAAGAAGAAAAGTATGTTCAAAGTGAACATGAGATCAAATAAGAAGAGATGTATGTTCAAAGTGAACTAAGTAAGCAAAAGCATCAGTATATCAATCATCAGTGGTTTATAAGAATGAAGTTTTAACAGATATTGGCTTATGACAATAAAGAGAATAAAACAAATAATGGGCATAGCCAATAATCTTTATATTATGCAAATGATCAAATAATGGGCATAGCCAATAATCTTTATGTTATGCAAATGATCAAATAATGGGCATAGCCAATAATCTTTATATTATGCAATGATCAAATAATGGGCGTAGTCAATAATCTTTATATTATACAAACAACCAAATAATGGGCATATCTAATAAAGATTGTCTTATAAAGACTCATGCCAATTTAACAAGAATGGAAAGAATAACTTGTGAGTAGGGTTTAGTCTTTTGGATTACTTACTTGATTTATTGTAGGAATGGGACTACAATGAATGATTACACTCGTAAGTAAACCATATGATCAAAGGAGATCATTGAACTACACAACAAAAATAAGAAAAGACTGAAAAATAATCTAAGTGTGGGAAAAGGAGCTTTCGGCTTAAGAGGGGAGCAAATATATAATTTTTTGCTCGAGTTGTTCTAAAATTATGTTCATGTCCAAGGTCTTATTTTCATATAGAAAATGAGTTGTGTGCTTTAAATGCATGAAAATATGTCATATTTATAGCATGATTCATAAATAACGAATTAGGAAAGTAAAGTGACTTCAATTTCTAAAATGACATGTTGCTATAGGAAGATCTTTCCTTGATCATGCGTAGTCCTTATGTGTTTATGTGCACACACCCATACTTAGTCAAATGTTTACTAACCCATATACAATTACTATTTCTATAGGGGCAGGTCGTTGAAGAAGATTGAAGATTCGTTTGAAGCTGTTTGGACTAGTACTCCAGACTTTGGTAGGTCCTCTTGAGTTCGAGGATGTCTACGCTTTATATTCTAGCTTTAGTAGATTAAACATAGCGAGTAGATGTTGTCCCTAGAGTTTCCTTTCAAACATTCGTTCAAGCTTTTGGATTAAGGCCGGTTTGGCAAACTATTATTATTATTATGAATTCTTCATTTCAATTGTTCAATATTTTACTAAATGGTTGTTTGATTTGAGCATGCTTATATATCACTCTTATGCAGAAATTATATGAAGTCTAAGTACATTTCAATAAGTCTAAAAAGTTTTAAATTTTCCGTAATTTTAATGGTATGATTGTGATGAAAGCTAAGAAGAGGCTTGTCTGCGATCTCTGAGAGGTTAACGAAGCCGGTCTCATCGAGGGTCTAGGACCCGGGTGTGACATTTCCTTTTCCAGGAATAGAACTTATGAGATTCACTTCATTGATATTAATTGCAAGTATCAGATTTCATGTCAAAGGGATATAGAATTGAATAGCCTTACATACCTTATCCTCTTAATGATATACTATCATGATTCTGCCTCCCCTTTTTGGTTTTGATCTACAATTTAATTCATGGTAAACTAAAATTAGCAGATATCACACTGTGAGCCTCGTAAAACAATAGCTAACTTTGACAGATAATGAGCCCGTACAACCCTTAACATAATGTGTATCACCACACTTCATTCTCTTTCCAACACATACATTATACATCCTTTACCCAAGATGAACCAAGTTGCGCCAACAGTAATACACATAGAACAATCCCAAATATTCTTTATTATACAACCAAGTATTGAACTCACCACCCCCTTGAGTTCTTCATGACAACACACCACTAATTCCTCACTCAAACTCATACACAAGGAAGACAAAAGTGGAGCAGTCACCTTTCCTCAATTTCTGCAACTTCTCCTTAAACTTGAATTCTTTTAGAACTTCAACTTCCCTTCACACTTAAAACAAAGAATAAGAGAAAGGTATTTTAATAGCTATGGAAGTGAGCAGTAGCCGCTGGATATATACTGCCTTTGTACTTATATTAGAGCATAAATGACATGTTTTCCTAATCATCCATGGGAGAATTAAGCCAAATCCATGAGTTTTCACTTACCTTGGTTTGCAGATATGGGGGTTTCTTCAAGAACCCTAGAAGGTTGCTGGTTTAATCTTTAAGAGAAAAGAGAGAGAGAGAGAGAGAGAGAGAGAGAGATAATTAATTCTTATTTTTTATGTGTTAATATGGGTGAAATGATCAGCTCATATTAGATTTATACGGAGATTTATTAACCACAAAAATATCCTCTTGAACCTCTTTTTGTTTTGGTCCGTTTTAAGCAACAAATTGTTCAAGTAGGTGATGCACCTGCTTATGTGCATCAAGCAACTCATAAAGTCAAACTAGGTGATGCACCTACTTGGTTTCACTTGGGCTTTATCCATATTGGTCCTTGGTATTTTAGTTGCTAGGCTTTCTTTCATTTTTTTTATTAATAGATTTAGGCTTTAAGTGAGGCCATTAATATAAGCCTAAATCTTGTCCATCAAACTTGGGCTCTTTAACTATATTATAGCTCAAGAAGGGTGATGCAGCTGTTAGCTTTAAGTAAGCCAAGAAAGCAACTCAATTATTTTATTTCAATTTCTGAATGTTAATCCCTTCTTCTTCAACTTAGAACTTAACTTTAAACTTTAAGCTCAATTACCACCTTAATATATCTACTTAAATATTTTGCGTCAAAGTTAACTTGCAATACACATGCTGAAATGTGCAAGGAATTACATTACCTTCTGAGCTAGTTTAAACCAACACTAATCATATAAAAACATGATTCCTCACCTACAGTATAATTCCATGTAAAGTATCATATGAATAGAACTAGAATATGCATAATATAGGCCGTTACAAATATGTTAGTAAGAGTTATAAATGTGTAACACCCCAAAATGAACTAATGTGAACTAGAGCCTCATGAGTGTTTATTGAATTAATTTTAAGTTAAAATAAGTTACTTTAATGTTGTTAGACAGTGTGTGAAGTTTGGTTAAATTTGGAGTTTAATCGACCAAGAACGTCCATGACGTTCGGGAGGTATGCCTTAGAATGTACTTGTGAGTCTTGTGGTGTTTGGATTAGTTTTACGTGTTCGTTTCCCTTGAAACTAAGGTGGGATATTTATAAGACCTATACGACTTAGTTTAGGGGTTTAAATTATGGGTACGACCCCACTTAGTATCCACAAGGTTCCCTAGATGAAGGGACCAAGACTTGGACCAAACTGCCAAAGCAGTGACCAAACGACGACCCTAAGGACGGTCCGTTGGTCCACCGTCGAACTAGGGAGTAGATTGTCCCTGCAAGTCAATATGTACAGGATCCATTTGAATCTAAGTATAAACCCACGAGACCCAACCAAGGGACCGTTGGTGGACAGACGGTCTATTGGTCCCCAACCGTCGATGGTGCTGTCCAAAAGCTGCTGAAAAATCTACCAAGTCTTGGGGTATTTGGTAAATTCACCCCAAGTATTTTATAAACCTAGGAAGTTATTTTTAGGTTTATTTAGGTATATTAATGTGTTCTAAACCCTAACACCTTATTTTAGACCTCTCCTCCTAAAACCCAAAACCCCACTCTATTAGAATTCTCTCTCAAGTCCCCATGGAAGCTAGAAGTCAAGAAATGCTAGGAGGGCTCTTGATGGTGGTTTATTAATCAAAAATATTTGGTAATTATTCAATGTGATGTATGGTATCCATCCTTGAACTCTCTTTCATTCAAGGAGCCCCTTCAAACTAATTTTCAAAATGGGGTTTCAACCCTAGTTTCTACTATGTTCAAATCCAAATATGGGTCTTACATGAAAACGTTTATAATGAATTAATAATGGTATTTATAATGTTATTTTATGATTTTAAGGTTAAAACTTCAATGAAATCATGTTAAAGCATTTCATCTAATGTTGGCTTAAGAAATGGGTTATATTAGCATGAATTGGTATCTTTGAGCTTTGATTTCTTATGGTTGTTATTGTTGCTTAGATACTGCCCAAAAGGATAATTTATGATGAATTATTGAATAAAATTTTATAGGTTTTGAAAGTATGGATTAAAGGGTAAGTTGGTTATGTTGTTTAGTTTCAATTTCGAAATGCTCTTGAGTGGTATGGTCCACCTTCTTGGTGACGGTGTTTACTTGAATTGTATGAATGTAAAGTTACTAGTTTATTGTGAATGAGGATATAAATTCTTGTTATGTGAAGTAACATGAAAAGTATGTTATTCTTGTTAAATGTACCTTATGAAGCTATTATGTGAAATAGGCTAGAGTATGCTTAAATGAAGATATTCTTGTTTTTATGAAACTTGTTATGAGAAGTATGTTAAGGATTATGTATAAAGGACTTATATGATTATATGAAGTATGTAAAGTGTGTGATGTGATTAATGAAGGTATAAGCATGTATAAAAGTTATATAAGAATGAAGTGAAGCATATGTTCAAGGTGTGCTCACATGTACACACCCTCTCTCACTTAAATGAATGAATGAATCTAAGTTATGTTCTAAAGGGGAGTTTTGGGGTGAACACTCTTCGTGAGTTGAGATGAAGTGTTTAGTAGCAACCCCACTACATCCCATGAGATTTTTAAGATAGGTTGGAGGATGAATTCCCTTCGTGAGTTGAGATGTGGTGTTCACTAGTTATCCTTAACCTATAGTCTATAATATTGAGAATCCATGGGAAGTTATTCCTAGCACTGAGAGGATATGAAGGAGAGGTGGATTACACTTCGTGAGTTGAGATGTTGTATTCCAATGTACCCTTGAGATGAGTACTCCTCGTTAGAAGAGAACAAGTTACTTAGTAGCAATCTCCTTATCCCTTAACTATGCGCCCGCATAGGTGTATCTATTGGCCATGTAAATGCTAAGATAATGACCTCATTCTACTCAAGTGAGGATCCCTCATCCGATAGGGTTTAGTATCGGGATCCCATGTGTAGCTCTCATGGTGTATGTCGGTTAAGCTAACTCCCACTAAAGAAATGAACGTGCTAAGTCTTCTAAAGGAGTGTTCTTCTTAGGGTAGGTAGTGGAATGAGACACTATTTATCCATTGCACTAGGTAGGCAATCTAATAGGGGAGTCTTGGTGAGACTTATTTGAATTGAATGAACTAAGTCTTTTAAAAGAACGTACTACTTAGGGTAGGTGGTGGTATGGGACGCTATCTATCCATTGCATTGAGTATGACCTTATGAAAGGGAAGACTTGGTGCCAAACCTTCTAAAACAATGTGCTACTTATGGTAGGTGGTGGCATGGGATGCCATCTACTCATTGCACTAAGTAGGCATTCCGAAAAGGAAGACTTTAGTGGTTTGTTGGGTGTCTTTTAATGTCTTGCCAATGATTGAGGGACTTGTTTCTCCCGATTTGAGTAAGCCGAAAGGGGTAGTCTTGAGGATTTCTTTGGTGTGTATTTAAGGAGGCATATGCATATTTCCTTCCTGTCTTACCTTAGTGGGTCTTAGGATAATCCCGAGTTAGGGAAAATACTACAGAAAATGAGTTCACTTTCTCTTTCACTTGGCCTTGGAAGTTAACTCATTTAGAATAGGATAGTTCATTGTAATTTTCTCAAGTTGAAGTCAGTGTAAATTCTTTAAATGATTCATTGTGATGGTTCATAATAGTTCACCGTAATGGCATTTTTAATTCACTAAAAGTTTTGAAAAGTTACTGTTAAGTGCCCTTTTGGTTCAAAATTATGTAAGTTCTTCTCTAAGGGTTAAATGATGGTTCTCATGTTGATTTTCTTCTAAATTCATGAATGTTTAATTAATTTTGCATGAAATCTTATTTCACTAAAATGTCCTTTTTCGCATGTTTTTGCATATGACATACTTAGTACATTATTTGTACTAACCCCATACATTTTCTATACTATCCAAGTATAGGTTGGAAGCAAGGTTGAAGTCTAGAAGGCAAAGTTTAGAAAAGTTCCTCTCAAGACAAAGTGTCCACATATATTTGAGGGCATAGTTTCTATCTTCTTGGTTTCCTTATGTTAAGACTTATTATGTATTTCATTTCAATGTAAAGGGTCGTGTCCTTAAGTTATTTATGTCGTGTGTTTAAGTTTGGCTTCTGACGATGAGATTTCTTAAATATTTATGAAAGATTTTCTTTTTATTAATTTAATCGTGAAAAGTTTTAATTCCGCACTACTTTTCATGTGTTATGTAATGAATGCTAGTTAAAGAGCTTGTGCGAGACCACAAAGGGTCAAGTACGTTTGGTCACGAAATGAGGATTCTCCCTAACTTCTAAGGGGTACTTTCGGATTGTACAAAATGCATACGGCATATTATTGATAAAGAATGTATTTTAGATATACAATTGGTTGAGTTGATGGTCCTCAATATAATATAATTTATGTTGTTAGTTACCTTTTTGTTATATACTAATATTTTATTTATCATTGCAATAACCAGCATATTCTTTACAAATGATGGAATGTCAATCTATACTTTCCATCATCTACCAACCACATGAGAAATAATTGATTATATTTATTGAGTACGATTAATAAAATTTAAATATCCACTTTCGCAACAATAGTAAAGTACAAATGAAATTACACCCAATAGTAATATCTATATATAAGATAAAATTTTAATTTTAATTTTCTCATTTCATTGACTTCATTTTTAATAAATTTTAAATAAATTCAATGTTTCAAACATTCAATATTAAATAATTACATTACAATAGTCCAATAGACTCCTTTCCTAATGGATAATTTTCGAATAGATTTTATTCAAAAAGTTTTGGTTTGGTTTGAATCAATTTTTTCCGTTGAATGTCTTGCCAGCAACACCGAGGGCACGAACTAAACTAAAACACACTTCAACTTTTGCTCCTATCTTAATTGACTTTATTTGATCAAGCTTATGAGCCTTTCGATAGTGATCTTGTTCTTGATCACCTCAAAACAAAAAATTCACAATAATGAAAGATTTTTCTCCTTTTTTTATTCTTAACACCGCAACAACCTATAACATATCTTTTTTTCTTTGAATTTTAAATGTTTCAAAAATGTCTCAAGTGTTCAAAACGCATTTTCTTGGAATCAACATAAAGATTTTGATCAATTAGAAATTTTCTAAAATGATCACGATAAAACATCATCCTTACTCTTACAAAAAAAATTCCAAAGTGATCAACTTCTTCAGCTTTATGTTAGTGTTCCAAACAGTAGAAACATAAATGATTTTCTAACTTTACAATCTATACGTAAAAATAAATTTGTAGTGATTAATCTATCGACCATTAGTCTATTAATCGAAATAGAAAAGTAATATATTGAACAGTAAAAATAAGTTGCAATAATTCTTGGCTGGAAGAATGCAATGCAGAAAAAAAATTAAAATTGATAGACAATATGAACATAAAAGTTCAAAAAAGTTCTAAATACTATTCAAAACAAAACACAATTAAAGATAGCGGAATCAAGAACCTGGACTCAACATATAGCAATTTTTGACAAATTTAATCAAGAACAATCAAATTTTCATACAAATTAAATATTACCTAAATCAAAATGCAACAAAAAAAATAATAAAATGGAGCTAAAAGTGTTCAAAAAAAATAAATGAACTTACTTGAGTACAAGAGGATGAATGTTTCGACTTGGGGAAGAATATAGGAGAAAAAATATTTCAGTTATTTGAGATAGTCAAAAAAACATTGGGAAGAAGAAAGGTTGAAGAAGAGAGATAAAAACTGTTCAATAATTAAACGAATATAAAAAATAAAAATATTTAATAAAATATAGCGACGCCTTTATTGTAATTTTATAAACTTGTATTTATCACCCAAGTTCTAAAAGTGATGAATATGTCCTTGACCCCACAACCCAAACCTGCTTTTTCACTTTTTTTTAAACCTAATCCTAAAAATTAAATCAAAAAGAAATTAAGTGGATATTGTGCAAATTAAGTTTTGCGAGTGTCCTCCATTTCAATTAATCTTTGGACTCTCATGTTAACCCATTTTGTCAATATTTGTGTGAGCTTAATATATTAAAAACCATATTAACCTATTTAAGAAAAGGAAAGAAAATATGAGTGATCCATTTAATTTAATATGGACAAAATGGTTTCATTGCACTTATATGGGCTGAAATTGTCACCCTTACTATTAGCTAGTTGTATATTAGTGGGACAACTTTTAACACACCAACATAATGAAAAAGTAAGCTTAGATTGGAGGAAAAAGTTAAGATATTGAATGACTTCTCACCCCCCCCTCCTCCCCCTTAAAACTTCAATATATTTTTTATAAAAGAGTATCATGCATTACTATGTCACCATTGACAAAGAAAATTGGACAAATATAATTGATCTTCTTGTTAGGTAAAGCCTGACTTGAGTGAACACTCTTTTTATTTTTTTGGGTTAAAAAACAAACATAAATTGGTTAGCCTTGAATAAGAGGTTAGATATCATTTGTTTTTCTCAAGATAATAAAATCTACATCTTAGCTAAGACCAGGACGTGAATAACATTTTTGACATCTTCAATTGAGTAGTAATAGCAGTAAGAGCATTTCTTTTGATCGCTTCTTCTCCTATATCCTGCAGATTAGATATTATATCTTGTGATGCCCCCAAAAATAGTAGAATAAACTAGGGCCTTAAGTTAGGGTTCTAAAGTTTGGTATGAGGGTTAGAGTCTTAGATAAGACTTCCATACTTAGAATGAAAAGGTTTAGGGGTTAACATCCATGGAAAAGGATCAAGGGCATATCATGCATTGAGATAGACAAAGGAAAAATCTTGAAGTCTCCTTGAGACACTTGGTGATGGGAAGCACCATAGAACAAGTAACTTGGCGATTAGCCAAAGGGTCATGATGGCCTAGTAGGAAGCCTTTCCATGACCTAGCTACTATTCCATTGGGTGAGCTACGCTGGGGCTCGCCAACCCACTTGGCACCTTGCTAAAGGGCCCTCCCCATCACCTAGTGGACTACCCCAAAGTTAAGCTTACTGGAAAATTAGGTGAAGCAAGGGTCCATTAGGCATTTCTCCTAGTGCCCTTGGCGAGCCATGGGGGCAAAAAGGCGAGCCAAGTCATAAAGGCCAGGAAAGTTTAAGTTAAAACTTTAAGGGCCTTAGTTCTTTTCCAAAGTTGACCCTACATTATTTCATTCCCTTCCTAGAAATAATATAAGATCTTTAGACCTAGGTTCCATTGAATTAATTGATTCTCCATAGAATCCAAAGAAAACCCAACTTCATCCCATCTAAAGAATATTTCTCTCTCTAGAAAACCTCATTGAATAAGAAGTTAGGGTTTGAAGCTAATGTCAAGATTAAAGGTTCTGTTGCTAAAGGGTTGTGCTAGGGTATTGAATAAGGTATTTTTAGCTCTTTATATATGGTTTCTTCCACCATATATACACCATAGTATTCCCGCAATTGTGGATTCAAAAACTCAGTTTTAATTAGGGTTCTTCTTACATTGTGGGTAGGATGTGGGTACGATTCCAATCTAGTGGATGATACCTAATTATGATTGATTTATATTTTTTTTAAAATTATATTATGATGATTTTATGTGATTTATATGGTAAACCCTATTCTGAAGTGATGAATGTGATGTTTGTGGGTTGATGCCATTAGAGGTGAAAATGTAGGTTCATGTGTGCGCTTCTTGAATCAATGTCATCAATAGTAATTGTTCAAGGTTAGGAACACTTAAAATAATGAATTGAACTTAACATAATTGATTATGATTGCTCTTGACTTGTAAAGTTGAAATTGAACCTTTAAGGTGAATTATAAATAGATTCACCTACTAATGAATAATGTGATTAAATGCCTTGTAAGTTAGGTTCGTAAGATGATTCCATGTTGTAAATTTGTTAAGATTGAGGACTCATAGTTATGAATGTTGATCACTAGGGCTTTAAAGGGAAACTAATATGACCAACTATAAGTGTTAAGTCTTTGAGAGTAAAGTCTAATGAGAAATAGATTTTTAATAGGTAGAACTGTGATGAAAGGACTATATGAACCTAATATACTTTATGAATGCTTGAAAGTATAAAGTGATAGAATCACTTGAATATGGAGTGATTGTCAAGAACATCATTCCATGAGAGATGCGTGTTAAGCAAGGCTTAACAAGTAAACCTTGGGGTGTATGCTTGACTCCAAGTGGATATTGTCAATGATATGGAGTGTCACACAAGAAAGAATTAGGGCTCCAAGTAAATAGGAAACCACACCTAGTTGATGTGAGGACTATCCAAGCTAAAAGGGGGGGACTCTTACGTAGTAGAGTGTGGGTTTTCCTAAAGTTAGGCCTCATGAGATGGGATCATTCACATAGTTGAGTCAATATTCCTAGTAGCAATCTCCATATTCAATGAACTAAGACATGATTGAGAATCATCTCATAGTGTTCAAAGCATAATGAACTAAGACATACATTATGAAGTAACTCATAGTATAAATGGACTTAGACATGCTTAAGGTAGTATCTCAAAGGGGTCCATGCTAGTAACGAACTTAGACATGCTAAAAGTAGTATCTTATAGGGTTCAAGATATAAAGGAACTAAGACGTGCTTAATAAAGTACCTCATAGTGTTCTAAAGTTAAAGAGTGGAACTAGGTTCCAAACAAAGAAGCATTATTAGTAAGAGGGCCTAAAAGTGGTACTTGGCATGATTAGTAATATGGGATGTTATTATTGAATTGCAAAAGTATGACTTAAGGTTACTAAAGATAATGAGTTGAGATAGTATTGTGCCATACTTGCCTTCCTTGAAATAGGTGACTAAAGGTGAGAGATTCCCTTAGCTATGAGAGTTAAGCAAATAATGAGGCGAAAGAGAGGGTGAATTTGACTAGGATTTCAAGGCTATGCTAAGTTCAAGGGTAGTATGGGATGCCTTTCATGCATTGAACAATTGTGCCTTGAGGTTACCTAGAAGTATGGTGCCCTTATTGTAAAAAAGCTTAAAGATTTAGACCAGACATATAGACCATGATTAAGATGACCAAGAAGAGATACATGTCTTAAGTGATAATTGTGAGATGTTATTCCTACTTTGCACTTTTATGCTTTTGACGTTACTTAAGAATGATTTTGTTATGGTATGAAAGACTAAGAGTAAATTATGTTTATATGATGTTTATGATGAAGAATTGGCTTATTATGAGTATGACTTATCTCCTGTCCTCATTCATTACGTCTTATATTTTGACTTGTGATTATATGATGCTTATGTTGGAGATTATGCTTATGAAAATGTTGTTATAGTTTATGCTTATGTCTTATGTTGACTTAACATTTGAGATGCTCTTATGTTGTATGGTTCCTCAAGGGGTTATTTTTAGTGTGAATGTGGATATGAGACTTAATTCATGCATTGCACATGTAGACTTTGAGAAGGATCATGGTATGTTTTTTACGATTTATGATTATGAGTTCATATCATGTTTCAAACATATTTCCTTTTTATTTATATTGCACTTGCTTTAAATTACTTTATAATGAAATGAGTTTAATTAAGTATTCATGAGTTGAGTATCCAGAGTTAAGTATTTCAAGTCGAGTATCATATTTTTTAAGTTGAGTATCTTATCTTTGAAGTTGAGTATCTAATCTTGAGTTGAGTATCTAATCTATGAGTGAGTATCTTATCCTTGAGTACTTCTAAGTTGAGTAAGTTATTAGTTATGAGCATCCTTGAGTACTTCTTGAGTTGAGTAAGTTTGAAAAGAGGTAAGTATGTTTCTATTTTTTTTATCAAGTTCAAGCTTATGTTATGCCTTAAAATTCTACTTACATGCTTGTACATTCCACGTACTGAGCCATTTGTCCTGCATCTTCTCATGATGGAGATCTAAGTATTCAGGATTTTCTAAAAGAGCTTCATTTATGTAACATGGAGTTGGAGTTAGCTATGGTGAGCCTCCTAGCTTTTGGAGGATTCCATTTACTTTCCGTTGTTAGAAGGTTGTGGGTCTTGTCTGGACTTCCATTGTTGTCATTAGATGCTTCATAGATAGACAGTAGAGTTTTAGAAGTATTCATTTATTTTTTTAAAAAAAACTTAAAGACTAAAGTCACCTTTTATGGAAAGTTTTATATATTTTATCGTACATATATTTCTTTGGACTTAAATTTTGTATTTAAGATTTATGAACTTTTATTTCAGTTTTAAGCTTTTGCATGATTAAGTAGTTCTCTTGGGGACCAAAAATGGTTCTTGAGTGCCATCCACCTCCAGGATGGAGACTCGAGTCGTGAAAAACATGGAATCAGAGTATAAAGTTCAAGTGTCCTAGGGTGTCTATGAAGCCGTGTCAAGTAGGATCTTATTTAAGGTTGTGAAGACCCCACTTCTATAAATAAGAGACTATAGACATTCAAGAAAAGTTTTCCTTCTTTCATTCTCTTATTCATGCAATAGAGCTAAGTCATAGAGATCTATTCTAACTCGTGTGTTCCCATATTCATTTGACTACCCATCATTCTGGAGGTGGTTTAAACGTAAAGTTAATGATCCTTATGGTGGAGTTGTTCTTACCATGAGTCTTGAGAAAGTCATGAGACTCCAGAGGGGCTTGAAAGAAGCCCAAGAGTAGGTGTTGAGTTTCAGAGTAATGCCTTCATATGAATCGTGTTTTTGATCTAAAAAGTGAGTCGTACTCTTTTTCTTAAGCCTTGTTATAGTTGAGATCGTTCTGACAAAGTATGTTTAGAGCCTGGGTAGTATTTTCACCAGAAGTGGTAACATGATTATGAGAACATGAGCAGTAGTAGTGAAAGAACCTCGAGTTAGAGTAAAGTATGCAGAGGTTTTGTAATCCTAGTAAGGGAGATCGTGATGGGGAAGATTATGTTACTATAGTTATGCACCTAGTAAGTTACTAATGAACAATTTTCCTTGCGGGTAGACTAAGAAGTGATGAGTTGTAAAGATTCATCCATAAGATGTCAAGTGTGTTTTAGCTAGAAAAGAAGTTTGATGATAACTTTCTATAAGTTGCAAGAAGAGTTGAAGAATTGGTGAATCCTCATAAATCTGAGGACGAACCCATTACTTTTATTATGTTTTTTGCTATGTTTTAGACTTTGTATGGGCTCATCCCAAGAGTTTTATATTCAAGAATTTAATAGATGGTTTGAGACAAAGATCTAATAAAGACTTTTGTTCGCATTATGAAAATGTTTTTGATTGCATGGTTTAAAGAAGTTTTAAATTTTCCCTACTTTTCAAGTATCTTATGTTATGGTTATGCTGAGGGTTGTATGAGAACCCTTCGGGCTCAACTACTTCATGTTACGTCTAGGGGGTACCGCTGGGCCGTGAGATATCACCCTATTCTCTCTAAATTTCCTTGACTTGAAGCTTTCCCCTTTTTCCCTTCACATAAGCATGAAAGAATTTTAGGTTGCTCTCTTCATCTGAAAACCATTTCATACCTACTTTCTGCTTCCAGTAATCCTCTTTAGTATGAAAGTATATCTTCAAGTCTGCCCCAACTTTGCTGAGTGAGCTTTTTTTTTCTGTCGTAGGCGGGATTTTGAACTCTACTTCCTTTGTTTTCACTATATCTTCAAATGTGGCAATTTTCTGGAAAATATTCCCAAAGATTTTCTCGCTCCATTTTGATAATGCAATTTTAGTTCTCTTCAATTTTGCATGGACTATAAAGAATGGAAATCATGTTATTTATTCAACCCAACTTTCCTCAAGTATCTTCATAAACTCTTGATGCTTAGTCCAGATGTTCAAAAATCTAAATGGTTATACCACTTTTCCTGAGAATTATTACCAACCACATGTAATGGAGCATGGTCAGATCCCTGTCAAATTAAATGATGCACTTCACTATTAGGTAGTAACTGCATAATTCATTATTTTCCAAGACTTTGTCTAGTCAGTTAAATAAAAAATCATTTTCGATTCTTCCACTCCACCAAGTGTAGAAACTATCTAGAAATTTCAACTCATATAATGCGCAAGCATTGATAGAAGCACTAAAATCAGCAATTTCCTGCTGCATCATTAGCAAGCCACCTAATTTCTCTGACTCATATACAATAACATTGAAATCACCACCTATCAACTAAGGACTACTAGTTTGAGAAGCAATATTCTCCAAACCATCCCATATTCTTAGTCTTTCCAAGGAACTACATTGTGCATACACAATCGTCACCCCGAAACACTCCTCTTTACCTTTGTATTGGAATTGCATTATTAATTATTGCATAGAATCTGTTGAACCTTTCTCCACCCAATTATCTTTCCAGAAGACCCAAACTTTTGGAGAACTATTCATCCTATCATTAGGAAGACCTAACTTTATCATATAAGCTTCCAATACAATGGGTCTATGAAAAGGTTCTAATAAAGCAATATATGAGTAATGATGTATTCTGTGCATATCTACACGTAGCTTAATCATTACTCAAATGTAAAATACGACCTCTTACTACTCCTTGTATTTATTTTTGACTGAAGTTGAATCTGCTTTGTATTCCTCTTCATTTTTCTTTAAAGAATATAAATTTTTCTTGGTGAAAGATCTTAATTTTTACTCACATATTCTACATTGTCATCAATACTTTCATCCTGCTCTAGTTTTTCTTATCACTGATTCCTGCTTTGTAGAAATTTTTATTTTGGGCACCCTTAATCTCATGTGTCATCAATTAATTCCACAATCATCCCCTCCCCCCACATTTTTACTCTTGAATGTACAAGCACTACTTTAGTGTCAACTCTTTCGCTGTTTTGCACTTTCTCAAGATCTTTTTTTTAGAGTGTCTTCTGATTCCTTAAATTCTTTTTCCAGATCACCATTGTTATTTATTGAACTTTGGGTGTTATGTTGTTTGTTTTTATTATTGTATCCCCTTGATTGTTCTCCTGTGCTTTCCACCCATTTATGCTCCACTTGGTGGTGAACCTGTCCTTTCTCGTGGTCTCTCCCCCCTAGCACTTGATCTTCCACCTGTTTATGCTCCACTTGGTGGTAAACCTGTCCTCTTTCGTGGTATCTTCCCCCTAGCACTTGATATGTCTTTTCCTCCTTTGTCTTATCTATTGGTACGTCAAATTTGTTTCATGTTGTTGTCCCATGATTTGGTGCTTGTGGCCTAGGATTCCATCGTTGCTCCAGTATATCCTTGCATGTTGTCTTTTCCCCTTGTGATTATTTTTTCTTTTCTACTTCTAGAACCTAACCTCTTCCACTTCTTTTGTTTTCTGTGATCTTATTAGTTGTTCCTTCTACCACCCCATCCCCCACCCACGCGGTCCTAGGTGGTTTATTTGTTGTGTTCCTATTTGCACCTTCATTCTCCGTATTGTCTTACTTTCTTTATTTTTTTGTTATCCTGTTCTGTTTAAAGTTTTGGATGAATGATAAGACAATTTTCTCATTATGCCCTTGAGGCTTATAATAATTGCAATACTTAGGCACATAGTGATAATTGATGTGTATCCATTTATCCTCACTTCTCCCATTTTCATCCTCATACCAAGGTTGATTCTCATTGGAAATTTCTCAAGTAGATTATCACAACCCAAGAGTATACCCTAGAAGATATAGTATTCTCAAATCGTAGCACGGCGTACTTGATCTCTCAGAGGTCTTGTACAAGACCTTTGGCATCATTCATTGGATACATGTATGTGCGGAATTAAAACATTTCACACTAAATCATAATACTTCAAAATATCTATTTTATAGAAAATTATAAGAGAAGGCTAAGTCTCGAAGTCTCCATCATAGACACATGAATATCTTGGGACACGGCCCATCTATCAACAATATAGAAATATCTAAGTCTATTGCAATGTCTTTAACCTAGAAAACAAAACATAGTTATGTCCTTGGATCTATTGAGGACATACCCCAACTTTGCTTGAATATATACTAATCCAAGCTTCCACTTCAAAGGACTCCTCTTAAATGCCACCTACATCTTTAGAGAGACAAAATATATGGAATTAGTACATTAGAATGCACTAAGTATGGTGACATATAATTAAAACCATGCTAAAAGAACATTTGTATAAAACATGATCTTTTTGGGTAAAACATCATAAGACAAGTATAAAAAACCACATTAAGTAAAAAAAACATATAGTCACATTACACAATATAGCATCAATATCCCTTGAAAACATATAAACATGAGGCCCTCCTACCAAAGGTTATTTTAAGGCTCACTTGTGTGAGTAATGAAACGACCGCCCATACACCCCTTTCACACACACCAAAGTTATCATTTATACTTCCTAACATAAGATTATTCCCATACATCAATTTAACTCCCTACTTAGAATTACTCCAAGATTCACCTAAGTAAGACATGAAGAGATCTCCCATACACCCTCTTCAAGCCTACTTAAGCAATCCTTAAAGCCACTCTAGATAAGTACCTTTTCATTAACATATATTTAACTTAAGTCATTACGTTCATTAATTTATTTAAGATACATTCAAAAATTAAGGACTTTGACATAATGGTCTTGGAGAAAACCTTGGGAACCTACACAACTAGCATCTTCAAGGCCTACTCGTGCAATGTCTAGATAATGTCCCATTCCACTACCTAAACTTTGTAGAACCTATCAAACACTCAAATGTATCCCACATGATGAGAATAGGCAATAATGGACATAGACCATACTAGATAGGCATGGAAACTGGAGTCTACCCTACTCCGTTGAAGGGTGTTTTACTTGCCAATGGTAGAACTTGGACATATCCTATGTAGGCACATGTTCAAGGAATATAAAGGGTTTCTTTGTACTTTAGTCTCATATAAATAAGATTCAATCCCCAAGCATGTTCTCTCAGTGCTAGACTTTGTTCTCATAGATTAATTCAATCTAAGGGCATATGAATAGGTACCATATAGAAGTCACAACCATATAATAATACACCTCACGAAAAGGGGTCAAAATTAGGGCTGCCACACAATGTTCAAATAAGATAGAATGACTTTCTTAAGGATGGTTTCATGTCATTCCAGGCAACCTACCCCTAAGTCCATCATTCACACAAGAAGGATACCATTACGACTTTCAAATTCAAGGATATCATAACCTTCTATCTAGGTTGAAGGTTCCACATAAATGACCCTCTTAACTATGTTCAAGGTCATATTTCAATCATAGATATACATACATGACAAAGGTGCTTTAGCCTACCTAGTCAAGGATTCATATTGACATTCTTCATGTATCAAGTAAGGGACATCTGTCTACCAAAAAAAGAAAAACTTCGTTATCATCTTATCATATTTACATTATCATTCAAATAGAATACAGGTACATCCAAGTAATACTACAATTAACCTTATAAGCTTGTATAAAATCATCAACATAACTCATCATAATGTTATAGTCAATTAGGAAGATTCATACCTCAACTTTAAGTATATATAGACTTCCACAATGATCACATATCCAAGTTATAACATGATAATATCATAATTCATATAGTAATGCCGACAAGTCCACATTCTATCATAATTCATAAAGTAATGCCGAAAAGGCCACATTCTTCACAAGTATAGCACATAAGCACTGGCACCATAACTGCACCATACCAAGCATCATGATTGAAATATCTACACTACACAGTATAGAGAAGTTTAGGTCTACATATCACAAATCCAATCTCAACAACTCCAATCCATAGTCAATTAAACCAACTCAATCCACAAAGGCTCTTACCAATAGTCATAGTGACCAATTCAACCCAATACTCACAGTATACATTGAACCAAGATAATAAAATATGTATTAATCAATTTAGGATGGCCTACATACAATCCTAACATGCTTCTTACATAATTCAATAACCTAAATCAAACTACACAAGAAATCAATACCATTGAGACATGATATAATCACCCATAATATATGTAAAATAAGGAAATCATGATTTGCATGGGTTCATGGATTTTTTAGTCCAAAATCATAAAATTAACATCAATCCAATCATAATTCATTGATTCAGAATATTTTATGCAAGAACTCATGACTAAACTTCAACTTAGAATTTCATACTTTGAGAAAGTCTTGGAAAAACACATTTGAAGTTTGTCTCCTTGAAGAAAGAAGATTCAAGGATTAAAATAATACCTTAATTAATTATAATCCACGAAATTTAATGATAGTTGAAGGACAAACCAATCTCCAATATCCAATATCCCTTCAAGCTTCAATGGTGTTCTACAGAGTTATTCTTTGGGTTTGGGGTTTGATTTTGAATAATGACATGACTTAGGGTTATAGAAATATAAAGCTAATTAAAATAACCAAACAGACCTTAAGTAACCACCCAAATAATTTTTAGAACAGTAGGTGAAATACCTAAATTACCCAAGTCTTAGCCGAGACTCCTGCAGAAAATCTGCAGGTGCCAATCGACGGATGAACCTACGTGGCATAGACCCATTGACAGGCCGTACTGGCAACCTTTGATTGTGTTATATACTCAACAAATGGTATATTAATATCCCTAGTCTAAGTTTCAACCTACTCCCCAATCTATGGGGATGTTGATGGACCTACGGTCCATTGACTTCCCCTCGTTGGTTGGGAATGTTTTTGACAGCTTTTGCTAACAAGTTGGGTCCTCTTCAAGGACCCTAAGGTTTGTCCTTGGTGAGTCGTTCCTAGACGTTTCCAACTCAAATATACTTCTATGGAATTTAGGAACATATCACATCAACTTCACCCAAAACGAACACGTAAAACATGCAAAGGCACACCTAAACATACAAGCATGTGTCAAGGCAAATCTTTCAAACGTTATGGACATTCTTGGACATTTAACATCCAAACATCATCAAATTTTAGACACTGGCTCAAAAGACCATTATAAAAAATTTAAAGACTTTAAGACCTCATGACAAATGTGTTAGACTCTAGCTTCACCTTAATCATTTTAGAGGTATTAAATTCTCCCCCACTTGGACAACATTCATCCTTGAATGACACTTGCTTAATTTTTCCGCACTTCCAAGAGATAAGAAACTCAATACTAGCAGCACATAAACATACCACACAATATACAATACACAATTATGAGGAACACCAGTTTCACATAAACAAGAGACTCAAAACACAATAAGAGGATAAAAGTTACTTCAACAACTCGTCATGCAATAAGACTCACATTCTTCATTTCATATAGGAGGAATTCCTTCTCCACACATTATCATGATCATATATATTATTGATAAACACATTATAAACATTTTTCATGAAAGAACAATTTGGTCAATTTTCCAAAATCTTTACAGTGAAAACCAAAACCTTACAGTGAAATATGCTCACATATTCCTTAATTCATCTCTTAAGAAATTTATCATGAAAGCATGACAATATGAGAGAAAACCATATAAACTCATTTTACAATAGAGACATAACTTCATAAAATGCACAATATAAGGATTCACTAAAATTCAATTTCAACTAGACTCCTACACACCATGCAACATGCAACATGCTACTATGACATTCTTTCTCTCAATCTTGAATTGAATAGAAGAGAAGAGGCAAAAAATTACAACTTATGTAATTTTACTACTCACCATACTCCCCCACTTAAAAGGAACCCATTACTACACAAGAGAGAATCATATTTTACCGCCATCATCACCTGAATTTTCTCCCTTAGCTTGAAGAACATAAAAACAATTCCTCTTTGGAGCACCACTATTCGGAACACTTGGAGGAACTTGCTAGGTCTCTCTTTCTCTAGCTGAAATATTAGGAAAATCCCCACCTTATTACCATCCTCACCACAACCAAATCACCCTCTGTACTGGCTACACATTTCCCAAAGTTCTTCTTCCCACAAGTAGCACAAGTAGGCTTAACACCTTGAGAACCACTACCACCTTCAACCTTGTAAACACTTCGAAAGTCCATGACCTAAGATATATCCTCACATGATGAACTAAACTTTAAAACACTTATTTCTAAGCCTAAAATAATGTTTATAAAACATTTAGAAGTTTTAGAGTCAAGGTGTCAAGAAACATCCATGACGTCCGAAAACTAGCGAAATTGAAATAATTGACATCTCTATGTTTGGTAAAGGATTGGGAAGGTCAAATAAAGCATAAAACTAGTAAAGATAATTTAAATAGTAAAATATCGTATATAGGGTCCAACATCATGTAACTACTCCTCAAGGACCGCCCGAAGGGTCCTTGAGGAGGACCTGAACCTTGGCGAGCAAGCTGCCAAAGCAACTTGCAGTAGCCTAGAATCGAAGGTCACTTCGCGACGTGCAGCTAACACGTGGGGTGGAAAATTTTTTCTCTCAACACGTTTACTCCACGAGGTCCCCCACCTCAAACCAAATTTTAAAAATAAAATGTAAAATTATCCCCGCGACTACAACCACTTCCCAGATTCGTTGAAATCGTATTTTAAGCATTTTGACATCACAAAAAGACCCAATTAAATGAAGGTATTTTGGGTAATTTAGGGGTTATTATATATAGACTAAGGGTCTGTTTTAATTCATTTTTCACTCACATAAACCAAATTCCCAAAAAAAACCAAAAGCTCTCATCTCTCTTTACTTTCTCTCTCCCTAAATCCTCCATTGAAGAAGCAAGAAAGCTTGAAGAATAAGACCAATTTTTCAAGGACTTTACTTCAATTTCGTGGATTAATCTTCATTAAGATAAGGGTTCTTCACTCTTAGGATTCCTTTCCCCAAGAGGTCCTTTCAAATGGATTTCTAAATCACCCAATTCCAAGGTTTTTTTTATCCTAATGGGTTTTCTTCTAAAATTTAAATTTATGATAAATTGTGATTGCCTATGACTAATTAAATGTATATTGTTGGTTAATTGATGTTAATTTGTGCAATTTCATGTAGATCATGTCCTTTTCCCCATTTTTTCCAAATCTTGGATCTTGTTTATAAATTGATGGGAATTGATTAATGTATTGATTGTTAGGCTTGTTTTATGTATTATAATTTATTTGTGGACTTCCTAGGGTAATGTATTATTGGGATTGGATCTATTTCTTGAAGAATTCATGATGAAACCTTTTCCCCTAACCCTAGGTTATGAATTAAAGTTAATTGGGATAGTGAAGATGTAACTGACCTAGTTATTGTATTAATTACTATTGAATGATGTTACTACACCTATTATTGGATGAAATTGGTTGGTTGATGGTAAGACCATGATGGTGGATTTTGAAGGATATTAGATAAGTCCTTGTTATCCTAAACCTTTACTTCAATTGTGATGGCTTGTACTTGCTGATGTAGTTCAATTGAAGTATGTTTTGTAATTGGATTAAGTAGGTGTGGTACGATGTTGCAATTGAAATGTATTGATTATGTGATTGTAATATTATGCTTAACATGTAATGATATAAGGTTTGTGATGAAGTGCCTATGTGTTTTACTATGATATAATGATGTTAATGTGCTAATCTCACATTTGAGGTTTGTATTGAAAGGACGTTCTCATGCATTCCTTTTGAGATAATGAATATGACTATACAAGGATTTATTCTCCTATGACCTAAACTAAGTTATGATTTGTAAAGAAAGACATTTCGAAAAGGGACTCTAGCTTAGCACCGAGTGAACTAGTAGTAAGGATTGTCCCTTTCCATGTAAGGAAGGTAGATTCACTATTGTACCCATGAAATTGGAGACTATATTGCCAAAGTCATAAAGAGGGTCCCAAGTAATATCTCCTAAATCTTGAACTATGTTTCCCCCATAGGAATACTAGCTAGTGGATCTACCTAGATGCTATGTTCATGTGTTGGTACTACCTTGGCAAGTAGTCCACCTTCTTTCAATGTGGGGTTTCATGACACCGAATTCCAAATTAGCTCATGTGGTCTATGTCAGTTAAGGAAAGATGTTCCCAAAAGTAAAAATGAAGTAATAAAGTGAAATCTAACTAAGATGACTTAAGGGGTTTGACTTAGTCTAGGTAGGGGTATGGGACTCTACCTATACATTGCATTAGTTAGACTTGAGGGAAGTCTTAAAAGGATGCTCTTATGTTCTTATGCTCTTATGAAGTGAATGTTATGCATATGTTGACTTTACATGTTGATGATACTATATGATGTTGGTTTCATGATGAACATGCTATTGGTCTATATTGCTAAACATGATAATGACTACTCTTAATGCTATATTATGTGATGTTAGGCATTGCTTATGATCCCTTATTTGGTTTACTTGGTTGAGTAAGGTTATGGGGATTTACTTGGTCATTGCACTTGTAGACTTTATGAGGGGTTATGAGTAAGAGTCGTGTATATGTTGTAATTATATGAACTCTTATGCATTCTTTGTTATTATAACATGATGTTGGAGTTATTTTAGCTATGATTCTAGTATTCTACTACAGATGTTTTCTTGATTATACTTGATAATTTTTGTCTTGTGATAATTATGATCTTGTCTTAATGAATATGTGGTTATTAGTTTGTATGGGTTTGAATATGTATTGAAGGCTTTCAAATGACTTGGCATGTTTTCTAAAGTAAATGTCCCTTTTTCATGCATGTTTCAATAGTTTTATGTGCATAAGTCTATACTTAGTACAAGTGATGTACTAACTCATGTTTCTATGTTTACTACAAAAATGTAGGTTCTGGCCGATGAGTTTTTAGAGGGCCATTGAAAAATATTTAAAATCCTATTCTCCAAGTTCGGTAAGTCCTCACTTTCCGAGAAAAATGCCACTATCTTGCTATTGGATATTGTTTAGTCTTAAAGACAATTTATTTTGTTCTCTTTCTTTGATGAATCTGTATATGCCTATATGAGGCCTTTATTGTAGTGAAGTATGGGTTGAACCCAAAATGTTGTATATGACTTAGATGTTTTAATATGAGACGTATCCTAGACATTCTTATAAATCTATATTGCTATATTATGTATGTGAAACAAAAGCAGAAGCCTATGTAATGCTTCCTATTGCGAGGAGTGTATGTAAACTCCCTATGTATATATTATGTGTAAGCGAGAGGTCTAAGTAAACCTCAATGTAGAAGTAATTAAAAAATTTTAAATTTTTCACAAATTTAACCAATTAAATGTAATGACAAATTCTAAGAGGTTAGTCTTAGTCCTCTTCTAGAACGACGACACCGGTTACTTCTAGGGGGTGCTCCCCAGATGTGACAAACCTTGACCTTATGAGCACTAGGTCCATCTTGGTTTGGAACCCTCTTCTTGAACCTAGGTAAGTTTTGCTCATCCACTCTACCCCTTTTCAAATTTCTAGAGATCTAACTAAGTTTGAACTCCTCAATGGATTATGCATACACCATAAGTCTAGACAAGTTCATGTCATTGTGAACCATAGTCGTACAACACTCTTCTTTCACAAGGTCGGCAACACTGGTTAGGAACCTATTCATATCATCCCTAGGGTTAGACACCAAGGATGGATCATACCTAGACAACAAGGTGAACTTCAAAAATACTCTTCAACACTCGTGTTCCCTTGCCTAAGGTTAATGAACTCTTCAACCTTCACCTCCCTCCTCTGACGGGGAAAGTACTTTTCTTAGAAAGTCTCCTTAAACTCCTCCCATTCTATAGGACCCGACTCAACCGGCCTATTATCTTTCCATTAAGTGTACCATACTTGAGAAACTTCCCTCAATCGGTATGAATCCAACTCCGCCTTCTTCCTAGAAGTTACCCCCATAGCACTCAACACCTTATACACACCATCAAGAAACTCTTGAGGATCTTCTCCCACCTTAGAGCCAAGAAAGATAGGAGGACTCATCCTCACAAAGTCTCTCAATCTAGAGGATACTCTCTATATCATTCACCTTAGGCTCAACACCTCTATTCACATGAGTTGTCATGGCTCGGGAAAAAGCATGTAAAGCCTCTCTCGTATCCCCATTAGTCATGTCCGGGGAACCACGGGAACCTCTATATCTTTGCCTCCAATGGGGACTTGATCCCCTAGGAGAGAAACTTGGAAACCTTGGGGAACTTGAACTCCTTGTGGACCTAATCCGTCTTGGGGAATTCCCTCTTGCACTCCTTCCTCTTCCAACCTTCTTGCGGCCATTCTTCTAGTAGTCATCTCCTAAAAACAAAATAGAAGAGATCAGGAATAGACACTTATGACCTCAACTCTATTGCCACGACACAAGATTGATGAAGAAAGTGAAACTCTATCGTCCTATAGCCTCTTGCACATAGATGTGTCGCGACTCACACAAATGAACAAGACTCTACTAGACGTGGCTTTAATGAGACTTTGGATTCCTAAAGACTACTTCATAACCTATGCTCTGATACCAAGTTTGTTATGACCCGAGAGTATATCATAGAAGATATGGTATTCTCAAATTGTGTCATGGCGTTCTTGACCTCTCGGAAGTCTTATACAAGCCCTTTGAAATCATTCATTGCATACATATATGAAAAGTAGAAGGGAAATAAAAAATTTCACACGAAATCATAATACTTCAAAATATCTCTTTTACATAAAATCATAAGGGAAGGCTAAGTCTCAAAGTCACCATTTTATACACATGAATATCTTGGGACACGGCCCATACATCAACAATATGTAAATATCTAAGTCTATTAGAATGTCTTTAACAAAGAAAACTAAACATAGTTATGTCCTCGGATCTATTGAGGACATTGATATACCGTGGTTTCACGGTATAATTAATACTTTTTCCTTAAGTTTAGTGTGTCCAAAAGTCTTTTTGTGCTAATTTTTATATAAGTTTCTCTTTGTTTTGCAGGAAATTTGTCCAAAGGTAAATGCGGAGATTTTGAGCGAAGAAATGCAGAAGAGACCACCTACGGAGCTTATGACGGTCCGTCGTGCTTGCGACGGTCCGTAGGTGGCAGCGTAGTGCAGCTGCTAAAGGAAGATGGGGAAGTCTAACCAAGTGTGGGGTTACAAAGCTTGTGTCAGTCTGTCGTGTCTATGACGGTCCGTCCTGCAGGTTCGTCATAAAGTTTAGGGAAGTGATCCCAGTACCCAGATTCCAAGAGTTAAAGTTTTTTGGAACGAAGACCCTCGACGGACCGTTGTGCCTATGACGGTCCGTCATACTTGCCATCGAGGGGAATGAAGAGAGAAGAAGAAGAAATTGCACAAGTATGGGACGACGGAGTCCATGACGGTCCGTCGTGACCACGACGGTCCATCGCAAGGTCCGTCGACCCAGCCACGTTTTGGCAGATTTCCAGCAATTAGAATCCTTGTTTAATTAGGTTTTTTATTTTTTATAAATAGTTTGAAAAACCTCGTTTTTGAGGTTGGACTCAGTTAGGTTAACTCCTTATTGTTAGACTCTTAGATTGTTACACTCTGTATTGGTAAACATTGTATTGTGAGATTCTTGATAATCATTAAGACTTTTTGTGAGATTATTGATTACTTTGAGATTCTAGCAAGTGATTTTTGGAGATTAATCAAGCAAACTTTTGGATTTTACTCTTTCTCATTTAAGTAAGTACATGAATTCTTATCTACTATATTTGAATATTGTGTTTATGGCTATGAGTAACTAAACTCCATAACTAGGGTTGTGGGAACCATAGACAAATAATGAGATAAATCCTAACTAAAATAATAATTCTGGAATAGTGTCTTGCATGTATTAATAATTCTTTCGCTTAGAAGTCCTTTTAATGGATGGCCTACGTTAGAACTCGCCTTAATGCTACTTGCTAGACCAAGGAGGTAGATAATAGGAAAAGAATTATTAACATAGATTTATTATATACTATCTAATAGGCTAGTATTGATTTGTACGAGGTAATAACTTAGTCAAATATCAAATATGATACTTAATATGAGGTAAGGATAAGGGTTAGGATAGCAATACACGTAGCCGGACCAAGGTGCAGAGTGAGATTTTCTAGATGCCGGACCAAGGATTTAGAAATACATAACTTATCACTTTGCATGCAAGATACTAGGAAAGAATTGTTATAGTTAGAATTATGAAGTTGTGAACCTGTGGGGAACACGTAAACCCTAGTTACTTTGATTAATTGATTAAAATCCAACTGTCAAAGCTGTTAAGTGTCTCCTTCAAGTTCGTTATTTATTTTCACTCATTTAGAAATAGAAACCCCCCTTTATTGTTTTTACTTTCCAAGGAAGTCATTGACCAAACAATAGTAATAACAGGTTGAAGTTAAGTCTAGACTATTCTCCTCGTGGGAACGATCCCAACCTCACTAGTTGGGTTATTTACTTGACACGACCGCTTTACTTCTTATTTGAGAAGTAAGTTTGAGCGTATCAAATTTTGGCGCCGCTGCCGGGGAATCTAGCTTTTAGATGAACTTGAACTTATTACTATAGTTTAGTTGATATTTTCTTGATTTTACTTTGTTTTATTGTTTTTGATTTCTTTTCAGAACTATCCTCCTTGTATGCCAAATACACAGAGAGCAAGAGAACCCTTGTTTCCCTACGATAACGAGTTAGATCATACACTGCGCAATATGAATCGAAACATGGGAATAAATGATGAGGATCCGAACCAGAACATCCCACCTCCGGTTGATGTTCATGGTCAGATGTTACCCAATGCTCCGGGTGAACATCAACAAAGGGGACAAAATCCCGTTCCACGATCACAAGCATACTACAGAGGGTATGATAACATAGCAGACTTGGATGGGCCACTTGTCTTTCCCTCTCTACCCACATGCCACACCTTTGTGGTAACTAGTAGCCTGATGCAAATGCTCACTGCCAGAGGTTTGTTTTCAGGGCTACCTTTTGAGGATCCACATGCCCATATAGATAAGGTAAGGGCAGTATGTAAAAGTTGTGTAGGGAGGCCTGATTTGAATCTAGATGTAATAGGGCTCAGAGTGTTTCATCTATCGCTGACGGGAGAGGCTTCTATATGGTTCACTGAGCTCCCATACAACTCAATCTTCACTTGGAACCAATTAAGAGATGTTTTCTTAGCACGCTACTATCCGGTCTCCAAGAAACTAAACCACAAAGACAGAGTGAACAACTTTGTGGCACTACCAGGAGAGTCAGTTACTTGTTCTTGGGATAGATTCACCTCATTCTTGAGAAGTGTTCCAAATCACCGTATAGATGATGAGTCACTGAAGGAATACTTCTATCGGGTACAGGATGATAACAACAAAGCAATGTTGGACACTATATCAGGTGGATCTTATGGAGAATGCCCTTATGCTGAGATTGCTGAAAAATTAGAGAAAATCTCCCGAAATAACAAAGCTTGGAGTACTAGGAAGTCTGATACAGGGAGAAACACCTTCACAGTGCAGTCCACTCACAACCCAGCCACAGATGAGATTTGGGAAGAAATGGCTCAGATGAGAACTGAGCATGGGTTGGTACTAAAACATGTCATAGGGAGTGCAGAAAAGATAAATGCAGTCAACTACTTGGCTAAACCACCACCTCCTAATGATGAGTGCTATTATGCGAAGGACACTTATATAGTAAATGAGCAGACGG
Source organism: Solanum lycopersicum (assembly GCF_036512215.1). Taxonomy (NCBI): domain Eukaryota; kingdom Viridiplantae; phylum Streptophyta; class Magnoliopsida; order Solanales; family Solanaceae; genus Solanum; species Solanum lycopersicum. Next base: position 5,386,423 of record NC_090805.1, read on the forward strand.
GGGGTTTCCGACCAAGCGTCCAAGGCTCAAATTAGGATAACTGGCGCCAACGTCAAGAGAACAAAGGTTGGAACTATGGTAACTACAACCGTGAGGGTCATTATGTCCGAGATGGAAACTACAACCACGACAACAACTTTAACAGGGGTAACTATGTTAATAGAAACGACAGGAATGGGCCCTATGTCCCTCCTCAAAATCGTGAAGTTACTCCTAGGGATGGTGGAGACAGTATGGCGCGAGTTGAGGATATGTTGCACAAAATGATGAGGAGGTTTGACACTAGTGATGAACACATTAAAGATTTGAGGTGTGATTTAGACAGTATTGGGCAAAAATTGATACACATGCAATTTTGATTAAACAGATCGAATTGCAAGTGGCCCAATTATATGCGACAGTGAACACACGGCAACTGAGCACTTTTCCTAACAACACTGTCCAAAATCCAAAGAATTATGTGCACTGTATGGCAATCACTACTCGGGGTGGTAGGCAAACCATTGACCCACCTATGTCATCTACTAAGGAAAATGTGAGAAAGGATAATGATAATGTGGTAAAGGGTAGTGGTAAAGCAGAGGAAAGTAATGGAAAAGATGCAGAAGTACCTATCAAGGTAATTCCCATGCCTAGGCCACCACCACCCTTCCCTCAGAGATTAGTGAAAAAGACCGAGGATGGTAAATACCGGCGTTTCATAACACTGTTGAAGCAGCTTTCTATCAATGTCCCTATGGCGGAAGCTATAGAACAAATGCCCGGTTATGCCAAATTTATGAAAGATCTGGTCACCAAGAAAAGATCAGTCACTTTCGAGGATGAAGATAGACTACGGCATTGTAGTGCTATTGCTACAAGATCCCTCGTACAAAAGAAAGAAGATCCTGGTGCGTTCACTATTCCTTGTACAGTTGGGTCATTACATTTTGCGAAAGCATTATGTGATCTGAGGGCAAGCATAAATCTCATGCCCCTCTCGATTTACAAGAAATTTGGTTTGGGGGATCCAAAACCCACTGCAATGCGACTACTGATGGCTGATCGGACAGTGAAACGGCCTATAGGGATACTCCATGATGTGCTAGTAAAAGTGGAGTGATTCATCTTTGCAGTTGATTTTGTTATTCTTGATTGTGAGGTCAATTTTGAAGTGCCTATTATTCTTAGGAGGCCATTCCTTGGTACATGTAGAGCCTTAGTTGATATGGAGAAGGGACAGATGACATTTCAGTTGAATAATGAAGAAGCGACCTTCAACATTTGTAGGACCATGAGGCAGAGTGGTGAGCTCCAATCGGTATCTGCCATATCCCACAAAGAAAAGATGAAGAAGGAGACTGAACAGAAAACTGCAAAACAAGAGTTTATGGTTGGGGATTTGGTGCTTGTAGACAGTTCTGGGGTGCCTTGTCTTCTGGGCAAGCTCAAGTCCAAATGGACTGGCCCTTACTTGATTACCCAAGTAGTCCCTCATGGAGTAGTTGAGTTAAAAGCCAAGGAGGGAGTTCGGTTTAAGAGGAATAGAGATAGAATAAAACTCTATTTTGGGCATAAAGCATCGGGGAATGAAATGATAGAGGCATACCATCTTGATGAAGTCTGAGTAATCAAGGGTCCCCAGTCGTGACGCGACATTAAATCAGGCGCTTGTTGGGAGGCAACCCAATACTTATAGTTTTTTTTTAATGGTAGCATTTTTATACTAATGGGTTTTTAAATTTGCAGGCACATCACCAGGAAATTCTGTAGAAAATTACTCTGCAGCAGTCACTGACGGACACATTGACGGATCGTTGCGCCTGCGACGGACCGTCGTATGCATCTGTCGTACCAGGTACGTTTTTCTGTTATTTTGAAACTAGGGCACACACGACGGAATCAACGATGTGTCATCACAACTGCGATGGACCGTCATCAGGGAACCGTCGCGTGATTAATGAGTTATACCCGACCCGACCCGGCTGGACCCTTTTTCAAAATCAGGCCGTTTAAACCCCCCAACCCCTCATTTCACCCCATTCGTTCATTATTCCTCTCATCTCCCCTCTCTTTTCAACTTCCACATTCCCTCCCACTGATCATTGCCCCCTAAAATTCTCCAACGCCTTAGAGTTATCATCTACTAGTCGGAGCTGCTGCTGTGGGTGTCTACTTTGACAACTGAGTAATTGTCCATTTGCTTTTTCTCCATTTCTAAGGTATGTGTCTCTAAATTTATACTCATTTATCTTGCCTTTTTGTTTACTAGTTAGTATTAAGCTTAGTTCCTCGTCGTATGTTGTTTACTTTAGATGATTCTGTCTAACCTAGGTTACAAATGTTTGAAATTTCCATGTTTACCACCCTAGACGTAGGTGTTTTTGCATTGCTAGTTTCCTAGGTAGTTAGGTTAGACACATGTAGGTCCAAAACACTACAAGGTTTATGTGGGCTCATCGGGGATGCTTAGGGTACCCTCAGTTCTGTCGCTGTTATTCAGAACGAGACCCCGATGACGGATCGTCGTACCCACGACGGACCGTCGTAGGGTCCGTTGCAAAACCCTAGCACCCTGTCCCACGGACACATGTGACGGATCATCGTACTCACGACGGTCCGTCCTGCACAACCGTTTTGGTTGTCAAATACCTTGTTTCTAAGGGTCTCTCATTTTTTTTTCCCAAGTGTTCCCCAACGGACACATGTGACGGATTGTCGTACTCACGACGGTTCGTCCTACACAACCGTTTTGGTTGTCAGAGACCTTGTTTCTAAGGGTCTCTCATTTTTTCCCAAGTGTTCCCCAACGGACACATATGATGGACCGTCTTCACGACGGTCCTTCCTGCACAACTGTTCTGGTTGTAAGAGACCCTGTTTCTAAGGGTCTCTCATTTTTTCTAAGTGTCCTTCAACGACACATGTGACGGACCTTCGTACCCACGACGGGCCATCCTGCATGACCGTCATGACGGTCAGAGACCCCTCTCCTAAGGGTCTCCATATTTTTTCTCAAGTGGCTTACGACGGACCGTCGTACCTGTGACGGTCCGTCCTGCATATACCGTCATGCTAGACAGAGACTCTCCTTCAGTGTTCTCTATATATACATAGTCCAAGTAAAACACGACAAACCTCACGACGGTCCGTGGTAGTCACGACGAGCCATCACCAGGCCCTTCATGTATCACTGTTTCTACAGCAATGACATAATATTTTCACTGTTTTATTTCTTATGGTTTCGCATGTCTTGTTTGCTACTACTCATACTAATATTGATCCTTTGCAGGTACTATCTACTATGGCACCCAAGCAAGACCGAATCTACGCACACGGGCGATCAAAGTCTGTCGCCCCGTCTACCCGCATGGTCATCGGCTCTGATAATGAGCGTGACCCTGAGTATGTGCCCCCAGGCACTTCCACCTCTTCCCGTGCTGCACGTGCTCCCAGAGCCACACCCAAAAAGGTGGCGTCTGGCGTAGTCACTACCTCCAGTCTAATAAGGAGCGCACACTGACCGGCATACCCTCTGGGTCAGCCACAAATGAGGAAGGAGCGTCTGGCTCCTTAGGAGTATCATGGTCCGAGGAAGCCTCTGGCTCTGCTGAGGTTCCCACACCTGCCACCGCTGCAGCGTCGGCCTCGTCTGATGAGGCTCATAGTTCAGACTCTACATCCGGCTCACCAGCTCAGGTCCCCACCCTAGCCACTGACCAGCCCAACCGGTGGTTTGTCGACGGGCATTTTCAAGTCTACTCCGACGCCAAGTTCCTGCCTGATAAAGAAGTGATGACTCGAACACTCACTTTGAAGCGGTGGGTACTTACAGGGAGTCTCCCGACGATGCCTGAGATCCACAACCTCTTCACCACGCATCGCTTGAAGTGGACAGCACGTCCGTTGGGACGATACAGCGAAGAAATGGTCCAAGAGTTCTACGCATCCTACGTAGCGACTCTCCGATCACAGATCGATAGGTGGGCTGCCCCCGCTAAACAGGCCCTACTGGTGCAGGTCCGAGTCCATGGCATACAGGTTGACATTTCCCTGCCATCCATCCGCCGGTTTCTATACGGCGAGAGTGTTGATGCTACTCGGACCCCTCTCACTGCCGAGTTTGACTACCGCTGGCAGATAGTTAAGGATGGCCAGTTCTTGCGCGATCCATCACTGAGAGAGACCACCAAGAGGTGGATGGCCCTGCACCTGTCAGTAGATGGAGAGGGTGCCGATTGGGTGACTGAGCCGAAGGGGGCCATCAAGAAGGCTAACCTCACGTTCACAACAAAGTTCTTGTGGCTGATTGTCCGTCACTGCCTTTCCCCCATAGGTGCTGATAACATCGTTACCTGGGATCGAGCAGTGTTGATGGCGGTGATGATAGCCGGATTTGAGGTGGACTTTGCATGGCTTCTCCAGGAAGTCATGCACGAGAGGGCATTCAAGATCACTACTACCTACCCTTTCCCGTGCATGATCTTTGCCCTCTGCAGGTCCGCAGGTGTGCCCATATGGCACGTAGATCAGCTTAAGACCCCGCAGGGCACTGTTGACGTCGGCCTCATCAGAGACGAGGCCAATGAGTTGGCTCCATGCAGAGGGCCCCATCCAGAGCTGACCCAACTTGCTGATACAGTAGCCCAGGCCCGCACAGCTACAAAGGCGTCCACTGAGACTACCCTGGTCGAGTCTGTCCCGGGTAGTAGCACAGCCCCGAGCACCTCTCCCACAGCCCCTCTACCGGCACTGGTCCCGCTTGCAAGGGTCCAAAAACTAGAGGCACAAATGGACACTCTTCTGCATCATATCCAGCCATGGATGCAGAAGTCGATTACTGAGTCTGAAGAGCGCCTAGAGATGAAAATAGTGCAGTTTAAAGAGCGGAAGATCGCTGAGGTTAACCAGCGCCTGGACGCCTTTGAGTTGAGAGTGCTAGCCCGACCAGCCCCTCGTTGGATGTGTCGACTCTTTAGGTTGCAGTCGACAGTCTTCGTGCAGACATCGACACGATCTTAGAGGCTAGGGTGCCGGAGTCTGAGGCCCCTTCTGTCGAGCCTGCTGAGGACACCGTGTTGGCGGCCCTTTTTGCTACTTCAGAAATCCCACCACCTCCCCCTCGAGAGAGTGCCAAGAGGCGTAGGGGTCAAGCAAAGGACGAGACGCGAGCAAGGAAGAAGGAGCGCCGAGAGATGGAGGCTGCGCGGAGAGCCTCACTTGCTGAGGAGGCGGCGCAACAAATGAGAGCATCAGAGTTAGAGGCTAGGGCATCTAGCTCCCGCACTGTAGATATAGCAAGAGGCACTACTGATGGTGTGGTTGTTGCTGAGGACACCACTGAGGGTGTCCAGATTGCAGAAGACGTGGGTTCCGGGGAACCGGAACCACCAGCTTGCTGATTGACGGCGCTTTGCGCCACAGGTTTTCTTCACCTACCACTCTAGTATTTAGATTTTTTATGCATTGGGGACAATTGCATGTTTTTTTGTTGGGGGTGGGGTAAATGGAAAGTGAGTGTTAGGGTGAAGTATGAGTAGCCCAACTCACTATCCTCTTTTGGGGTTTTCTTGCCTGTGTTCTTTTTCCCCAAAAGACTGATTACTTTTTCTGTTGAACCGGCATGTTTATATCTTTTGTACATAGCTTAATTCTGGAGCATGATGGCTAAAATGATATCCTGATAAACTGGAAAATAATGCATGACTAGGCATAGTAACTGATAATTGTGTGGCTCTAAGCATGAAATAGAGTTACACCATTGCATTACCCTAAGTCTTAAATTCGAACTAGGTGTCTGATAATCTGGTATAGTGATGAGATGTCAAGTGAGTGTGAGGAAATTTGAATAGTCCACTATTGGTACTGAGCTAGAACTTGCCTGGTTAGTCCTGCTAAAAGTAAGTTGTAATAGACAATTAGACCTTTCTCATTTCAGCCCAACTGATCTTTTCTGGGAATAATGTGTTGGCCCTGGTCCCTCCTTGGACATGTGCACCACAGCTTATGCCAAAAGCATAAGTTGAGGGTGGCTAATGCATAAACAACCTTCGTTATGGCCCTGACCCAACTTTGGGTATTGTGTACCTTGACTCATGGCAAAGCCATGAGTTGAGGGTGGCTACTATGAGGAATGCTCTGGAAAGTGGTGTGACTCAAGAATTAGTTGAAAAGAAAGTAAAGAAAAATAAAAATACACAAGAAATAAAAGCAAGAAAAGAAGAGAGTCACTTACACAAATGAAGAAAGAAGAGAAAATAGCAAGGTGAAAGAATATGAGAAATTGGGCGAGATAAAATGATAGAAAGTGGAAGGTTTAGCCGATATGTCAAGGAAGGCAAAAAGTCACTAAAGTATACCAAAATATACCTTACCTGACCCCGAGCCTATGTTACAAGCTAAGAAAGTCCTATCGTGATCCTAAGGGTTGTATAGCGAACTTAAGGCAGTGAAAATAAGGGAACGCTTATGGCAATAAGTATGAATGAGTGTGACTTTGTTCTGAGAGCGAGTGTTGAAAAGTAATCCTTATACTCAAACTGAAATCATTGTGTGAAAAATGAGGATTTTATTTTAAAGTGAGGACACTAGTTGCAATACCAGAATTGTTAGCACCTCGGTGAGAAATTGAAGAGGATAGGTGTTAGTGCATGGTGAGTCTGTGTCATATTCTGATCCCACAAAATTCAAGCCTAATAGTGATAGCATGCATAGATTTGATGAGATTACTCGGGATTGATAGTCAAATGATTGCAAAGGATAAAACATGGATACTATTGTCCAAAGATTGTGTAGTGAGTCATAGTGCTTCGCTTGAGGACAAACAACGAATTTAAATTGAGGGTGTTGATATACCGTGGTTTCACAGTATAATTAATACTTTTTCCTTCAGTTTAGTGTGTCCGAAAGTCTTTTTGAGATAATTTTTATATAAGTTTCTCTTTGTTTTGCCGAAAATCTGTCCAAAGCTGAATGCGGAGATTTTGAGCGAAGAAATGCAGAAGAGACCACCTACGGAGCTTATGACGGTTCGTCGTGCTTGCGATGGTCTGTAGGTGGCAGCGTAGTGCAGCTGCTGAAGGAAGATGGGGAAGTCTAACCAAGTGTGGGGTTACGAAGCTTGTGTCAGTCTGTCGTGTCTATGACGGTCCGTCCTGCAGGCTCGTCATGAAGTTCAGGGAAGTGATCCTAGTACCCAGATTCCAAGAGTTGAAGTTTTTTGGAACGAAGACCCTCGACGGACCGTTGTGCCTATGACGGTCCGTCATACTTGCCGTCGAGGGGAATGAAGAGAGCAGCAGAAAAAATTGCACAAGTATGGGACGACGGAGTCCATGACGGTCCTTCGTGACCACGACGGTCCATCGCGAGGTCCGTCGACCCAGCCGCGTTTTGGCAGATTTCCAGCAATTAGAATCCTTGTTTAATTAGGTTTTTTATTTTTTTATAAATAGTTCGAAAAACCTCGTTTTTGAGGTTAGACTCAGTTAGGTTAGACTCCGTATTGTTAGACTCTTAGATTGTTAAACTCCGTATTGGTAAACATTGTATTGTGAGATTCTTGATAATCATTAGACTTTTTGTGAGATTATTGATTACTTTGAGATTCTTGCAAGTGATTTTTGGAGACTAATCAAGCAAACTTTTGGATTTTACTCTTTCTCATTGAAGTAAGTACATGAATTCTTATCTACTATATTTGAATATTGTGTTTATGGCTATGAGTAACTAAACTCCATAACCAGGGTTGTGGGAACCATAGGCAAATAATGAGATAAATCCTATCTAAAATAATAATTCTGGAATAGTGTCTTGCATGTATTAATAATTCTTTCGCTTAGAAGTCCTTTTAACGGATGGCCAACGTTAGAACCGTCTTAATGCTACTTGCCGGACAAAGGAGGTAGATAATAGGAAAAGAATTAATAGGCTAGTATTGATTGGTACGAGGTAATAACTTAGTCAAATATCGAATACGATGCTTAATATGAGGTAAGGATAAGGGTTAGGATAGCAACACACGTAGCCGGACCAAGGTGCGGAGTGAGATTTTCTAGATGTCAGACAAAGGATTTAGAAATACAAAACTTATCACTTTGCATGCAAGATACTAGGAAAGAATTGTTAAAGTTAGAATTATCAAGTTATGAACCTGTGAGGAACACGTAAACCCTAGTTACTTTGATTAATTGATTAAAATCCAACTGTCAAAGCTGTTAAGTGTCTCTTTCAAGTTCGTTATTTATTTTCACTCATTTAGAAATAGAAACCCCCCTTTATTGTTTTTACTTTCCAAGGAAGTCATTGACCAAACAATAGTAATAACAGGTTGAAGTTAAATGTAGACTATTTTCCTCGTGGGAACGATCCCAACCTCACTAGTTGGGTTATTTACTTGACACGACCGCTTTACTTCTTATTTGAGAAGTAAGTTTGAGCGAATCAGACATACCCAAAATTTTCTTGAATAAATATTGATCCAAGCTTCCAATTTAAAGGACTTCTCTCAAATGCCACCTTCACCTTTAGATATATACAAAATATATGGAATTAGTACATTAGAATGCACTAAGTATGGTGATATACAACAAAAACCATGCTAAAAGGACATTTGTATAAAACATGCTATTTTTGAATAAAACTTCATTAGACAAGTTTAAAAGACCACATTAAGTCAATATAAACACATACAGTCACATTCCACAATATAGCATCAATATCACTTCAAAACACATAAACATGAGACCCTCCTACCAAAGGTTATTCTAAGGATCACTTGTGTGAGTCATGAAGCGGCCGCCCATACAACCCCTTTACACACACCAAAGAGATCCTTTAGACTACCTAAGATAAGATTATTCCCATTTCATCAATTTAAATCCCTACCTAGAATTACTCAAAGAATCACCTAAGTAAGACATGAAGAGACCGTTCATACACCCTCTCCAAGTCTACCTAAGCAATCCTTAAAGCTACTCTAGATAAGTACCTTTTCATTAACATGTATTTACCTTAAGTCATTATGTTCATTAAGTCATTTAGGAGACATTCAAAAACTAAAGTCTTTGACACAATGGTCTTGGAGAAGACCTCGGGAACCTACACACTAGCATCTTCAAGGCCTATTCGTGCAATCCCATTCCACCACCTAAACTTTGTAGAACGTATCCCACGTGATTTAGAATAGGAAATAACCGACATAGACCATACTAGCTAGGCATGGAATTCGGAGTCTACCCTACTCCGATGAAGTTTGTTCTACTTGCCAATGGTAGAACTAGGACACATCCCATGTAGGCACATGGTTAAGGAATCAAGGTTTCCTTTGTACTCTAGTCTCATCTAAAGAAGATTCACTCCCCCAGCATATTCTCTCGGTACTAGCCTTTGTTCTCATATAGTAATTCAATCTAAGGGCATATGAATAGGTACTATATAGATTTCACTACCACATCATAATACACCTCACTAAAGTGGGTCCACTTAGGGATGCCACACAACGGTCAAATAAGATAGCTCAATGACTTTCTTAAGAATGGTTTCATGTCATTCTAGCCAACCTACTATAACGACCCACATGTACACCCTAGAAGTTAGAGCATCCTTACATCGTCACACGGCAAATGAGACTTAAAGAAGTCTCATCTAAGTCTCTCGTATTATTCATTGCATAATAAACATACTAAAATAGGTAAGAATTTAAAACTTTCTTCACACGCGAATAACTCTTTAATAAACATTACACAAGCAGAAGACTTTCATTTAAAACATTAAATCTTTACAACATCTACTTGAACCATCTAAACTTTAGAGTATACAACACTTGGGAATAATCCCATACAAGACAATAAAATAAAGTATATGACATAATAAACATGTGGATATTGTCCTTGAATCAATGAGGACTCACCAGTACTTCATTTTCAAAATCTTAGAAACCTATCCTTCCTTTATGGAACATCAAGGCTTCCGATTCCGTACACTTTAGTCAAAAAGTAAAAGAAGGGGGTTAGCACATTACATGTACTAAGTATGGAAGCCATGCAAAAACCATGAAAAGGGGACATTTAGTAAACAACATGCTTTTCATGAATTTCTATTAAAAACATCATTTTATAAGCATAAGAACAACATTTAACAACTTAGAAATACATAAGAAATCATTTAACAAAAAGTCACATTTTTAGCAAACATTACAGTGTATCCACTTCACTGTACAATGAACTCAATTCACTGTTACAGTGAAGTTCCTTCACTTCACTTTAAAATCCCTTTAGCATGTAATGTTCTCACTCAAAGCTATCCTAAGATTCACTTAAGTCACACAAAAAGGGACGCCCATACACCCTCTCTAGATGTGCTTAAACGACCCTAAAGATTACTTATAATGAGTCACATATACACTTAAGAGACGTTAAATAAGAACATGAGATTCTCCTACCAAGGTGACTCTAAGGTTCACTTGAGTGAGTTGTGAAGCGACCTCCCATACAATCCCTTACTCACACACTTAAGAGATCCTATAGACTACCTAAGATAGAATCATTCTCACTTAACACATTAACATGTAGGTGATATGATATTCTCCTTCCAAAAAGACTATCAAATGACTTACTTAAGTAAATCAAGAAGATAATGTCCATAGTGACCTCTTCAAGATTACCTAAGTAATCCTTAAGATACCTAAGGCTTAGATCATGTCCACATAATTAACCAACTTCCCTAGCTAGAGTCATTCTTAAGACTTATCTAGGTAAGATAACAAGTGACAATTCATATGCCCCCTTCATACCTTAACTAGACAACCCTTAACTACTCTAGATAATTACTACGTCATCTAACATACTTTCTTAACTTAAATCATTAATTCATTAAGATACATTCAACACATAAAGGACATTCAAGTAATGGTCTTAGACAAGACTAGGGACTCTCACTAACACCTTCAAAGCCTATTGTGCAAAATCTAGATAGCGTCCCATACCACCACCTAAACATCATAGAACTTCTCTAATGCTAGTAAGTATCCTATATGATGAGAATAGGAAATAACCGACATAGACCATGATAGCAACTCATGGCATCCGGAGTTCGAACCTACTCCGATGAGGGTGTTCTACTTGCCAAAGGTAGAACTAGGACACATCTCATGTAGGCACATTGTTAAGAAATATGAAGGGCATGCTTTGTAATGTAGTCTCATACTTAACTAGAACTACTTCCCCTTGACATACACAATCGGTGCTAGCATTCATTCTCATAGAGAAATTCACATTAAAGTCTCACATAAAAGGGTTCCATAACAAGTTCATAACCCAATCACATGTACCCTACCAAAGAGGACCTCTTAGGGCTACCTTCCAATGGAGACAAGAAGCTAATGATGACTTTCCTAAGGTTTGATATGATGTTGTTCCATCCAATCAATCTTAAGTCCGTCATTTCTTTAATTGAAGGATACAATTACGGCTTTTGACTTCAACATGCATAACTTTACCACTAGGTCAAGGTTTTCAAATAAAATACTCACTTAACATCATTGAAGGTCACATATCATTCGTACATTCAAGACTAAGAACTTAAGCATCCTTAGTCAAGACATCACATATTCAGACTCGTACAAGCATCAAGTAAGGAACAAAAGTCAATCAAGACAAGATACCACATACTTCACCTTAACACACTAGTCATTCTATAAGCACATAGGAATAACCATTATCATCTTTAAGTCATCCTGCACAATACCATATCATCACCAATGTAACTATTATAAACTCATATAGCCAATTAGGAACAACCATATATTAACCCTAAGACTATACACATAAGCACATAGTCATAGTTTACATGATATCCTAACATACATAGAAAGAATACATACTTTCACATTACTTTCCAAATAAATAAATATACTCATACTTCACATAAATAAACTAAGAAAATCATCATAAAACTTCAAGTAGTGCCGACAAGGACATGATCATCAAATTGCATAAAATAATGCCGACAAGGCCACATCAACTCACATAGCACCGCCACCATAAGTGGACCACACCAATCACAATAGAATTTAAGTTTAATTAATATAAAATAAAAGGAATTAGGGCATCATACCCCACTCCATCTTACCACTTCGATTCCAAAGCTAATTCATCCAATTCGATACCATAATGCCCTTACCCATGGCCATGAACAACAATTCAACATAATTATACCAATAATCAATAAAACTATGTCAATTCATTACACACTCATCAATCTAATACAACCTATATATCAATTGAATATAATTATTGCATCATTAGATAGCCCATAGAAAACTACATTAGGAATCATAAACCTTAAGTCAATATCAATTCAATAAGCTTAGCATGAAATAGATCTAAAAGTATTCATTACTCAATTAATCGAATTAATACAGAATATAAACCAATTAACCATAATCTATACATGAATCAAAAGCCCATAACAATCTACACATGAATTCATGAATATCAAAGCATAATCAATTCACCAATATTTTAGTGAAATTTAGAGATTTGAAAAGATCAAGGGATCATGGATAATTTCATTGTAAAACATCCATTATACATCAATTTCATCATATATAAATGTTTGGAAACCATTTGTGCAAGAACCCAAGACTTAGAGTAGAAATTGGACTTTTTCATCTTTTTGAAATCTTTGAAAATCATCTTCGAAATTGGCTCTAAGGTGATAGAAAGCCTTAGATGAAAAACTCTCATACCTTATTTGAATAATCCAAATCTAATTGAATACTAAACTCCATTGAAGATCGATCTTCAAGCTCCATCTTCACTTTGAAATCACATGGAGGTTTTTGGATTAACTTTGGAGGGAATGTGTTTTTATTAGGTGTTAGGGTTATAATGAGAGTTTAATCACTTATATACTCTTAAAATACCCATAAACACTCAAAAAACCCATCCTCCAATTTAATAAAACTTGGGGTGAATTTACAACTTTACCCCTCAACTTAATAGAAAGTAGGCAGAAAACAGACTGCCCCATCGACGAATGCATTTATGGTCCGTGGTGTCACCCACGTCCCATCGATTGGGATCTTGTGGATTGATTCAGAGACTCCTCAACCTGTAGGAAACTTGGCTACATCGACGAGACCCATCAACGGGTCGTTGCCTGGTCGACCGACCGTCATTTGGCCACTGCATGGTTGTGTTGAACTCCAATGTTGGGGTCCTCTTTTAGGGCCCCTTGCGGGTCATTCATGGAGTCGTACCCAGACATTTCCACCCAAATATGTTCATATACGAGTTAATGACCTACCACATAAGTTTCATCCAAAATGAACACGTAAAACTCAATGAAACATACATAGACACATAAGGTCGTCTCAAGGCAAGCTTTCGAACATCATGGACGTTCTTGGACGTTTGACCTTCAAACTTAATGAAACTCTACACACTGCCTATATACACTATAATAACCCCTTTAAAGACCTTAGAACCTCATGATCACACGTAAACACATAAAACCAAATATGAGGCACATAGGTGACTGAGTCGTCGAACTTCTTGGTTGTCCCTTGACGTTTGACTCCCAAAGAACCTAAACTCTTAGACACTACCTCAACCCCACATTATAAAAAAATTTAGGACCTTATACCATCATGACGAACATATTAGGGTCTAGATTCACCTAAGTCATTTTCAGGGTCTTACATCTACCCCTAAGTCCATCATTCACAAAAGAAGGATACCATTACAACTTTCAACTTCAAGGGTATCATATTCTTCTATCTAGGTTGAAGGTTCAACATAAATGACCCTCTTAATTATATTTAAGGTCATATTTCAATCATACATATACATACATGACAAAGGTGTTTTAGCCTACTAAGTCAAGGATTCATATTCATATGCTTCATGTATCAAGTAAGGGACATCGGTCTACCAAAACAAGACACACTTCATTATCATCTTATCACATATACATTATCACTCAAATAGCATACAGAGACAACCAAGTAATACTTCAAGTCACCCTATACGCTTCTATAGAATCATCAACATAAATCATCATAATGTTCATATAATTAACTAGGAAGATTCATACCTTAACTTCAAGTATACATATAGACCTTCACAATGATCACATATCAAGTTAAAACATGATAAAATCATAATTCATAAAGTAATGCTGACAAGGACGCATTCTTTCACAATTCATAAAGTAATGTCGACAAGGCCACATTTTTCACAAGTTTAACACATAAGCACCGCCACCATAGTGGACCATACCAAGCATCATAATTGAAATACCTATCCTACACAATATAGAGAAGGTTAGGTCAACATATCACCAATCCAATCTCAACAACTCCAATCCATAGTCAATTCAACCAACTCAATCCAAAAAGGCTCTTACCAATAGTCATAGTAACCAATTCAACCCAATACTCACAATATACAATGAACCAAGATAATACAATATGAATTCATCAATTTAGGACAGCCTACATACAGTCCTAACATGGTTCTTACAGAATTCAATAACCTAAATTAAACTACACAAGAAAGCAATACCATTAAGACAAGATCAAATCATCCACAATACAGTCAAAATAAGGAAATCGTGGTTTGCATGGTTCATGGAGTTTTTAGTCTAAAATCATCAAATTAACACCAATTCAATCACAATTCATTGATTCAAAACATTTTATGCAAGAACCCATGAACTTCAATTTAAAAAAAGGTCTTGGAAAAATACTTTTGAAGTTTGGCTCCTTAAAGAAAGAAGATTCAAGGATGAAAATCATACCTTAATTCATGATAAGCCACGAAATTGAATGAGAATTCATGGAGAAACCAAGCTCCAATCTCCCTTCAAGTTCAATGGAGTTCTAGAGAGTTGTTCTTTGGGTTTGGGGTTTGATTTTTGAATAATGACTTGACTTGGGGTTCTAGAATTATAAAACTACTTAAAATACCCAAAAAGCCCTTAAGGAACCTCGCAAATCATTTTTAGAACACTAGGTGAAATACCTAAAATACCCAAGGCTTGAGTTAGACACCTGCAGAAAATCTCATGTGCCAATCGAGGATCTACCTGCGACTGGCAACCGTCGATTGAGTCAGAGACTCAACAAATGGGAGATTAAGCTCCCTAGTCTAAGTGTAAACCTACGCCCCAATCGACGGGGCGTTGATGGACTTACGATCCGTTGACTGCCCCTCGTTGGTTGGGGCTGTTTTTGACAGCTTTTGCACACAAGTTGGGTCCTCCTCAAAGACCCTTAGGTTGGTACTTGGGGAGTCGTGCTTGGACGTTTCCAACTTAATACATTCGTATACAAGTTAGGAACATATCATATCAATTTCTACCAAAACGAACACGTAAAACATGCAAAGGCACACCTAAACATACACGCATGTCTCAAGGCAAATCTTTCGAACGTCATGGACGTTCTTGGGCGTTTGACCTCCAAACATCACCAAACTCTAGACACTGCCTCAAAACACCATTATAAACCATTTTAAGACTTCAAACCTCGTGACACACGTGTTAGGATCTAGCTTCACCTAAATCGTTTTAGAGGTGTTACATAGATCAACTTCTAATTAGACTCTTTCACAAGTAGGCCTAGTTTTATTCTACGTAGACAAATCCGCTTGCAAAAGATTGTCAACTGTCAATGCCAAAGAGAACATCGCTTCATTTCCAATAAAAATTGGTGGCATGATGGTAAGGATATTTAGGCTATTGTGGATCGAAACATGGATCCCACTTGTGTGTCAACATTGGATATGACCAATAATTATGTGTATGAAATTTCTGCTTGGATAAGAGATTCACATAATCATCCAATCTTGTTGCCCTAATTCGTAAATATCTATTGCTTAACTGCCCAATGTTTACCTCCCCATTTAGCTTGCATTGTTTCGGGATAAGTCGTCTCGAATCTTGAATATCAGGCACACATACGAAAATTTTCCTACTACAACATAGCAGATTTTCATTGATAATCATATTTACTTCTTCTTCTCTCACTATCCGCAGCTCCCCAATTGAACAAGCAATTTGTTTCGGTGGAATAGGTCTGTATTGGGGTTGAGTAGGTTTAATCTGTTTGCATAAGTCTTCTTCAAACCTCTGATCAATTGCAGTTGGCCGAGCCTCCACCGGAGGAGACTGACCAATGGCCAGCAGGGCAATGACTCCAGTGATTATGAATTCAAGAGGCAGTTTGAATAAGTCATTTTCATTGTTGATCCATTTCTGCTTACCTATTGAATGAATTATTTCGTGAAAAACATTTCACTTCATCCAAGACACACCCTAAATGAATTGTTAAATTCTTTTTTTTTAATGTTATTTTCCTTTTTAACCAGAACTGCACATTATAGTGCTCTTAGATCAGTTTGAAGTCTTAACCTTAACCTTGGAGGTAATCCAAATAAATTCTTTAGAACAGACTTAGTAAACTAACATTGACCCGCAGCTCCAGACTTGGAGCCTATATAGAATTTCAGTATTTAAAAGTGATTAGTTTGAAGGAATATTTCAAGTGAAAAACGAGTAAAAAAATCTTCAACTTTCAAGTGAAGTTCAAGTCGAACACAATTTCAGCTCTCACAATCATTCCTTTCAACTTCAAATATTTATTTTTTCCAAGTCCAACTCAAACATCAATCAAAAGCCTCTTAGCATGCATAAATCAAACATCTATATAGAATGCACAACAAATAAGAGAACACATGAAGAGATGATATTGCGTCCTATAATTATAATATAGAAAGATTAATGATCCATTTACAGCTGCATTCAAGGAATCTTGGAGGAAAAAAATTGGGGAGTGGGAAAGGACATGCAATCCTATTTAATCTTGTCAAGCTTCTTCCTCTTAGCTTTCTCTTCCTTTCTGATCTTTTCTTAAATTCATTTTTACAAACGTATATAAACCAAACATCTATATAGAATGCACAACAAATAAGAGAACACATGAAGAGATGATATTGCGTCCTATTATTATAATATAGAAAGATTAATGATCCATTTACAGCTGCATTCATGAAAACTTGGAGGAAAAAAATGGGGGAGGGGGAAAGGGCATGCAATCCTATTTAATCTAGTCAAGCTTCCTCCTCTTAGCTTTCTCTTCCTTTCTGATCTTTTCTTAAATTCATTTTTACGAACATGTGATAAAGCTGACCCGCAGCCAACAAAATGCACTTCATTCTCAACAGATCAGTCATCATCAGACACACAGACAACATCAGTTACATAAGTAGCTCCAGCTGAGGAAGTAGGAACTCCATGTACACTATCCAGTGTTTGAAAATCAGATAGGTCCAATAAATCAAAGTCAGGGTTCACATCTGGTAAAGGTGGCATAATGCTCGGCTTGTTTGCATGAGGTTGATTCTCCACATTAAAAAGCAATTCCTGAGCAGATATAGACGGATTTCGTGTAGCAGGCAATCCACCAATATCATGCTGCGGAGGCACATTCTGAGAACTAGAAAGATCTACAGCTAACTGTGGAACCAACGGTATAGGTATCTGATGTTGCGGACATTGGGATGGGGATGGTGATGATGTTTGTAGAGAAGGTAATTGGGGAACTGAGGGTGATGATGCAGCCATGTAAGGGGACTGCGGGTGATTTTGCATACTATGAGCAAGGGTTGAAGGACTGTTGCTAGAAGACATGGATGAAAGAGTCTTGAAAGGCTGAAGATGGGGGGCTGGAGCACGGATCTCGCTAGCTACCCTAAGATTCCCAGTGGAAGGGGTAATTGCACAGATGAGAGGTGGCCTGCCAGGAGTTCCTGCAGAATGTGTTGTTGAACGACTAACAGCAACTGTCTGCTGAGTAGGTGCAGGTTGGCCAGCTAAAGATAACCCAGTAACTGGTGTACATCTTACTGTAGGCTGAGAAATACAACCAGAATGAACTGAACGATTAGAGGGGACAGAAGTCTCCTGTCTAACCTTTGCTTGGCCAGCTGAAGGCAAACTGGTGATAGAGGAAGCTCTCAAAGAAACTGGGACAGAACTTTGTTGGCTAGCTGAAGATGAACCAGTCACAGGAGAAGACCTCAAATTAGGCTGCTGGGATACCTGATGGAGATGCTGCAAATAACTAGAAGGCACAACTACAAAGAACAATAATACTTCAGTACACAAGAAAAGATCTTTTTACTTGAGAAATTACTAGCCTGAATTGTATAACCTAGCAAAGTTGCAAATATTAGCACCATCTTTCTATCACCATGATGATATATGTAATGGGAGACCCCTATAAGGAAATTAAAAATGTACTCCAAGTAAAATCTGGACGCAACTGTCCGTTCAAAATTATGACAAGAAAAGTTGACTACTCTTTGGAAATGTATAACCAACATTAATTGCATACCTTGACGCATGCCTGAGAACCCCGAAGGTTTAAGATTCATGCATTTGCATCTAAAAGCATCTGCCAAGAGCTTATTCATGAGAACTTTGATCTGATTAACATCAAGTTCTTTCTTCTTCCTAAGAAATGCTGCCTCAGCTTCCTGAAGTTTATGATCATATTTCTTACGGATTTGGGCAATCATTTCCTCTATCTCCTTCTCGCAATCAGATCTCAGACGCAATTTCTGTTAAAAAAAGAGAACAACTTTAAGAAAGAAAGGACAAGGAGCAAAGAATCAAGAAAAACAAAATTGGAACTAACCATGTCCTCAAGTATCTTGGTGCTTTGTTCTCTTTCTTTATTTATCCTTTCCCAATCTTTGTGCAGAGGATCAGCATTGAAAGGAAGAGTAGAATTCCAAGTGGCCATCTGATGGTCAGGATGAACTGGTATATTCCTGGGTCCTTGAACAACAGCAGCATAACTGTTACGTTGCAGGACTGCTTGACTAGGAAGCTCAGTGGAACCTGGCACTTGAACTGGAGTTCCAATATTATGGGAAGATGCACCATGTTCTGAAATCGGTCGAGGATCCACTCTACTGACTTCTGAGAAATTCTCAACATCAACAGATTGATCCTCGTCCGAATTACCATCTGCCTGTAAAGGTTCCATCGTCTCCCCATCCAAATGATGAGAAGATCCAAGGTTTGGCATAAAGCTCCTTCCATCATTATGGGTATCATGCATAATGTCGCTCAGTGGATCGTGAGCAGCAAGCAGAAAACCATCAGAAGCTGGCTGCTGTTGCTCAGAACTACTAATTAACGCAGCATCAGAACTGATGGTTCCATACTGCCCGGCATCAACTTCCAATTGTGTTCCCCTCTGATTTTCTGGAAGTGGCATCTCATGAGAGAGATTATCTCCTGAAGACTGCAAACATTCAAACTGATTTAGCTGATCCAGTTTAAGTGCAAAATCATCATACAGAACACCCAATGTTTTTCCACAATATATCAGGAAAAAATCATGTGTTTTTTCGAGGGTAGAACTGCAAGTCACCGAACATATTGGTACAAGTTACCTAATCTACAGCTTGTAACAAAACTAAGAGACAACTTGTCAATTACTAGCTCAAAATGATCTAAACAGAGCATGTCTTTGCAATTTGAGACATTTTTTACTTTTCCTAGGAAGATCACATATACCTGTGCCCAGATTCTGCACCCAGATGTTCTACACAATAACACAATAATACAAACACCATATAAATTTCGAACAAAGGCCACTTACTTGATTTTGAGCTAAAGAACCATCATCAGAACAAAGAACTGCTTCTACCGAAGGCAAGTCAACTACCAATTTCAGAGGAGAAATTGGGTTTGTATCAGTGGATCGAACTGCATCTCTCGGGTCATCTTTATCACTTTGCATATGAGAATTATTTTCCAGACTATCATGTTCCGTATTCAATTCCTTAGTAACATTTACTTCTAAATTATCATTCCCCAGAACAACATCAAAACCCAGTCCAGATACCTCTGACAAATGTTCTCTAGGCGGATCCCCTAATAGAACCTCAGTATGTTCTTCATGAGGCAGAGGAAACACAGAAACAATTTCTGCTGAACTGCCACCTGAATCACCCACTTCATTAGGCCGCTTGGATCTAGCAACCAATGCTCCAGTGCTAGAAGTGATTTCAACTTGCTCCTCAGCTGCTGTCATAGTTAAAACATTTGAACCTTCAATGGGAAGAATATTCGACACATTGGAAGTAGATGCAGGTACATCTGGATCACCTACTTCAATAGCTTGCTTAGAACTAGCACTTAATGCTCCAATTTCCTCTGAACTACCACCAAAATCACCTACTTCATTGGGCTGGTTGGATTTAGCAACCAATGCACCAACTGTGGACGCGATCTCAAGTTGCTTTTCCATTGCTGGCGTTGTTAAAACATTTGATGTTTCAACAGGAAGAATATTTGACTCATTGGAAGTAGATGCTGGTAGATCTGGATAATCTACTTCATTGGGCTTCTTGGATCTAGCACCCAGTGCTCCAATTCCCTCTGAACTATAACATAAATCACCTCCTTCATTAGGCCCTAGCTGATTGGATTTAGCAACCAACACTTCAGCCGTGGACACAATCTCAACTTGCTCCTCCATTGCTGGCATTGTTAAAACATTTGTCGCTTCTATAGGAAGAATATTCAACTCATCATAAGTAGATGAAGGTACATCTGGATCACCCACTTCATAAGACCCCTTGGATATAGTAACCAATCCTCCATCGACAGACTTGACCCCAGATTGGTCCTCTGTTGCTGGAGTTGTTAAAACACTTGTAGAATCAATAGGAAGAATATCCGACTCATCAGAAGTAGATGGAGGTACATCAGACCGCGTGTTATCCAAAATTTTACCTGCATTCAGTTCCTTAACATGATGTCCAGTTACAGGGTGAACAGTCTTGGGAGAATTGAGTGAGACATTTACATTTTCCTGAGAGCACCCTATCCCATCTATCGGATGAGATCCAACACCCCTAAAGGAATTTGCTTCGGCCAACCACAAAGAAGCCTTTTGCCTTTCCTTGTTCTTCATAGCAGAGTGTTCTACCTCAAGCTCGTTAAGTTTCTGGTCCTTGTTGTATTTGAGCTCTTGCATTTTTCTTGAAAATTCAGTTTCTGCATCTTTTTTTTTATCCTTCATTACAGCAGTGTTACCACGTACAGTCCGAAGAACAGCAACCTGCAATCTGTAATCCTGCACAAGCTCTTCCTTCTTCTTTTCCCATATTTTCTGGAACTCCTCAATTTCCTCCTTTTGCTTTTGTACCAGGTTTGACATTCGCCTCTCACATCTACACTGGACTTCCTTAATGAAAGTTTCCCGTTCAATATCCACAAGTTCTTTTTTAGGTGTCACAATGCATTCCCCGTGTAACTTTTTACCTTGCAATCTTTCTTCCATTTCCTTTAGCACATTCAGCTGGGGAGATTCCACAACTTGTGACATGCTTCCTGTTGATGGCTTTTCTGCAACGGTTCTGGTAGCTAATAAAGAACACTTAGAAGAACTTGAAGCATTATTATTTTGATCCAACTGTTGCAGGAATAACTTTTTCAAGGAACGGATCTTCAGACAGACATTGTTTGTCTCTTCTTCAGTGCATCCAAATTGTAAGTACTGCTTGGCTAGCAAGAATGTCTCCTCTTTGTCAATCTTTTGCTTTAAGATTGAAGCTGCAACCCAACACTGAGAAATCACAGTAAATGTCAAACAACAAGAATCACAGCGACAGGAAGGATGATTTTTCTAGAAGCAAGAAGCACACTAAGCGTAGTTTGGTGTAGAGACAAGGTGCATAGATTAATAACGCAGGGATTGTGGATTAAGATGTGTACTGTTTTTTGTTATGCAGGTATTAAGATGTGTATTGCTTACTTATACAAAATGATGAAATATTTTAATACATGTTGCTTACTTTGGACATATAAGGAGTGTTTTAATAATTTAATCTGTGTAATACTAATCCTTGTATTCCTATTCCAACTTTTCTCCGACATAAAATAATAAAGGGAAAAAAGGCTCAAATATGTCATTGAACTTTCATAAAAAGCTCATTTAGGTCATCCATTAGAAATTTGGCTCATCTATGTCTTCGTTTGACAAAAGGCACATTAATGCCATTATTTGCTCACTGAAATAGCATAGATGAGCCAAACTTTTAACGAATGGCATAGATGAGCCTTTTCTCAAAGTTTGATGGCATATTTGAACCTTTTTCCTTTAAAAAAAAGATTAATTAATGATGTGGCCGAATCATAATGAACCACATGTCAAAAAAATGTCAGCAAAATCGATATATTTTTTCAGTTAACAAATAGTGGCATGGATGAGCCTTTTCTCAAATGGAAATGGCGTAGATGAGCCAAACTTTTAAAGGAAGGGCATAAAAGAGTCATTTCTCAAAGTTCGATGGCATGTTAGAGTCTTTTCCCAATACAATAATCCTACATATCTTAAGCATATAATTATGTAGGAAACAAAAACGCCAATCAAACAATATATTATTATTTACTGTTTTTCATAATCATGGTGACCTAGTCAGCTTGAGAACCTAGACTAATTCCATTGGCAGCTTGCTACCTCCCGCCCACATAGATATCGGGTCACTAAAGCTTGGATAGGTGGTAAGGATCCACCTAGTGTTTTTAGCTTGAGATTATTCACTTTCGGTGCCGCACCCGTGTCGACACATCATGGGTGTGGGATCCGTAACAATTTGGTCAACCAGTTTTGGATACTTTGACCAAATTCGAGGGAGAGATTTTGGACAGATTTAATGATTTCTGTAATCAAAACCTTCCTTTTATATATAAATTGAAATTGATGAAAATAGAATACCTTAAACATATAATATTTTGTTGTCAATCCCTTTCCTTTTATCTCTTCCAAGATTTTCCTCTTGATCATGATTTTCTCCTCCGAGTTCTCTTCATAATATCTCAAAATTTAGGTTGTATAACTCTGTTTTAGCCAAATCCCCGCACCCGTATCCAGACATGGATCCATATCACCAAATCTTAAAATTTAGTGCATAGAGGATCCGTCCTCTAGATCCACACCCATATCGGACACCAGCACCCGAGTCCAAGCAACTTAGCTTTTCTTATCAACTTTAAATTAATAAAAGGCTCTTAAATATAAGATATTGAGCTACATCAAATTTAAAAAATAATATCTTCTTTTTTTGGATTCCTAATTACTATGACTTGATAATTGTTTACTTGAACTATTATGATAGTCAATGAAGAGAAGAATTGATTCCACCAACAAATAATTTTTTAAAAAAAGATGCGAGCAGAAAGGATGAGCAGTGGAGACAAAAAGATACTGACCAGAGATAACTGGAAAGCTTGTAAAATTGTTGCAGGTTCCCTACTAACACGATGATTCTCCATCACATATTCCAGAAACTTACCCACTGTATGTTTGACAGCATCCTGCATTTAAATGTTGGTCAAATGGCCAGCAAGCCAAGAGCGAGACATAATACCTAGGCTAACATATTATTTAGGTATATTATAGTAGACAGTTCTCGCAAATAGGAAATGCCACAAGTATGTCAATCATTCCAGAAAAATCATTTTTTAAATTTACATAGAGGGTAATACCAAGTAGGGTTGAAGCCTGGTTCACACAAACAATTAGCAGTAAGAAATTTGGTAGGGATCAGAACCTGGTTATTACTATTAAAATTTGTAGATGCTAAAACAATTCCCAATAAACCACTGTTGTAACAATTGAATTACAGGATGAGATGGAGCATTAAAGCAAACAAGATGGCACACTATTAAATAAGAAAAAAAAAACAATTATGAATCAATAGCATACACAGAGAAAAGAACCAGGTTGAAAGGCCTCCAATAGAACGATGAGAAATCAAAGGCACTTTGTAAAACTAGCAGCAAACCATAAGAAATGTCTATAAAAGGTAAGGATGAAAGAGAAAATGCTCTCCCACATGAATTTCGAGGTCAGCCAACTTTCAACCTAAAGTCACGTCCAAGGGATCTGTTTCTGGCAACCATGGTCGGAACTGTATCAATGAGGGATAACACTATAACACGAGTTTCAAGTCTTATGAAATCATCAAACCTAAAGAAGGAGCAGATACATGATAGAGTGGACTGAACGCAGCAGGAATTTAACAAGGAGAGTGAAGATTAGCATTGAAGTGCTGAGATGGCTGAGATCAGTATTTATTGAGGCATCAAACATCCAAGGGAAGTCTGTTAAAAGATGAAATGTAAAGTACCTCTATTCAGAGTTCTTTTGTACCCTTAAATACAATTAAAATGGCAAATACGTCAGTTCTAATTGAAGGACAAAACAAAGCAGTCACTATTACACCGGAATCTTCATACAGAGGGGGATGGGGAAACATTGCTTATAAAATAGAAAAACACCTATGAGCCTACAACAGAGCAGAAAGTACAATTAAACAAAGGAAGCTGCTGGGAACATCCTTCAGCGAGGCAATACATAACAGTAGATGGACAACAGAATCCACAAAGAAGGTGCATTTACAGGCGGAAGGTGCTTGCATAAGAGTGAAGAATGGAACACCGACATCAGAGAGACCTTCTCAATAGATATGCTGTAGGCAAGTTCCAGAACCCACTTCGGGAGAATTGGCAATTCTCGATGATAGAAGGTCGGATTGCAACACTTGGAAGTCAGACATAGGGTCAGAGTCTTTGTAATGAATGACAGGCACTTTCTATCAAGTTTTCCCACAGAAGTGGCAACAGAGCATGTCATGCCCGGAACATGGGTTTGGAAGAAGATCAATCTAAACCTAGATCGGTGGAGGCCAACCACAGATTGCTGGCCAAAAGATAAAGAGAGAGACTGAGTGTGGATAAGAGTTTTAGGCTTACCCCTGAGACTATGGTCCCATAAGATTTCAAGGAAAACAGCAATCAGTGTGGGGGCTTCATTGAAACAGAGGAAGAAAGAACCCTCGAAATTCACCTACAGTGTGCAACGTCAAGGTGAAGGGACACAAGAAGACAGAATAGATTGAAGTCACCAGCGATGGCTTTGTGTACAAAGTATCGATCTGAAGTGAAGCGCTGGTGACTTTCAAAAAGGAGGAGAGAGGAACAATGCAATGGAATGATGGACAATAGGGGTTTCTTTTCTCCTTTAGGGGTCGTTTGGTAGAGTGTATTAGCAAATATAATGCATGCATAGTAATACCTTGTTTGGTACACTTTTTTATGCTATGTATAGCTATTGTGTATTAAGGTGTGTATTAGTATTTGCTAATACGATGGATTTCTAGGTATTAGTAATGTAAGGGAATTGAATGTATGCATTATCATAGTTAAAGACCCAATTACCCCTCAAAATTCTTTTTACATCTTTTCCATCATAATTGTGGAGGATATCATTGGAAATACACATTTTTATGCAATGCATGCTATTAATAATACACCAATCTAAACAATGCACAGGCAATAATCTATATATAATGAATGCAAGCATAAATAATACAAGCATAGTTAACGCAAGCATTACAAAAGGGATCAAGTGGATAGAGCATTGCATTAGCACAGTCAAATTCCCGTAGAGGTTTGAGACATGGCGATCCCTTGTCTCCATTTTTGTTCATAGTGGCACTGAAGGGCATGAGCAATCTACTGAATAAAGCACGAGGGGAAAGGTGAATTAGCATTTTCAAGTTGAGCGAGACAAATAGTATAGAAGTAACACACTTACAATATGCAGATGACACCTTAGTATTTTGTGAAACAAAAGAGGAACAAGTTCTGATACTGAGGGTCATCTTCATAATTTTTTGAAGCAGTATCAGGGTTACACAATCAGTGAGATAGATGCTCTAGCAAGCAAATTAGGAGGAAGAGTAGGGGAGCTTCCAACTACATATCTTGGAATGCCTTTGGGTGCTAAGTGTAAGTCCACAACAATTGGGGTGGTAGAAAAATGTACAAAGGCTTGCAAATTGGAAGAGTCAACAACTCTCCAGGGGAGGTAGACTAACCCTAGTAAACAGTGTATTAGACACATTGCCTTCTTACTTGATGTCCATTTTCCCAATGCCTGCTAGTGTTAGCAAGAAAATAGATGTCCAGAGAAGGAACTTTTTATGGTAGGGGAATGAAGATAACAAGAAGTACCACCTAGTCAAGTGGGACGAGTTGTTAGTGAACAAGAAAGCATGAGGTCTAAGTATCAGGAATATGAAAAAGCAGAAGCAAAGCAATATGAAAAAGCAGAATCAAAGCCTGATGATGAAATGGTAGTGGAAATTTGCTACTGAAGAAGGAATGTTGTGGAAAGAAGCCATTCTTGAAAAGTATGGTATGGAACATAATTGGATAACTAAGAATGTCACAACACCCTATGGATGTTCAATTTGGAGAGCTATTAGGAATCTTTGGCCAATGATGCAGATCAGAACTAACGTGAGGATAGGAAATGGGTAGAAAACCTTTTTTGGCATGACACGTGGGCAGGGCTTTTAACGACGTCCGAAGCTATACACTCTAAGCCAGCAACAAGAAGCCACAGTTGCCATGATGTGAACTGGACAAGGATGGAATTTATATCTAAGGAGAGATCTGGATGGTTGGGAGTTCGGGAGAATAACAAAATTCTATAACTCGGTAGCAAGATTCAACAATCTGACCGAAGAAGTGGACAAACTAGAACGGAACTGAAACAGTAAGGGAATTTTTTCAGTCAAATACAGTGAGTTAAATGTAAGAGTGGTGAATGAAAGAGATTGGCCTTGGAAGATGATATGGAAACCAAAAATTCCCTATAAAGTCAATTGTTTCATCTGGCTTTTTGGCCAAAGAAGCAATGTTAACTCATGATAATCTGAACAAAAGGGAGCACCAACTAACCGTTGGGTGCTTTTTATGTAGGGAACAAGCTGAGACAATCAACCATCTTTTTTTGCACTGCAAATGGACAGACCAGCTTTGGAGGATGTTCATCAGTTTGAAAGGGATTAGTTGGGTGAAACCTGTAAGCATTGCAGACGTTCTAAGATGCTAGAATATGGATGGTAATGTGAGCAAGAAGGAACAAAAATGGAAGATCATTCCGGCATGCATTTGGTGGTCAATTTGGATTGGTAGGAATAAAAGGTGCTTTGAGGGGACTCAGAACAACATTCAGAATCTTAAAATGAAGTGTTTAGGCCTTCTTTTATTTTTAGTGTGAGCAAAAACTATTAGCTCCAACAAAAGATATTTGTGATGTTTTACACTTTTTGTAAGGCACAGAATTCAATTACAATTTGTAAATTGTAATACTTTTGAAGGGGAACTACACTTTCGTTGTAGTATACATGTGGATATATAAAAGTAAAGTTACCATTATCAAAAAAAAATACTTGTGGATATATGGAGATAATTTATGTGTTTTGAGGAAAATCACTTGGGTGAAACCAACAAATATAGGAGTGTTAAAGTGTTGTATTAGAGTTTGTAATGCTACGGAACAGGCGAAGAGATGGAAGATTGTCCCATATCGTGGACAGTGTGGAAAGAAAGAAATCAAAGATGTTTTTAGGGCAAGCAGAGCAATTTATAGAATTTTAAGATGAATTGCCTAGCTTTGTATTACTTTGGTGTGAATAAAAGTGTTCGGACAGACAAGATATTTTTAATGTTTACACTATTTGTAACAAAAAATGCAAATAGGTTTCCCAGATTGTAACACTTTTGGAAGGGGACTACACTTAAATGTAGTATATATATGGATATTGTTAAAGAATGACAAAAGTCCCACATTGGAGGTCAATGAGATGGGTTACTTTTCCACATAATTCGGTGCCCTGAGGTATCAAGGAACGTGTGTTTCTTATTTGGCAAGCAACAAGAGTAATTTTGTTGGTGTTTTCTCTGTAAGGAAATGTAGAACAAGTCCTGATTCATTGTCGGTTGCTTTCGAGGTTATGGTGGTAAATCCTATGGTTTGGAATTTATTGTTGACGCCAGGCATTGTAAAAGGATTGATATTTAGCTTGAAATACAGAAGAAGGAAAAGCTGAAGGACTTGTAGTGTTGCCCCACTTGCACTGATGTGGGTTGTTTGGAGAGAAAGAAATAGGGAAGCTTTTGAGGTGGAGATGACTTTTGTAAAGTTAAGAAGTAGTCTCTTACCCCTTATTTCTTTTTGGTGCACCCATGAGGTTCCTTGTTGTATAGAAGATAGGGTATCGGTCATAAAAAACATAAAAAAATAGGGTGTCTTTCATAGAAAACCATCTCCTATTGTAGGTTTTCTATTTCTGCGGGTATACCTTGGGTTGCTTGCCCATTTTAATGAAATTTATTCACCATATACCAGAAAAACATGTTCTATACCATTTGTCAATGTGAATTGACTCTCTGCTTTTTGGTGAATTGACTAGCGCATTTCACCCTCGCCAAGGCAGAGGGATGGAGGTCTTATTAACCAAACTAGGTTTCCAAAGCTTGGAAAGGTTTGGATGTACAAGTACTGCAGCAAGGATGTTGTGGTGCTTACTGTTGTGCCAAAAACTGCAGAATAATATAGCCACTTGAAGAGAGTTTAAATAAAGGAAAAGATGCCAATTCAGGGGCAATCACAAGGCCAGGAACTCGTACATAAAAAGATTAAACCTTCAACAAGTTAATATCATACTTATTCACTAGAAGCTATCAACAAATGCATACAACTCTTTCATCATGAATATGAAAGGTATATTTTCCTAACATGAAGAACTTTATCTTTTAAACGTAACAGATATCATAGATTCAGAAGCCCTCACAAAACCAACGCATTATGATTAATCTGGGCAAGCGAAGATTGCCAATTTACCCTCACTGTTCATCAGAGCACCTGTATACTCTCAAAGACAACTACAACTTTGAAAAATTAAGCTTTTGAAAAAGAGCAGGCAGGAAATGGATACCGAAAGTTTTAGCACTTCAAACAGTTTTGCAAACTCAGCTTTCAGATGGACATGAAGGCTTTTCTGCTCATTGTACAGCATTCTCCCTTCTTCTGGCCTGACAGGTTTTGCCTCGTGCAACAGATGAGATGGAGACCTAGAAACGTGCTCCCCACCAATATCATCATTTTCATGAGCACCTGGATCCAACTAAGAATTAGCAGCTGATATTTCTCAACATATTTATATAAATGAGACAACTAAATCTAACAGGAAATGTATTGAAAATAGCTTATTGAAGGGATACCTCCTTTGGAGGCTGCAACTTCACCTCTTCCAGGTGAGGGGTGACCGGGGATTGCATCCACACTATGATTTACCACCTTCCTGCGCTTCTTTCCTGCTTCATCATCACCATTAGGTGGATCTGGTGATTCATCAAAGTATTGAACTCTCTTTCTGTTCCTTGGGGTTGCTCGGCTTAAATTTCTCCACTCTGGATTTCTTCCTTCGAACAGCCCTCTCCAAAAAACTTGAGGTTCTACTCCGATTTTCAACTCCATTTTTTTCTCACCAAGCAGCGGGATACTAGCACTGTAAGTTCCCGTGCTCATTTGAACTTTTGAAATAATGGAATGACATGTGTCCTTGTTGTCAGAGCTTTTAGAAATTATTGCAGAAAACTCACTAATAATGTCATTTAAAAGCAACTGCCCTGATGAGTTATTTGAAATTGTGGTTGGAATGCCTCCGGTGTGGTACTCATCCAATCTACTGAACAAATTTGAGGCTCCCCACATAAGGGAGTTATTGGGGCTCCGACTTACGCTATGCAAGTTACTATCATGATTTATGTCCTGTTTAGCAAGGACAAGGGCTCTTTCTTCTACAGTGAAACATGAATACAGTCGGAAAACGCTGATATACTTAGACTCTGAATCTATGGATAACTTCTGGAGTTGTCTCAAATCATTTGCAGGATTTGTCTCACTGTCATATATAATAACATTATCAACTGACGGTAGTTTAATGCTCGAATTGCAAACACGATTCTCTAGTAAAAGAACAAAGCGCCCACTTTCTTTGTTGTTAAACCTGTGAAGTGAAGCTTGTCTCTTGGACATAACAACACCTGTCTCAACTCTTTCATAAGAATCTTCACCAAACCTTTGACGCAGAAAATCGTCCAGAATATCACCAATAGATGCCCCCGAGCCAGAGCCAACAATAGACTGCATTCAAGGAGGAGGATTTTGACAATCAGGTGAAGAAATTGAAGATAAAGTGACGAAACACTTTCACAGAACTTCAGACATCATAATGATGTGTCCACTGTCCTTGTGTACGTCTATCAGTGTTATACACACACACACACACACACACATATATATACATATATGTATGTACATATATATATACATATATAGATATAGATATAGATATATGTACATACATATATGTGTGTGTATATATATATATATATATGTATATATATATGTAGATACATATATATGTATATACATATATATATGTGTATATATATGTACATACATATATATATGTGTATATATATGTACACATATATATATGTACATACATATATATATATATATGTATGTACATATATATATATCTATATCTATATATGTATATATATATGTACATACATATATATATATATATGTATGTACATATATATGTGTATATATATATATATATATATATGTATATACATATATGTATGTACATATATATACACACACATATATGTATGTACATATAATACATATACATATATATATAGAGAGAGAGAGAGAGGATGCTTGTGTCCTGATGTATGTTTGTCGGTGTGTGTGACACATATATTACATACTTTTCCACTTCTTCCCATCTATATAACCTTTGGCGGACACAGTTATGCTATACTTGAGTTGGTGGGAAGTAGAGGACTCAGAGGTGCAGCCATCTGGCCCAAACACCACCACCACCCCAAAAAAAACGCAAAAAAATCACTAGTGCAATAAAGCAACCACTATGCTTGACGGTACACATGGGATAGAAGCCCACTGTCATGCTTGTTCAAGTATGATAAGAATATAAACTTTAAGTTTACACAACCTAAAATCTGGCCCAAACACCACCACCACCCCAAAAAAAACGCAAAAAGAATCACTAGTGCAATAAAGCAACCACTATGCTTGACGGTACACATCGGATGGATGCCAACTGTCATGCCTGTTCAAGTATGATAAGAATATAAACTTTAGGTTTACACAACCTAAAAAGCTAACACGTGTGGTGAGAATTTACCAAGACCACATATGGAAACAACAACGCATCCCCTCAACCAATGAGGGACACTCTAACACAGCATACGCATGAAGAACTGGGTCAAAAGATTCCCAAAATCATAAATGAAACAATAATCCAATTCTCCCAACCAATGTAGGACATCCTAAACAAAGTGGACTTGTTCTTATTTAAGCCAGATTTTCAGATGGCATGTCTAAGACTTATAGGCTAGTAAGAAGGTCATTAAAGATGGAAGTAATCATAAAAAGACTCAAAAGAATCTAGCAGACAAATTTATAGGAGAATCAACTTGTTGATTCATGAAATTGCACAAAGGAGGACAGTCTACATTTTTCGTCCATAGGTAATTTACTAAGTTAATAATACTTTAGCATCTAAAGTCAAGTCCAGGCAGCAACCCTACAACTGCTTAAGGTATAACAAAAACATACCCGGTGTAATCCCACAAAGTGGGTTTGGGGAGGATAGAGTGTACACAAACCATATCCTACCTCAGAGGTAGAGAGGTTGTTTACGATAGACCCACGCCTCAAAAAAAAATCAATAAATAGTAGTGAAAGTACAAGAAAGAAAAGATAGAGACAAAAACAGTAGAAAGTTACAGTTACAGACGAGTACTACAACAAAATTCTACGACGGTATTAGTACAAGAAACAACACATAATAATAGAAACCAAAGACAAAAAACTACAAGAGTAATAATACGACTACTAGCATGGACAAACAACATGACAATGCACTCCTACCTAATAACCTTATATCACAATCTGTGTCTTCCACAACCTCCTATCTAAGGTCAAGGCCTCAATAAGCTAAAACTGCACCATGCCCAGTCTAATCACCTCTCCCAAAAACTTCCTCGGTCTACCTTAACCTTTTATGAACCATCCACAGCCAACTTTGCACTGAAGCCTCCATGCATCTCCTCATCTCATGCTCAAACCATCTCAACCTCACTTCCAGCATCTTGTCCTCCACTAAATTCACTCTCATCTTGTCTCGGCTATCCTCATCACTAATCATATCTCTCCTAAAAGTGCTTAAGATAGTCACTAGAATAGGAAAAGGTTTGAATATGCCATCATATGTAGAAAAGAATTGTAATATAGTGTCTATAAAACGGCACAGTGTAAAAGTGCAGATTCACATTTCAATAAAAAATTTATCCATTATTTCTAACATAATATCAGGGCCATTGTTGTACAATATAGCACCAAATTTAGGAGAAAAATTGTCACTATTTTTCCTCTCCGGATAATACGCCGACTTGTGTGTTGGAGTCTACGGGTCTCATGTGACCTCCTCACTCTTTAAAACAGTCGTCCAATCTAAGAGCTTCATAGTGCATCTCTAAAACATGAGAGTAATCCAAAATGATCTTCTCTTCACAAGCAATTACCATGGTCGATATTTCACTCCAAAATGATATAATAAAGATTGAACATTTATCCTCAATATTCACCTTTTTTGGGACACTTCTTTCATCTCCTTAAATATTGTCCATTTAAGGTGGTTTTTCATAGATGCTTCCCCTTTTGTTTCTAGTCGCCTCCACACTGCCCTCTGATTGCTTTGAAGATCCTATTTCTCCGTAGATGAAGGGTAAATATCATGGCTCTTACCCATGTCCACTCTCCTCATCTATTTGTAAAACATCCAACTACCGCAATCCACTATTCCAATGGAATCTTTCTTTTTTCCAACTCCATTCCCTTTTGGAGCACATGCTTCACCATGTATTTTGTTGGAAACTCAAATAAGAATTTATCATCCGCCATTTCATAAATGTTCACCCAAAAAGTACTCTTTCATGTTAATACGTCCATGCATCCTCTCATATTTGATAGTGTTCTCTTTGTCGAAATTGCCAAACAAACATCTTCCCAACACTCCATTCTCAGCAGTTGTGTCCACTCCAGTACAATAATTTTGTTGTCACTAGCAATGTTGTCAAAGACATGCTTAAGCCCTGAAGCAAGACTTAAAACATGTTGAGCGCTTCACCTAGCTTAATATGAGCTTTAGTATTATCTTAAAGGTCCTATGGCATACTTTTCCTTGCGAATGAGCCTCTTCATAGAGGTGACAATTAATGTTTGATATTTCACTTTATTAGAAATTGAATTTTTTTTCTCATATATTTGTCATTAATGCTTATAATTATTAGTCTTGGTGTTTGACTTAACATGTATATTTGTATTCTTTTGGCCTTTGCCTCTTTTCATTAAAGCTCACGTTTTGTCAGCCCCATTGCGCTTAAAGCCCTAACGGATCTTAGAGCTATTTTGCGCTTTTTTCTTTTGATAACATCGGCACTGTAATAAGGTTGACTCCTTCGACTTCCATTTACAGGTTCTCCATTAACTGGTTATGATAGTTTTAGAATATAGAATTTTTGGATCTGCCTTTAGGAAGGTGTTAGTAATAATAGGACTTGACTCTTCTTTTATGAACCTACTAATCTTAAATGTGATGTTCCTCCAACCAACATTAAAAGTAACTTCTGGGATTATGACAGATTTGTTGTCACCTTGTACAGCTACGATGCTTATAAAATCTGGCAAACTTGTTTTTACTTGAGCAGAAAATAGAGCATGCTCCTCTTTTATTTTACATGTTCTTGTCTGCGCTTCATTATCCTTGAAGCTTCCAGTAAGACTAGCATATCTACTCCATGGTTTTTCTGTTGAATGTAGTTCTGTGCATCAGATTACGGCCGTGCTCCACCCAATCGAACCAAACTTCCGACCTTGAATTAAGTCTAGTGATGTCATAAGAATCAAATCCCACCGCAAAGTACAATCTATTTTCCCCAATCTGATATCTTGCCTGTGCAGGTACACTGGAGAGCCCTCAGTGCTCCCAGAATGTGCACCTAGAAACTAGAAAGTGATATTATCCTGCCTTGAGTATGTGACAGCATTTTCCAGAGGAGGGACACACCCAGCAATAAGTTGCTTTTCATGGTGCTGATCTTAAAATGCTTTAAATTGCTTTCAACAATCCAACAATGATGATAACATAGTGAAAACTTTAGAAGTCAATTGAGTTAACAATTTCGAGAATATTTTCATGTTAGATGTGGCTGTCATATTCTAAATTTGATAGTTCAAACAATCCTTAAATATTCAAACTGCCAAATGCAAATGTTAGAAACACAATCATATTTGTAGTTGATACTATTATTTAGACGACTAAACCTTAAGAGACACTGTAAGGAGCAGAAATAACGAGTATGCACAACTTTTGTAGATACTCTAGCCAAGTGAAAATCAATATGCTCAATGTTAGACAAAACAATAACATTTAAGTTACTCCCGCCACATACAACACATTAGTTTAGTCAGACGATGACACATTAAAAGATAGTAAATAGGGAATAAGATTGTTTTACTCTTAGAGCAATTTTACATAATTATGTAGAACTTTCTATCTTTATTATTCTACTATATATACTACTCCATTTGCCCCACTTTATGTAACAAACTTTCCTCTTAGCTGGTAACAAATTGAATGAAACTTATTTCTATCTAAAAACTATTAAAAGTTAGCATCCCCGTTTTACCCTTTAAGACATGACTATTTGGGGCCACTTGATATAAAATAAAAGCTTGGCAAACGACTGAGCCCTGGAACCACATTTGTTGATATTACTACCATTAGTAAGAGTGAATGTGAGGGGCTTCCCGTTTATGGGAATTGACAGAAAAGTCCTAAGAGGCTATTTTGTAATTCACATGAAAGAAGTAATTCAATTGGTTAGTTAAATGAGTAGTGTGGTTGCGTTTCAACTTTTTGTATCTAATGGACTAATTTGTCCCTTGAAAATAAAAAGAATCCATACAACTTTCTGAAAGCATGGGGCTCACTTAAATTTTGCTTAGTTGTATTTCTTATTACCACAAGGCTGCTTTGGTGACTGACATATATTGGGATTAGATCTTTCTTTCAGTACTTTTCTCACATTAATTTCTCCCAGCACTCAATTAGTGGATCTTTAGTAGAATTAATTAGAGTACTGTTTAATTAATAATACACATAACGAGCAACAAGATGAAACTTTCGTTGGCCTGTTCTTTTAACGGTATGTTGCTAAACCATCAACACTGAAAGGTAGCCCTACCGATAATTGTGAAGAAAGCATATTAATGGATCTTCAAAAATCAAAGAGGTAATTAAACCTAAGACATCTAAAAGAAATTGATTGAAGTTCAAAATTTATTGGTGCCACATAAATTGGGATAGAGGAAATAACATATATTATTTGTAACATAAAAAATACTACAGATAACAATAATTAACAACTTCAAAATTTGAAGGACATCAAAAATTTGATTGACTTTCAAAATTCTACCCATGTCACATAGATTGGGATAGAAAAAGTAACACATTATTTGAAAATGACGAAAATGTACTATAACTCATAATAATTAAATACTTCAAAATCTAAAAGACATGCACAAAATTTGCTTGGCTTTCGAAATTCCATCAATGTCACATATATTGAGACAAAGAAAGTAATATATATATATATATATATATTAGTTATTGAAAATTACATAAAGTATTATAAATCACAATAATAGCAACTTAATATTTAAAGGAAATACAAAAAACTCGTTTGACTCTTAAGATTCTATTAATGTCATATGAATTGAAATAAAGAAATGTCATATGGTGGGACCGTGCTAGCACGAGCTACCATTACTAGTCTATATGAATAGATAGATAGTGATTCTTCCTCTGGATGACGAGAGACAGAAGAAGAATCTGCTTTTATTGGATTTCCCAATGTAAAAGGCATTACTAGGAAGGAAAAAATGAAACGACATGTGTAACTTTCACCACCGTGCATTTAATTACTGGTTGTAAGGGAAATTTGGTACTTTGCATATATTAGCTTAGGTGTCAAAAGTCTCCATTTATTTCTTGAACTCCGTGTCCAATCAAACACAAAGTATATTGCTTCATTTAGTTGAAAGTTCATTGTTTTATAGTTTTAAGATTTAAGATTCGTAAGTCCATTGGACTGGCTATTCCTGTGAAGAAAGAAGATATTCTAAAATACTTTCATCAGATTCCTGACATTTGTCAAATGGATATTTTATCAAATCGTCATGAAATTATGTAAAGCAGAACAATTTACTGAATTATTTTGTACACATCTAGAAGATGGTGATGAATTTGAATAAAATGTTACTGTTGCTACAGATAATATCTCTAGATGTGCCTATATTACTTATGAATGGTTTCAACAATTTACTTATGATAGCATGATTTAGTAAACATAACTTAACACAAAAGGTAAGGTATATGAAAATTTTAAAAAAGAAGTCGTGTTTAATTACCAGGCCCAGTTCAGCCTGCTAAAAATGGTTCAGAGGTTCAATTTTTGAATCGGGACCATTAAATATATCAGCAGGATGAACTCACAACTGTCCCTTAAGGAAGTTAACAGGACCAGCCCATGACCTGCAGTTCAGAAAATAAATGGGCTGGGTTGGCCTAGTTGTCTGGATTATGTATAATTCACATAAGCCTAGCCTATGTGGTTCTTGTACCAATTTCATTTTGTTCTTCAAATCCCTTCAATTCCATCTCTCAATATGTTCAAGCAACCGTCTTTAAATGGCTGTGAGATGCTATAGACAAGATGAGTCTATCTTACTTGATCCGTTCTATATAGGCACTCAAATATGACTCCACAAATAAATAGTTAGTTCTAACACAGTACCAGAGATACATACCTGAAAAAGGACAACCACTCTATGTTGTCGGAGTCTCAACTCTGTGAGCATCTTGTCAAGGAATTGTAGTTTTCCACTTGCTTTTATTCCTACTTCCAGCATTTCAGCAGGAGAAAGCCCTTTATTGAAGGGTTGCAGCAAAGGATCCAGAATATATGGATGATCACAACACTACAAACAAAAGCAAGCACATATAATTCAGAGAACTATCAATATAGCAGTCGCTTTCATTGACTTCTGACGACGAGAATGAACATTAAAAGTTAATATTGTCTATGGCAATGGAACACCAAAAGTTCAACGTAAATCGTAATTCCAAAACAGTGCTTTCACTTTCATTGTGCCACTAAGCTAGTTTTTTTATGACACTAGTGTCCAAGCATGTTTACATGCACCTCGACTATTCCACTGGATACCTGCTACCTTCCACCAGCACAGGTACCAGGTAACTCTGCCTTCTGCCTTCCGGGATTACACAGACAGAAAAAAATCACCTACTACCTTTTACCGCCTCCACTGTAATTTGAACCAAAGACCTCATGATTCTCCTCCCACTTCATTGACCACTACGTGTCACCCTTGGCAGCCACTAAGCTAGTTAGTTAATTATAGTCGAGATAAATGTTTTTGTTCAGAAGCTCTCTTTTTCTCAATGTTCAATGCCGCAAGAACCAATCACCTTTGCCATCTCGAAGAGAAAACGGAACAGAGAAAAAGGGTAACAACACTTACATCATCCATAAATGCAAAAATATCAAATGAAATGACACACCTAACCTTTCGCACAGAGAGAAGAATATCACGGAGAGTCCCAACAGGATCACTTTTAGTGAAAGTGCGAAGAGCAGTAGAATTTGTGAGTAATGTAGCACAATACTGCTCAAGCTGCAAGTCAGAAATCTGAACAGGAACCCAATACTCCACGAACTTGGAAGATTCAGGCTTGCTGCAAGGTGCAGTGACCTTTGTGACTCTCTTCAGTTTTCCAAGATGCTCATTGAAGTCAGATTCCAGGCCACCAGTCTTGTCCACGCCAATTTTACATTCGAGCAACGAGAGTAGATTAAGATACTCAGATGAGGTGATCTGTAAAAATTAGAGGGTCTTGTAAGGATGATGTATTAAATGAAAGCATTTCTACTAAGGAAAAAGGCAAGATATGGAAGATACCTTCATTGGACCATTGAAAAGAAGCACCCTTACGCCAGTAGCAAGCATTTTAATTTGCTCCACATGACCAGAAATTCCTACATTTTGGCAGTCATCAATAATAGTCACTTCCCAACTCAAGCTGCGCAATATTTCTACATCCTGCAGATACAAGAGAGAATAAGAAGCACAGCTACAGAACTTTGAAGCAGTAAGAACTTTCCAACTTTTGGGGAAACAGAAGAATACACTTCCATTTTTTGGGGAATCAAATGAAAACCAAATCAGAAAGAGAAACTCTAGGGCGGAATTCGAAACATCATCTGTGAATGATTTCTGCAAGTTTCATTTTCTGGCCCAGATCTAGGAAGTTCATCAGCCATCAGGAAATATAGTTTCCTTTTTCTTTAAAGTAAAGGCCATCAGGACTAGAGTTACAAGTTACAACTAAATAATTAGATGAAACTCAAACAACAAAATGTTTGTGGGACAACTGGAAAACACTAAACAGCAATTTACAAATTTCACCTCCTCTCCTAAGACTATATTCTAACAAACTCTTCAATCTCTGTCTCTATGATGTATGTCATCCCTAACTTACAGGTTGTGTTTATAGTTTATACCAATATTTCAGAGCCCAGCATCTCCCAGGACTTAATCCACCAGCTCAATCCACTTCAAGTACAGACAGCTCAGCAACCACATGATAGTGTAAGAAAACCCAACAGTTTTCTACCACTACCCCCCATCCACCCCCACCCACCACCCACCACCCACAACCCCAAACAAGAAGAGGAAATAGTTGCGAAGGGGGACAAACGCACCAATTTACAATGCATAAGAAGTGGAACTTCCCTCGACAAACTAATGAAACTTAGGATGGCTTAGAAGGACTACAATATTCTTGTTAAACCAGTGAAAATCCACACCAAAAGGTTCTAAAAAGATCAACCAGAATAAGAAGTTATATACAGAACCGGAGTGGAGGCCATCTGGAAATATTAGCAATCACCCTACCATTACAGAGGATTGTAATGAAGTATTGCAGGCTGCGTTTGAGGAGCAAGAAGTTTTTGAATGTCTAAAGATGTGTGTTGTCGAAAAAGCCCCTGGCCCTGATGGTTATGCTTTTATCTAAAATGCTGGAACATCATTAAACAAGACATTATGGGGGCATTCCACAATTTTCACTCAACTGGGATGTCTGAAAAAATCTATAATGCAACTTACATAGCACTGATTCCTAAAAAGACAGAGCAAAAGAACTCAATGACTTCAGACCCATCAGCTTAATTGGAAGCTTTTACAAGTTGATTTCCAAGCTACTGACAGAAAGAGTCAAGAGAGTTGTGGATAAATTGGTAGACAAGCAACAAATGACTTTTATCAAAGGCAGGCATATAATAGACGCAGTGCTCATAGCTAATGAAGCAATTGACTAAAGAGTGACCCAGAAAAAACCTGGTATATTATGCAAACTTGATATTGAGAAAGCATATGACCACGTGAATTGGGAATTTTTTTAAGTATGTTGAGTGAAATGGGTTTTGGTGGGAGGTGGACCGGCTGGATCAAGTTCTGTATCTCAACTGTGAAATTTTCAATACTCATTAATGGGTCACCGGAGGGATTCTTCAATGCACATAGAGGGAGGGATCAGGCAAGGAGATCTCCTATCCCCTTTCCTGTTCATCATAGCCACGGAAGTACTCAACAACATGTTGAACATAACTAAGATAACAGGAAGAATTCAGGGATTTGAAGTTAGCAAGGTTGCTGGAAACAGTGTAGAGATCACACATTTGCAGTATGCTGATGATACACTAATTTTTTGTGGGGCTGAGAAGGAGCAACTCTTGATAATAAGACTAATATTGGTGTATTTTGAAGCTATTTCTGGGCTCCATATAAATTGGAACAAAAGCCACTTGTATCCAATTAATGTTGTTCTAGAAATGGATCACCTTCCTCAAATCCTAGGAGGTGCTATAGCTATAGGCACTTTGCCATCAATATACTTGAGCATGCCTTCAGGGGCCAAGTATAGGTTCATAGATATTTGGAATCCAATTCTGGAGAAATGTGAAAAGAAACTAACCAGATGGAGATCACAATATCTATCCCTGGGAGGCAGACTAACTTTGATGAACTCAGTCTTAGATGCCCTCCCTACGTATATGTTATCTCTCTTTCATATACCCCAGTCAGTAGTGCAAAGGTTGGATAAAGTCAGAAGAAACTTCTTGTGGCAAGGCAGCAAGGAAAGGAAGGGTTTTTATTTGGTCAAATGGAAGAACATTAAATAACAAAGCAAAGCACTAAAGATCAAGTGGCCATGGAGGTACCATCAGGAGGACGAGTCCTCTGGTACAGGGCAAGTATGAGCAACTGAACACATGCGTAACTAAAGAGGTCAACACCCCCTATGGTATTAGCCTCTGGAAATCCATTAGAATATTCTGGCAGTTTCTCAGTAATCAATTAACTGTCAAAGTTTGAAATGGTAGAAAAACAAGTTTTTGGATTGATAAATGGGTGGGTACTGTGAGCCTCAAAGATCTCTTTCCTGACATCTTTGTTTTGTCTCAACACCAAGAGAAAACTGTTGCTGAAATGTGGTCACCACAAGGATGGAATATGATCTTTAGAAGAAACTTGAGTGACTGGGAAATTCCCAGAATGAACTTTTCAAACTACTGGAGAGTTTCCAAGGAATCCAACCAGGTGAAGACTATTTATGGTAGCATGGGCACAACAAAGGAAGATACAAGGTGAAGGAAGGATATAAAAATACCAGTCTTATGGAAAATCAAGACTTCAAATGGCCTTGGAAGCAAATTTGGAGAGTCAAAGTGCCACAAAAAGTGGCATGCTTCACCTGCTTCACTTGGCTGCTAGCCAATGAAGCAGTTCTGACATTGGACAATGTGGCCAAGAGAGGTATATCTCTATGCAACGGATGCTCCTTATGTGGTAAGGATACAGAGACAGTAAAACAACTCTTTCTACACAGCAATTTCACTGATCAACTGTGGCAGATTTTCCTTGATCTCAGAGGCATTTCCTAAGACTGATGAGACTCTTTTCAGTTGGGAGGAGGCTGGAGTTGGGGCTACAAACAGAGAAAGATGGAGGATGATACCTGCTTGTATATGGTGGACTATATGGAGAGAGAGAAATGATAGATGTTTTGGAAAAATAGGGGCAACAACCTGCAGGAACTCAAGCTTAAATGTATTTTGTTGTTCCGTTTTTGGTGTACAAATGTGTAATCCAATGAGACTGAGTCAATCATAGATGGTTTAGGGTCCATCTAGTTCCTGGTTTAGCATTGGAAGGACTTTAATCTTTTTCTTCTTTTTGTAATTATGGTTTTTCAGTACTACCTAAGTACTGACATACAATGTTACTAGTGTCTACCAAGGATTTCTTGTCAATAAGTTCACAGCATGAAGCATAGAACAACACTTGAATAAGGATCTTGGAATATATTTAAGATGAGAAAAGGCTACGGAGCCCAAAATACAGAATAAAGGACTACTCTAGGTGCAGAAGATGAAGAACTATTACCTAAGGTTGTTTGTTCTTGAACTTTTTCCTTATCATAAATCATGAGTACCAGAGAGTAATGTTTGGCCTCTCAACTAAGTCAACAATACACTGAAAACCCATTTGAATAATGGTATTAAAAACTAAGGCTATAATATTACAAGGGAATAAGCAAAAGACAACTTTTAGAAACTATTATAAACTCTAAAGTCACACCAAAGGATAGAATGACAACATTCCAAGTTTCTTTTACATACAGAAGAAAATTGCACTGTTTTGCACCAAAAGAATTCAATGCAATACAAGGGTACTACGGCAGAAAACCTTTTCAAACTGAACAACACCATACCCAGTGAAATCCCACAAAGTGAGGTCTGGGGAGGGTAGAGTGTGTGCAATCCTTACCACTACCTCTCCGAGATAGAGAGGTTGTTTCGGAGAAACCCTCGGCTCAAGCAAATCAAGCAGTAATTAATCCGAAAAAAGGAAGTGGAGACAAACATGACAACTAATTGTAAAGCAATGCGCCTTTTCGAACTGAAGCATTACCTTTATCACAAAAAAAAAAACATTTAGGTTACTCAAAACAAAGATTTGCCAACTCAGAGAGATCCCAAAAATGAATTGGAAGTAACTAGATTGCTGACTAATTCCTACATGACTTTAACATAACTACCAACCAAGAACATAACAAATTTTAGATCAAAAAACTTTTTAAAAGTTGCTTGGATACTAAGGGTGACCTTTGAGTTCAAAGGCAGCAACCCATGTTAAAAAATAAAAGAAAGCTTGCACGAGAAAGAAACCAAGAGATACTAGAAACACCAAAGCTCCATTTGCATTAACACAACTACTAGTTAATACACATTCTTTTGATTATATTTTAATAAAGTTAAGATCTTAATATTAATCCCAAGGACTATAGAGGTAGCTCTCTACTTCAAGTACCACATTTACATTATGACAGATTGGGCGGAATAGGTAAGAAAGAAACTGCATTTCTTCATTAACATATACTTGCTTATTATTTTGCCTTTACTTTCTTCTTTTTTTTGATCAAGTACAGATTGTTTAATTTCTTTTACATCATCACAAACTAACCCCAAATATTAGGTGAAATCCTATTCTTTGAAAACAAATAGTAATGTCTTATCCACAAAGCATCATATACAAGTGTTAGTAAAATTTTATAACTTCGCTTGGGATTTAAAAGTTGCTTCCTGATATAATTTAATGGTGCAATTAGCCAAAGGAGGAATTTATTCAGAATCACAAGAATCATGCAAGTGCACAAACTTTTAGGACATAGTTATAACTTTTTTGAGGAGAAGCATGTCGGCATGAATACAGGTCAATTTCCAATAGCTTCCAGCTCTCATCCTCTGAGAAACATGAATCCTCAAGAAATTGGGAACTAAAAATAACGACCAACTTAATAGGATAAAATAGAAAAGTTAAACAAAGAACATTTCATAAAATGATACAACCTTCAGTGGAATATCCAATAGCCCTGATGAAAACATCATCCCAAGCTACTAGTTAGCAATCTTGGCCCTGATTATATCTGTCAAGGTCCTAATATATAAAATTAAATCCAAAATAATCTATTTCAAGCCGTACCTCAATGGCGAATTCCAGAGATGATAAAAGTACTTGAAGCATCATGAAACCACCTTCATCATAGAACTCCAATGACTTGATTCTCCTCCTATAATCTCTACTTCCACTGTACACTACAACATCAATACTTGGTGCCAGTCGTGTAAATTCAGCTTCCCACTGGGGAAGTGAACTTGAAGTTGTGACAATAAGAAAAGGACAGCAGACATCGGACAAAGATAGAATAAACAAAACCATCTTCATTATCCGGTCCTGCAAAAAATATTATCATATTAGTCAAACCATATCTTATGCGCCCATAAATGATCATTTCAGGTTATTGTCTCGAACTCGAGAACTGAGTGATTGTTTAGTTTGTTGTATTGATGATACATGGATTGTTTGAATAGAGATTATTTACATGGGGATTATGATATTGATGTGTTTGTCAAAAAACAAAATAACAGACCCAAGAATGATTAATATTTCTGAATTATTGTTTTAGCTGTTTTAGTTGACCAGAACTTACCTTAAGTGGATTAGGATTACAACTATTTTAGTTTTATAGGACTTCTATAATTTCAAATTTATTAGGACGCTTGCTATTGTAAGCCCCTATTTAAGAGAGTTGACGTTATTAATAAAACAAGTTGGATTTTATAAAGTTTTAGAGATCCTGAACTTTCTCAAACAAGTTCCTAGGTCTGCAATTCTCTAAATGAATTGCAAATTTCAGCAATCATAGGCAAATCAAGGAACAAGAACAAGGGCTTAGACTTTGACTGTTAGGCCTGACTTTTCAGTTAATCATCCAGCAAATCGATCCAAAACTAGGGACCTTCACAAATTGGTATCGGAGATTGTCATCATGGACGATAATACGGTAGAAGCAAAGTTGTGAAATCTGGGAAGCCCAAACTCAAACTGAAGCAAAAGTAGCAATTTCAGAAGCAAGGTTGGATGCAAAATTCTATTAACTAACGCAGTATATTGAAACATTAATCCGCACCAAGGCACATTCGAAGGGAGCTGATTTTGAAGACAATAGCGCTGCCGCTGTCCAACGAACTGGCAAGGCAGGTGAACAACTAGAGGTTTGTCTTGGGAGGAATAAACAACAACAATATTTGGTACTAGTGACAACAATGGAGGAAGAGGTATTTTCCCAGATACACTAAATTAGATTTTCCTACTTATGACGGCAGTGAAGATCCTCTGATTTGGCTTCTTTTCACATGGTAGAGGAGGCGCAATTGTGGGTTTATCAACTAGAATAAGAGGAACCCAATTTAACATGGGGGGTCTTCAAGGAATATTGTACTTTCTGTTTTGGCCCACCAATGAAAAGAAATCCATTAGGAGAATTGATCAACTTGAAACACCTAGTTCAATTGAAGATTATCAGAGGAACTTCCAAAAAAATGTTGGCTTGTGCATCGTCTGAACGTATAGACCAACAAGTAAAAAGGTTCACAACAGGGTTAGTTGATTTTATTCGTCGAGATGTGGAATTGAACAATCCATCTAACCTAGTACAAGCAATGAG
Organism: Solanum lycopersicum; assembly: GCF_036512215.1. Taxonomy (NCBI): domain Eukaryota; kingdom Viridiplantae; phylum Streptophyta; class Magnoliopsida; order Solanales; family Solanaceae; genus Solanum; species Solanum lycopersicum. The sequence goes on from NC_090805.1 coordinate 5,431,164, forward strand.
TCTAGTGAGAGCATTTCAGCAAAAAGATCCAAATTGATTATAGCACACAGAGAGGCTACGGTTCAATCTCAAACATTAGTGCAAAGGCTTCCACTACCCAGTATCTCTGAGTCCTACGGTAGGTGCTTCTAATCCTTTTGAAAAAAGTTGACTCGCGCCTAGATGGCTGCCCAACGTACTAAGAGATTGTGCTACAACTGTGATGATCCTTATGTTCCAGGCCATCGGTGCAAAAAGTTATTTTGGTTCGAAGTAGAGGATGGGGAATCTGAATAAGTACCAACGGTCCTTGGAGAGACTGCCATCTCATTCCATGTACTATGCAGTTGCAAGTTGTGGTCGATAAGAAGTTGTTGCTTAGCTTAGTGAATTCGGACAGTATACACAATTTTATTAGCTCAACGGCGGCCCAACGTTTAAACTTGCCTATCGCAGAGCGAAGAAATCTCAATGTATCAGTGGCAAATGGAGAGAAGATTTTCAATTTGCGCACTTGCACAGCAATGCAATTTTGTGTAGTTAATCATTCCTCCGGTGTTGATTTATATGTGATTCCTTTGGATGCTTTTGATATTATCCTGGGTATCAAGTAGTTGCAAACACTAGGGCCTATTCTGTGGGCTTTTGCATTATTGACCGTGAGCTTTCACGTAAAGGGGAAGTAGATCATTTTACATGGACAACAACACTACATCAACCACAACTACACCTTTTGCAGGATTCTAAGCAAGGTGAGCTCGAGAAGATGTTAGCCGAATTCAAGGAGCTATTCCAAGAACCTGTAGAGCTGCCTCCATTGTGGTGTTGTGACCATTGCATATGTTTGTTGCCAAGAACTAGTATGGTGGTAGTTCGGCCCTATCCTATCCTCACTTTCAGAAATATAAGATTGAGAAACAATGTGATCAGATGCTTCAACGAGGCATTATTCAACCCAGACGTTCTCCATTCTCATCACCTGTACTGCTAGTCCGGAAACATGATAAAACATGGCTCTTTTGTGTGGACTATAGGGAGTTAGATGCCAAAACTGTAAAAGACAAATTCCATATTCCGGTAATAGAGGAATTACTTGAAGAATTGCATGGAACACGATTTTTCATCAAGCTTGATCTTCGCTCTGGTTATCATCAAATCCGCCGCATTGGTCACTGATTTGTTTGAAGATACACGATGACCATAAGCTCAAAGGTAATCCCATGGATCTTATCCAGACTGCAATCTCTTCTTACTTCATTTGGCCCACATCTAGTGGTCGGCTTCCACCAGTACACGCTTAGGTTTTATCTTTTTCCATACTCATACCCCCGACATGACATGTTCTGCTGCTACTATTGATGGGAGTTCAAACAGAAATTGGCCGTCATTCATGGCAAAAACATTAACTCCTATGGCTGACTTCCAAGTATTGCAGGCCCATCTTCTTGCGTCGTTTAAAGCTGGGGTCTCCTGTAGTGTGTCATGGAATCTTCCAACGATGCATCTATTAAGAATATTTGTTTCTGCCAGCGGTGCTCCGCTTGTGAATTCTATGTGAGCCTCCTTCACGTGCAACTTGCTCCCTTCATAGAATCTGCCATCCACCTGCTGCTTTGAACTGCCTCCCTATAGGATGTGTTTAAATGTTTGCCCATGTTAACTTGGGGTTTTGGTTGCAAATTGGGTTCACAGATGAATCTGCCTATTTTGTGGACGATATTACTCCACCCCCACCCCATGTATGAACCTTCCGGTGTAATAGTTATAGACTTCTTCTGACCTTGGATAGCAATAAAACTGACAAATCTACCCTTCTCGTTGTATTTAAGAGAGCAGTAAAACTCAGCAAAATGCTCCTTGAACTTCCATCTCCTAATAACTTTCCCTTGTACCTTGGACGCCTCAATAAATATTGATACCAGCCACCGCAAAACTTTAATGCTAATCTTCACTCTTCTCACTAACTTTCTGCTACTCTCAGTCCATTCATACGAAGAGTCTATAACACCTTTACATTCTAGTGATTTTGTATGATTTAATCTCCGCATTGTAGTAAATGTTGTTGACCCCTGATGATGTGATTCCGGCCATATCTGCCGGAGAATAAGTCCCCAGATCGATTTTAGTTCAGACTAGGAGGACACCAATAAACATCTATTTTTAAATTGTAAGATCACCATTCATCTATGGAACCTTTTCCTCAACAAAACAAGCACTAGCTGGACAATGCCAGAGCACACATCGGATCTTTTGAGTTACTGGATTAGGAAAGGAGGAAGTAAAAGTCGAAAGAGATGGTGGAGATTAATACCATCATGTATATGGTGGTCAATATGGAAGGAAAGAAATGAAAGATGCTTTAAAGATAGGTCCATTTCCATACATAAAGTAAAATGGAATTGTATTGAAACTCTACTTCTTGGTGTAAACTATTTTATATAGAAGATGTAGATCAGATTGTAATGTTGACAGGAAGCTTGTAATTGCTCACTTTTGGAGGTAGCCAGCATATTTTTATTGTTGATGAATACACTTTACCAATTACACAAAAAAAAAAGATATGCCGTCGATAGGAGGCCGCGGTGGCAGCATGTGGCGACATCTATGACAGAGATTCCAGGTTCTATCTTTCTTTAGCTGGTTTACTTTGCTCACCTATAAATGTTCTTGTTCTTCTCCAATTTTAAGTAATTAAGTTGCTCTAGTTAAAGCTCTGTATTTTCTTGCTCGTCTATACTTTCGGGTGGCAAAATCATGACCTGCACAACCCGTTTACGTTTGGGCGGGTTAATGACTTGCTTATTTTATATTCTCAACTCATTCAAACCCACTTCATTTAAGGAGCAAGTTGTTGAATGCCTTGAATCGGACCCGCTACAAACAGAAAGGACGGGGGTCTTGCTGCCCGGTCAGCGAGTCGGGGGGTCCAGGGGGGCGACGCGCCCCCTGGCCTAGGGGTCCGGGGGGGCGGAGACGCCCCCGGCCCGACGGTATACAATGTTGTTGTATTGGGCCCTTAATTTTCTGTTGATTCTGTATGTTGGGCCCAAGCCTTTTAGGGCGTAGCTTAGCACTATATATAGACGCTATGGCAAACCCTATTCTGTAACTCTGTTTTTGCCTCTCCATAATAAAACTGCTCCCTCTCTTCCCGTGGACGTAGCCAATTTTTATTGGTGAACCACGTAAATCTGTTGTCTTGTTTTTCGCGTTTATATATTTTCTCGTATTATCTCAAATTCCGCACAACACAAGTGATAGAGGTTAGGATGAGGGTCATTAAGCTAGTTGTGGGAGGGCTGATTTTCAACATGATTAGTGCATATGCACCACAGGTTTGGACAAGGAGGTCAAAAAAGCATTTCTGGGAGGAATTGGACAAGGTTGTGAGAGGCATCCCGCACACCAAGAAGCTATTCCTAGGTCAGTGTTTTGGACGGCGAGAGGCGACAAAAGGCGACAAGCGCCTGCCTCGCCACGCCGCGAGGCGCTCGCCTTTTTGATTCAAGGCGCCAATTAATACCAAAAATTAAAAACATTTAATTGCACATATAATATTCAAAATTTCAATAGCAATTACATATATTACAAATACTATAATAATTACTATAGAAAAATTAATTTTTTTTCAAAAAAATAATGGACAGCAGTCACAACACAGTGAAAGCAGAAAGCATTTTACAATAATCCGGGAGAAAACAGGACAAAACAGAGAGTGAAGAAAACAGAGGGGAAAAAAGAGTAGTGAAGGCAGGGAGAAGTGAAGAGTGAAAGAGAAAGAGACGAATGGAGCAGCAACTCGAGGGAAAGAGACGAAAAAGAGAGCAGCGACTGAGGAAGAGAAGAAGAGAGCAGCGACTGAGGAAGAGAAGAAGAAGAATCGACTCGAGGAAGAGAAGAAGAGAAATACACGAAAGTCTGATGAAAGTTTGAAAATAGAAAAAAAAAACTAATATTATTAAGTTAAAACTTTTTGAAAAAAAAATCAAAATGGCGACGCCATTTACGTTGCCATTGGGTCGCCTCGTCTCGCCTATTTGAGGTCGCCTCGCCTCGGTGGATAATGGCGACACAGCCTCGCCTTGCCTCACCATTCGCCAAAGGCGCTATGGCGAGCGCCTTTCACAACACTATCCTAGGGGAAGATTTTAACGGTCACATAGGGACCACTATAAGGGTTATGATGTTGCACAAGGCAGCTTCGTCTTTGGTAATAGAAATGAAGGAGGAGCTCTACCATTAAAGCTCTCCATTTGGTCATATCTACTCGTGCTTCCAAAAGAGGGAGGAGGACTTGGTAACCTAATGTAGTGTGGTGGCTAAGACTTGAATAGATTACCTACTCCTTAGTAAGAGTGGTACATTTATGCAAACACTGCAAGGTTATCCCATGAAAGAATCTTACAGACTAACATAAGCTCGTAGTTATGGTTTTGAATATCAAGCGGAGCAGGAAGGGACATTTTATGACCAACCAAGGATCAAATGGGAAGATTTGACTAATGCCAAAGGTCGAGAACTTGGGGAGAGGTTGGTTTCTATGGGGGGCTTAGGTGTAGCGAGGACGCGAATAATATGTGGACTACAATAAAGGGTTGCATCATGGAAGCTACTAGAGAGAGGTGATAGGGGTCTCGAAGGAAGATGGACATAAATGAGAGTAGTGGGAATGGGAGGTCCAAGAAAAAGTGGAAGCAAAGAAGGCTACTTAAATGGCATTATTAGAAAAGCTTAGACAAGGAGGACAAGCGGAAGAATAGAAAGAAGTATAAAAAGGTGGAGAAGAAAGCAAAGGTAGTGGCTACAACGGCTACAACGACAACTTTTAAAAACCAGTATGAAGAGCTTAAGGGCAAAGACAATCATAAAAATTTATATAGGAAAATCAAAGTCAAGTCCATGATGTGGACCAAATAAAGTTTATCAAGGACGAGAATTGAGATATATTGGTGTGAAAGGCATACATGAGACGGTTTAGGGTTTAGGGTTAAGGGTGAAGTAGGTTTGGAGTGGCTAACTCGATTGTTGAATACCATATTCACCAATATGTTGTTGCTATCGCAAATAAAATAATACATTCCCATATAACTTATACATGTATTAACTATACAACATTTGGTCTTCCGTATTAAATTCGACACAGCTTATACAATTTATGCTCCAGGAAATCAAGCATGGTATAAAGCAGTACTGATTTATGTACCAACACTAACTTTTGCTTGTACCTCAAACCAAATCACCCCTTATTATCAACAAATACAAGCTAATCAATTAACAACGAACAAAGAGATTAATTATATATTTGTGAAGTCATACTACAATACAGGTTTGCACACATAACTTTGAAGCCATTTGATTTTGATGTGGATGGCATGTCAAGACATTCAAAGAGGACGGAGAAAGAAGAGAATGACTAGCAACTCTTCCAGAAACAAACAAGAAAAAAATGGCAGATGGGTTTCTCCTGTTTAATCAAAGATAAAGGATTTAAGGGAAGTGGACATGGAACAGAGCTATGGGTTCACTGATTAATATCTGGACAAAAAGAGTCTTCAAAGCCTTAAGAGATCCATTTGGCATATGGGTGGAAACAAAGGAGTAAGCTTTTCCAAAAGAATCATCTAAAATGGTGAGAATTAAAGCTAAAGGAAATGATGGGGAAGCCCGAAAAGAGATAACCATTGCAAATACAGGTTTAGTTTTCACTATACCCATTTGGTGTGAAACCCCGACGAAGGTGTTCTCCGTAAAAGAAGCAAAGCCTATGAAAGATAATTGGCCATAAAGCCATATATCGAGGAGGGCAGAGTATGTAGTTGTATTATGGATGGGGAAGGGGGGTGCATGAACATGTCTCTTAAAATTCAAGCTAAGTATAAGGCTATGTGGCAGCAACCAGAGAGCCATAAATTTAAAGGAGTAAAATTTTGGGCCAACTCAACAGGCCAAGTGACCCAAAGCAGCGGTGGAACAAAAGTTTCACAACAGGATCAATTTGATTCACTGAAGCCAATCTCTAATAGAATGGACATAGTGCTCATTGAAATTGAGGCAAACAAGTCTACTTTTGTGAACTCCCTACACAGCTCTGGAAATATGGAGAACAAAGAAAGAGTAGATTCTCCATCTACCTCAATTTCAAAACCAAAGCAGTTGGTGATTTTTTATTTATTTTTATGACTCAAGCATATCTGCTAACTTTCGCGCACCTCGACTAATTCCAAGAGATATCTGCCACCCCCCACCTGTCCACCAAGGCTAGGAGAGATGGGATGAATCACCTAGTGTTTTTTGTCTCCACTGAATTTTGAACTTAAGACCTCAAGGTTCTCAAGAACTTTATCGACCGCTAGGCCTTTGGTCATTTAAGAAGTTGATGATTATTAAGATGCCATGCCTACATCAAAAGAGACGCAACCAAAATTGACATTATTAAGGGGCAAAAAGGACATGCATATGCAAGTCTGCCTATAGTAAATTGAGGAAGCAAAACCATTTAAGATATAGTTGCAAGAGGAAATTGGTGAAGCAAAACCATTTAAGATATAGTTGTAGGAGGAGAAGATAGAGGGAGAAATGGATGCATCTTTAAGGATTCATCTGAATGTTATAGAATTGAAAAAGCAAATTGGGGTCGATCTTCATGGATATGAAAAGGACGCATTGCCTCTATTTAAGTAATCCAATAGTTGCAAGCAAGCAAAGAGACAAGAGACAAACCTTTAATCATGTGGGCTCCCAAGCAGTATATGGGAACTCATGGGAATAAGTATGGCCATTTGGAGGATAGTGGAACTACTGGGTAGTCTCTCTCTTTTTAAAAGAAAAAACAACAGATGTGGGGTAATATAACAATTTGAAATAGTAAAATATGGAAGGAGGAGATGATCATTACTAGTTCTTGTTCTTTGACATGCAGATTCGAGTCTCAAACTTGCGATTTCAATTCGCATATGACAGGGATTTATGCCCCAAATTGCAACAGAGAAAAACAAGAATTTTGGTGGGAAATTAGGGATTTAAGGGTTTCTCCACAAATCCCTGGGTGGTAGGTGGATATTTCGACATAGTTGGATTCCCCTCTGACAAGAGGAACTGTACTAGAAATACTAGATTTATAAGTCATTGAAGATATGGAGCTAGTGGATCTTCAGCTGGAAGGGGGAAATTGCACATGGATCATCAAGGGGAAGATTACATTCTTGCAGGCAAACTCAAAGCTATCAAAGGGAAATTGAAAGAATGGAACTAAAAATAACCATGGAAACATGGAGATAGGGAAATTATTTATTCAGAATGGATGTTATTCAACAATAAAGGTGTCTAAATGAGGTGGAGATGATCAAAAAAGCAGCTCTTTATGGAATTTGAAGAGTATGCTAAAAGGGAAAAAATAACTTGGAGGCAAAGATCCAGGGTGTTGTGGCCCATGCAGAAAAAGGGGAATACAAAGTTTTTCCAAAGATGAGTCAATGTGCATATGAAGAACAATAACATTGACCCAGCATTAAATGAAAACTTCAAAACTATCAATCAAACTCGACATTTAAATCCTTTTCAACTGCTTTGACGTGTATATATTATAATTATATAGCCATCCAATTTTTATTCCGCATTATATAGAATGTTGAGCACTATTTCCAAAGATGAGTCAATGCGCATATGAAGAACAATACCATTGACCCAGCATTAAATGAGAACTTCAGAACTATCAATCAAACTCGACATTCAAATCCTTTTCAACTGCTTTGACGTTTATATATTATAATTATATAGCCATCCATTATTTATTCCGCATTATATAGAAAGCTCAGCACTATCTCTTTTCCCACCTAGAAAAGCATTCCATGTAAATGAACTCACCTTGTCATCAACGACAGTGGTGTTTTGGCACTTAAACCAACATTCGCGTAGCTTGTTCACATTGTTCAGCAGATTAGAATCTGTTATAAGTGAACCTCCAGCAGGAAGTGTCGATAGTTTGACAAGTTGCCCCTTCTGATTCTGCAGAAGAAGACATACAAATAATATTACTAAGTTAACGACTTCCAATATATAACTTGAAGCACACAAAACTTAAAAAATTTCTTCTTGACTAATTATTCAAAATATCCTCAAACAACAGCCAAAATTTTATGTTTAGCAGGGAATGTCCTACCGTTTATGTCAATACACAGCAAGAAACTGAGGTTGCATAAAAATCAGAGCAATATATGAGTTACAAAACCAACTAGTACAAGACACCTTAAAGTACTTTAGCAACAACAAGATACTTATCACTTATCAGATTAAAGTGAAATTATTGACAGAAAGTCTTGCAATATCATGATAATAAGCACCTTGTCAATTCTCCTTTTTGCCTTTTTGCGACGAATATTGAAATCCTCGATGAGGCTTTCACCATGCTGTGAGTTCAGAAGATTAGAATTCCCCAATTCCCATGTAGCATATTCATAGCCAAGGCCCTTCCATTTCACAAGCCATTCAAACAGGCATTTGTTATTTTCACCTGCCTCTGGACCATGCAGCTTGGATAACATCAGTGATCTTTTCTTCAAGAGACGATGTGGCACTGTCCACTCTGAGATCCACCTTACATCCTAAAATGATGGAAAAGTTGCTACTTGTGAAAACTCCAAAAAAAGTATTTGTTATGATAAATGCATATGATTCTTTGCATGTGTTTGAACATATAACGATCCACTTAATCAACTTGGCAGAAAATGTGCGAGAAGAAAAAATAAAACATATAAGGAGTCATTTGGTAGAGTGTTTAAAAATCATGCTAAACCAAGCGTATTAGTTATGCTTGCGTTGATTATACATAGATGATTTCTTATGCATTGTTTGGTTTGGTGAATTAAAAGTAGCATGCATGGTATAAAAATATTTATTACAAAGATATCCTTCGTGGTGGAAAAGATGTAAAAAAAGATTTGAGGGGCAATGAGGTCTTTAACCATGTGAATGCATGTATTAAAACCCTTGCATTACTAATACTAGAAATCCATGGTATTAGTAATACACACCTTAATACACAATAGATTGTATAATTAATGCAGGCATTAATTATGCATAGCATGAATAAGTGTACTAAACAAGGTACTACTAATACACAAAGCTAATGCATGCATTAATTTTGCTTACACTCTACCAAATGACCCCTAAAAGTCTTCAGAAAAATAATTCTCACCTGATTCTTATGATTATAGTTCGCAATGAGCAATGGTGCATCAATAAGCAATTGTGCCTCTGCAACCCAATGATTGTGTGCATGAGCAAGACCATGGTATTTAACAAGATACTGCTTCTGCCTATGCGTTCCTAACATAAAAGCAAAGAAGAAAACAGAACAGTAAAGAGAAAGAATCAACAGAAGTCAAGCAACATTAAGAGATATGACACAGGTCAATAACTAGTTATATCACATATTCACAGCTCCAGTACAAATGTCTTATGCATGTAATATACTTTTACATCAAACCTTTGGCATCTGCTACTTCCACTTCTCTAACATCCAAAATTGATTCTACTCCTTCAGTCACTGAATGTACACCAGATTCAATCTTTTTCTTGACACACAAAGTACAATGCCAAGCTCCTGGTGGAAAATCATCTAGTGGAGGATCTAAGCAAGAGAGATGATAGCATCTCTTGCAACCTCTTCCATCGCAGATCCTGAAAAGTATGTTGAGAGCAAATGATAAAAATCAAGGCATTGACATGGACATTCTAATCCAGGCTAAACTACTACTTACAACTATTAATGCATAACCCAAATGGAAAAATCATTACTGGGTGTATCCACAATCCAGTAACCAGACAATGTCTTGGGAACAAAATAATAAAAACAGAAAAAGCAGATGTATTAGGTAGAGCTGACTTTTTTCTCAGTATGACATGAAAGAGCCTTATTGATCATCAAATAATTGTGCATAATTGCAAATGGTACCCACAGTATCTTTCCAGCTTGTTTGCATATGGCGCACATTCTTTCATCACTGCCCCTTTGAGAAACTGAAAGGGCCTCATTCAATTGTATATTGCATCTTTCTCCAGAATCCAAAAGAATTGCAGCTTCAGAACAAACTCCATCCTAAAATGGAATATATTTGAGCATAAGAAAATTATTAAATATTGAGAAAGCAATTGCATAACAATAAAATAGTACTCTGAACACTGGTGTATGCACAGCTGCTGGCCACAAAACAGAAATTCTTATTCTGGCATGTATCCCCTTCGTTAAATGAAATGGACCATAAACAGTGAGAATAACTTGTAATGGAACTAACATGACCCATTACATGTTAAGACAAAGTGGCAAGGACATGATGATACTCATACTACAAAGAAGAAAAGTATAATAGGAACAAACTGACAGCTAGTTGGCGATTTAGGACTTCCCAGTTTTTTGAAAACTGAAAAGTTTCTCACACTGACTACCATACAATGTGTTGGATTCGGCCGCTTCTATATTTTTGTCACATGTTCTATTCTCTAGTGTACATGTATAGTTGGTCTTATAATCTTTTTCCAAATCTAATAACCAATTAACGATCAACTGCTTTCTTTTGAAGTCACCGGAAAACTTGTTGCATACATTGCTTATTGATACTTGAGTAATTTAGATAGTTTATTGGGTCTTTACGACAGCCGCCTCTACATGAATACAAGCTGCTTCTACCTCTCCACATCTAAAGGCACGAACCTCGAGACTAGAAAGGTTACTACTAACCCTGCCTGTTCCAGCACATGAGCACAACTCCTCCTCTGCTGAATCATGATTTAACCTGCAGTTGTGAATGGAAAATAGTAAACAACTGCAAAAGTAAAAGATAAAAACTTTAAAGCATAATTCTGTCTCTGACATATGGAAGTACAGACTGTTAATCTAATAAATCTATCCAAGGCCCAAAAGTAACAATACATCAATAAGACTAGAGAGGGTTGATCTAGTGGCAAGCACCCTCCACCTCCAACCCTAAGTTTGTGGGTTTGAGTCAACAATGGAGCAAATTGGAGAGAACCAAAAGTAATAATACATCAAAAATATGATAAATAAAAAGCCATGGGACGATTTAGCAACAATGAGCAAAAAAACTAGGTGCAATTTTCCTTGCAAGGATGTATACAGACATATGAGACTAAAGAAGGTTTACACACATCATCAACTTGAAGTTGAGGCAAATATTAAATGGATTATAGTTTCTCAATGCATGCAATACAAATATCTAAGTTAAGATGCATGATACGTGAAGATGTAACACCACACAGAGACCATATTGGATAACTGAAACGTAAGTGTGCAAAGCATCAAGCACGTGGATATAGGACCTCCACAACCCAATAAATCCACAACTGTATCGCAGAAATGAGTCAATGACAATGTTAAGATGGATGTGTTATACAAAATTAACCATTATTAGAGATGTTGAGGTGTGTGAAGCTAGAGAGCTCACTTTTATTTACTTCATTATGTCTTTTAACACACCCTCGCATGCAGACTGATTCTTTTTGATGGCCGAGCATATGGAAATTCTTTTTTTTGCAACGGGTGGCGGAAAGACTCGAGCTCAGGCTCAGGATCTCTGTCTTCTCTAACTAATACAATGCTTGAAGTGCATGACAATCAAAGCTCAAGTTGTTAGGGAGAAACACTATTTTATTTACTTAATTAAGTCTGTAGCAGAAATTCTTGCATCCCAGCCTTAGTGCTGAAGATTTATGTACAAACTTGTTACCTTTGTCAAAAAAGAAAATTGAGAAGATGCAAAAAAAAAAGTCATTAGCAGAATTGATAACAACTGACATTAGGTTTAACCGAGTACACGAAGGACAAAATAAGATAATGTCGCCTGAAATGATTTTTTCATATCCTACGTAGACCTCTAGCTTATTGTGCTGGTCCAAAGGTGTGGACTGTAACTTAAAGGCTTTGAAACCTAAATCATATTGAGAGATTGTCTCAAAAGACCTACAAGCTCTTGGGATTCGTAAGGACTTGGTGAAAAATAGGTTATACTTAGAATTGAGGTTTAATCGTTTTGGGTACACTGTTGCATTAGGTTTAATGTTTGCCATGTATCCTTTTTGTTTGTTCATTTGATTAAGAGATTTGTATTTCTGTATAGGGATAAGTGAATTTCTTTCTAATAAGTAGGGATAAGTGTGAGATTTAGAAAATATTTGGTTTAAGAACCCGTATTTGTGATCAATGACGAATTATTGCATATTGGAATAAAAGTAGTCCCAATTGGAGTGTACTAGAATTAGAGGATTCACATAGCCAACCTCAAATAGTGTGGCAATGAACCATTATCATTGCTGTACTTGTTGTATAGGATACAGTTTTACCTAAGTTCGAACTTAATAACTTCTTGTTTTATACCAAAAAAGTAAAAAGGGTCAATTGGGAGTCTTCCTATTGGTTTTGGGGAACATACTGTTTTATATAATTGCTGAACTGATGCTTTGGAAAAGAAATAGCAGTCTTGATGAACAAAATAAAATCCCCAAAAGGATCAAATCCCGCTTACTGCCATTTGTTTAATTCTCAGGAAAAAAAACGACCCCCAAAAGACGCACAAAGAGAAACTAATCCACATTTCAACACAATATAGACAAAATAGTTGGAAAGAAACATCTCAACACAACTAAGGTACACATTAAAACATTTGACCACGTGAAATGGATAAGATTAAATCCTATAAGGGCATCACGAACTCGATGAATCGGTGGGTCATATGAAGAGAAAGAAATGCTCGAGTTTTTGAAACAGAAGGACAAAGTAGTTAATCTTAAACACAAGTGTATACTTTTGAAGTGGCCACGGCAAATGTGTTAAGATCAGGAAGCCTTGGTTGACTTCCTCAGTTCTTTACACACATAGTAACATTATTTTTTGGATGTACTATTCTCTTTTTTTCTTATGACAAGGGAAACCTGCAGCCACTACCCCCTTTGTGTGCCCACACCCTTTGTGTGCCCACAAGTTAAAACCCTCGCTCCTATGCAATAGCTCACAGATCACATAGGAGAGGTAACATGCACTAGGCAAGCCCGGTGCGACAAGCTCAACCAGAAGGCAAACCCCTTGCTTTTGCTGGCAAGGGATTTCGAGCTTGAGACCTCAAACATGGAAGTCCCAAGCCCCTTGCTTTCTCTTAATGCTGGTTTACACAATAATATTCTCACATAACATGACCTATAAAAATAAAGCACTATGAAGATAGAAATTTTGGGTATCCCAAGAGTACTATATAAGTCAAGTGCATGTAATACGTTTGAGTCTTAGCATAAGTGACCCCTAAATTATCTCACGGACATTGTGCTATTAAATTTTTGTGTGATGATTCACTATGCCAACGTCAAGTTATTATGGCTACGCAGTATTGGTAGAAACAAAATGTAAACAGAAAAAGCAGAAAAGCCACCTTATCTGTCTAGAGCATGAAGCACAAGCCCCACTGTAACCAAGCTTTTCAAGATCTCCTAGTGGTGGAGGAAACACTTCAGCCAAGTCACATGTATCATTATGCGTCTCAGGACAATTACCAGTGCCTAGTTCACCACTTTTCAAGATAATATCACCATCTGTAGAAGTAGAACACGTCAACCCAGCAATATGCAAATTATTCCCAGGCACAGAGCAGCTCTCTGGTAACCTTCCGGAATCTCCAGAAATTTCTCCCACTGTGCAGCCATTTTTAGATACTCCCGAACCATTTTCAGCAGGAAGAGCAACAGATTTTTCTGTAGAACAGCATCTGCGATTTGAAAGTGGCATTTCCCCTACATCATTTACCGAAGCATCTGCAGCAGAAGCTTCTAAGCTAGAAATGGACCTGGCAGAAGCAACCCCATCAGGATGTTCTTTTAACTTTGAGTATGGCAATTCACCTACATCATTTACCGAAGCATCTGCAGCAGAAGCTTCTAAGCTAGAAATGGAACTCGCAGAAGCAACCTCATCAGAATGTTCTTTCAACTTAGAGTATGGCAATTCCCCTACATCATTTACCGAAGCATCTGCAGCAGAAGCTTCTAAGCTAGAAATGGACCTGGCAGAAGCAACCGCATCAGGATGTTCTTTCAACTTCAAATATGGCAATTCCACTACATCATTTACCGAAGCATCTGCAGCAGAAGCTTCTAAGCTAGAAATGGACCTCGCAGAAGCAACCTCATCAGGATGTTCCTTCAACTCATTTACAACTCCTTGATGAGATTCATTACCCCCATTGATTAGCTTGCAGTCTGTCTCATCACAGGCAATGCTATCAACTCTTGATGGCTTCTTTGGGCTTTCCAACTTGTCATTATTTTCTGTTCAGGAGAAAACATCTACATTAGTATAGAAATTTCAGCAATTCCAAAACACCAAATAAGACAACGCAACTCAGTGAACTTAAAAAACTCACTCCAAGCATTGAAATTATTAAGAATACATAGATAGCCCCACAAAGTTGTCCGAATTTCTCATTTAGACACCTTATCTGAGGGTATGACCTATGAAAAACCTAATGTTAAGTCAAAAATGTGTCCTATTAACCACACAGTAATGACATGGTACAGTAATGTACTTTAAATTATGCAGATACATGTCCTAGACACATGTCAATATAAGAAAAATACACAACTATTTCATTTTTTTGTGGTTTTTTCTCATGCTTCTTCTCTCTCATCATTTGACTTTCATCTCCCAAAAACACCTAAAAGAACCAAGTGAAAATGAAAACTAAAAGATTCACCGTTTTTTCACTGCCATAAGAAGCCAACTTGAGGCTTTTCCAGCTTCTTCACTCATCATCATTTTTTATCAGAGACGAGAGGTCCTCCTCACTCAACCACCCAAAGCACACAGCATCACTAAACACTTTCTTTCCACCACCAGAAAATTCCTCACTGTTTCACTGTCCATATTCCAAACCCTCAACCAAAATACTCACCCTTCTCTTAAAGTAACACCCACATAAACCAAAGACTCATCTTTATAACTTCTTCACTATGCTGAAAGGGGACAATATAGACTCGCCTCCACTGCACCTTCTTGGAAACCAATACCACCTGAGATTCTCTTACCCTCCTTCACCCGTAGAAACTCTGAGCATAAAAATCCAAAACACCATCCTGCGACAGACCATATAGTACATAAAACAGATGCACACCCCCATTCACCTAAAAGAACATGACTGCTCCATATTTCTTGATAAAACCCTCCTACTTCACTAAATCTCACTCGCAGACCCCATAACCAATATAATTATGCACTGCACTACTACACAACAGAAACAGAGAAGGGAAAGCTTTTTTGGACTCATATCTTAAGGACAAGAACTTATCACTAGACTTCACTCCCAAAAAATGTAAAACTGAGATGAGAAAGGAAGAAAGGATGAGGGAAGGCAGTATCGTATCTAGGCTGGGCTAGTGTTCACGTGCACCCATGCTCCTCTCCCTAGCTCATGTATAATAATCAAAAATACTTAAATATTTATGTGTGTACCCAAGCTCAAAGAGTCATGATTATAGAGTAGGGTACACCTCTATAAGGGAGGTAGGGGGTTCAAATCCTATATCTTGTTGCATTTTCCTCTCTCTTTACAAAATTGGGCCTACCCATGCGAATGGACATGTCCTTGCATCAGTGTTTTGGGAAGCGAGAAGCGGAAAAGAGCGACGATGGCTCGCTTCAAGAAGTGAGAAGCGAAGCGCGCGCTTTTTTTAAAAAAGCGACATTAGTATAAAAATAAAAAAATGTTAAATAACTGAATAGAGGTAATATATTCTTAGATTAAAATAAAATAGATGGTCAATAATACTCACAAGTCATAACATATAAAGCAAAAAATCAAAAACATAATTAAATACTACAAGCAAAAAAGAAGTGTCAAAAAATAAAAAACAGAGCAACAAGCATACACACTGATCACAGTCAGTGTACAGAAATAAAAACAAAAAAGAGCAGTAAGAAAAAGACAGTAGCAGATCGCAGCAGCTTCGTAGAGAAGAAGAGAAGAAGAAAAAAAAACTTACCTCAGCTTGGCAGCAACCAACCAAAAATAGAAGAAAAAAAAATCTCAGAAGAGATTGAAGAAGCGAAGAGTCTGAAGAAGGGAAGAAGAGAAGGAGAAGAGAACCTACATAAGGAAGAGTCTAAGAAAGAGAAGCAGACGTAGCTCTTAGTCGTGAAGAAAAGACGCAGTCACACTTCTTGGTCGTGAAGAAGAGACGCAGTTGTGAAAGAAAAGTCACCTTATCTGTCTAGAGCATGAAGCCAAGCCCCACTGTAACCAAGCTTTTCAAGATCTCCTAGTGGTGGAGGAAACACTTCAGCCAAGTCAAATGTATTATTATGCGTCTCAGAACAATTATCAGTGCCTAGTTCACCACTTTTCAAGATAATATCACCATCTGTAGAAGTAGAACACGTCAACCCAGCAATATGCAAATTATTCTCAGGGACAAAGCAGCTCTCTGGTAACCTTTCAGAATCTCCAGAAGTTCTCCCACTGTGCAGCCATTTTTAGATATCCCGAACCATTTTCAGCAGGAAGAGCAACAGATTTTTCTGTAGAACAGCATCTGCGATTTGAATGTGGCAATTTCCCTACATCATTTACCGAAGCATCTATAGCAGAAGCTTCTAAGCTAGAAATGGACCTGGCAGAAGCAACCCCATCAAGATGTTCTTTCAACTTTGAGTATGGCAATTCACCTACATCATTTACCGAAGCATCTGCAGCAGAAGCTTCTAACCTAGAAATGGACCTCGTAGAAGCAACCTCATCAGAATGTCCTTTCAACTTAGAGTATGGCAATTCCCCTACATTTACCGAAGCATGCAGCAGAACTTCTAAACTAGAAATGGACCTGGCACAAGCAACCGCATCAAGATGTTCTTTCAACTTCTAATGTCGCTTTTTTATAAAAGCGCGCTGTTGCCTTTCTAGCGCTTCGCGCTTCTATAGTAGAAGCGAGTGCATTTTCCGAATCGCCTCGCCACAGGAGTTAGAAGCGCAGGAGCATCGCCTTGCCTCGAAGCACGCTTTTTACAAAACTGCCTTGCATTCTAAGGGGGTATTCGGTTTCTAAGTGACTTATAAGCTAAAACTAAAAGTCATATATTGGGAATACCCAACTTTTGACTTTTGGCTCTATTTTGAAGTACTTTTTTGGCCTAAAAAAGTGCTTTCAAGCACTTTTTGTGTTTCCCAACAACATCATACCCAATGAGGTCCACAAGGTATGGGGAGGATAGAGTGTACACAAACCTTACCACTATCTCGTGAAGGTAGAGAGGCTATTTCTGAAAGATTCTCGACTCAAATGCAACAAATCCAATACAAAAAAGAAAAACACAATGCAGATACCATAGCATCTAAACAGTGCAAAACCTAAGAATGGAACAAGAGCAACAAAAAAGTGCAATAAGTGAAACATTATAAACAACAGACGGTGATAGATATCAAAAGCAAGAACCATAATAATACGGCTATACAACGACAGTCCCCAACAAGCCTACACCCTCGAAGACCAACACAACAACTTCAACCCTACCAACCTTCTATCCTAATACGCGACCTCCAAACCCTCCTATCTAATTTCATGTCCTTGATAATCCGGAGTTGCGTCATTTCCTGTCTAATCACCTCTCCCCAAACACTTCAAAAATTAAAAAAGAGGTTAAGAGCCAAAAGCCATTTAAAATAAGCCAATCCAAACGCCCACTAATTTACTACTTTTTTCTTCTTTTTTTCTTCCTTTGTTTGGTTCTTCCAAAGAAAATCCAAGTCTAACACATTAAAAACCCTACTCTCCTTTTTCCACTCCAAGAGTTCACAATTATGCCAAATGTGAATATCAAAACTAGTATCAATTGAGGATGTAAAAAGAGTCAACGGGCTTGACAGATCCCAGCAGTTCTGACATGGAGTTTAGAAACATATGAAAGAAAATTATAAACCTACAAATTCAAATGTGTAATGAGTTCAATAGTAACATCCTAAAGGTACCCATCAGATTTATATCCTGAATTCACCTCTTCGTAATAGTGCACCCACCTTCTCGAAATCTTGGATCTGCCTCGAGGGGAAGGGGTTGTAACAATCATAGATGTTGCATTATTAGACAGTGAGTGCATAGATGCAAGAAGGAAGAATGGTATTCCTGGAATAATGTGTAAGCTTGACATTCAAAAAGCTTATGATCATGTGAACTGGGACTACCTCCTCAATATCCTAAGGCAAATGGGATTTGGAGATAAATGGGTGAAATGGATGGAAGTTTGTATCAAAACAGTTAGATTCTCTATTCTTGTGAATGGTAAGCCTATTGGGTTTTTTTTGC
The DNA here is from genome assembly GCF_036512215.1 of Solanum lycopersicum. Classification (NCBI taxonomy): domain Eukaryota; kingdom Viridiplantae; phylum Streptophyta; class Magnoliopsida; order Solanales; family Solanaceae; genus Solanum; species Solanum lycopersicum. The sequence continues at coordinate 5,449,491 of NC_090805.1, forward strand.
CTCTGAGAGGGGTTTGAGACAAGGAGATCCACACTCTCATTTCCTATTTATTCTAGCTATGGAGGGGTTTGTCAGTATGATGAGGATTGCAATCCAAAAGTGATGGATCACAGGTTTCCAGATGAACAACAGAATGGGAGAGGGTAAGGAGATATGCCATCTATTGTATGAAAATGACACCATCATATTTTGTGAGCCAACAGTGGATCAAATTAGGTTTATCAGACTAATTTTGATACTCTTTGAGAGTGCTTCAGGGTTGAGAGTCAATTGGGGAAAGAGCAGCCTTTTTAAAGATTTGGAGGTTCCTCAGTTTCAAAGCTTGGCCAACAAAAGATGCAGAATATAAAAGCTACCAACCACTTATCTTGGTATGCCCTAGGCTATAAACACAAAGCACTAGAGATATGGGATGGGATTCTAGAGAAAACTGAGAGGAAGTTAGCTAAGTGAAAGGCCCAGTACCTATCAATGGGGGTTACATTAATCTTGATAAACTCTGTACTTGATTCACTACCTACTTATGTGATGTCACTTTTTCCAATCCCAACAAAAGTGGTGAAAAAACTGAATAAGATGAGAAGGAAGTTTCTGTGGCAAGGTAATGAAGAGGGGAAAGGTTATTGTTTGGTGAAATGGGGAAGACTGTTGCTTAGTAAAAAAGATGGGGGTCTGGGAATCAGAAATCTTAGGCTGCAAAATGAGAGTCTTCAAATGAAATGGTTATGGAGATACATCAATGAGGATAAGGCTTTGTGGAAGGAAGTCATTGTGTCTAAGTATGGTGAAGCTAGACCCTGGTGCACGAAAATGGTATCTGATACCTATGAAGTGGGAATATGGAGAACAATTAGGAATTTATGGCAATTAATGTAAGACAATATTTGCCTTAAGGTTGGCAATGGAGCAAAGACAAAATTTTGGAGAGATAGGTGGTTGGATCAAACTCCTTTAAAGGAAGTTTTCCCTAACCTATTTCTTATTCCTGTAAACCCAGAGGTGACAATCCAAGAGTGTTGGTCCACACAGGGGTGGGATATATCTTTTAGGTGGCGTTTAAATGATTGGGAGATAGAGAGGGTAGCCATGTTACTGAGAAAAATCGGACAAGCTTCCATTAACAGTACAGAGGTTGATATACCTCTTTGGAAACACAATGGTAACGGGATATTTTCTTTAAAGAGTGCCTACACAAGAGGTCTCCAGGTAACTAATACAAATTCTCAATGCAAGTGGAATATTTCTGGAAAAGCAGCATTCCTACCAAAGTTAAGTGTTTCACTCGGTTGGTTATCAAAAGGGCCTGCGTTACCCAAGAAGTGCTACAGAAGAAGAAGAGACAATTGGTTTCTAGGTGTTTTCTGTGTATGGTGACTGAGGAGACAAACAAGCACCTTTTTTTGCACTGCAAGTACACTGCTCAGTTGTGGAATTTGTTTCTCAGCATTACTGGTTGTAGCTGGGCCATGCCTGAGCATACATCAGACCTTCTTAACTGTTGGATCAGAAAAGGGGGATGTAAGAGCCAAAAGAGATGGTGGAGATTGATTCCCTCGTGTATATGGTGGTCAGTATAGAGGGAGAGAAATGCCAGATGTTTCGAAGATAGGTCCAATCCCATTCATAAAGTCAAATGGAATTGTATTGTATCTTTACTCTTTTGGTGTAAACAATTATGTATAGAAGATACTGAACAGATTATAGATCTAATAGGGAGACTGTAGTTTAACTTTTTGGTCAGCATATCCTTAATACAACTTACTCAAAAAAAAAAGGGGGGGTGTAAAAGGAGATTTGTAATCTTTTTGGCTCAAAAACATCTTTAAAATAATTTGGAATGCCACATGTTTCAGTGGCTTCTTTTTCATGTAACAGCGTCTGAACTAAAGGCGTTTTATTTTTTTTACTTTCACAGTGTCTCCTATCTAATACACACATTTTGCACAGCCATCTGGTGGTCAATACGTCATGACTTCAGTTAAGGTGTTTTTGCCATGATAAAGCTATAGGCAATTCAGTAAGTCTTTCTACTCTTCCCACCATTCCAGGAGAGAATGCACTTCATGCTACATTAATTTGTTATTACAAGAAGGAAAAACAAGGAATACATTAACAAGAAAGAGTACCACGTGTTATAGGAGGATGAGAGCGACGAGAGAAAGATTAGTCAACCTGTAGTATATCTCTTTCTTTGCATTTTGAACAGTGCCTTGTAACTACGTGCATCCATTCTCTTCCTTTTCAAGCCAACCGAAGATTCACCGTTCTCCTTGCTAGTGTTATATCTTTCAGATTCCATTATCAGCTCCTTCACACTTTTCTCTTTTTTTTCCTTCTTGACACTGGATGAATCGAATTCTATTCCAACGTAATTTGATCTTGACGAGCTAGATAAGGTATGTTTCTTACCCCTGTCAGACCTTCTTAAAGGGCTTGGAGAATTTGGTTTCTTAATTAATGCAGCTCTCCTCTTAACAATAGGCGGGGTTGGTGACTGCTTCTCAAGACGCTTCGACTTCCTTATACTTGATGGGCTTGAAGCAACTTGCTTTGTTTCTCGACTTGACCTTCTTACATTGGACCCATCTGTCTTCCCAGAGCCAGAACTTAATGAACCTTTATCAGACTGTTTATTTTTTGATTTATTGCTCTTAGTATCCTTATTTTTCCTCCCAGACCGAGTTTCACTAGCCATCCGTTCAGCTGTGAACAACAAGCCATAAATTAAGTTAGATTATTCTTGTAGTACCCATTATCCACAGAATAAACAACAGGAAACTCGTGATCCCCTGATGACAATTAAAAAAGATAACATATGAACAGCATAATAGCTATCACCATCCCTTAATCAGATATATACAAATTACTGAAGTCTGCAGAAATATGCCATGTGTAACGGTCTAAAAAAAATAGTTAACCTATGAAGCATTTCATTCAGTTGGACCATTTAAACAGCTTTCCCCAACCACACCAGTTAGGCATCTACTATATACACTCAAAACAATTCTGACCTAGTATATACCGTGTAATTTTCCGGTGAAGGGGTTTGGATAAACCACCCTTGCGACCTTCAACCCCCCCCCCCCAAACACCCAAATTTCTGCCCATGCCTAAATGTCGTATTCTTCAAAACAAAGACAAATTACTAACTTCCTACATCCCAATACTTTCATCAGTAAAAATTAGCTTTAAACACGAATGCCTGAATTCATTGTTCTAACTCAATACAGTCTGACCTACAAGACAAGGTTTGACAGCAACAACAGTAATCAATCAAAACACATGGATTTCTTTTCTTCTTCCTAATATTAGAAAAGAACAGTGCTACAATAGCATTTGCATGTAAATTCTGAAAGAATTTAACAAAAATAACAACAGTAAACCGTAGTATGCTTAAACCCCATATCAGGATTTAAAACTTGGTCTCAGGTGAAAATATAGAAATAATTATCAATATTTTATCTAATTCACATATAATCCCAAACGCCAACTTCTGATGATTGAAATAAAAGCCAAAAAAAAATTACACCTTTAACACTTTGTGCAAAATGTATCATATATTATAATAATATGATTGGAACAAAATCAAATATCAGGGGTCTAAGATTAGCACAATTTCAAGAACCCGATTCCACTCAGACAGAGACAATGTAAGAATTACATCTTGAAGCAAAATTCTAACTTGTCACAAGATATATCATATTAACATCCAGTATTCGCATTAAAATTAGATTAGAAGAAACATCATAACTGAAAAGTCACTTGAAGAACAATGCATATTTTTTTCATCTTGGACCACTAACAATTAACTGATGGAAAAAAAAACTTGCCTCAAAAAAAAAACTTGCCTCAAAAAACCCTAAATCCTTAACAGCCTGAAACAAGAAGTGTTTCAGTCAAATTGCTCTGAACAAAACCCTAATTTCAACCTGTAAACTGAAATTTGTCGTCCGAATCAACAATTCGACAGTATAGAAGGAATTGATTTCTCCTCGAAATCAACGAGTCCCTTGAGCTGCAGGCATAAAGAGAAGAAAATAGTACACAACAGAAACCGAAAATAGCAAAGAGTAAAAAGAACTTTGGGCTTGTGTTGCTAATTCCAATTTTGACCCCATTAAAAACGTGGAAGTGGGACCCTTATTGAAATGTGTGCTTTTAGCCAAGGGCATTAATGTATTTTCTTTACTATTAAAAGTAAAAAATTCTCAAAGTTAAAAATAAAATTACATTTTATTTATGCAATAAATTGAAATGCCATAAAATATTTAATTAAAATATTAAATTGTATCATTTTATTAACTACATAATACAAATATTAATGACTATTGGACTTCTTGAATTAATTATTGATTAAGTAACTAATTTAATAGTATTTATCATTTTATAATCTATATTTATATATAATAATAATAATAATAACAACAATCAAAACGGTAGGTACATGCTCACATAATCTTGTATGTATTGTGTTACACAAAGTTATAATGATTTGATTGGACCGCAGAGAAGACTGGCAGGAACTAATCTCATTTGGTCAAGAGTAACGCGATCGAAACATAGATTTATTGTCTGGTTGGCTAACCAAAATAGGCTACTCACCAAAGACAGACTAACCAGGCTAAACATTCCAGTAAACAATCTCATATATAGTATGTGTTTCAGAGATCAACTAGAGACCCCGACTCATTTGTTTGCAGAGCGTTCCTGGATAGCTGAGGTTAGAATTGGGTTATTAGATTGGACACGCTTTCAGTACAAATAACAAGTGGTATCACAAAGCATAAGGTGGGTCAAAAGACAGTGTTGGAGTCAAATGTAGAAGGAGCTACTTGGGGCTATGATATATCATACTCGACAAGCCAGGAACTGAAAAAAATTCAGGAACAAAAGTGTAAATATCAACTTTGTTATTAGGAAGATTCAACAAGAGATGAGGAATTGAATAGATGGGTTGAATAGTTCTAAGAGAGTCTTACATAGCCAATATCTAATACAATAATTGAATTAGTTGTAGGTTTTGTTGTTTTTTTTTTCTGTTGGAGGCCTTGGTGATTGCAATACTATTCGGAAAGGTGGTTGTAATACTAGGGTGTTCCTTTCTGTGCTTTGTTTTAGAGTTGTAAACTTTTCGATTGTCAATAATAATATTCGTAGTTGTTATAAAAAAAACAATTACATTTAGCTTAAATTAATTATTACAAAAATCTCTATATAATTTATTCAACTTTTACTTTTTTTCCATAACATTTTCTATACTCCCATAAATATAACTAGAGAATGTAGTCCCACTTCGCACTAGGATTAAAATATGTGTTAGAATTATTTTCCTTTTGGATAATTATATCATTATATTGTCTTGTATTATTATTTCTTGACTTAATTGAATCATAAAATTTGCTTTGAATAATGATACATAGCGAAACTTATCAAATTAGCATCTACTAAATGATGAATGACACATACTTTTTATGAATAAGTCGAAATATATGCTCTATTACAAAATTATTTCATTTTTATTACACTGAATGTGGAATAGTTAGTATGTTTGTATGGTCTTCTTTGTTTTTTTAAAAAAATGAGATCTCAAGGAGATTGAACTTTTAAATTGTAATATCTATCATGAGATACTTTTTGTGAATGTGTTTGTATTTTTTACAAAGTAAAATAACAATTAAATAATAAACAAATACATCAACGACGTCCTATCATTCTTAATCATATAGAGAATAGTCTCTAATAAAATGTTATTACTTGAAATTAATACATAAAAATGTCATATCATTCTTTGTGAGATTGATCCACTGAAACTTCTCTCTATATTCTTTTTCAATCGCTCTTGTTTCTCTCTGAAATATGCAATTCGCGGTTGCATAATATTTTCATACATCACTTTATCTAAAAGTTTGATTCTTTAGTTGTATTTGCGTTCAGAAATAAATGTTTGTTGATTGTACAAACGAATAACGTAATATAATTACTAATATTATCATTAATATTTACCTTAATAATTATTCGAACTAATTTGATGTGGATGATAGACAATGCAAGAGAGAACTAATGACCTTATTTACTTGTAACATTTGTTATCAATTTTGTTGTTCTATAGACTACATTTATTGTCGTTAATATCATATGGATGGAGAGTGCTTTTTCTTTAAAGAGTCTATCCCTAAAATTTCTTTTGTTTGTTGTCATCCAAATATGACGTTTGTGATGAAATTTTATCTGATAAAAAAGAGGAAATATCTACTTTACATTCATGTAAAAAAACCAACCACTTATGTAGTGTAATTTCATTTTCTTTTTATTTGTAATTATGTGATTTTGGTTGGAAACGCAAGAGAAAGAACAAGAGCTTAAATGAGAAAAAACATGTTAAACAACAACCAAAATTTTCAGTGTGAAGTGATGATTTATCGTCTTTGAAATCTCGCTTTTATAAGATTCTATTGCCTAGATTTTTTATCTCGTAAGATTTTCTTCTCTATCGTCAGGTGGGATAATAAATGAAGGCGGCTATGCGCTTTATTAATGATACTATTCGAAATGACTTTTAAAGAAAATTTCTTCAAAAATACATGAAGTGAAACATGTCTCTACAAAATGTTCTTAAGAGTTGACAAATATTGTGTCCATTCATGCTTAGCATGCAGCGTACCTTCAACTTATTGAAGTAAAATCAACTGTTTTGTTTTGCTGATTGTAGTGTGCATATAAACAAATACTAACTCATTTCAAGTTTTATGTTATAATGCGTATTATGATATTAATTATAAATTTGTTGAGATTAAACCAAATGATTCTTCTTCATTCTTTCTATTAGGACTAAAACTCATGAATTTATATGAGTTTCACAATAATGAATCAACATTTCTTTTTCAGCAAGAACCAAGAAGATGAGTACATGCATTTCATATTCGAGTGCGGATTTACCCCGCAAGTTAGTTGATTCAATAAAACTCAATGGTTTCGACTTATACTTCATACTAGTACTTGAGTGATTCACTCAAGTATCAATATTTTATTTCAAATTCAAAACCTAAAAACTTAAACTCTTAAATTTGTCGGCCATAAACTAGATGATGATCTATACCACATATTTGAGAATTTTCTATCATCTTAAGACGTAAAAAATGTGGTAGAAATGATATCAATCAAACAAATATTTAGCAAAATGATACCACACATAATATACAATTATTGAAGGATTTGCAATTTACATACACATATTGATAGATTTTTGGGGACATACATAAGACACCGACCAATTTGCAGATAACACAGACAGTTCCTGACATATTTATGAATTAACTTTTATACAATTAGACCATCCTAAGCTATTATTCTATTAATTTTCGTTTAGTCATATACTATATTTGCATAATAAAATAATAAGAGATCTTTAGTTATAAATAAATGAGAATACAAATCCCTAACTTTCCTTTCTTTTCTTTTTCAAAAATCGTTCACATTTATCTTTACACAAAGATTTAACTATTTAACTCATTACTTAGAAGAATTAAATGAAAAGCAAACCGAAAAAATGAAAAAGGTGGTATAAATACTATAGTATAAATTAAAAAATTAAGACACATCACTTATCTTTATAGTCACCATCCCGTCAGAGTGATTAATTGAAGTTAGTTTTTCTAATGTTCAACATTATTATATTTAAGTATCATTTTATTACAACACTCTATCCTTAGTTTGAGTTTGAAATTATTTATAAAAGAGTACTACAATGGATACGAAAATTATGTAGGACATATTTAGTAATTTATAAACTTAATCAACCAGCTCGAAATGAAAATATCAATCATAAGTGTCACCCATTTTTTTTTCATCTTCAAAGTGTCATCTAACTGCAATAAGTGCCTCCCAATTGTTCCTCTCCATAACTACAGTATGGTGTTATGTTTTAGATATAAAGACAACTTTTTGAAGGCAATAACATGTAACTAAGTCATCCATGAGTTGACATCGACTTGAAAACTACTCCTCGATGTCAAGGATAAAGAAAAATTTGACATTCATATAAGTATGATATGATTAAAGGAAGAATCTTGAAGCAGGATCTAAACGAAATCTTGCCTAGTAGAATAATGGACACAAAAAGATAATTTAATGTTATTTTGCCTTGTTGAGATGACATAGAGAGACCAGCAATGAAGGAGTTTTTCCAAAGTAATCAATCATCTCCTTGGTAAAGATAAAGCTCTTAGACCCACGCTAAATCATCTTCTCTTATCTTAGATGATCTCTAAGTAGGGTCATTATTCACTCTTTCATACCTATTTATTTCTACCAATACTTTTACTTTATCCCTAAACATAATATTTCATGTGTTATTCTCTTCTATCTTCATTTTCACATATCTTAACTCACTAAAAGCTATATAGGGAATGCAAATTTGAATATGCGAAAAGATTCACCACCAAACTATATATACTGCAAGTATTAGGATTTTAAAGGGTACACATTTAAATTAATACACAATTTAAGACATCACAGTTACAAATAAGGAAGATAAAAATGATTTAATGATATTAGTGTCACGACCCAAATCGAGCCGCGACTGGCACCCACACTTACCCTCCTATTTGAGCGAACCAACCAATCTAAACCTTAACATTTCAATATAATATCAACAGAAAGTAATGCGGAAGACTTAAACTCATTAATAAAATCAATAACTATTATTATCCACAAAATCTGGAAGTCATCATCACAAGAACATCTATGATCAAATTACTAAACTAAGAGTATACTAAAAAGCTAAAACAAGTAAAAGCTAGTCCATGCCGGAACTTCAAGGCATCAAGACATGAAGAGGAAGACCCAGTCCAAGCTAGAAGCATTAGCTCACCCTGAAATCTGGTGTGATTGAAGACTGGCTAGAATTACGGTTGAGTTGAAGACGACGGCACGTTTGCTGCACTCCATAAATAACATAGAAGAAAACATAAAAGTAGGGGTCAGTACAAAACACGGGTACTGAGTAGATATCATCGGCCAACTCCAAATAGAAAACAGTATATAGTAGATAATATCATAAAATCAACTACAATACTCAACATGCGGCATTTACAGTTACCATAACCCTTGGTTACAACACCAAGCACATCAATGAGGACTCACACCTCCTCGTCATACTCATTTGGGAATTAGGTTCATTAGATTCAATATATTATCATCTTTCAAGATTCATTATCTTTATTCCCCTCGTGTCGGTACGTGACACTCCGCTCCTCATATACTATCCTGGTGTCGGAACGTGACACTCCGATCCTCATTCTATCCTAGTGTCGGAACGTGACACCCGATCCATATTCTATCCTGGTACAGGAACGTGGCACCCGATCCATATACTATCCTGGTGTCGGAACGTGACACTCCGATCCTCATATACTATCCTGGTACCGGAACGTGGCACCCGATCCATATTCTATCCTGGTACCGGAACGTGGCACCCGATCCATATACTATACTGGTGTCGGAACGTGACACTCCGATCCTCATATACTATCCTGGTACCGGAACGTGGCACCCGATCCATATACTATCCTGGTGTCGGAACGTGACACTCCGATCCTCATATACTATCCTGGTACCGGAACGTGGCACCCGATCCCCTAATCTCACTACTTTCGTTCATCAAGCCTTCTTTTACACTAAGGCATCATCATTAACAAAGTAGATTAGGGTTTCTTTTTCAAGATTTAAGATTCAATAGCTTCATCATGCTTATTCCATCACAATTATATAACCACAACATGCAAACACACAATTAAGCATATAGAAGGGTTTACAACACTACCCAATACATATCATTCGCTATTAAGAGTTTACTACGAATAGTGTAAAAATTATAACCTACCTCCACCGAAGAATTTTGATTAAGCAAGCAATTTCCCAAGCCTTTCTTTTCTCGTTTCTCCTCTTTGTCGTCGATCCTCTCTCTCTCTCTCTGTTCTTTTCTTTTCCTTATTCAAACCCTCTTTCTTTTACCCTAATTAGCATATAATTAAGAATAAAAGATGGCAATAATAACCCACTAATTTACTCAAGGTTACCTCTTTTAGCCCCCAAGTAATTGCGTTATTAATATTAAACCACTAACTTTATAATTATAAGCCGGAATAGTCAAAAACGTCCCTTAAAACATTAAAGAAATCCGACTCTGCTTGGGATTACGCAGCCTGTGATGGGCCATCGTACCTGCGATGGTCCGTCCTGCTGCTCCGTCACAGAGTTCAGAGACTGAAATTCTCTGAAGAGTCTGTGACGGTCCGTCACGCCTGTGACGGTCCATCCTGCTACTCCGTTACGAAGTTCAGAGAGTCGATTTCAGTACCCATTTTTCAGAATTTCTAAGTGTTTTGAAACGAGACCCCTTGACGGTCCGTCGTGCTCATGACGGTCCGTCGTGGGTTCCGTCGTCTCAGCCTGTTTTTTCAGAAATAAAATCTGCTGCTCAAAACGACTAAACAGGTCATTACAATAGATACCAATTTACCCATCGTTCGTCCCCGAACGATCACAAGAAGGAAAATAAGGGCGACAAGAAGTACCTGAATCTGTAAACAAGTGTGGATATCTTTCTTGTATATCAGCCTCTTTCTCCCAAGTGGCTTCTTCGACTGGTCGATTCTTCCATTGAACTTTGATGGATGCAATCTCCCTTGATCTCAACTTGCGAATTTCTCTATCTAAAATGGCAACAGGCTCCTCCTCATAAGACAAATTTTCATCAAGCAGAACTGAATCCCAACGGATAATGTAGTTTCCATCCCCATGGTATCTTTTCAACATAGACACATGAAACATCGGATGTACTCCGGACAGCCCTGGAGGCACGGCTAACTCATAAGCCACCTCCCCTATGCGCTTCAGAACCTTGAAGGGACCAATATACCTTGGGCTTAGTTTACCCCTTTTTCCAAACCGCATCACCCCTTTCATGGGCAAAACTTTCAGTAAGACTTGTTCACCCTCAATGAACTCCAAGTCTCTAACCTTTCGATCTGCATACTTTTTCTGTCTACTTTGAGCCGCTAACAGCTTTTCTTGAATAGATTTCACTTTATCCAACGATTCTCTCAGAAGGTCAGTACCCCAAGGTCTAACCTCAAATCCATCAAACCACCTAATGGGAGACCTACATCTTCTCCCATATAGTGCCTCAAATGGGGCCATATCAATGCTTGAGTGATAGCTATTGTTGTAGGAGAACTCTGCTAAGGGTAAGAAGCTATCCCAATGACCACCAAATTCTATCACACATGCACGAAGCATATCCTTTAACACTTGAATTGTTCGCTCAGACTGACCATCGGTCTGAGGATGGAACGCAGTACTAAGGTCCAACCTAGTACCCAATTCCGCGTGCAATGTTTTCCAAAACTTAGAAGTAAACTGCGTACCTCTATCTGATATGATGGAAAGTGGAACTCCATGCAATCGAACAATTTCTGAGATATAGATTTTGGCCAACTTCTCTGCATTATAAGTCACCTTGACCAGAATGAAGTGGGCAGACTTCGTTAACCTATCAACTATTACCCAAATAGAGTCAAACTTCCCCAATGTCTTTGGAAGACCAACCACGAAGTCCATTGCAATTCTTTCCCACTTCCATTCAGGAATGGGCATTCTCTGAAGTGTTCCTCCGGGCCTCTGGTGTTCATACTTTACTTGCTGACAATTTGGACATTTGGCAACAAAATCAACAATGCCGCGCTTTATTCTACTCCACCAAAAGTGTTGCTTTAGGTCACGGTACATCTTGGTGGCACCAGGATGTATAGAATATCCGGAACTATGAGCCTCTATCAGAATAGTGTTGATCAAATCATCGACGCGGGGTACACATACCCTTCCCTTGATTCTCAAAACACCTTCCTCATCGATTTGTGCTTCCTTAGCCTTTCCTCGCAATACTTTATCTTGGATTCTGCTTAGTTTCTCATCCTCAAACTGTTTTCCCTTAATCTTGTCAAGAAAAGAAGATCTTGCCTCCACACAAGCCAACAATCCTCCCTTCTCATTTACTTCTAACCTCATCAAGTCGTTAGCCAGATTCTGAACCTCTCTAGCCAATGGACGTCTAGAAACTTGCAAGTGAGCTAGACTTCTCATGCTCCCTGCCTTTCTACTTAGGGCGTCTGCCACAACATTAGCCTTTCCCGGACGATACAAGATAGTGATATCGTAGTCCTTCAGTAGTTCCATCCATCTCCTCTGTCTCAAATTCAAATCTTTTTGAGTAAAGACATACTGTAGGCTACGATGATCCGTGTATACTTCACACTTAACCCCATATAAATAATGTCTCCATTGCTTTAATGCAAATACTACCGCAGCCAGTTCCAAATCATGGGTCGGATAGTTATGTTCATGCACCTTTAATTGCCTCGAAGCGTAAACAATTACATTTTTCTCTTGCATTAGCACTGCACCCAAACCCGAATAGGATGCATCACAATAGACAATGAAATTATTACCTTCCACTGGCAAGGTAAGGATTGGTGCGGTAGTCAACAAAGTCTTGAGCTTCTGAAAGCTTTCCTCACATTCGTCCGACCATACAAATGGAATATTCTGTTTAGTCAAGTTCATCAATTTGGAAGCAATGGAAGAGAATCCCTTGACAAATCGACGGTAGTAGCTAGCCAGACCAACAAAGCTCCTTATTTCTGACACATTAGTAGGTCTTACCCAATTCTTCACTGTCTCAATCTTAGAAGGATCCACCATCACCCCGTCCTTAGAAACCACATGCCCCAAGAAGGACACTGCATCTAGCCAAAACTCACACTTGGAGAATTTGGCATAAAGCTTTTTCTCCCTCAACATTTCCAATACCATTCTCAAATGCTCCTCATGTTCCTTCTTGCTCTTTGAGTATACCAATATATCATCAATGAATACGATCACAAAGAGATCCAGATATGGCTTAAAAATCGCGTTCATCAAGCTCATGAAAGCAGCAGGGGCATTCGTAAGACCAAAAGACATTACTACAAATTCGTAATGCCCATACCTAGTTCGAAAAGCAGTCTTTGGCAAATCCGTTGCTCGTATCTTCAATTGATGATAACCGGATCTCAAGTCAATCTTAGAGAAGACACAAGCACCTTGTAACTGATCGAACAAGTCATCAATGCGAGGAAGAGGATACTTGTTCTTAACCGTTACCTTATTTAGTTGTCTGTAGTCTATGCACATTCGAAAGCTCCCATCCTTTTTCTTCACAAATAATACCGGAGCACCCCAAGGAGATGCACTTGGTCTAATAAAGCTTTTGATTAGCAACTTTTGAAGTTGTGCCTTTAACTCTCTTAACTCCGCGGGAGCCATTCTATAAGGGGGTATAGAAATGGGGCGAGTACCCGGTTCAAGATCGATGCAGAAGTCAATATCTCTATCCGGTGGCATACCAGGAAGGTCTGCGGGAAACACATCCAAAAACTCACGAACTATCGAGACCGACTCAATTGGAGGTACTTGAGTAGTATCATCCCTGAGATGTGCTAAGAACGCTAAACAACCCTTACTGACCATTTTCTTAGCACGAAGAAAAGAGATGATACAAACCGGATTGGAAGTGTAGTCACCATCCCACACTAACGGATCTGTCCCAGGCTTGGCTAACATTACAGTTTTAGCATTACAATCCAAGATCGCAAAATTTGGAGAAAGCCAAGTCATACCCAGAATTACATCGAAGTCAACCATTTCTAAGATAACCAAGTCTACATGAGTATTGCTCCCCATAAAAGTTACAAGACAAGACCTATACACCTTTTCAACTATCACAGACTCACCCATCGGAGTAGACACACGAATAGGCATGTCAAGCAATTCACAATGTAAATCAAGACCATTAGCAAATGCGGAGGATACATATGAAAATGTAGAGCCAGGGTCAAACAATACAAAAGCCATGCAATCACAAACCGACAGATTACCTGTGATGACAACATCTGATGTCTCTGCTTCTGACCGCCCAGAGAAATCGTAACAATGGGCCCTCTCACCTGTCTGTCCGTTGCCCCTACCATGTTGTGATGTAGTGGCTCCAGTTTGCCCATCACCCCGACCGTTTTGGTGACCACCATTACCTCGACCACCGCATCCTCCAGAATGACGACCTCTTCCATAACCACCTCTACCTCTAACATTTGGAGGTCTGTAACTCTGTTTTGGACAATACCTCTTGATGTGTCCAGTCTCCCCACATCCATAACACTCTCTGGATTCAAGCATAGGTCTCTCAGAGAAGTGTTGACCGGTCTAAGGTGGACCCCCAACACAGTCTGTAGTGAAGACTGAATTGGTCGGACTGAGTAACCTCCTGAACCCTGTCCTCTAGAGTAAGAACCATTAAACTCACCTCCCTTTCGAAACCTTTTTGATGTAGTTGCCATGGTGAAGTCATCTGGCTTCACTCCCTCTACCTCTATCACGAAGTCTACCACTTCTTGAAAAGATTTCGCCGTAGCCGATACCTGTAAGGCTGAAATTCGCAACTCTAATCTCAACCCCTTCACAAAACGGCGAATCCGCTATTGTGGACTAAAACAAAGTTGGGTGGCATACCTGGATAATGCACGAAACTTAGCCTCATAAGCAGTAACCGACATCCTACCTTGCTCTAGGCTCAAGAACTCATCTCTTTTCCTATCCCTCAAAGTCCGGGGGATATACTTCTCCATAAACAAGCTAGAGAATGATGCCCAAGTCATAGGTGGTGCCTCTGTTGGTTGACACTCAACATGTGACCGCCACCACATTTTGGCATTTCCTTGAAACTGATAAGTCACAAACTCAACACCAAATCGTTCTACTATACCCATCTTGTGTAGTAGCTCATGACAGTCAACTAGAAAATCGTAGGCATCCTTATATTCAGCACCCTTGAAGACTGGAGGTTTCAATTTCAAGAACTTACTGAAAAGTTCATGTTGATCATTTGTCATTATAGGCCCTGTAGTCAGACGAGGAAACGTGCCTATTTCCAATACCTCCGGAGCCTGAGGTGCTGGTGCAGAAGACACTAGGGGTGTCTGGCCTTGATCAGATAACCCGCTAAGATAAGCAAGAACCTGATTGATCATTTCTGGGGTAGGTTGGGGTGACAATTCTTCATTCTGCACTTGTTCATTCTCCTCATCCTCCCCTTCTCTTACTACTTCCTCAGTCGGTGGAGGAGTCACCGCCCTAGTACCAGATGGGCTAGGTGCTTGTCCTCTTCCTCTAGAGGACGTCCTCCCACGACCTCTTCCACGGCCTCTTGCCGCTACTCTTCCTCTAGCTACAGCCCCAGTGGCTGGTTCAGACGCATCCTGTCCCGCCGGTGCTGGCGTTGGCGCGGTTGTTGCTCTAGTTCTAACCATCTGCGAAATAGAGTGAAGATGGTCAGATACCAATTTGTATCACCTAGATACCAATTGGACCCAAGTAATAGCACGAAAGAAAGAAAGAATGGAATTTTCCTAAAGTCTTATAGCCTCTCAAAGAAAAGTAAAGGCGTCCCCCTACCGTTCCTTAAGACTCTACTAGACTCGTTCTTGTGTGATGAGACCAACGAACCTAATGCTCTAACACCAAGTTTGTCACGACCCAAATCGGGCCGCGACTGGCACCCACACTTACCTTCCTATGTGAGCGAACCAACCAATCTAAACCTTAACATTTCAATATAATATCAACAGAAAGTAATACGGAAGACTTAAACTCATTAATAAAATCAATAACTATTATTATCCCCAAAATCTGGAAGTCATCACCACAAGAACATCTATGATCAAATTACTAAACTAAGAGTATTCTAAAAAGCTAAAACAAACCCAGTCCAAGCTAGAAGCATTAGCTCACCCTGAAATCCGGTGTGATTGAAGACTGGCTAGAATTACGGTTGAGTTGAAGACGACGGCACGTTTGCTGCACTCCATAAATAACATAGAAGAAAACATAAAAGTAGGGGTCAGTACAAAACACGGGTACTGAGTAGATATCATCGGCCAACTCCAAATAGAAAACAGTATATAGTAGATAATATCATAAAATCAACTACAATACTCAACATGCGGCATTTACAGTTACCATAACCCTTGGTTACAACACCAAGCACATCAATGAGGACTCACGCCTCCTCGTCATACTCATTTGGGAATTAGGTTCATTAGATTCAATATATTATCATCTTTCAAGATTCATTATCTTTATTCCCCTCGTGTCGGTACGTGACACTCCGCTCCTCATATACTATCCTGGTGTCGGAACGTGACACTCCGATCCTCATTCTATCCTGGTGTCGGAACATGACACCCGATCCATATTCTATCCTGGTACCGGAACGTGGCACCCGATCCATATACTATCCTGGTGTCGGAACGTGACACTCCGATCCTCATATACTATCCTGGTACCGGAACGTGGCACTCGATCCATATTCTATCCTGGTACCGGAATGTGGCACCCGATCCATATACTATCCTGGTGTCGGAACCTGACACTCCGATCCTCTTATGCTATCCTGGTACCGGAACGTGGCACCCGATCCATATTCTATCTTGGTACCGGAATGTGGCACCCGATCCATATACTATCCTGGTGTCGGAACGTGACACTCCGATCCTCATATACTATCCTGGTACCGGAACGTGGCACCCGATCCACTAATCTCACTACTTTCGTTCATCACGCCTTCTTTTACACTAAGGCATCATCATTAACAAAGTAGATTAGGGTTTCTTTTTCAAGATTTAAGATTCAATAGCTTCATCATGCTTATTTCATCACAATTATATAACCACAACATGCAAACACACAATTAAGCATATAGAAGGGTTTACAACACTACCCAATACATATCATTCGCTATTAAGAGTTTACTACGAATAGTGTAAAAACCATATTCTACCTCCACCGAAGAATTTCAATCAAGCAAGCAATTTCCCAAGCCTTTTTCGTTTTCTCGTTTCTCCTCTTTGTCGTCGATCCTCTCTCTCTCTTTCTGTTCTTTTCTTTTCCTTATTCAAACCCTCTTTCTTTTACCCTAATTAGCATATAATTAAGAATAAAATATGGCAATAATAATCCACTAATTTACTCAAGGTTACCTCTTTTAGCCCCTTAGTAATTGAGTTATTAATATTAAACCACTAACTTTATAATTATAAGCCGGAATAGTCAAAAACGTCCCTTAAAACATTAAAGAAATCCGACTCCGCCTGGGATTACGCAGCCTGTGACGGGCCGTCGTGCCTGCGACGGTCCGTCCTGCTGCTCCGTCACAGAGTTCAGAGACTGAAATTCTCTGAAGAGTCTGTGACGGTTCGTCACGCCTGTGACGGTCCGTCATGCTATTCTGTTACGAAGTTCAGAGAGTCGATTTCAGTACCCATTTTTCAGAATTTCTAAGTGTTTTGAAACGAGACCCCTTGACGGTCCGTCGTGCTCATGACGGTCCGTCGTGGGTTCCGTCGTCTCAGCCTGTTTTTTCAGAAATAAAATCTGCTGCTCAAAACGACTAAGCAGGTCGTTACAATTAGAAGGTGAGATGCATATGTAATATGTACCTTATGAACTTCTTAATTTGAGCGGAAAAACGCCACAGACAGTACTTCAACCAAAATTTTAAAAAAAAATAACATCTAATAATCAAACCTATTCAATTGGGTCATGATGGTCATGTACGTGAGCTGGCTTTAGGCTTTAGTATCATCTGAATTAATTAGGTGACGAGTGGGCCGCAAGCAACTGATCAATTTATTTTGTGTGATCATTTTAGCTCATTTAATTACTTATTTTTTGGGGAGAAAATAAGAGAAGAATTCAAAAAAAAAAGAAGAGAAAAAAATAGATGCAAATAGTGTTCATAGAGAGGTGCCCACCTCATCTAGTTTACATTCAGTTTTATATAGATATATAGATTTATGTGGAAAAAGTATTATCTTTTATGATAAACATGAGTAGATAGACTCATGTCTTTGTTAGGGAGTGTTTTTATCTCCAATGGGAGATTTTACGGTGTGAATCCAAATTTAATCGAAATTTAATGTGAATATCAAATATCGAGTAAAAAATAGTTTCATGCATACAGAAAAGGTAATATTCCTATAACTTCTTATTTGTCATGATTATTGACATGTCACGTGAAACATCACTTTAAAATCTCTCTCTCTCTCTCTCTCTATATATATATATATACACATATATATATATATATAAAAGGTGATGTGACACCTCTCTTTGGTTTTCATTCATATTTATCTTTTTCCTCCTTTTTTTTAAAAAAAAATTTTGACCTCATTTTTCTTAAATGATTATGCATTTAATAATTAAGAAAATTATCATAATTATTATATCTAATTATATTTCACTAGTTACAAAAAAAATGTCTATCTATTTATATTTTCTACTTAAATAACATGTATATTCAATTTCCTTCAACCAAATTTTCCATAATTTAACTCACCTATAAATAAAAATCCTCGATGGAATTTTTAGCTACTCATTTTCATTTTCATTTTCTCATTCTTTTTTTAATCAATATATCTTCTTCCTTTTATTATTTTTCCTTGTTCATCAATTTCCTTCTACCAAATTTTTCATATTTAATTCACCTATAAATAACAATCCGCGATGGAGTTTTTAGCTACTCATATTCATTTTCTCATTCTTTTTTTCAATCAATATATCTTCTTTCTTTTATTTTTTTCCTTATTCATCAATTATATGGTTAATATTCAAAAGAAATCATAACATAGAAAAAGTGGTGTGAACTTGTATGATCATCTTGATGAATATTATACATATATTCTTTATTATTTCTTCTTATGTCATACTAGCGCCAAATACAAATTCATCAAGATAAAAACAAAGTTCGATAGTTTTGTAAAAATTCACCAAAGAGAAATGGTTAGATTATTTTATTTAAATTCATCAAGATATAAAGAATGATATTTAACGATGTTGGCGAAGATCATCAAGTGATAGTCCTCTATATATATATATATATATATATATATATATATATATATATATATATATATATATATAAACTTGTATCTTGATCCGTTTATGTGGCACGCTCCAATGATCAGCATTTGTCATTATCATATATTATTATAAGTGGGAAGGTTTTGTCTTTAAAGTTGAATTACATTTTTTCCCTTATTATTAATTAAAATATTTTTAAAACCTAATTAATTAAATATTAAGTAATAAAATTTTAGTTATTTTTTAGATTATGAGTTATTTATTAGCATGAAAATCAAATAATTATTTATTATATTGTATAATGAATTAGCCAAAAGAAATAATTACAAATTAAATGTAAGTGCATGTATGGTGAAGAACCCAATCACAAATTAATTATAAGTGCATGTATGGTGAAGAACCTAAGAGTTATTTGTATGACTTTAATTTTTTTCAGCATGACTTTTGAGTTTCTGTATGACATTATACATTGATTAACTTATAGATACACTTGTGTGCTTCATGAAAAGATACTTTTCTGTAAACTTTGTCATGAAGTAATGTTAGTTAATTTTTTCTTTTTGCTTGTTTTAAGATAATGAACCATGGAAATGCTAATGATATGTAAGAATTTTCAGCAGTTTCATTATCAAGGTGTGAGGAATAATGAAAAACAAGAGATTATTTTTATAAAAAAAATTCGTCACATTTCATTATTGTATCTCTTGATTCTTTAATTTCGATATTACTTCTCTTTTGCTTCTTGTATCATTTTATATGTGTTCTCATTTTTCAAGGTTTAAGTGATGTTGAATGAAAGAAAATCTACATATGCACACATATATTATGTTATGTTTATAGATTCTATTATGTATATTTTTACATCATATCATTTTATTCTGATTTATTCTATAACTTCGAAAGGAATTCTCTTGCATCTATGAGTTACTTTTAATGTACCATATTTTATGTCATCTTTAGAAATAAAATAATAACTTAAATTTATGAATAAAAGTGATTGCATATTTAGAGCTACAAGCTTTAAAGGAAAAAAGTATATTCAAGGATAGATATACTATTAGATAAATAGAATATCTTAATCTAAAGTAATTAAAAACTAAATAAATCCCATCAAATTGAACGACTACATAATGTTTAAAGACATATTTTTACTCTTCAATCAAATTCCTTCTTTTGGTATTTTAGTGGTATTTTATCCCCAGGTGATGTTTATTAGTAAAGTAGTTGTTTCTTTATGCTACTAAGCTTAATTCTGGTTACACTTGAATGTGTAATTGCATGAATTACTATAGATAATTTTTATTATGTATGAGATGATATATTGTAGATGAACTTGTATTTTAGAGGATTTATTCATTGTTTGAAGTTCTTTGTCTAATTTGATGTGGCATCTGTAACGACCTGTTTAGTCGTTTGGAGCAGCAGAGTTAATTTCTGAAAATCACTGTCTGAGTCGATGGATCCCACGACGGACCGTCATGGGCACGACGGACCGTCGAGGGTGTGTCGTTCCAATACACTTAGAATTTTGAAAAATTGGGTGCTGAGAACAACTCTCTGAACTTCGCGACGACATGGCTGGACGGACCATCATGGGCACGACGGACCGTCACAAACCCTTTAGTAAAATTCAGTCTCTGAACTCTGTGACGACTCACCAGGACGGCCCTTCGCAGGCAAGACGGCCCGTCACAAGCACGACGGCCCGTCACAGGCTGTGTGACCCTGACTGAGTCGGATTTCTGTTAAATATTTTAAGGGGCGTTTTGGACTTTTCCTGCTTATAATTATAAAGTTAGTGGTTTAATGTTAATAATTTAATTGCTTGGGGGTTAAAAGAGAGAACGTTGAAACAAGTAGTGGGGTATTTTATCATCTTTTATACTTAATTATATGCTAATTAGGGTAAAAGAAAGAGGGTTTGAATAAGAAAAAGAGAAAGAACAGAGAGTGAAGAGAGAAACGATCGAGAGGAGAGGAGAACGCAAGGAAAGCAAAAGTTTGGGAAAGTAGATTGCTTGATCCCGAATTCTTCGGTGGAGGTAGGTTATGGTTTATGCTATTCGTAGTAAACTCTTAATAGCGAATGATATGTATTGGGTAGTGTTGTAAACCCTTCTATATGCTTAATTATATGCTTGCATGAATGTGATTATATAATTGTGATAAAATAAGCATGATGAAGCTATTGAATCCTAAATCTTGAAAAGCCCTAATCTACTTTGTTAATGATGATGCCTTGGTATAAACGAAGGCTTGATGAACGAAAGTAGTGAGATTAGGGGATCGGGTGCCACGTTCCGGCACCAGGATAGTATATGAGGATCGGGTGTCACGTTCCGACACCAGGATAGTATATGAGGATCGGAGTGTCACGTTCCGGCACCAAGATAGTATATGAGGATCGGAGTGTCAAGTTTCGACACCTGGATAGTATATGGATCGGGTGCCACGTTCCGGTACCAGGATAGTATATGAATCGGAGTGCCACGTTCCGACACCAGGATAGAATATGGATCGGGTGTCACGTTCCGACACCAGGTTAGTATATGAGGATCGAGATGTAACGTTCCGGCACCAGGATAGTATATGGAGCGGAGTGTCACGTACCGACATGAGATAAATAAAGATAATGAATCTTGAAAGATGTTAATATACTCAATTTAATGAACCTAATTCCCAAATGAGTATGATGGGGAGGCGTGAGTCCTCATTGATGTGCTTGGTGTTGTGACCAAGGGTTATGGTAATTGTAAATGCCGCCTGTTGAGTATTATAGTTGATTTATGATATTATCTGATATATATTGTTTTCTATTTTGAGTTGGCCGATGATATCTACTCAGTACTTGTGTTTGTACTGACCCCTACTTGTATGTTTCTTCCTTTGTTATTTGTGGAGTACAGCAAACGTACCGTCATCTTCAACTCAACCGCAACTCTAGCCAGTCTTCATTACACCGGATTTCAGGGTGAGCTAACGCTTCTAGCTTGGACTGGATCTTCTTCTTCATGTCTTGATGCCTTGAAGTTCCGGCATGGACTAGCTTTTTATTTATTCTAAGCTTTCTAGATACTTTTAGAATTAGTAATTTGAGGATAGATATTCTTGTGATGATGACTTCCAGATTTTGGGAATAATAAGTATTGAGTTTTTAGAAGTTATTTAATCGATTTTCATTAATGAGTTTAAGTCTTCCGCATTATATTATGTTATTTATGGTTGAAATGTTGGGGTTTAGATTGGTTGGTTCACTCACATAGTAGGATAAGTGTGGGTGCCACTCGCGACCTGTTATGGGTCGTGACAAACTTGGTGTCAGAGCATTAGGTTCGTTGGTCTCATCACACAAGAACGAGTCTAGTAGAGTCTTGAGGAACGGTAGGGGGACGCCTTTACTTTTCTCTGAGAGGCTATAAGACCTTAGGAAAATTCCATTCTTTCTTTCTTTCGTGCTATTACTTGGATCAAATTGGTATCTAGGTGATACAAATTGGTATCTGACCATCTTCACTCTATTTCGCAGATGGTTAGAACTAGAGCAACAACTACGCCAACACCAGCACCGGCAGGACAGGGTGCGTCTGAGCCAGCCACTAGGGCTGTAGCTCGAAGAGGAGCAGTGACAAGGGGTCGTGGTAGAGGTCATGGGAGGACGTCCTCTAGAGTAAGAGGACAAGCACCTGTCCCATCTAGTACTAGGGTGGTGACTCCTTCACCGACTGAGGAAGTAGTAAGAGAGGGTGAGGAAGGGGAAAGTGAACAAGTGCAGAATGAGGAATTACCACCCCAACCTACCCTAGAGATGATCAATCAGGTTCTTGCCTATCTTAGCGGATTATCTGATCAAGGCCAGACACCTCCAGTGTTTTCTGCACCAACACCCCAGGTTCTGGAGGTACAACCTGCAGCTACTGTGGCTCCCCGCATGGATGCCTCATTGGAAATAGGCACGTTTCCTCGTTTGACTACAGGGCCTATAATGACAAGCGATCAGCATGAACTTTTCAGTAAGTTCTTGAAATTGAAACCTCTAGTATTCAAGGGTGCTGAATCCGAGGATGCTACGATTTTCTGGTTGATTATCATGAGTTACTACATAAAATGGGCATAGTGGAACGATTTGGCGTTGAGTTTGTAACCTATCAGTTTCAGGGAAATGCCAAAATGTGGTGGCGGTCACATGTTGAGTGTCAACCCGCACATGCACCACCTATGACTTGGGCGTCATTCTCTAGCTTATTTATGGAGAAGTATATCCCTCGGACCTTGAGGGATAGGAGGAGAGATGAGTTCTTGAGCCTAGAGCAAGGCAAGATGTCGGTGACTACGTATGAGGCTAAGTTCCGTGCATTATCCAGGTATGCCACCCAGCTTTGCTTCAGTCCACAAGAGCGGATTCGCCATTTTGTGAAGGGGTTGAGGTCAGATTTGCGGATTTCAGCCTTACAGGTAGCGGCTACAGCGAAATCCTTTCAGGAAGTGGTAGACTTCGTGATAGAGGTGGAGGGAGTGAAGCCAGATGACTTCATCATGGCATCGACATCTAAAAGGTTTCGTAAGGGAGGTGAGTTTAATGGTTCTTACTCCAGAGGGCAGGGTTCAGGAGGTTATCCAGCCCGACCTATTCAGTCTTCACTGCAGACTGTAGTTGGGGGTCCACCGCAGACCGGTCAACACTTCTCTGAGTTTGGAAGTTATCCCCAGACTCCGTCGTTCTCACAGAGACCTATGTTTGAACCCAGAGAGTGTTATGGATGTGGGGAAATTGGACATATTAAGAGATATTGTCCAAAACAGGGTTACAGACCCCCAATAGTCAGAGGTAGAGGTGGTCATGGAAGAGGCCGTTATTCGAGAGGACGTGGTGGCCGAGGTAATGGTGGTCACTAAAACGGCCGGGGTGACGGACAAATGGAAACTACTGCAGCGCAACCTGGTAGAGGCAACGGGCGGACAGGTGATAGGGCTCATTGTTATGCTTTCCCTGGGAGATCTGAAGTGGAGACATCTGATGCTGTCATCACAGGTAATATTTTGGTTTGTGATTGCATGGCTTTTGATTATTTGATCCTGGATCCACATTTTCATATGTATCTTCCTCATTTTCTACTGGTCTTAATTTGCATTGTGAATTGCTTGACATGCCTATTCGTGTTTCTACTCCGGTGGGTGAGTCTGTGATAGTTGAAAAGGTGTATAGGTCTTGTCCTGTGACTTTTATGGAGAGCAATACTCATGTAGACTTGGTTATCTTAGAAATGGTTGATTTAGATGTAATTCTGGGTATGGCTTGGCTTTCTCCAAACTTTGCAATCTTAGATTGTAATGCCAAAACTGTGACATTGGCCAAGCCTGGGACAGATCCGTTAGTGTGGGAGGGTGACTACACTTCCACTCCAGTTCGTATCATCTCCTTCCTTCGTGCTAAGAGAATGGTTAGAAAGGGTTGTTTAGATTTCTTGGCACACCTCAGGGATGATACTACCCAAGTACCTTCAATTGAGTCGGTTCCGGTAGTCCTAAGTTTCTGGATGTGTTTCCTGCAGACCTTCCTGGTATGCCACCGGATAGAGATATTGACTTTTGCATTGATGTGGAGCCGGGTACTCGCCCCATTTCCATACCTTCTTATTGAATGGCTCCAGCAGAGTTAAGGGAGTTAAAGGCCCAACTAAATCTTGAAAAGCCCTAATCTACTTTGTTAATGATGATGCCTTGGTATAAACGAAGGCTTGATGAACGAAAGTAGTGAGATTAGGGGATCGGGTGCCACGTTCCGGCACCAGGATAGTATATGAGGATCGGGTGTCACGTTCCGGCACCAGGATAGTATATGAGGATCGGAGTGTCACGTTCCGGCACCAGGATAGTATATGAGGATCGGAGTGTCACATTCCGACACTCGGATAGTATATGGATCGGGTGCCACATTCCGGTACCAGGATAGTATATGGATCGGAGTGCCACGTTCCGGCATCAGGATAGAATATGGATCGGGTGTCACGTTCCGACACCAGGATAGTATATGAGGATCGGGGTGTCACGTTCCGGCACCAGGATAGTATATGGAGCGGAGTGTCACGTACCGACATGAGAGAAATAAGGATAATGAATCTTGAAAGATGTTAATATACTCAATTTAATGAACCTAATTCCCAAGTGAGTATGATGGGGAGATGTGAGTCCTCATTGATGTGCTTGGTGTTGTGACCAAGGGTTATGGTAATTGTAAATGCCGCCTGTTGAGTATTATAGTTGATTTATGATATTATCTGATATATATTATTTTCTATTTTGAGTTGGCCGATGATATCTACTCAGTACTTGTGTTTGTACTGACCCCTACTTGTATGTTTCTTCCTTTGTTATTTGTGGAGTACAGCAAACGTACCGTCGTCTTCAACTCAACCGCAACTCTAGCCAGTCTTCATTACACCGGATTTCAGGGTGAGCTAACGCTTCTAGCTTGGACTGGATCTTCTTCTTCATGTCTTGATGCCTTGAAGTTCCGGCATGGACTAGCTTTTTATATATTCTAAGCTTTCTAGATACTTTTAGAATTAGTAATTTGAGGATAGATGTTCTTGTGATGATGACTTCCAGATTTTGTGAATAATAAGTATTGAGTTTTTAGAAGTTATTTAATCGATTTTCATTAATGAGTTTAAGTCTTCCGCATTATATTATGTTATTTATGGTTGAAATGTTGGGGTTTAGATTGGTTGGTTCGCTCACATAGTAGGATAAGTGTGGGTGTCACTCGCGACCCGTTATGGGTCGTGACAGCATCACACGAAGCATGTTGATCTTAATAGGTTGTCATGTTACATTTGATATTATATATACATTTTAACTAATTATTTCTATTAGATTTGATTATGAAAGGCCTCTGAAGTTTAATTCAGACAAAAGTTTACCTATCTCTTTCAAAATTTCGTACAACTCATCACACATTAATTCTAATATTATTTTAATAAACTATTACTTAGCTTGAAATACAGGTGTAATGCACGTACTCATAACTAGTATGAATAAAAATATCACCACTAAATATAAGTAATTACTTACTCAGTTATAACCCATAATGTACAACCCAAACCATTTAAAACTCAACATACCAACATCACATTAATTACCCAAATTAAATAGATTTTAAATCAAATCTTTTTAAAAAAATTATACTCACTCCTCAAATTTAAGATTGTAATAACGAATCATTTGTTAAATTGCTATCTTTATGATAACATTTACTATTGTTTCAATTCAAAAACACATTATGATTTTGTTGAAAATGTTTCTTAGCTTATTCAATCCAAAATAATTATAGTTATATATAATATAAAATTATTTCTTTTATCTCCTTTATTTTGTTTTTATTTGTATTTTTTTCTCTTTTATTTTATTTTACAATTTCATATTTATAATCTATACCTATTAAATTTCTACTTTTAATAATATCTTTAACTTTTTTAATTTTAAATTTTCATATTCGTAACCTCAAATTATTTAATTACAATATTTAAGACACTTTATGATATTTCTCAAATTTTATCTCTATAAATTTATAATATTTTGTATCATGGGACCCCAACTCAAGATTAATTATTTTATTTCAAGGTTAATCTTTATATTATCATGGGAATGGGGAATCCCCTATTATTATTGTAGGATCATATTCAGCATAAGTAGAAGAAGAAGACTCTTTGACTTTTGATTAGTTTTTCAAAAAGGATGTCAGCCAAGAGTTTAAAAAATTTGCATTAATTTTGTATTTCTATTTTGATGTATTTTTTTGTGTTTAAGGTGTGCTCTCTCCATGTAAATCAAGATTATTTTTTTATTTCATTGTTAATCTTTATATTATTATAGGATCAAATTTATCTTGTGGCATAACTCGACGAAGAATGTTTTTGGATGTTAATTAGTTTGTCAAAAGGGATGTCGGATAAGAGTAACAAAAATTGTGCATTGATTACGTATTATTTTCATGTATTTTCTTATGATTAAGGTCCTAAGGAAGATGTGTGTTGTTTGTTCTCTCCATGAAAATGTCACGACCCAAACCGGGCCGCGACTGGCACCCACACTTACCCTCCTATGTGAGCGAACCAACCAATCTAAACCTTAACATTTCAATATAATATCAACAGAAAGTAATGCGGAAGACTTAAACTCATTAAATAAAGACCAATTCATTAACTTCTAAAATTCAACATCTATTATTCCCCAAAATCTGGAAGTCATCATCACAAGAACATCTACGGTCAAATGACTAAACTAAGAGTATTCTAAAAGCTAAAAATACATAAGAAGCTAGTCCATGCCGGAAGTTCAAGGCATCAAGACTTGAAGAATAAGATCCAGTCCAAGCTAGAAGCATTAGCTCACCCTGAATTTCCGATGTAGTAAGACTGGCTTGAATTACTGTTGAGTTGAAGACGATGGCACGTTTGCTGCACTCCACAAATAAACAAGAAGAGAACATAAAAGTAGGGGTCAGTACAAAACACGGGTACTGAGTAGATATCATCGGCCAACTCAAAATAGAAATCAATATATACCGAGTAATATCATAAAATCAACTATGATACTCAACATGTAGCAACAACAAATACTATATCATTAACAATTACCGTCAAGTTCACACATGAGGACTCAAGCCTCGATACCATACTCATTTGGGAATCATGTTCATTAGATTGAGTATATTAACATCTTTCAAGATTCATTATTTTTATTTCTCTTGTGTCGGTACGTGACACTCCGCTCCCTCAATATTTATTAATCCTCTTGTGTCGGTACGTGACACTCCGATCCCCTAAATCTATGTGTCAGTTCGTGACACCCGATCCCCTAAATCTATGTGTCGGTTCGTGACACCCGATCCCCTAATACTACGTGTCGGTTCGTGACACCCGATCCCCTAATACTACGTGTCGGTTCGTGACACCCGATCCCTAATACTACGTGTCGGTTCGTGACACCCGATCCCCTAATTCTACGTGTCGGTTCGTGACACCCGATCCCCTAATTCTACGTGTCGGTTCGTGACACCCGATCCCCTAATCTCCTTCCATCAATTCATCAAGCCTTCTTTCTTACCAAGGCATCATCAATCCCATTATTTTAGTTCATCACGCCTTCTTTTATACCAAGGCCTCATTATTAACAAAGAGATTAAGATTTTGCAAGATTTGGGATTCAATAACTTCATCATGCTTAATATAATCACAATTATATAATCACGTTCATGCATGCATACAATTAAGCACATAGCAGGGTTTACAATACTATCAATATATATCATTCTCTATTAAGAGTTTACTATGAAAGCATGAAAACCATAACCTACCTCCACCGAAGAATTGCGATCAACAAGCTATCTTCTCGAGATCCTTGCTATCCTCTTCGTTTCTCTCTCTCTCTACTCGTTCTCTTTCTTTTTCTGTATCTCCTTGTTCTTTCTATTTTTCTTATTCAAACCCTCTTTCTTTTACCCTAATTAACATATAATTAAGAATAAAAGATGGCAATAATTCCCCACTAATTAACTTAAGGTTACCTCTTTTAACCCCCAAGTAATTAGGCTTATTAACATTAACTTACTAACTTTATAATTAAGGCAAGAATAGTCAAAAACGTCCCTTAAAACGTATGAAGAAATCCGACCTAGACTGGGATTACGCAACCTGTGACGGGCCGTCGTGCCTGCGACGGTCCGTCCTGCCGGTCGTTGCAAAGTTCAGAGACCCAAATTTCCACCTAGGGTCTGTGACGGTCCGTCCTGCCATTTCGTTACGAAGTTCAGAGAGTCGATTTTCAGTACCCAATTTTCAGTTTTTCTAAGTGTTTTGATAGAGACCCTGCGATGGTCCGTCGTGCCCATGACGGTCCGTCGCCTCAGCCTGTTTTTCCAGAATAAAATCTGCTGCTCAAAACGACTAAACAGGTCATTACAGAAAATTAATTTTTTTCTATTTCAATGTTAATCTTTATATTATTATAGGATCGAATTTATCTTGTGGCACAACTCAACAAAGAAGGCTTTTGGATGTTAATTAGTTTGTCTAAAGGATGTCGGATAAGAGTAACAAAAATTGTGCATTGATTCTGTATTATTATTTTCATGTGTTTTCCTATGATTAAGGTCCTAATGAAGATGTGTATTGTTTGTTCTCGCCATGTAACTCAAGATTATTCTTTTTATTTCATTGTTAATATTTATATTAATATCATTATTTTTATAGTATCTCATTCATCTTTTAGCGTAACTCGATGAAGAAGAATTTTGAATATTGATTAGTTTGTCAAAAAGGATGTCAGACAAAAGTTCAAAAAATTATGCATTGATCTATATTTCTAATTTTCATTTATTTTCTTAAGATTAAAGTTCCAAGGAAGATGTGTGTTCTTTTCATGTAACTTCTTTAGTATGAGTTTTTAAATTTCTACTCACGACTATCCTTTTCACTTTATACTTGAAGTAGTGTTTTGCTTTATATTATTATTATTATTATTTAGTTTGATTCGGTGAAGAAGACTCTTGAATATTGATTAATTTATCGGAAATAGTGTCATAAGAGTTTTAAAATTTCTGCATTAATTTATATTGTTCTTTTCACTATGTTCTTATGATTAAGGTCATAAAAAATATGTGTGCATTGTGTTTTTCTTTCCATGAATTTTATTATATTTGAAGTTTTATGAATTTTTTACTGTCACAAATATGTACCTTTGTTAGATACAAATTAGTTACTGTAATTTTGTGTGAAATGAGATAACGGGACGGAAAATGAGATTTACTGATTAGTCCCGGTTCCGATTCATCCTGATCTAGTACGATCCGGTCAATTGAATTTTTTTTTAAAAAATATGTCCGTTTGGAGCCGCTGGGCAACGACTAGTGGGGCGCCCCAACGACTCTTTCCCCACTTTTTTTAGCCAATTAAACCCCCTACCCCCTAACTTTTTTTAATGTTTTAAAATTAAACTTTAACCCTTTTTTCACCTATAAATACCCCCAAATTTTCATTATTTTCAATCACAAATTCACAAAATCATTTTCTATTCTCTCAACTCTCAACTCTCTACTTCTCTAATATCCAATCTCTTAAAATTGTTGAAATTCCGATTTTAGTGTTTGAAAATTGGATTTGGAGCTTTAAAATTGAACTTTCAATTTTCCATTTTCGGCTTTCGGCGGTCATAAAATGTCTACTTTTTTAAGTAGACGTTCGGTACATTCGTTTCAACTTATATTTACATCTTATTTATGTTGCAATAATTATTTCTTTATTTTGTGATCAATTATCTATTTGTATTACATTTTTCTTATTACATATAATCTACTCACGTTTAATTTTTTAATATGGATTCCGGTAAAAATGTTGGTAACAAAAGAAAAGGTAAAAAAAGTGCAATTGAGCATGTTCAAAATATGGTTAACTTTACATCCTTCGATAATCAAAAAGCCGGTGGTTCTTCTAGATCTAAAATTAAAAAAATTAACTATAGTAAGAATGAATATAGAGATATACATGTTAATGATACTGTTTTTAATACTGATAGTAACTCTTGATTAGATCCTTATCATGAACATTTACAACATAGGTTTGGTAATTTTAATGAGGAATTGCCTCGAGATGATGATAATGATAATGATAATGATATTGATGATTATATTGATACACCTACTTTTGATGATGAAACTGAGTCGCCTATGGCTACTAGTACTCCTAGTCGCGCTCCTAGTCCCGCTTCCTTTCGTTGTTTAGCCCCCGTTCCCTCCGTTTATCCTAGCCCTAAGGTAGAACGTTCCAAAAAATCGATTGTGTGGCAATTTATGACACAAAATGAATCTAAAACACAAGCTATTTGTAATAAATGTAAACATAGATTAAATCATAAAACTATTGATAAATCCGGTGGGACGGGACATTTGATTAATCATTTAATGTCTTGTTGTAAAGATGAATTTTTGCATGCTAAAGCGGTTGTCGAAGCTAAAAAGTACAGTACCCCCCTTCCTGAAAATGTAGGAGTAGGCGGCTCTAACATGGTACAAACACAGTTAAATCCTTCTAATGTTTCTGACTCTAGTTTACCACGTTCATACAATAGAGAAAAAGATCTTGAAGAACTAGCTAAAATGATAGTTGTTATGGGTTTGCCATTTAGTTTTGCTGAAAATCCCGGTTTTATACAGTATATTCAAATTGTATATAATCTACATTTTAAAGGTTTTGCTAGACATACAATAAAAAGGGTTGTATTTGATTATCAAGCACAACATTTTCAATATCTTCGTTGTTTAATTTATTTTAAATAATAATTGTAAAATAGCTATTACTTGTGATATGGATCGTAGTGTAAACGATAATGATTATTTGACTGTTACTACACATTGGATTGATGAAAATTGGATTATGAAAAAAAGAATTTTAGATTATAAATGTTGTCAGATGCAAAAAACCAGTTTTTATATAGCATAAACTATTTTAGATATTTTAGAAAGTTATGAAATATGTGATAAAATAAGTAGTATAACATTAGATAATGCTTCAAATAATAACGTTGCTGTTGAATTGTTGAAAACCTTCTCTTTGCCCTATTTATGGTGATGATTATCATATTAGGTGTGCTGCACACATATATAATTTAATTGTTAGAGATGGTATACAAATGTATGATAACGCATGCACAAAAGTTGAAAATGCATGTCATTTTATATTTAAATGTCAAGTTCATTCTATACATAGAGATTTTCAAAATCGTTATTTTGAATATAATCTTCCACCTAGAAAAATTCCAAAAACCGTATTTACTAGATGAAATTCTTTATATGAAATGTTTGTAGTCGCTTATGAATATAAAAAACTGTTACAAATGGTTTGGAATGCTCATGATTCAGATATGTCATATAGACTCGATGATAGTTATTGGCGTGACCTAAATAAACTCATATATTTCTTAAAAGTTTTTACTTAACTGCCAAAAAAATATCTGCACTTTATTATCCATCTATTTTGCATTGTTTTACATGATATTTGTATGATTTCCACTAAATTTTTAAATTTAAAAATAAACCAAGATTTTAAGAAACTATTAATAAAGTGATTGTAAAATTTAAAAAATATTTTATTCCTATTCGTCAAATTTATTTAACCGCTTGTTTGTTAAACCCTCATTACAAAGATGTAGGTGCATCTAAGATGGTTGATAAAATATATCTTAACAAAGATGTAGGTGCATCTAAGATGGTTGATAAAATATATCACAATACAAACACATACAAGTATAAGGGTCCACAAGACCATCCTGCCTTTAGAAAAAATGTCACTAAAATAAATGACATTTTGAAGTAAACTTAATAACATATTTGAAATTCATATCAAATGTCACTATTTAAGCGATTATTTTTCTAAATGTCACTAAAACCAATGACATTTTGTAATAAATGTCATATTATATTCGTCGTTTGTAGCAAATGTTAGTATTTAAATTACATTTTTGCTAGATGTCGCTAAAAACAATGTCATTTTGCAATAAATGTCATTATTTTAGTGACATTTAATATCACTATTTTAGTGACATTTATTCCAAATGTTACTAAAATAAATGATTTTTTTTTGTAAATATCATAATATATTAGATATTTATATTAAATGTCACTATTTAAGTTTTATTTTTTCTAAATGTCACTAATACGAGTGATATTTTGTAATAAATGTCATATTACATTCGACATTTGTAGCAAAATGTCATCATTTAAATGTCATTTTCGCTAAATGTCACTAAAAATGACAATTTCCAATAAATGTCATTGTCATAGTGACATTTTGGACCAAGTATCATTTTATTTATGACATTTGATACCAAATTTCATTGTTTTATGACGTTTTAATCTTAAATGTTGTGGAATTCTTTATTTCCCGATTTGTTTCAAATGTCATCAAATTAATGTCGTCGAATATACATTTTCTTGTAGTGTATGGGTTTAATGAGTTAATTACTTGCTAAAATAGTGAAGAATAGCTTTATAAGTATGTTTTAAAGAGTTTTGAAGTGAAACGTGAAAGGACGACTAAGACGTCGGAAACTAGTCTTGAGTGTGTGCTAGCGAATGAACCTAATACCTAGAGGGACATTTTTAGGATCAAAATGTCCGGTTACGACTCCCCGAGGGGTCCTTAAGGAGGACCCAACCTTTGGCCAAAAAGCTGCTCAAGACAGCAAGAAGTTGTTCATGGAAGAAACCAGTCCACGTCGCGGACTTGGTTCACCTTAGGCCAAAGTGTTTTTCCTCATCGCAGACTCTAGAGTCTCAAAAATTATTTTCAAAAATTTTGTGACAACAGCTCAGCGACGTGGAATTATCTTCAGACGATAATTCCGAAAATTAAACTTAAGTTTGACTTGTTTAAATAAGTCCAACTCTTGTGGGGTTATTTTGGGTATTTTTGGGGTGTATTATATATTGATTTTAGGCCATTAACACCCTTTACCCTAATCAAAAAAAAATCCTCAGTTAGAATAAAAAAAATATATATGCTCTCCCTTCTCTTTAAATTCTCTCTCTAGTCAAGATCTTCCATTGAAGAACTTTTAAGTTCCAAGGAAGTAGGACAAATTCTTCAAGGTTTCAACCCTAATTTTGTGGGCTTTCTACTAATAAGGCATGGTATTTCATCCTTAGTTCTTCTCTAATTCAAGGAGGCAATCTAAAGACTTTTCAAAAAGGTTTCAAAATCCTAAATTCTTCTATTTTGAATTCTAAGCACGGGTTCTTGCATAAAAGGGTTTTAATGAAAGAATTTTGTTGTTTTCAATGTTAACTGATGAATTCATGATCATCCTAATTCTCTAACTTTTTCTTATGAAGTGATTTCGATGAATATGATTGGATACTATTAGAATTGTGTTTATACGATGTTTTATTATGATTACCTACTGCCAATAATTCCTAATTTATGATGAATTGTTGGATAATTGAGTAAGGATGATCAAGGTTTGGATGAAGGGCAAGTTGATCTCAATTGTTTGTCTTGTTAAATTGATCTTATGTGGTATGTTCCCTTTATGGTGGCGATTTTTACTCACTCTATAAGAATGTATATGTGAATTGTGATTATGGCCTTGAAGGGCATTGATGTATAGTAAAGTGATGTTATGAAATATATATATAGAGACTTCTTATGAAGTTGTGAATGCGTATCTTGAAGATAGTATGTCTAATTGAAGTATAATAGTGTGTGCATTATGATAAATATATTATGATCATGACTAGGAGGAAATGTTATGAATGTTGATGATTATGTTAAAGGATTTGGGGTGGAAACTCTTCGTGAGTAGAGAGGTAGTGTCTAGTTACAACCTTAATAATCCTAAGAACTCTAATGAATGAAAAAGGGGGATCTTTGGGTGGATACTCTTCATGAATAAAGATATAGTGTCTAGTAGCAATCTCACTATTCCTAAGAGCCTTCCAATAAATGAATGATAGGTCGAGATAAGTACTCTTCGTGAATTTAGATGTAGTACTTGGTATAAATATCTTAACCTATAGCTAATGAAGAAGGGGTGGATACTCTCCGTATGTAGAAACGTTGTATCCAATGTACCTCTTGAGATGGGTACTCTTCGTGAGTTGAGATGTAGTATTTCAAATAAACTTCCTTATCCCTTAACTATGCGCTCGCATAGGACTAACTATTAATGATCCATGTATAGGCTAATGAATAACCTACCTTAGGCAAGTGGGGATCCCTCACTCGGTAGGGGTTAATATCGGGATTCCATGTTAATATCTCATGGTCTATTTCGGTTAAAGCTAGCCCCCACAAATGAATGTAATGATCTAGGTCATCCTAAGGGTGTACAACTTAGGGTAGGTGGTGGAATGGAATGCCTTTTGTGCGTTGCACAAGTAGACATTTGGAGGGAGTCTTGGTGTGTCCTTGTAATGTTAATAAATGAATGGGTTACTATATGATGTTAACAAATCATGTTGACTTTATTTGCAATGTTGAGAATCATGTTGTTCTATGTATAAGGTTAATGTAAGCTATATAAATGCTCTAATGTAATGTGCCTAGTCTAGGGTTGTTCCTAAGGAGATCTAAGTTGGAGTAGTAGTATGAGATGCTACTTTCACATTGCATTAGTGTAACTTGGAGTTTTCCTAGGGGATGGTCTTTATGTTAAGTTCTTAAATGCATGAATATTTCCTTTAGTAATGAATGTTGACTTGTCTAGTTGTGATGAAGTATCCTAGTATTTGGTAGTCTTAAGAATCACTTAGATGTGTATTCAAGAGGTTGTATGGGCGGTCTCTTCATGTATTACCTAGGTGAGTCTTACGATAACTTTGGATACAGGGTCTAAAGTTATTAATGGGTTACTTGATGAATGTGGCTATGTGTTGTGTAACACTTCGTAAATCCAATACGAGTATTAAGGCCTAAAATTGGTTCCATGGAGTCTATACAATATTATAAGACCTGTAATGATGAATATAAGTCATTTAGGAGGTTTAGGAACCAAAATATCCAAGAACGTCCATGACGTTTTGAAATTTGATTCAAGGTGTACTACCGTGTCTTAGCCTTTTTGACTACCTTTTAGGAGTTGGAAATTCATATAAATAGGTGGAAGGGTGTATAAAATGTGTCTAAGTTGATTCGTGGTCGAAACGTACAGGTACAACTCCTTAAGGACCAACCAAGGGCCCTTGAGTATGATCCTATCACGTTGGAGGCAACACTGCCTAGGCAGTGTGTACCAACGAGACTCAAATGACGTCTCATGTGTGGATCGATGAGGTGTCGATGCCAAACGTCGTCCCACACTTAGCCAAAATGTTGGAAGCCCTCAAATGCATAGTCTCTGACCGAGATGACAAGTGTGCAGCACGGAAGGCAAAGTGCCAGTCTGACTCACAGACGGACTGTCGATCGGGGTTCAGTCTGTGAGGGTCTAAGTTCCTGCACGTTCTTAAGTTATTTCATTTAATTAGTTAATGGGGTTATGTGGTTTATTAGGGGCTTAATGGGGTCTAATCAAGTTAATCAATAACCTATATAAATACCCTAACCTAAATTAAACTAACCTAAGCTCATAATTCCCAAAACCCAAACTCTCTTCCTTCTCTCTTCTTTCTCTCTCTATTTGAAGACACCATTGAAGGCAAGCTAGGGGGATGTTTTGGGGGCTGTAAAAGGACGATTTCACCATCAAATTTTCATCAAACATTGAGGTATGGGATCTATTCATCTTTAAGACCTCTTTCTCTAAAGGTTCATTCAAAATATTTCCAAAACTTGAGTTTTGAAGTGGGTTTCATCTAATCTCGACATTGAAGTTTTGAATTGAGTTGTTGAGGATTTATTTAAGTCATATTGAATAGATTAACATGTATTTTAACTTGATTCTGATAATTGTTGATGATTTGGTCTAATTTAAAGAACATAATCCTCAACCCCTAACCCTAGGTTGTGACCTTGACCTATATTGTATTATGATCAATCAATTGACTTGGTTAATGATTAAATTACTATCCTATGGTGTTATTATGAATAAATTAAGATGAATTGTAGCTGAATCATTCTAGTTCTTGAGATGTGATTTAGGTTATGGAGTATATTAAGAAGTTGACATATATCTTGTCTTAAGCTATGATCTAGTGTTGAATTGTATTATAGAGATGCTATTGACCTTGTTATCTTATTGGTTATCATTGTGTGATGATTTTACTCCCCTGGTTGGGATGATTTATGGGTTGATGGTAAGACCTTTGTGATGAAGTATGAAGAAAACATGGTAAGTCTTAAAAGAGAAAATAAAATAATAATAAAAAAAGTTAACAGAACGTTAAAAAAATGATTTAAAAATAAAATTTACATAAAAAAATAACCCAAATGTCACGACCCAAAACGAGTCGCGAGTGACCCCAACATTTACCAGTATATCAATTATGAGTAGTAAAAATACTGCGGAAGATCCAAAACTTATTAACGTAATCAATTAAATAAACTTCTAAAGTTTAATATTTATTAATCCCAAAATCTGGAAGTCATCACATCAAGAACATCTATCCTCAAATTTCTAAATCTAAGAGTATTTAAGAAGCTTAAATAAGTAAAAAAATAAAATAAAATGGTCCATGTCCGAACTTCAAAGACATCAAGACGGGAGGGAGAGAATCCAGTCCGAGCTAGGAATAATAGCTCACCCTGAAATCTGATGTGCTGGAGACTGGCTAGAGTTGAGGGCGAGTCGAAGTCGATGGTGCACTTGCTATACTCCACAAAACAACAAGAAGAAAATACAAGTAGGGGTCAGTACAAGGAACACGTACTGAGTAGGTATCATCGGCCAACTCAAAATAGAAAGCAATATATACTGAATAATAATATAAAATCAACCACAATACTTAACAGGTGACAAACAACAAGTACAAGAACCATTGGCAACAACACCAAGCACACCTATGAGGACTCAAGCCTCCACACCATACTCATTTGAGAAATAGGTTCTTTAAATTTGAGCATATTAACCTAATTCAAGATTCCTTCTCTTTATTATTGTCGTGTCGGAACGTGACACTCCGATCCATTTATCTTATTATTTTATTTCATCAAGTCTTCTTTATTCAAGGCATTACTTCAAATAGAGATGGTTTAATATTATACATTCCACGGTCTCGGGATTTCAGACTAATCACAAAACACACGACCAAGCTACACAATCACACAATCAAGTACATAGAAAATTTCACAATATCATCCAATGCATATCAATCACTATTAAGAGTTTATTATGAAATAGCATAAACCATAACCTACCTCCACCGAAGAATCGTGATCAAGCAAGCTACCTCCCCAATGCCTTTGAACCTTTTCAATCTGAAGTCAAGGTCACTTGCTTTCTTCTTTGTTCTCTCTCTCTCGCTCGTTCTCCCTTTCTGTTCTTTTTATTTTTCTTCTCCAGATTCTTTTTCTTTTACCCTAATTATTATATAATCCATTATGATAAAAGTAACCCACTATTTATTTCCCTATTATCTTCTTTAATCCCCAAGTAAATAAATTATTGAACTTACCCCACTAATTTCATAATTATAATCATGAATAGTCCAAAACACCCATTTAAATTTTAGTGGAAATCTGACCCAGGGTGGAGTTACGTAGCTTTTGACGGTCCGTCGTATCTATGACGGTCCCTGCTGCAGTTACATCGTGAAGTTCAGAGAGTCGATCCCAGTACCCAGATTTCAGAGTTGATGTGTTTTGGAATGAAGACCCTCGACGGACTGTCGTGCCTATGACGGTTCGTCCTACCTGTCGTCGAGGGTAACGAGGAGAGCAGCAGAAGAAATTACACAAGTATGGGACGACGGAGTCCATCACGGTCCGTCGTGAACATGACGGTCCGTCGCGTGATCCGTCGACCCGGTCAGTTTTTTATCAAAAATAGTTATACTGTTCGAACCGACTAAATAGGTTGTTACAATAGATACCAATTTACCCATCGTTCGTCCTCGAACGACCACATGAAGAAAAGCAAGGGCGACAAAGAGTACCTGAATCTGTAAAAAGATGTGGATATCTTTCTTGCATATCAGCCTCATTCTCCCAAGTGGACTCTTCAACTGGCCGACTTTTCTACTGAACCTTGATAGATACAATCTCCTTTGATCTCAACTTGCGTACCTCTCTATCTAAAATAGCAACAGGCTCCTCCTCATATGACAAATTCTCATCAAGAAGAACTGAATCCCAACGAATAATGTAGTTTCTATCTCCATGGTATTTTTTCAACATAGACACATGAAATACCGGGTGCACTCCTGACAGTCCTGGAGGCAATGACAATTCATAAGCCACCTCCCCCACGTGCTTCAGAACTTCAAATGGACCAATATACCTCGGACTAAGCTTACCTCGCTTCCCAAACCACATCACCCCTTTCATGGGTGAAACCATCAGCAAGACTTGTTCACCCTCCTTAAAATCCAAGTCCCTAACCTTTCAATCTGCATATTCTTTCTGCCTGTTCTGAGCTGCTAGAAGCTTCTCCTGAATGAATTTTACTTTATCTAACGATTCCCTCAAAAGATTGGTACCCTATGGTCTCACCTCAAATGCATCAAACCAACCAATGGGAGACCTACATCTCCTCCCATACAGTGCCTCAAATAGGGCCATATCAATACTTGAGTGATAGCTATTATTGTATGAAAACTCTGCTAAGGGTAAGAAGTTATCCCAATGACCACCGAATTTTATCACACATGCACGAAGCATATCCTCCAACACCTGAATCGTTCGCTCAGACTGACCATCGGTCTGAGGGTGAAATGCAGTACTAAGATCCAACCTAGTACCTAATTCAGCATGCAATGTTCTCCAAAACATAGAAGTAAATTGCGTACCTCTATCTGATATGATGGAAAGTGAAACTCCATGAACTCGAATAATTTCTGAGATATAGAGTTTGGCTAACTTCTCTGCATTGTAAGTCACCTTGACCGGAATGAAGTGAGCAGACTTAGTTAATCTGTCAACAATTACCCTGTTAGTAACATATATGCACTAACTCTAAGAGTAATGCAACAACGTTAATGTAATGACCTGTTTAGTCGTTTTGAGCAACAGACTTTATTTCTGGAAAAATAGGCTGAGGCGACGGACCCCACGACGGACCGTCATGGGCACGACGGACCGTCACAGGGTCTCGTTTCAAAACACTTAGAAAATCTGAAATTGGGTACTGAAAGTCAACTCTCTGAACTTCGTGACGGAATGGCAGGACGGACTGTCACAGGCGTGACGGACCGTCACAGAGTCTTCAGTGGAAATCCAGTCTCTGAACCTTGTGACGACCTGCAGGATGGATCATCGCAGGCACGACGGGCCGTCGCAGGTTGCGTAATCCCAGTCTGGGTCGGATTTCTTGATACGTTTTAAGGGACATTTTTGACTATTCCTGCTTTAATTATAAAGTTAGTGGGTTAATGTTAATAAGTCTAATTACTTGGGGGTTAAAAGAGGTAACCTTAAGTTAATTAGTGGGTTATTATTGCCATCTTTTATTCTTAATTATATACTAATTAGGGTAAAAGAAAGAGGGTTTGAATAAAGAAAATAGAAAGAACAAAGAGAAGGAAGGAGAAACGATAGAGAGAGGATCGAACGAGAGGAAAAACACAAAGCTTGGGAAATTGCTTGCTTAATCACGAATCTTCGGTGGAGGTAGGTTATGGTTTCTCTTACGATATTCGTAGTAAACTCTTAATAGCGAATGATATGTATTGATAATATTGTAAACCCTGCTATGTGCTTAATTGTATGCTTGCAGGAATGTAATTATATAATTGTGATTATATAAGCATGATGAAGTTATTGAATCCCAAATCTTGTAAAACCCTAATCTCTTTTTTAATGATGAGGCCTTGGTATAAAGGAAGGCGTGATGAACTAAAATAATGAGATTGATGATGCCTTGGTAAGAAAGAAGGCTTGATGAATTGATAGAAGGAGATTAGGGGATCGGGTGTCACGAACGGACACGTAGATTTAGGGGATCGGGTGTCACGAACCGACACATAGATTTAGGGGATCGGGTGTCACGAACCGACACATAGATTTAGGGGATTGGGTGTCACGAACCGACACGTAGATTTAGGGGATCGGGTGTCACGAACTGACACATAGATTTAGGGGATCGGGTGTCACGAACCGACACGTAGATTTAGAGGATCGGAGTGTCACGTACCGACACAAGATGATTAATGAATATGAGGGAGCGGAGTGTCACGTACCGACACAAGAGAAATAAAGATAATGAATCTTGAGAGATGTTAATATACTCAATCGAATGAACATAATTCCCAAATGAGTATGGTATTGAGGCTTGAGTCCTCATGTGTGAACTGGACGGTAATTGTTAATGATATAGTACTTGCTGTTGCTACATGTTGAGTATCATAGTTGATTTTATGATATTACTTGGTATATATTGATTTCTATTTTGAGTTGGCCGATGATATCTACTCAGTACCCGTGTTTTGTACTGACCCCTACTTTTATGTTTTCTTCTTGTTTATTTGTGGAGTGCAGCAAACGTACCGTCATCTTCGACTCAACCGTAATTCTAGCCAGTCTTCGTCACGTCGGATCTTCAGGGTGAGCTAATGTTTCTAGCTTGGACCGGATCTTCTTCCTCATGTCTTGATGCCTTGAAGTTTCGGCATGGACTAGTTTTTATTTGTTTTAGCTTCTTAGAATACTCTTAGTTTAGTAATTTGATCATAGATGTTCTTGTGGTGATGACTTCCAGAGTTTGGGGATAATAATAGTTATTGATTTATTAATGAGTTTAAGTCTTCCACATTATTTTATGATGATATTACATTGAAATGTTAAGGTTTAGATTGGTTGGTTCGCTCACATAGGAGGGTAAGTGTGGGTGTCAGTCGCGGCTCGGTTTTGGGTCGTGACAAACTTGGTATCAGAGCATTAGGTTCGTTGGTCTCATCACACAAGAACGAGTCTAGTAGAGTCTTATGGAACGGTAGGGGGACGCCTTTACTTTTCTTTGAGAGGCTATAAGACTTTA
The DNA here is from genome assembly GCF_036512215.1 of Solanum lycopersicum. NCBI lineage: Eukaryota > Viridiplantae > Streptophyta > Magnoliopsida > Solanales > Solanaceae > Solanum > Solanum lycopersicum. The sequence continues at coordinate 5,491,122 of NC_090805.1, forward strand.
GGAAAATTCCATTCTTTCTTTCGTGCTATTACTTGGGTCCAATTGGTATCTAGGTGATACAAATTGGTATCTGACCATCTTCACTCTGTTTCGCAGATGGTTAGAACTAGAGCAACAACTGCGCCAACACCAACATCGGCAAGACAAGAAGCGTCCGAGCCATCCACTGGGGCTGTAGCTCGAGGAAGAGTAGCGGCAAGATGCCGTGGTAGAGGTCGTGGGAGGACGTCCTCTAGAGGAAGAGGACGAGCACCTAGCCCGTCTGATACTAGGCGGGTGACTCCTCCACCGACTGAGGAAGTGGTAAGAGAGGGTGAGGAAGGGGAGAATGAATAAGTGCAAAATGAGGAATTGCCACCCCAACCTACCCCAGAGATGATCAATCAGGTTCTCGCTTATCTTAGTGGGTTGTCTGATCAGGGTCAGGCCCCTCCAGTGTTTTCTGCACCAACACCTCCGGATTCAGAGGTACAATATACAGCCACTTTGGCTCCTCGTATGGATGCCTCATTGGACATAGGCACGTTTCCACGTCTGACTTCTGGGCCCATAATGACAAGTGATCAGCATGAACTTTTCAGTAAGTTCTTGAAATTGAAACCTCCAGTCTTCAAGGGTGCTGAATCTGAGGATGCTTACGCTTTTCTGGTTGACTGTCATGAGCTACTACACAATATGGGTATAGTAGAACGGTTAGGTGTTGAGTTCGTGAGTTATCAGTTTCAAGGGAACGCCAAAATGTGGTGGCGGTCACATGTTGTGTGTCAACCAACGGAGGTACCACCTATGACTTGGGCCTCATTCTCTAGCTTGTTTATGGAGAAGTATGTCCCCCGGACTTTGAGGGATAGGAAAAGGGATGAGTTCTTGAGCCTAGAGCAAGGTAGGATGTCGGTCAATGCATATGAGGCTAAGTTTCGTGCACTATCCAGATATGCCACTCAACTTTGTTACAGTCCACAAGAGCGGATTCGTCGTTTTGTGAAAGGGTTGAGGTCAGAGTTGTGGATTTCAGCCTTACAGGTAGCGGCTACGGCAAAATCCTTCCAAGAAGTGGTAGATTTCGTGGTAGAGGTGGAAGGAGTGAAACCAGACGAATTCACCATGGCATCGACATCAAAGAGGTGTCGAAAGGGAGGTGAGTTTAATGGTTCTTACTCCAGAGGACAGGGTTCCGGAGGCTACTCAGTTCGACCCATTCAGTCTTAACTTCAGACTGTAGTTGGCGGTCCACCTCAGACCGGCCAACACTTCTCTGAGAGACCTATGCTTGACTCCAGAGAGTGTTATGGATGTGGGGAGACTGGACATATTAGGAGAATTTGTCCAAAACAGAGTTATAGACCCCCAATGGCTAGAGGTAGAGGTGGTCATGGTAGAGGCCGTTATTCTGGAGGACGTGGTGGTCGAGGTAATGGTGGTCACCAAAACGGCCAGGGTGATGGGAAAACTGGAGCCACTACATCACAACATGGTAGGGGAAACAGACAAACAAACGAAAGGGTCCATTGTTACGCTTTCCCTGGGCGGTCTGAAGCGGAGGCATCTGATGCTGTCATCACAGGTAATCTTCTGGTTTGTGATTGCATGGCTTCTGTATTGTTTGATCCTGGATCCACATTTTCCTATGTATCTTCCTCATTTGCTAATGGTCTAAATTTACATTGTGAATTACTTGATATGCCTATTCGTGTTTCTACTCCGGTGGGTGAGTCTGTGGTAGTTGAAAAGGTATATAGGTCTTGTTTGGTGAACTTTGTGGGGAGCAACACTTATGTAGATTTGGTTATCTTAGAAATGGATGATTTTGATGTAATTCTGGGTATGACTTGGCTTTCTCCGTAATTTGCGATCTTGGATTGTAATGCTAAAACGGTGACGTTAGCCAAACCTGGGACAGATCCGTTAGTGTGGAAGGGTGACTACACTTCTAATCCGGTGCGTATCATCTCCTTTCTTCGTGCTAAGAAAATGGTTAGTAAAGGGTGTTTAGCTTTCTTGGCACATCTCAAGAATGAAACTACCCAAGTACCTTCGATTGAGTCGGTTTCGGTGGTCTGTGAGTTTCTGGATGTGTTCCCTGCAGATCTTCCTGGTATGCCACCAGATAGGGATATTGACTTCTGTATTGATCTTGAATCGGGTACTCGCCCCATTTCTATACCCCCTTATAGAATGGCTCCCACGGAGTTAAGAGAGTTAAAAGCCCAACTTCAAGAGTTGTTGAGCAAAGGCTTCATTAGACCAAGTGCATCTCCTTGGGATGCTCCGGTTTTGTTTGTAAAGAAGAAGGATAGGAGTTTTCGGATGTGCATAGACTACCGGCAGTTGAATAAGGTAACCATAAAGAACAAGTATCCTCTTCCTCGCATTGATGACTTGTTCGATCAGTTACAAGGTGCTTGTGTCTTCTCTAAGATTGACTTGAGATCCGGCTATCATCAATTGAATATACGGGCAACGGATGTGCCAAAGACTGCTTTTAGAACCAGGTATGGGCATTACGAATTTGTAGTGATGTCTTTTGGTCTTACGAATGTCCCTGCTGCGTTCATGAGTTTGATGAACGGGATTTTTAAGCCATATTTGGATCTCTTTGTGATCGTATTTATTGATGATATACTGATATACTCTAAAAGTAAGGAGGAACATGAGGAGCATTTGAGAATGGTATTGGAAATGTTGAGGGAGAAAAAACTTTATGCCAAGTTCTCAGTGTGAGTTTTGGCTAGATGCAGTGTCCTTCTTAGGGCACGTGGTTTCTAAGGATGGAGTGATGGTGGATCCTTCTAAGATTGAGATAGTGAAGAATTGGGTAAGACCTACTAATGTGTCAGAAATAAGGAGCTTTGTTGGGTTAGCTAGCTACTACCGCCGATTTGTCAAGGGATTCTCTTCTATTGCTTCCCAACTGACGAACTTGACTAAGCAAAATGTTCCATTTGTATGGTCGGATGAGTGTGAGAAAAGCTTTCAGAAGCTCAAGACTCTGTTGACTACTGCACCATTTCTCACCTTGCTAGTGGAAGGTAAGAATTTCATTGTCTATTGTGATGCATCCTATTCGGGTTTGGGTGCAGTTCTAATGCAAGAGAAGAATGTGATTGCTTATGCTTCAAGACAATTAAAAGTGCATGAACGTAACTATCCAACTCATGATTTGGAATTGGCCGCGGTAGTGTTTGCATTAAAGCAATGGAAACACTATTTATATGGGGTTAAGTGTGAGGTCTATGCGGATCATCTTAGCCTACAGTATGTCTTTACTCAAAAAAAATTTGAACTTGAGACAGAGGAGATGGATGGAACTACTGAAGGACTACGACATCACTATTTTGTATCATCCGGGGAAGGCGAATGTTGTAGTGGATGCTTTAAGTATAAAGGCGGGAAGCATGGGAAATCTAGCTCACTTGCAAGCTTCTAGACGCCCATTGGCTAGAGAAGTTCAGATTCTGGCTAACGACCTTATGAGATTAGAAGTAAATGAGAAAGGAGGATTTTTAGCTTGTGTGGAGGCAAGATCTCCCTTCCTTGACAAGATTAAGGGAAAGCAGTTTAATGATGAAAAATTGATCCGGACGCGAGATAAAGTGTTGCAAGGAGAGGCTAAAGAAGCGACAATCGATGAGGAAGGTGTTTTGAGGATTAAGAGAAGGGTATGTGTACCCCGCGTCAAGGATTTGGTCAACACTATTCTGACAGAGGCTCATAGTTCAAGGTATTCGATACATCCAGGTGCAACCAAGATGTACCGTGACCTAAAGCAACACTTTTGGTGGAGTAGAATGAAGCGTGATATTGTGGATTTTATTGCCAAATGTCCAAACTGTCAACAAGTAAAGTATGAACACCAAAGGCCTGGAGGAACACTTCAGAGAATGCCCATTCCTGAATGGAAGTGGGAAAGGATTGCAATGGATTTCGTGGTTGGTCTTCCAAAGACATTGGGAAAGTTTGATTCTATTTGGGTAATTGTTGATAGGTTAACTAAGTCTGCTCACTTCATTCCGGTCAAGGTGACTTACAATGCAGAGAAGTTAGCCAAACTTTACATCTTGGAAGTGGTGCGATTGCATGGGGTTCCACTCTCCATTATATCAGATAGAGGTACGCAGTTTACTTCTATGTTTTGGAAAACATTGCATGCGGAATTGGGCACTAGGTTGGACCTTAGTACTGCGTTCCATCCTCAGACCGATGGTCAGTCTGAGCGAACGATTCAAGTGTTGGAGGATATGCTTCGTGCATGTGTGATAGAATTTGGTGGTCAGTGGGATAGCTTCTTACCCTTAGCAGAGTTCTCCTACAACAATAGCTATCACTCAAGCATTGATATGGCCCCATTTGAGGCACTATATGGGAGAAGATGTAGGTCTCCCATTGGGTGGTTTGATGCATTTGAAGTTAGACCTTGGGGTACTGATCTTCTGAGGGAATCGTTAGATAAAGTGAAATCGATTGAAGAAAAGCTTCTAGCGGCGCAAAGTAGACAGAAGGAGTATGCAGATCGGAAGGTTAGAGACTTGGAGTTTATGGAGGGTGAACAAGTCTTACTGAAAGTCTCGCCCATGAAAGGGGTGATGTTGTTTGGAAAAAGAGGTAAACTAAGCCCAAGGTATATTGATCCATTTGAAGTACTTAAGCGAGTAGGGGAGGTGGCTTATGAGTTAGCCTTGCCTCCAGGGCTGTCCGGAGTGCATCCGGTATTCCATGTGTCGATGTTGAAAAGATACCATGGGGATGGAAACTACATTATCCGTTGGGATTCAGTTTTGCTTGATGAGAATTTGTCTTATGAGGAGGAACCTGTTGCCATTCTAGATAGAGAAATTCGCAAGTTGAGATCAAGGGAGATTGCATCCATCAAAGTTCAATGGAAGAATCGACCCGTTGAAGAAGCCACTTGAGAGAAGGAGGCAGATATGCGAGAAAGATACCCACATCTGTTTACAGATTCAGGTACTCCTTTTCGCCCTTGTTTTCCTTCTTGTGATCGTTCGGGGACGAACGATGGGTAAATTGGTATCTATTGTAACGAACTGTTTAGTCGTTTTGAGCAGCAGACTTTATTTCTGAAAAAATAGGTTGAGGCGACGGACCCCACGACGGACCGTCATGGGCACGACGGACCGTCGCAGGGTCTCGTTTCAAAACACTTAGAAAATCTGAAATTGGGTACTGAAAGTCGACTCTCTGAACTTTGTGACGGAATGGAAGGACGGACCGTCACAGGCGTGACGGACCGTCATAGAGTCTTCAGTGGAAATCTAGTCTCTGAACCTTGCGTCGACCTGCAGGACGGATCGTCGCAGGCACGACGGTCTGTCGCAGGTTGCGTAATCCCAGTCTGGGTCGGATATCTTGATACGTTTTAAGGGACATTTTTGACTATTCTTGCTTTAATTATAAAGTTAGTGGGTTAATGTTAATAAGTCTAATTACTTGGGGGTTAAAAGTGGTAACCTTAAGTTAATTAGTGGGTTATTATTGTCATCTTTTATTCTTAATTATATACTAATTAGGGTAAAAGAAAGAGGGTTTGAATAAAGAAAATAGAAAGAACAAAGAGAAGGAAGGAGAAACGATAGAGAGAGGATCGAACGAGAGGAAAAACACAAAGCTTGGGAAATTGCTTGCTTGATCAAGAATCTTCGGTGGAGGTAGGTTATGGTTTCTCTTACGATATTCGTAGTAAACTCTTAATAGCGAATGATATGTATTGATAATATTGTAAACCCTGCTATGTGCTTAATTGTATGCTTGCAGGAATGTAATTATATAATTGTGATTATATAAGCATGATGAAGTTATTGAATCCCAAATCTTGTAAAACCCTAATCTCTTTGTTAATGATGAGGCCTTGGTATAAAGGAAGGCGTGATGAACTAAAATAATGAGATTGATGATGCCTTGGTAAGAAAGAAGGCTTGATGAATTGATAGAAGGAGATTAGGGGATCGGGTGTCACGAACGGACACGTAGATTTAGGGGATCGGGTGTCACAAACCGACACGTAGATTTAGGGGATCGGGTGTCACGAAACGACACGTAGATTTAGGGGATCAGGTGTCACGAACCTACACGTAGATTTAGGGGATCGGGTGTCACGAACCGACACGTAGATTTAGGGAATCGGGTGTCACGAACCGACACGTAGATTTAGGGGATCGGGTGTCACGAACCGACACGTAGATTTAGGGGATCGGAGTGTCACGTACCGACACAAGAGGATTAATGAATATGAGGGAGCGGAGTGTCACGTACCGACACAAGAGAAATAAAGATAATGAATCTTGAGAGATGTTAATATACTCAATCGAATGAACATAATTCCCAAATGAGTATGGTATTTAGGCTTGAGTCCTCATGTGTGAACTTGACGGTAATTGTTAATGCTATAGTACTTGCTGTTGCTACATGTTGAGTATCATAGTTGATTTTATGATATTACTTGGTATATATTGATTTCTATTTTGAGTTGGCCGATGATATCTACTCAGTACCCGTGTTTTGTACTGACCCCTACTTTTATGTGTTCTTCTTGTTTATTTGTGGAGTGCAGCAAACGTGCCGTCATCTTCGACTCAACAGTAACTCTAGCCAGTCTTCATTACTCCGGATATCAGGGTGAGCTAATGCTTCTAGCTTGGACTGGATCATGTCTTGATGCCTTGAAGTTCCGGCATGGACTAGCTTTTACGTAGTTTTAGCTTTTTAGAATACTCTTAGTTTAGTAATTTGATCATAGATGTTCTTGTGGTGATGACTTCCAGATTTTGGGGATAATAATAGTTATTGATTTTATTAATGAGTTTATGTCTTCCGCATTACTTTATGTTGATATTATATTGAATGTTAAGGTTTAGATTGGTTGGTTCGCTCACATAGGAGGGTAAGTGTGGGTGCCAGTCGCGACCCGATTTGGGTCGTGACAGTTAATGATACAATGGCAAAATAAAACCTTCACCAACAGTAGAATGACAACTACTTGGAAATGCAACATTTTGACTCCAACACTAAGCAAATTAATATTATGAAATATTAATATTAAAATGCTGACAAACCAATAGATTATATGTTTTTTTAAGTGAAAAGCTTAAGTGGTACAAAAGTTTAGGCCAAATTTTACCATAACCATGAAAAGACAACTCTAACCTTTTCCCTAAAAATAAATTTATAATTTTTGTTATTTTCTAAATTGTATGAGACATTATTATTTTGATAAGGTGAACTTTTTGGATTCTACCTATAAAAAATGTTAATTCCCTAGTTGCTTCTTCAGTTCATATTTCTTTTCTTTGTCATCATATAGTTTGTATTCCTGCCTTTTTATTGATGGGTCATTAAAAATAACTAAAAATATGATGAAAGTAAATGATTATATATTAAGAATTCAATTAGTCACATTCATCCAATAAAATGAAAGTAAAATTTATAAATAAATATTTAGCTTATGTTTTCAACAAAGCTTCATTAATGTAATGCAATTTTTGAAGATTATAAAAGAATATTCACCATTTATAAAATTTAATTTCAGATTCTCAGTATATAAATAATTAATATAATTTTTTATAAGATGCCTAAAATTAAAATAAACTCTCTATGTAAAATTAAAATCCTACATTTCATTTACTATGAAAATTATACACTTACATCTCCAATGAGTTTTTCTATACTTAAGTAAATTAAAATATAATTATGAAACCATACACTAAAACTATATAATAAGAACATATTTTAAAATTATATCCTTACAAAAATTTTAAATGAAAATAATTTTTATTCTTCATACATTTGATTAAAAGAGGAATAAATAATTTTAAAAATGATATTTGATACAAATTATTTAATGAGATATACGAAGTGTTTGTAATAACTTTGTTTCTGTTTGAATATGTAAATTTTTTATAATTATTTTATTTAAATGTAGTACTTTATTTTATCTATAATCTCTTTTTTAATTTAGTTACGCTACCTATCTACATAAAAATCATGCATCCTAATGAGGAGAGAGAAAAAAAAAAGCCAAATAGGATGAGGATTTATAGGAAAAAGTACTTATGAGAGTTTGAGGGTAAATTGGATAAAGGGTAGGGTAATTTTAATTTTGTAGGACTTCTTTTTTCTTTTCTTTTTTCATAATGTGTACTATTATTTTAGATCGAAAAGTTGAAAAATATATATAAAAAAAAAACAACAACATATATTTACATTGAATTAAAGAGCTTTATTTATTAAAATTTAAATATAATGCAAGATTATAATTTGTTTTCAAATTTATTCTTATCATTTTCCATTAATTTAAATGTAATCCTACTGAAATAATAATATTTAGGTAATAAAATTGGTGCAAAGTCTTTATGTTTTGGTCAAAAATTGATGTTCATAGTATGCCCCTCTTTGTCTGAAAACATGAAGAGTTTTCATGCAAAGACGTGAACAACATGATTAATTTTATTGAAACATTTATCCAAAAATATGAAAATAAGTAAAAGAGAAGAGTTTTGGTTACACCCTAACTTTGGACAAACTATCTATCCTGAGTTAATCATAAGGAGTCACATCAAGTGCATATTTTTTACATCCCTACTCTATTCAAATAGGGCGAAACGTCGTGGTAACTAAAAAAATAACGAGTTAAGTCAATTTTAAAAGAATTTTAAGATTAAATGAATTTTAAAAAGGATTGCCACCTAATTTTAGGAAACTAGGAAACCAATGAAAGTAATCTACGAAACCATTATATTCTAGGTAAGGGTATAGGTTATTCCGAAGGAAAGGTGTTAGACACTCTTCGAAATCCACAATTATTGGTCTCGATTGAATTCATTTTCTTCAAATTTAAGGAGGAGATAAAAAAAATATTGAATATGATAAACATTCAATATGCACAAATAATAAAGTAAACAAGTATTATGAGAAACGACCTAATGTTTGCCTACCATGAACATTATACACAATTATAAATAAAAAATTATGGTTTGAATTTCATTATAACAACTTCAATGGGAAGTGACTCGGGGTACCTGTAAACACACTTAGTAAAAGTGTTAATAATGAATAAGTATGAATAAAAATGAATAAAATAAATAAATGAAAGTAAAACTCGTCTTATTTACATGGAAGATCTTGAAAATTGATGATAATTTCTTCATCGGCCAATTTTTAACTAAAATCCATCTATAAAAATGAAGAGGCCTCGAAATCCGATGGAGATATTTTTTCATTGGCCAATTTAATTAGAACCAATTTAAAATCATTACAATAAACATGATCCAAAAGAAAGGGCAACTCTAAGAGTGGTCAAGATAGAACAATAGTAAATTATGAAAAACAAATTATCAAACAAACACTCACTACACCAAAGCTAAAGTAAACCGAGAAAATAATTGAATACAATTGGACTATTAACCAAACAACAGAAAATTAAAACAAAAGAAAATGAATTATGGTCACTAAAAAAATAAAAATCACCCGAAGGAATAAAATTACGCATCAAAAGCAACAAGATATAATCAAATAAATAAGTGAACAAGAAGGAAACAAAACGAACACCAGTAGACAGTAACCAAATAAGTGTAGATAAAAATAGAGTATCAACACAAACATAACAAAAAGAGTAAAAATATATATACACATATGTTATGTAAAAAGGAAATGAATTGTCACCGGAGGAGAACATTTTCCTGTAGATCTGGAAGCTCGGTATTTCTCCGTAGATAGAGTTAGACTTCGTTAGTCGGTGTTGTTGTTTGTTCAAGCTAAGGCTCACGGTGTAGCTTTGTTTGCTGTCCCACAAACTATTTAGTGGAGGAAATAGTGAATAAATATGATGGTGTTGGCGGCATACAAGAGATGTTGGTCTGTTGTTGTTCTGTTTGAAGCCGTAAAGTGGACATCGAAGACCCGCAAAACAAACAGAACTCATAGAAGGGGGAAGGAGAAAGGATTGACTCGTCACTGGGAAAATAGGTCGGGGTTTTACCGGGAAAATGGAATTGGAGACAGTTTTCTTGTGGGTTTCTAGTAACTTTGAGGTGTGGAGTTCACTCGTCATGAGTGATACTGATAGAGAAAATTGACAGTTTGAAGTTTGAATCTGGTGGGTTTTCGCTGAAAAAAAAGAGAAAATGGAGGGTTTGGGTCTGGTTTCACTGGTGTTTTTTTAGTGGTTATTGGACGTATGTTTGCTGGTGTTTGTTGTTGGGTTCTGGCAAGGTTTATTGGTGGTTAGAGAAAATGTGAAGGAGGAGAGAAACGGGTGTTTGGTGGACATTGGTAGTGTGAACAACTGCTGGCAGTAGGTGGGTTTCTCGAAGGAAGGAGATCCAGGGAATGGGGGTTGAGAGTTGGTGGTTCTTACACAAAAAAAGGAAACAATCGTGGTGGACTAGCCGAATTTCGGCAAAACTCCGGTGAACTTGTCATTAGAAAATTTTGCGAATCCTAAAGAAATTTTTGAAGACTAAAAACTTTGAAATTACCTCCTAAACTTTATCCACCACTCATTTTATTTCTTGATCTAGTAAAACTTAAATAGAAAAAATAATCGGTAAATGACATAAATCACATACTTTTAAAGTAGAATGATCATTGTCCATTTTAAGTTTATAATTACATAAATGCCTCAAACTGATACAATAATATAAATCCTGATACATTAATCTGATGCGCGAGATACATTAATCCTTAAGTAAGATCCATTACATTTTATATATGATATACTAATCTGATGTACATTTTATACATGATACACTATATTGATGCGCGAAATAGATTATTCTAGTGCACGAGATACATTAATCTGATACGCCTATACATTAATCTGATGCGCAAAATGAGGGATTTTGGGGTTTTGGTAAAACTAATAGGGAATAATGGTAAAGAGAGGACTTAGAGGTGTGATTTCTGTTATTTTCTCAAAAATGATTATGTAATGGGCTCAAATTTTGTGGGTTTGAGATTGAGGTTCAAATTTATCGATCAATTGTGTATGCAATTTTTATTCATATTTGAATGAATTTCTAGACTGTGCAAAATATCAACAAGAATATTAACAAATGGAACAAATAAAATGAATAAAAATAAATATAATATAATGAACATAACTAATGAAACTAAAAAATGTCATTTTAAAAATTTACTGATGAAAAATCCTAATAATTTTGTTAAGTAAAGCTAGTTATCGGTAAACTTATTTAAAATTATAAAAAATGCATTTTGAACTATTAAATAAATAAAACGTAAAAGTTAGAAGTTTTGAAAATGTTAGGCCAAAATCAGGTTTCAACAGATATATAGGAAAGGACGGGAGAATAAGTTAGGAAGTTGAGTAAGGTTCTGTCGAAGTTCTGATTCGTAGCTTCAGCTGTTACATCAAAATACAATAGGAGAGAAAAAAGATACAAGGTTCTTTTTACTTTGGTTATCGTTTCATCCCATTTAGCTAGGTATATTGATTCCGAAATTTGATTTGGACATCTGAATTTACAACTTGATACTCATGATTGACTTGAGTGGTTGACACTCTTTCGCATGATATTATTGAACATTTTTTTTCTTGAAAAGATGATCCATGATATGTTGAGCTGTTAATGGGTCGAAAGCAACTCTAAATGTTATTGACATCTAACATTCTTGATATCTTAAATCAAACTGAGGACTTTATTCTTGAACTTCAAATTTGTGTACTACGTAGAAACCTGCACGACATAAAACAAAACAAACAAAAAGGCATAAAATTTTATCCACTAGTTTGTACTAGGAAAATTTTGTGAGTTATTGGTGAAAGTTATAGAAGCTATAATAGACATAAAAATAATATTTTTGTACCCAGTACAGATATAGAATAAAATAAAAGGGAGATTTGTACCCAAAATGCAACCAAAGGTTTTTGTGCCCTGTGAAGACATGAAAAATAAGATAGGAGTTATTGTGTTCTAAATACAATAAGGGGTTTCTTGTGCCTTGTGAACAAATGAAAAATAAAATAGGAGTTATTGCGCCTTATATGCAAACATGGATTATTCTTCCTACGAAGACATGAAAAAGTAAATAGAGGTTATTGTGGCCTATATGCAACCATGATTTATTGTACCTTGTGAATACATGAAAAATAAAATAGGAGTTATTGTGCCCTATATGCAATCGGAGGTTATTGTATCCTTTGAAGACAAGGAAAAAAATAAAATATGTGTTATTGTGCCCTATATTCAACTAGAGGTTATTGTGTCATGTGAAGACATGAAAAATAAAATATGAGTTATTATGACCTATATACAGACATATCGTGCCCTATATGCAACTAGGGGTTATTGTACCCAGTGAAGACAAGAAAAAAATAAAATAGGGATTATTGTCTCTTATATGCAACCAGGGGTTATCGTGCCCAGTGAAGACATGAAAAATAAAATGGGCGTTATTGTGCCCCCTATATGCAATCAAGGGCTATTGTACCCAATAAAGACATAAAAAATAAAATCGGGGCTATTGTACCCTATACGCAACCAGAGAATATTGTGCCCTATTAAGACAAGGAAAACAAATAGGGGTCATTGTTCTCTATGTGCAACCAGGGGTTATTGTGCCATTTGAAAATATGAAAAATAAAATAGGATTTTTTGCGTCCTACATGCAACTAAGGGTTATTGTGCCCTGTGAAGATAAGAAAATAAAATAAAATAGAGGTTATTGTGTCTTATATGCAATCAGAGGTTATTGTGTCATGTGAAGACAAGAAAAAAATATGAGTTATTGTGCCAATATGCAACCAGGGGTTATTGTACCGAATGAAGACATGAAAAATAAAATAGGGATTATTGTGCCCTATATGTAAGCAGAAGTTATTGTGCTATGTAAAGACCGGAAATTAGAATAGGGTTTATTGCGCCCTATATGCAACCAGAGGTTATTGTGTCATGTGATGACATTAAAAAATAAAATAGGAGTTATTATGCTCTATATGGAAACAGGAATTATTGTGTCCTGTGAAAACAAAGAAAAAATAAAATATAGGTTATTATGCTCTATTTGTTACCAGGGGTTATTGTGTCGTGTGATGATATATATATCTTTACTTATATTATTATTATTATTACTATTTAATATTTTTTATTTTATTTTTATTTTTACATTGACCAAACTAAAAATAAAATAAAATTTCCCAAGATTTTATTAAGAAAAATAATCTTTTTTATTGTTATTATTATTTTATTGTGCATATTGTATGAGAGACAAGGATTTAAGAACTTACTATCGTGGCGTTTGTATCTCACGAATTACTTGCATGATTTTGTTTTATACTTGTTTAGAGACAAAGAATTTATTGTTAGTTTTTCTACATGGTGGTTGGTTTGTGACTTCCAATATCTTGTGAAGCTTGACTTTGAATCCGTCTCGCTTGGAAGATTCATTCTAGTGATTATCGCGCGATATCTTGAAGATGTTTTAAAGACACTCCTTATCTTTCCTGAAAACACTTCTCATTAACATTATGACAATTGACATTTTGTTCGCGTTGTGTGGTTCATCCTTTACAAAGCTACTCTCTTTGTTTACCAATTTTTCACATTGTTTCGATTTTTGATTATTTTTTTTCGATTGGTTCAGCCCCAGTGAATGTTGTTCATGCCCCCAACAACAATTGAAATATCATAGTCAATTTTGCGGCTTTGATTTTGTTTTCTCACTTGACGCGAGTTTATGCTGAATGAGACTCAATGAATACCAAACACAAGTACAAATGACACAAATGAAAGGATTATTAAAGATAAGTTATATATTTAGAAGGATAAAAGTTTATAAGGAATGAAAAGAATCTTATCTGAAAGTAAGTGACAACTTTAAGGAATCACGAAATGCATTCGGGTTGAAAATTTGATCCTTCTAAATTGTTCGAAACTCACGAAATAATGTTGTACTTTCAGTCTATAGCCTGACTTCTATCTTGATTGTGCTAATGCCAAGACAGAATGTCATCATTTGATCAGTGGTGCCCTTCGTGGTTTTCACCAATAAGACATTTTTATCTCCTTCTCTCAACTTAATATCGTCTTATGGTGCTCATGAGGGTTTTCACTCATAAGACTCTCTCATTTTTCTTTATTTCTTTATTGAAGTTTGATATCTAAAGCTCACCACACAATGCATTTGAAACAATAACGTCGAATTTATTTAAGTCTTAACTTCAAGAAAGATTATTTCTTAGGTATTACATAAATATATTGAGAGATACCAACAAAAGTCTATAGGTAACAACAAAGTTGACTAGTCATGCCAAATAATTTGATATTTTCTTTTTTATGCGTAATTTTATGTATGTTTGTACCAACTATGTCAATAATTATTCTTTTTTAAAAAAAAATTATTTCTTATTATAGATTTTAAAATAAGGAAGAGAAATATTTTTATACGAGATTTGAATAATAATTAAAAAACTTCTTTTTGGCCCTTTTTTGTGATAAAGACTTTTAGATTTTTCCTTGGTTAATCCGAACCTCAAAATAAGGTTGTCTACATATGTTGTCAAAGCAAAAATCATGTAAAATGTAGTTGAGAAAGATCATAAACGCGATTTGTATTTTCTTGTTATAAGAAATAAATATTTTTGCATTATTTCAACAAGGAATGGTTATTATTTTTGGATATTTTTTATAAGGAATAAACAATACATTTTTAAAAATTTTTAGAAAGGATCACTGAATTCGAGGAAGGCAACCTACGTATCTCATTAATGTGAGAATCACGTGTGCGTAGTTCGTTCAATTTGATAGACAAACACTCTTTTTTTAAAAAAATATAGATATTTGTTGACAAATGCCACTATATTATTTTTGAAGTGGTAAAAGAAACTTTTGAAATTACATTTTGTGAATCATACAAAAAAAAAGAATACTTTTTCTGTTGTTGTGATTTTTGTTTAGAAGGGAAAAAAATTTCTTTCATTTCATTGGTTACCATTGATTTTGTTTATGTACAAAGAACTTTCGAAAATATATATTTTCAAATAAAAAATAATTTAGGAGGTCAAATGAAATTACTAAGGAAATTATGTTTGGTTAAATTCTACTAAGGTTATGTAATGACCCGCAAGTACTCCTTAGAAGAAAGGAGCACTTTTGAGTCGTCACACGGTGTACTTGACCTCACGGAGGTCTTGCACAATCCTCTTAGCTATCATTCATTACATAAGATATAAAAAATAGTGCACAACTAAAACTTTTCACAACAATATAAATAACAACTCTTTTATAAAATACTAAGGAATAAGTCTCATCTTCACAACCCAACTTAAAGACATCTTAATTATCTTAGCGTCACGGCCCTTTACATTGCAAGAAATACATAATATGTCTTATGCAAGTCTTAAATAAGAAACTAAAGATACATAGACTATGTCTCAAATATATGAGGACATACCGAGTCTTGAGAGAGTCGACTTCCCAAGTTTTGCCTCCTAAACTTCCACTTGCCTCCAACCTATACTGGTAGACTATAGAAAAGCATGGGGTTAGTACAAACATTATACTAAATATGACATTATGCAACAACATGCAAAAGAGTACATTTTCGTTGGAATAAACCCTTCATGTTATTTTAATAAAACCTTCATGAATCAAGTCATAAAACACCATATAAGTCATCATTTTATCACATAAAGTAAAACTTCCATAATTTCAACACCAGACTTCACTTTACAGTGAACTCATTCATCATAATGACTGTTCCTATCCAAACTCATTCTAAAGTTCACTAAGATAAGGCGTGAAGAAAGCGTGCATACAATCTCTTCATACACACCTAAGAGATACTAAAGGCTACCAAAGATAGGCATGCTTCATCTCATTTTGACAAGTTAACATTCAATACTAGAGACACTAGAGGAACATACTTGCATTTAAGAACTTCACATAAAAACCATTCTCCAAGAAACCCACAAGTTACACTTGGTACAATAAGAAATAGCATCCCATACTACTACATACACCTTAGTTTTACTTGAGAATTTCCATAGACTAGGCACATCACATTAATCATTTACATAACGTTCATAAATCTTACACATAAACCATTATACTTCATGAATCTTAGACATGGAATCAACATGCTTCACTTTCATTAGACAAAAAATCACATTTCTTCATTTACATCACATAATGACTCATTCATTTTCACATAGGGAAACACTAAGACTCCCTCCAAATGCGTAATTTTTCAATGGATAGATAGTGTATTATTCCACCACCTACCCTAAGTAGTTCACCCTCTAGAAGACTTAGTTCATTACATTCATTTGTGGGGGCTAGTTTTATCGGCATAGACCATGAGATTTAGACATGGAATCTCGGTATTAACCCTTACCAGATAAGGGATCCCTACTTGCCTTAGGTAGGGTCATTCTTGAGCCTTGACATGGATTTTCCAATAGCTACTCCTATGCGGGCGCATAGTTAAGGGATAAGGAGATTGCTTCTAAGTAACTCATTCTCTACTAACGAGGAGTACTCATCTCAAGTGGTACATTGGATACATCTCAACTCATAAAGTGTACCACCCCCTTGTTCAAATCCTCTCAGTGTTAATCATAACTTCCCCATGGAGTCTTAAACATTCATTTTCTATAAGTTAAAAGATGTATTTAGCACCACATCTCAACTCACGAAGGGTATTTGTCCCTAGAGGTTACTTTTGAACACCACATCTCAACTCATGAATGGGAATCCAACCTCCAACCTATCTTAGAAAGATCTGGGAATAGTCACGTTGCTACTAAACACATCATCTCTATTCACAAAAAGTGTTCACCCCAAATTCCCCATTTCATTACTAGGGTTCTTTAGGAATAGTAGGGAATGCTCTATACACTTACTCACGAAGAGTGTCTACCCTACAATCCCCCATTTACATTCATAACTTTATTCTATCATTAATAGTGTATATGAGTATATGTGAGCACACCTTTCACATAATCACCAAACTCATAACATTGACTTCTAAACATGCTTACACATTCATTCCTCATAATTCAAACACTATCATGTTTCACATATACATATACTTCATTTAGATATAACATCTCCAAGATACATATTAAAAACTTCAATAAGACATATCAATCATGTACATCATAATCATCACTTCACTTCACATACTATGCCTTAAAGGCCATAATCATAACACCCACATTTATACATTTACTTCAAGTAAACACCGCCACCAAAGGTGTACCATACCACTCAAAATCATTTCAAAATAAGAACAAAGCAATATAACCAACTTACCATTCATCTAACACTTATCCACCCTTTGTCAATATTTCACTAAAACAACATAATAAAGCATGAATAGCCAGTAGCTAATCTAAAATACAACATAAGAAACTCAACTATACCATTATCTAGAAATGAACTTTAAACCCACTTCATCATCTAAAAGTAGGAAATATGCATGATCATGGGTTAATTGGGGGTTTTGAAATTAAAATAATCAACTAACACTAAAAATAACATATTTCAATCATTAAAATGTTTTCATGCAAAGACCTATGCTTAGAGTCAAAGATAGAAGAAGTTGGAGTTTGAAACCCTTTTTGAAAAGTCATTGGAATGGCTCTTTGAATGAAAAAAGGTTCAAGGATGAACACCATACCTCACTATGAAGAAACCCACGAAATTTGGTGAAAAAAACATACAAGGCCTTCACTCTTAGCCATTGCTTGAGTTCTGTCTTCAATGGTGTTTGAGAGAGTCTTTCTTGAGGAATGAGTTTTGATTTTTTGAAAATGAAGACTAACCTAGGTTCTTGAACTACAAACCAACTTAAAATACCCTAAAGACCCTAAAAAAACGTCAAAGTTTCATAAAAGACTTGGGGTGAATTTACAAAAACACTCTAAGCTTGATCGTTTCCTTGACAGCTTTTACTGTAGTCAAACCATGCCCATCAAAGAAGAACCATCATTTGGACGACTTCCTGTTGATGAGGGATCTTGATATTGGTGTGTTGCTCTGAAACCTACAGACTTTCATCGATGGACCGAGTCGAAGAGTCATTTCTTGGTCGATTGGTCGTTGTTTGGTTCGTTGGTTGGCACAGTTTTGGGCAATTCCTGCCAAACAGTGAGGGTCCTCCTCTAGTGCCCCTCGTGGATCCTAGATGGAGTCGTACCTTGACGTTGAACAACTAAATATGGTCATCTAGGTCTTCAGTTCCTCCAATATCAATTTGAACCCCAAACAACTTCCTAAACATACAAAGGCACACCAAAACGCATGCAAGCACATAGTAGTCTAGTCGTCGAGTTCAAACACTAAAATTCACCATTTTAACAAATTAATAACCCGTGAAACATTTGAGAAGCTCTAGTTCGACCTAGTTCATTACGAGGGTCGTTATATTCTCCCCCACTTAGAAAAACATTCTTCCTTGAATGACACTAAACATTTTTAAGGACTTCAAGGACTCAATTAGCAGCATATAACACATAACATCATGGACATAATCATTCATAGTTAATGCACCAAACTTACAAGGAACACACACTTCATATCATTAAGCATTTTTTTGCAACATTGACAACTTTTGGAACAAATTCCACAATTCAAAGCACACACTTACTTCATCATTTTCATTTTATTCATGGAGGAACTACCTTCTCCAACATTAGACATGCTCATCATACCATTTCAAAGCTCAACGTGTAATAACTTTCAAATCACACATAGGCACATAAACATAACAAACTTTAAGAAATTAAGCAATATTATTAACTACACATTAACATGAGATATTATAGATTAATTACCAATCTACTCATATAACTATGATATCATCAAGAGCATGCAAAACATCATATCTTCAATGAGGCTCATAACATAAGGAGACATGGAACTCATACTCAAATGCAAGACTCCAAAACATAACCAAACTACTAAAAATTTTTGTCTCAAGTTTTATTAAGAATAGAAGGATAAGGTAAGGGTATCAATAAACTCACTCTACCACACTTAGGGTAAACCCACCTAAAAAAACCATAAGGAATTATTACTTATCGGGGCCTTAATTCTAGATTAGTTCCTTCCTCGTCTTGAAGGGCATGGAAATGATTCCTCTTTGGAGAATTAGGATCCAAACCACCATAAGGAGCTTGGTTTACCACTTTCTCTTTTGCCTTAAGGTTTGGGCAATCTCTCATCTTATGACACCTATTACCACACACAAAACAACCATCTATATCAGCAAGACACTTACCAAAGTGTTGATTCCCACAAGAATAACCCCTAGACCTCTAAATAGCATGGCCACCTCCTTGGGAAATTTGGTTGGAAACCCTATCCCTGTTCCCCATGGATGAGTCTTGATTATAGAACCTCTTTTTAGACTTGGGTTGACTTGGTTAATCCAACCAAAGCCTCTTTCCATCCCTACTCGTGTTTCTAAGCTTAGACTCTTCAAATTGTAGAGCATACACCATGAGCCTAGAAATATCTATATCATTATGGAGCATTGTCGTACAACACTCTTCTTCAACTAAGCTATATACTCCCATCACAAACTTATTCATTCTAGCCCTAGATTTGGCTACCATGGTTGGGGATTACTTAGAGAGTTGGGTGAATTTGAGAGAATACTTTTCACACTCATCCCCCCTTGACGAAGGTTCATGAATTCCACCAACTTTCTCTCCCTCAACTCTATGAAAAATAACCTATCAAAAAAATCATCTTTAACACTTCCCAATCTACCAGACCTTTCCTTAATGGTCTCTCATCCCTCCATTGCTCAACCACACTTGAGCCACTTTGTTTAGTTCATTAACGGTTAGTTCCACTTTCTCTCTTGGGGTCACACTCATAGCATACACCACCTTGATCACCTCATCTATGAAGCCTTGTGGATATTCATCCACCTCAGAATCATTGAAAGTAAAAGGTTTCATCCTCATGAAATCACGATTCTAGAAGTGGGAGTAGTTGCATTTGGTTGAGGTCCAATTCCTAGGTTAGCTTAGGCAACCACGTGATTAGTGACGACATGGGCTTGAGTCATCATGAGTCGTGTCAAATCCCTAAGAGCAACCCTTATCTCAGCATTAGTCATATCCTCTTCGACAAGGGAACTTGGAGACCTTAGGGCACTTGAGGCTCTTGAAGAACTTGAGGGGGAACCTCCTCATTCTCATCCTCTTGGTCGACTATAGGGACTTGTTCACCACAAGAAGGAATTCTCTCATTATCTACTCCTCCCTCCCCCCCCCCCCTTCTAGTGGGTGTTCTCCTCGTATTCTTGTCCTAAAAACACAAGAGAAGAGGTTGAGAAAAAACTTCTTATAGAACTCAACTTTATGGCACGACACAGAGTAATGGATGAAGTTAAACTCCTATTGCCTTATAGGCTCTCACTCATGTATGTGTCGCGACTCACACCGATGAACAAGAGTCTACTAGATGTGGCTTGTAACACTTTAGACCCTAAATTATTTCCCAAAACCTTATGCTCTGATAGCAAGTTTGTATCGACCTGCAAGTACCCCCAGAAGAAAGGAGCAGTATTGAGTCGTCTCACGGCGTACTTGACCTCACGGAGGTCTTGCACAAGCCTCTTAGCTATCATTCATTACATAAGATATGGAAAATAGTGCAGAATTAAGAATTTTCACAATAATATAAATAAGAACTCTTATATAAAATACTAAGGAAGAAGTCTCACCGTCACAAACCAATTTAAAGAAACATCTTAAATATCTTACGGTCACGGCCCTTTACATTGAAAGAAACACATAATATGTCTTATACAAGTCTTAAAGAAGAAAATAAAGAAACATAGACTATGTCCTCGAATATATTGGACATACCGAGTCTTGAGAGCGTCAACTTCCCAAGCTTTGCCTCCTAAACTTCTACTTGCCTCTAACCTATACTTATAGAGTATAGAAAAGTATCGAGTTAGTACAAACATTGTACTAAGTATGATATTATGAAAAAACATGCAAAAGAGGACATTTAGTTGGAACAAACCCTTCATGCTATTTTAATAAAACCTTCATGAATCAAGTCATAAAATATAATATAAGTCATAATTTAGCATATAAAGTAAAAATTCCATAATTTCAACACAAGACTTCACTTTATAGTGAACTCATTCATCATAGTGACCATTCCTATACAAAATTATCCTAAGGTTCACTAAGGTGAGACATGATGAAACCGCTCATACAATCTCTTCAATACACACCTAAGAGATCATAAAGGCTAACAAAGATAGAAATGCTTCATCTCATTTCACAAGTCAACATTCAATACTAGAGACACTAAAGAACATACTTGCATTTAGGAACTTCACATAAGAACCATCCTCCAAGCAACTCACTAAACATACAAAGGCACACCAAAACACATGCAAGCACATTGACGTCTAGTCGTCGAGCGTCTTTGTCGTACCTTGAAGTTTGACTTATAAACTTATCAAACTGACTTAAAACACTAAAATTCACCATTTGAACACATTCATCACTTATGAAACATTTTCGAAGCTCTAGTTCGACCTAGTTCATTACGAGGGTTGCTACATTCTCTCCCATATCGAAAAACATTCATCCTCAAATGACACTAAATATTTTCAAGGACATCACGGACTCAATTAGAAGCATATAACACATAACATCATTTACATAATCATTCATAGTAAATTCACCAAACTTACAAGGAACACAAACTTCATATCATTAAGCAATTTTTCGCAACACACGCAACTTTTGGAACAAATTCCATAATTCGAAGAACACACTTACTTCATCATTGTCATTTCATTTATGGAGGAACTACTTTTCCAACATTATACATACTCATTATACCATTTCAAATCTCAACATGTAATAATATTCAATTCACACATTCACACATAAACATAACAATCTTGAAGCAAATAAGCAATATCATTAGCTACACATTAACATGAGATATTATAAATTAATAACCAATCTACTCATATAACTATGATAATCAAGAGCATGCAAAACATCATATATTCAATGAAGCTCATAACATAAGGAGACATGCAACTCATACTCAAATTCAAGACTCAAAAACATAACCAAACTACTAAAGCTTTTGGTCTCAAGTTTTAGTAATAATAGAAGGAAAAGATAAGGGTATCAACGAACTTACTCTCCCCCACTAAGGGTAAGCCCATATAAAAGAACACAAAACAACCATAAGGAATTATGACTTACCGCGGTCTTCATTCCAGATTAGTTCCTTCCTTATCTTAAAGGGAACAAACAATTTCTCTTTGGAGCATTAGCATCCGGACCATCGTAAGGATCTTGGTTGACCTCTTTCCCTTTTGCCTTGAGGTTTGGGCAACCTCTCATCTTATGACCCCTATTACCATGCCCAAAACAACCATCCGTACCGATAAGACACTTACTAAAGTGTTGCTTCCCACAAGTAGCACACCTAGACCTCTTGGGAATTTTGGTTGGAAACCCTATCCTTGTTCCCCACGGAAGAGTCTTGATCATAGACACTCTTCTTAGACTTGGGTTGACTTGGTTCATCCGAACTAGGCCTCTTTCCATCCCTATTCATCTTACTAATCTTAGACTTCTCAATTTGTGGAGCATACACCATGAGCCTAGAAATATCCACATCATTATGGAGCATTTCCGTACGACACTCTTTCTCACAAAGCTAGACACTCCCATCACAAACTTATTCATTCTAGCCCTAGATTTGGCTATTAAGGTTGGGTGAATCTGAGAGAATAATCCTTCACATTCATCCCCCCTGACGAAGGTTCATGAACTCAACAAAATTTCTCTCCCTCAACTCTATGGGAAAAATCTATCAAGAAAAGTCATCTTGAACACTTCCCAATCTACCTGACCATCACTACGGGTCTCTCACCCTCCACTTTCTTTAGTTGATAGGCGGCTAGTTCCTCTTTCTCTCTGGGGGTCACATCCATTGAATCCACCAGCTTGAATACCTCATCTATCAAGCCTTGTGGATCTTCATCCACCTTAGTGCCATGGAAAGTAAGAGGGTTCATCCTTAAGAAATCCCGGATCCTAGAAGCGGGAGTACTTGCATTGGGTTGACGTCCAACTCCTAGGTTAGCTTGGGAAACCAAATGATTAGTGAAGAAATGAGCTTGAGTCTTCATGAGTCGTGTCAAATCCCTAAGAACAAACCTTATCTCCGCATTAGACATATCTCATTCAACATAGGGAGCTTGAGGACCTTGGGGAACTTGAGGCTCTTGAGGCACTTGAAGGGGAACCGCCTCATTCGCATCCTCTTGGTTGACTATAGGAACTTGTTTAACACGAAGAGGAATTCTCTCATTATCTACTCTTCCCTCTTCCCTTCTAGCGGGTGTCCTCCTCGTATTCATGTCCAATAAACACAAGAGAAGAGGTTGAGAAAAGACATCTTATAGACCTCAACACTATGGCACGACACTAGAGTAATGAAGGAAGTGAAACTCCTATCACCTTATAGACTCTCGCTTATGGATGTGTCGCGACACACACCGATGAACAA
This sequence comes from Solanum lycopersicum, assembly GCF_036512215.1. Taxonomy (NCBI): domain Eukaryota; kingdom Viridiplantae; phylum Streptophyta; class Magnoliopsida; order Solanales; family Solanaceae; genus Solanum; species Solanum lycopersicum. The sequence goes on from NC_090805.1 coordinate 5,514,668, forward strand.
GACTCTACTAGATGTGGCTTGTGAGACTTTGGACTCTAAACTATTCCCCAGATTCTTATGTTGTAATACCAAGTTTGTAACGACCCGCAAGTACCCCCTCGAAGAAAGGAGCACACTTGAGCCGTCACACGACGTTCTTGACCTCACGGAGGTCTTGCACAAACATCTTAAGTATCATTCATTACATAAGATATGAAAAGTAGTGCAGAATTAAGAATTTTCACAACAATATAAATGAAAACTCTTTTATAAAATACTAAGGAATAATTCTCATCGTCATAAACCAAATTAAAGGCACATCTTGAATATCTTAGAGTCATGGGCCTTTACATTGAAATAAACACATAATAAGTCTTATGTAATTCTTAAAGAAGAAAACAAATAAACATAGGCTCTGTCCTCGAATATAGGACATACCTAGACTTGAGAGAGTCAACTTCCCAAGCTTTGCCTCCTAAACTTCTACTCTCCTCCAGCCTATACTTATATAGAAAAGTATCGGTGTAGTACAAACATTATACTAAGTATCACATTATGCAAAAACATGCAAAAGAGGACATTTTAGTTGGAATAAACCCTTCATGTTATTCTAATAAAACCTTCATGAATCAAGTCATAAAACATAATATAAGTCATAATTTAGCATATAAAGTAAAACTTCCATAATTTCAACACAAGACTTCACTTTATAGTGAACTCATTCATCATAGTGACCATTCCTATCCAAAGTTATCCTGAGGTTCACTAACGTGAGATATAAAGAAACCGCTCATACAATCTGTTCAATTCACACCTAAGAGATCCTAAAGGCTACCAAATATAGGAATGCTTCATTTCATTTCACAAATCAACATTCGATACTAGAGACACTAGAGGAACATACTTGCATTTAGGAACTTCACATAAGAACTATCCTACAAGACAACCCCCAAGTAACACTTAGTGCAATGTGAGAGTAACAACACATACTACTACTTCCACCATTGTGTTCCTTGAGAATTTCTTTAGACTAGGCACATCATATTCATCATTTACATAACCTTCATAAATCGTACACATAAACCATTATACTTCATGAATCTTAGACATAGAATCAATATGCTTCACTTTCATTAGACATAAAATCAAATTTCTTCATTTATATCACATAATGACTCATTCATTAATTTTCACATAAGGACATATCAATACTCCCTCCAAATGCCTACTTGTGCAATGGATAGATAGCGTCCCATTCCATCACCTAGCCTAAGTAGTACACCCTTTAGAAGACTTAGTTCATTAAATTCATTCGTGGGGGGATAGCTTTAACTCACATAAACCATGAGAGCTAGACATGGAATCCCGGTATTAACCCCCACTGGATGAGGATCCCTATTTGCCTATGGTAGGGTCATTCTTGAGCCTTTACATGGATTTTCTGATAGCTACTCCTATGCGAGCACATAGTTAAGGGATAAGGATATTGATTCTAAGTAACTCGTTCTTTACTAACGAGGAGTACTCATCTCAAGAGGTACATTGGACACATCATCTCTACTTATGAAGTGTACCCACCCCTTCTTCAAATTTTCTTGGTGCTGAGCATAACTCCCCCGCAGAGTCTTAAACATTTTCATTTACACTCAGGAATGGTACTTGTCTCTAGAGGTTACTTTTGAATACCACACCTCAACTCACGAAAGGCATAAAACCTCCAACTTATCTTAGAAAGCTCTTCGGAATAGTGACGTTGCTATTGAACACTTCATCTCAACTCATAAAGAGTGTTCACCCCAAAGTTTTCCTTTTCATTACAAGATTTCTTTAGGAATAGTAGGGAATGGTCTAGATACTTCATCTTACTCACGAAGAGTGTCTGCCCTACAATCCCCCATTTTACATTCATAACTTCATTCTTTCATTCATAGTGTGTGTGAGTACATGTGAGCACACCTTTCACATAATCACCGAATTCATAAAATTGACTTTTGAACATGCTTACACCGTCATTCATCATAATTCACACACTATCATGTTTCACATATACATATACTTCATTTAGACATAACATCTTCAAGATACACATTAACAACTTCATAAGACATATCAATCATTGATGAGGGCTTGTGGTTTTGGTCCGAGGCTCCAAAACCCACAAACTTTCAGGTCCAATGACAGACCAAATGGACGAGTCATTTCTTGGCGAGTGGTCGTCGTATGGTTTGTTGTTTGACACAGTTTTGGGCAATTCTTGCTTAATAGTTGGGGTCCTCCTCTAGGGGCCCTCGTGAGTCATAGGTGGAGTAGTACCTATACTTTGAACCCCCAAACATGTCCATGTAGGTCTTAAGTTCCTCTTATGTAAATTTGAACCCCAAACAACTCCCTAAACATACAAAGGCATACCAAAACACACGCAAGCACAGAGATGTCTACTAGTCGAGCGTCTTTGTCGTCCCTTGATATTTGACTTCCAAACTTACAAAACTGACTTCCAACACAAAAAATCATCATTTTACACATTAATCACTCATGAAATATTTGTGAAGCTCTAGTTCGACCTAGTTCATTACGAGGGTCGCTACAAGTTGAACTTGTGGAGAATGATATCTAGACTGTTGTAGAATGAGTGGACAACTTGAGTCAGAGAGTAGCAGCGTACCAGTAGCAGCGCTATCCAGTTTTGTGAATGGGTGCTACCCATCCTAAATATGAGTGACAAAATCTTTCACAATGGATCGAAGAATGACTATCTTGACAGAAATGGAGTGCATAGTCGCAATTCTCATGAAGGTATTATTGAAGACTTAGAAGGGTGCGAGAGAGAAGACAGTTATAATGCAATTCAAATAATATTAAGATGGTAAATAATTAAATAATTAGCACATTAAGACAACAAATATAATATCCAAAAATATAAATGAAGAAATAAATAAATAAAGTCATATATAAGTCAATACTTATATGCTCGAATTCTGTTATCCTAACAAAGTCGTCATTTGAAACACTCCTTATTTTTTCCTTAAAAATTAAAATGTTTTGAAAGAAAAAGTGTTTTTCCAATTAAAGTGACATTTTGAAAAGAGACTATTTTATAATTTAGAGTCGTCACTTGGAATTGAGTATCTGTGTTTCAAGTCACCTTGTTTAGATTCTTAATCAAAAAAAATTGTCTCTTTATTTTTATTGGTTTGCGAACGAGATTTTCGGGTAAGGAATTTCGTTGACTGAGGGGAAGGTGTTAGTAACCCTCGAGTCCCGTGATTCTAACACGGTCGCTTTGTTGACTTTAGTATAACTTAATAAAAATACATATTACCACCTTTCTTTGATTTATTATAAGCATGTTTAAAATTGACTGATTTTATTGATATATGTTCATTAATTAAAAATATGTATATCACATAAATTATTCAAACATAATAATTTTTTAAAAAATTAAGATATATTTACGAATCTTGAAACGTTTGTAATTTCTTTTCTCTTTTTTTTTCATATGTATTTTTATTTTTTTATTATGTTATTATTGATAGGATATGTATACGCATCTAGTTGTTACAAATTAAGATTTTAATCCTTTTTAATTAGATTTAAATTAGGAGACAAAATTTTATAGCCCTTGAGATTAGTTTTGGAAAGAGAAAATTCTAAAGGAATTTGAACTCTCTTAAGAAAAATTTTCTTTTCTTTTTTCTCTTTCTCTTTTCTATGCACATTATTTTATTATTTTCATTATGTTTTAATTTTTTTTTCTTTTTTCTTTTTAATGTTCTGTTCTTTTTCCTTTTTACGTTTTCAATTTTTTTTTGTTATTATTATTTTTGTACATTCTCTTTTTCTTCTTCTTAATAGATCTTTCGATATGTGCTACTCCACCCCATTCAGGTTAACTCATACAAGTTTTGACGTTTCACTGACCAGGTTGGGCTAGTCCATTTCATAGTCGGCTTAACACATAGGTACGTGGGATACAGGGTTGCCGTGCCAACCTATTTTTTTAAATTTTTTTTTATACATTTACTAATAAAATTATAAATTATAATTTAAAAATATTATTGTAAATATCGATAAAATAACATTACATAATAATGTGACTACTTGTTAAAATCCACAAATCAAATTATTTTTATAATATTTATTAAGTTTTTTCAAGTAAAAGTATTAATATCTAAAATAAAAATATTAACATAATAGGCCAACTCTATCGATATTTCTCAAGCCCCATAGATCAGCGAGCTTATTCAGGCCGGGCTAAAAAAAAATTTTAAATGGGCTTCAAAAATCTTAATTTAATCCTATTAAATCTCGGGTTAACGCAAAGCTGACCCAACGGACGTAGCCCATATTGATGGCTCAACTTCTTAACTTTTGTTTTAATTTCTTTTTGTTATGTTTTTGTTTTCTTTCTTTTTTTTTCTTTTCTACTTATGTTGTTCTTTTTTTTTCTTTCTTTTCTTCTTTGTTTTTAATGAATTTATTTCTTTTAATTATATACCTTAAAAATGTGAATTAAAAACGATAATTATCTTACTCTTATTCAAAAGGCAAATTATTTTTTTTTATCAAAATAATATATTTAAAAGACAAAAACATATTTCAAATAGATTTTCTAAATCATGAATCAATTAAACTTTAGCTTATATCCTAATATAACAAGTCTAAAGTAAACTATTATCTCATAATCTCTCCGATTAATCATCAAGTATCTAAGTCATTAAATAATGAGCATGTGATTAAATACGTGAGATTATCATCTTGTTATCGCAAAAAAAAAAACATGCTTATGTCTTCTTAAATTATAAAAGAATAACATGAGGAAAACATTAAAAAAAAAAAAAATAGGAAACATTGTTCATGAAAATTTGAGATTCATGGGATACATGTTTTTTCATGATTTTTTTTAAAAAACTCAAACATATAGTTTACTTTAAAAAAACTTTCAGATAAACTAAAATAAACAGGCTATGGCAAGAACGCAACTTCAAATTGTTTTTGACTAAACAATATAGAATAACGTATAGAATTTCAAAGTTTAGCAAACTAACTTTAAGATTCTCAAACTTGGAACAACGAACAAAAACTTCTAACTCTAGACTTAATTCTCAAAAGAAAAACTCACTTTCCTTCTCTTTGTTTTTGCTCTCGTTTTTTTTTTCTCTATGTGTTTTCTCTGTGTAAGTATGTATGTGTCTTTCTGTGGGTTTTTTTTTCTTTACTGAGTGTGTGTTTTGATAATAATTTTGAGTGTAAATTTGATGTTAATTAAAGGGAACGTGATGTAGTGGGATTAGAAATTAATTTAAAGAATATTTAGTGTGAGATAAAAGAAGAAAATAAAAAAGAAATAGATAACAATAAAACAAAACAAAACACACAAAATAAGAATGATTGAATTGTGTGATGAAGGAAAAAAATAAAAAATATATAATATAATTAAAAAAACTTGTGCAGCCTAATAAGGAGAGAAAATAAAACTAAATAGGAGGGGATTTCTAGGGGGAAAATAGTTATGGAAGTTTGAGGGTAATTAGGATAAAAGGTAGGGCAATTTGAATTTTTTAGGACTTCTTTTTTTCTTTCTTTTTCATAATATATACTATTATTTCAGATCGATAAAAGTTGAAAGATAAAAAAAGAATAATAAAAATATATATATTTACATTGAATTCACAAGCTTTATTTATTAAAATTTAAACATAAAGTGAGCTTTTAATTTGTTGTAATTTTCAAATTTATTCTTATTATTTTTTCATTTATTTAAACATAATCCTACTGAAATAATAATATTTAGGTATCAAAATAGTGTAAAGTATTTATGTTTTAGTTAAAAAAAATAGGTATTCACACACAGAGCACAGATCAACAAAATGTTTAGAACTTTGCCTAAATCATGGAAAATAAAAATTACTGCAATAAGAGAAATCAAGTATTTAACCAATATGACTATGGATGAACCGATAGGAAATCTTAAAACATATGAGATATGACTATGGATGAACCGATAGGAAATCTTAAAACATATGAGATGAATGTTCAATATTAGTGCTTAGTATTAAAATTTCTTTAGTTAATTATATATATAGATAAATGTGTGTTATATGATATCCCATTATGAGTATTTTAAACGAGTTAGAAAAGGAATTTGGAAGTGGCAGGTTGACCAGTGTAGGTTTCTGTTTTATAGGGATTTAGAGAGTCAAAGTATTAATGGTCTAATGATTATCAATGATTAGGTCCAATGATTGGATGTGGCTAATGAATGAATTGTAAGTAAACAGTGGACAGATTGAACTTTGAAGTTTGCAATTTAACTTCAAGTGGTCAACTTAATTAGTGGTTGGTAGTCGATCGTGATATTTCTTTTCCTTTAAAATTCTACTTGTAATTATCACATTATAATTTCAAATTTTGATATATTGAAATATTTAATTAAATACTGAGTGTATTATGTTATATAAAAGTTATTAGGGCTGTAGTGTTTGAATAAATTGAAACTTAACTCTAAACTTGAAACGTGAAAAATATGATAATTAAAATGTTAATTGGTCTTAAAATTTAGAAACTTGATTATAAAATTGAGTCGGGGATAAAAACATAGTAATACAAGTGTTTTTAGTTTTGCAATCTTATTTTGATCATTTATTTGAATATATTGCTTTGAGTTGGAGTTCAACGAAAGAGAAAGGTTCAAGTTCCAAAATGAATTCTTGATTGATTGAGGCAAGTGAATTTCTAAACTCTTGTTAAGTGTATGAAATTCTTATATTTTCTTGTAGTACGTGCTTGAGAGTAATGAGAATTGGTGATGGGTTGACTTGTACATTTGAAATAAGTCTAATGATGAAAAGAGGGTAATAAAAGATAATGTGATAAATTGTTGGTGTGTGATGTTTGAGAATGATTTGAGTGCTTGTTGCTTATTTGTTGATACTGTAACACGGTTGTATTGTTGTGAATTGTGCCTTGTATGAAAATGGTCATCTCCTCATTATTTGTGTGAGCATATCATTTGCATTGGTTCTGAGATATTATTATGATAAATGTTATGTGATAAGAGGATGTACCATTACGAGGGACGTATCGTGCGCCGCAATGGATACTATATATCGAGAGACATTATCGCGCACCACGATGATTACTGTTATCGAGGATTGTATCGCTCGCCGCAATGAAATTATGAGCAGATATATCCCCCATGGGTTCTAGACTGAGAGACAACCGGTGTGTATCGTTAGGTCGGACATGCATCACTATATTTGTTGACACATAATTTTTTACCGAACTTAAGTTTTGCACCATTTTTATTCCTTAAATTTTCTTCTAAGTTTATATTAAATATTTTTCATCACATTTTAGTAAGTTTATTTTAAAAGATTTGCAAAATACAAATATATATATATATATATATATATTCTTTTAGTTTTAATTTTAATAAATAAACTAGTTATTTATTACTTTTTTTCTTTTATTAGTCATTTAGTATTTATTATATTTCATTAGTTCAAGATAGTTAGTCAACATCTTTTTTGTTGTATTTTATTGTGAAAAGAAGAAATCAAAAATAAATTAATAAATTATTATTGATTTAAACTACCCCACCTTCTCCATAAAATTTCCCCACTCACCTCTCAAGTCTCACCCTCACCTCCACTTCACCATAATTCCCCACTCCACTCAGTAGACAGATTCTATTCTACAACAAACACCCCTATATTAACACACACGCACAAACACCAAAAAGAAGAAGAATCCATTTTTCAGCAATATAACCAACAACAACACCAAAAAAGTAAAAATAGGCAACATACACCCAAAAAAAACAATTTTTTTTTCTTTCAAATATTCACCAGTATATTCACATATTTTCTTTATTTTTCTTTATTTTCATATCAACACAATACATATATCACTCCGTACAATTTACAAAAGATTTGTGGGTGTTCTAGTCGAGTTTCAATCAAGATTTTGCGATACTTATTTTTTTTATTTGAGGTATAATGTTGTCTTAAATCTTTAATTTATTGATGAAATTTAATATAATTATTATGATAAATTCTCTTGCACTTTTGTTTTATTCATAATTTGATTGAAATGAAAATGTGTTAAGAGTTATATCTCTTTTTTAAATAGCTTTATTTTATGAAAAATTATTGTTGTTTATTTTGTCCAATAAAATTGAGATTTCTTTTAGCAATTTATCATTGTTTTGTTGGATTAATAAGAAATTACAATATGCATGCCTAATTTTGTCATTAACTTTAAGATAAAAATAAAAATATAATATGATTAGGCCTAATTTTAACATTAATTTAAGGGTGAATAAAATAAAATAATACACGATAATCTAAAATTTATATTGTATCCTAGAAGTTTAGATCTATATGATTTTATTTAATATTTTTTATAACATTTGATAGATTTTAGGCATGTCAAAAATATTTGTTTTAATTAAGAATGTGTTATACATCTTTTTTGAAACACTTAAAAGAAATTCAAGGATGTGGTGACACACCTTGGCAAAATTATTCTAATATATATATTATTTTATTCAAACCAAGAGGTGTAAATTGAGATAATTTAGTGTGATGAATTCAAGAGTGAAAAACAATTATGTCTCCAAATGTGAAGATTGAGAATGTAGTTATGCATCCGATTTAAGATTAATAAAAATTCCACTATTAAAAGTAAGCAAATCATGGCATATAGACATAAATTATCCAAAAATATATCAAGATAAGTATAAGTCAATAAAAGAGATCGTGCTAGAACCACTGGATTCAAAGGTTGCCTAATACCTTCCTCTCGATCAACAAAATTCCTTATCTGAATTTCTAATTCGCAGACCAACTAGAAAGTCATTTTCTTTTGGTTAGGGTTAAACATAAAGGTGACTTGGAATAGCATAATTCAAATCCAAGTGGCGACTCAGAAAAATGATATAATCCCTAATCAATACAGTCACTTAAATTGAAAAAAACCCATTCGTCAAGCGCGAAAAAGGGGTGTCACATCTCTGTCGAATTCCGAATTCAATTTTTGTTATATTGACTTTTACTTGATTCTATTACTTTATTTGGATATATTGTGTATCATCATGGTCTAATGTGCTACTTGCTTCTCATTTGTTGCTTTTTATATTGTTGAACTATGTATAATTGTTTTCTCAGCACACACCCTATGAGTCTCTAAAAACACTTCATAGGAATGCAGTTATGGATCCTACTTCTCTTTGGAGATAAAGCTGGAGTGTTTTTGCACCCAGTGAAGGATTTTTAGTCTCACATGTTAGGCAGGGCTGGACCAACAATGAAGTTGGAATAGCGCTGCTATCAATAAGTTGCCCCTCCCTTGCTCAAGTTTTCACTCGCGTAAACCTGTGTAGATACCTATCTTATTCAGTTTTGAACCTAGAAAACTAGAACATAGGCAAAGTTATCCCTAGAAGACTACGCTTATTTTCATCATTTGCATGTAACTTAGTGAACTTGGATTAAGAACTAAGTCGGTAAAAGACAAGTGTTCATCTCTTACTTGACCACTTATATTGCTTTATGAGGTACATGAAAAATGTATTTGTATAGTAAGTACTGAAAAATAATGCATTTTTCACGTCAAGTTTCAATATCATAAAAAAAAATAATTAATTATTCAATGTGAAAAAATTATGGATACCTGATTCTCATCTCGATGAGATACGTAGGCAACCTTTCTCGAGTTCTATGATCCTTATTAAAAAATTCAAAAAGCAAAATCTTAAACCTTATTAAAAATTCAAAAAAAAAGTAATTTATTTATCCATTCTTAGAAAGGATTTGTTCTTCTAAAAGAAATATAAATATTTTTACTCATATTTCTGAACTATGTTTAACCTGATTCTTGTGTTGACAAGATACGTAGGCAACCTTATTTTGAGGTTTGGTCCAATCAAGAAAAAATCTAAGAAGTCCTCGTCACAAAAACTAAGGCAAAAAAAATAGATTTTTTTTAGAAATTATTTTGACTTGGTTGGTATCAACATACTTAAAAATGTGTGTAAACAAAATAATAAAGTATTAAACTATTTGGCAAGACATATCATCTTTGTTGTGAACAATAAATTTTTTTGGTATCTCTTGATATCTTTATGTAATACTTGAGAAATCATCTTGCTTAAAGTTAAGTAAATTTGACCTCATTGTTTAAGGTACAGTGTGTGGTGAGCTTTAGATATAAAATTCAATGACATGACATGACTTTGTTGATCTAGAAGTTTGCCTGAATGTTGATTGAGGCGAAATATTGAGCAACATTTAACTTGGGAAAGGATTATACGTTTTCTTTGATCCGATTATGCTTTTCAAGCCTATCAAATGACATGTTATCCATAAAACTCTCATTTCGAGCCTGAAATCTTTTTATTCGAATAACTTTGAATGAATAAATGCATTTTCCTTGGTCCCACCTCCCTAAGCGCACAATCAATTAGATATACAGAGCCAAAGACCTATTTGAAAAGGCTAAATATGTGAAAATTCAAAACAAAAATGACAAAGAAAAGCTAGAATAAGAAAACTAAAAAAAAATCTCCAACAAAAAGGAGATGGAATAGAAGAAAAAGAAGAAGATACAAATGAGAAGAATTTTTCAAGAAAACAAAGGTCAAACGCAACAATGAAAATATTGAGAGTATTGTGCAAACTTAAAGGAGGAAATAATCACTTTATCTCAAATAATATTCTACCTTTCTTTAAACCTACATTACAAGCTAATGAAAAGTCCTATTTGATCTCATTTATTGTGTTCTTACATTAGTGGATTCTTACATGAGGATCAAATATATGGTGTCTCGATCTCATGAATTGAACATCTTTCTTAATGTGAGTGACCTCTAAAATGTCCTAAGATCATAGCACTTCTATTGTATGAAGTAGGATTTCATTTGTTGCGAGGGAACTTCGAACATGAGGATGTCAATAATTCATCCCTAAATTTAGGCAAGATGACCTAATCTTATGAATTCTTAACTATGTTTGAGATATCATTTGAAACTATAGGAATTACTCAAAATTGATCTCAAATTTGTCTAAAAGTGGTTCAAAGTTATTCATTTACTAATTATTGGAGTTGCTATCAGGGTGTTGGAGAAAAACTCTATCAATGATAACAACTACATTGGCGGAAGCAATTTGTCAAAAGAAGGAACTGAGTATAATAAATTTTTGAAGCTTCACGACAACACCACTAGACAAAAAGCAAGGGTAAGATGGATACAAGAAGGTGATGCCAATTTAGCTTTCTTCCATGGATTCCTAAAAAATAAAAGAAAAAGTCTTACCATTCAAAAATCAAGGACAACGATGGAAATTGGGTTGAGGGAAACAAAGATGTAGGCGAGGCAGCTGTTAAATACTATAAGAATCTTTTCACTGCTGAAAATGTTACTGAGGACCAAATTGTTTAGGCAGTGGTAAGAAGATCTATTAATAACAATGACAATGCTGACCTCGATGTTGTTCCAACCCTATAAGAGATTAAATACAGTGTTTTCTCAATTGACTCGGACAGTGCTGCAAGCCCCGATGGACTAAATGGAATATTTTACAAAACTTCCTAGAGTATTATTGTCTAAGATCTCCATAAAGTTGTCGTATATTTCTTTCAAGGGGTTAATCTTCCCAAATTCTTTACCCAGACTTGCATTGTGCTTCTACCTAAAGTTGAAGCTCCTCAAGAATTCAAAGACTTCAGGAATATAAGCCTTTGTAATGTCTCTTGTAAGATCATTTCCAAGGTCATCAACAACAGATTGAGTAGGATCCTCCCTAAAATCATTGGTCACAATAAAAGTGGCTTTGTTAAAGGGAGGTCAATTGTTGACAATGTACTGCTTGCCCAAGAGATCATCTCTGACATCCCTTGGTAATCAAGCTGGATATGGCTAAAGCATATGCCACGGTATCTTGTCCATTCCTATGTTTCATGATGAGACAAATGAGCTTTTCCGAAAAATGGATTGATCTCATCTTCAGATTTATCTCCAACAACCATGGTGATTAATGGGAAAAGGATAGGTTTCTTTAAGTCAGGAAGAGGCCTAATACAAGGATACCCCCTATCCCCCTCTCTTTGTGTACTCACTACTGAACTCTTAGACATGATATCAAATGCCCTGCATGATAACCCAAGATATCAAAGCTTCTTTAGTGCAACCAAAACCCCAACATCAACCACCTATCATTTGCCGATGGTACAATCATTTTCTGCAGTAGTCATCAACCTTCTCTTCAACTCTTCCTAAATACGCTTTCCAAATATGAGAAAATTTCTGGCCAACTCATTAACAAAGACAAAAGCTCATTTTCCATGTCTACTAACCTGCTCACAGATCCATCAGAAGAATTCGGAGAATCTTGGATATGAAACATGTGGATCTTCCAATAAAATATCTTAGTTGTCCATTATACTCCAGGATGAATTTGATATCGTATTACTCTGATGTGATTACCAAGGTTATTAATAAAATCAAAGGATGGCATCTCAAGTTCTTAACCACTGATGGAAGAGACACCCTAATAAGACAATTCCTTATGGCTCTAAATGTTCAACCTTAGCCACAGTTCAACCCACTAAAGGCATAATTGCACAATTGGAATCATACTTGGAATTTTTTTTTGAAAACACCATTGGGTGACGTGGAAGAATTTATGCTTCCCCTATCAAGAAGGAGGTACGAACTTCAGGAAAATGGATGAAATCTGCAAAGCTTTTACTATAAAGCACTGGTGGAAATTAAGAAATACCAACTGTTTATGGTCTCAATTCTTAGGAGCAAAATATTGTGGTACAACTAACCCCATCAATACAACTTGGAGACCCGATATCTCTCACCATTGGATGGCTATGAGTGAATTAAGACTGAAAGTTGAAGACAATATTGGTGGAAAATTGGCAAAGGAGAGATCAGTTTTTGGTTTGACAATTGGTCAAGTATTGTCCCTCTATACATGGTTTGGGAGGACATCAATGTTAAACAAAACATTAAAATTGATGAGGTGCTAAGATATGGACAATGGGACTGGAATAACCTTGAGCATCAATTGTCCGACAATGTTAAGGAAACCATTGTCAACCAACACATATATATTACCTCAAATATAGATGATAAATATTTTCGGACGTGAAATGATAATAGAAAATTCACCATTTCTACTGCCTAGGAACTTATCAGGGAGAAAATCCTATCTCTCAATTTGACTAGAAAATATGGCTTTCCAAAGTCCTTTTTAAATTAAATTTCTTGACTTGGAGAGACATCAATAACAAACTTCCAACTTAATACAAAATAGAAAGACTTGGAATTAACATTGTTTCCATTTGTTGCGGTTGTGTAGGCACCAATAGAAGACCAACAGGAGAATCAACTAAGCATATTTTATTTTCTAGATACTTTGCTTAACAGATTTGGAGCTTCTATGCAAGAGATCTAGGCATCAATCTTAGGACAACATCACTGAGCAGCCTTTTAAACTCTTTTTGAAATTACAAATGCAAGAACTCTATAGCTTCGTACACCACTAAGATAATGCCACCTATTATTATGTGGGAATTGTGGAGATCTAGATGTGGAGTAATGTATGATGATGAAAAACTCTTAATGCATAAATATACTACTTTGATCAACCTCAATATCATCCAAAACTCCAAACTTCAGTCCCCTAAAATTTCTTACGGGATGATTGACATAGATTTATTCACCTTTTATGTCTTAAATTGATGGAGACTATCTCTACTCCTGTCAAATGGGGAAAACCTCTACATTCTTTTGTCAAACTTAATATCGATGGTTCATGCATAAGGAAATTGTGGAGGAGGAGGGGTAGTGAGTGACAAGGAAGGCAAGGTGATTATGGCGTTTTGTATACCTTTGGGGAGAGGCGATAACAACTGTGTAGACGCCAATGCACTCTTGTTCAGTCTTAACTGGTGCATTAAAAATGGTCACCCTAGGATTATAGGTGAAACTAATTCCCTCTTACTTCAGAACTGTATTCAGGGCACCTGGCAAAACCCTTGCAAAATTGAAGACACAATTAGCAAGATCAAGTTTTTGTTGGACACTTACCATATTCATACCACTCACTGTATGAGGGAAGCTAACAAGTTTGCCGATAAATCTAGCTTCCTTGAGTCACAAGAGTGAAAACAATTGTATCTACACTAACTATAGCTCTTTACCTAGACAAATCATAGTTTATTTAACATCGACAGATAGAAAATACCATCTTTTAGAGTCGGGAGGAGAAATCATGGTGCTATCATCTTTGATCCTCCGTGAAGAAATAATTTTACTGTCACTTGTGACAGCTCGATCTTTTGCTTATTAGCCAAAAAGGCTTACAAATGTAATTTGTACTGAATAAGGCCAGACATAGTCCACCTTCTTCCTCTGTATTCTCTTTAACAGTGGCAATACAATCACGACTCTTGAAAAAAATTTGGTACCAACCAAAGTCAAGTCATGGTCAAACATGAACCAATTCCTTTCCAAAAAAGAACTCAACAAAATAAAAATAATTGTTGATTTATATGAACTATGTTTGACCTGATTCTTGATATACAAAAACCGTAGGCAGTCCTACAATGGGCCTCACATTTTTTTAGATCCTTGTAAGAATGAAATTAGATCATTTCTTTAAAATGATATATTAACAAAAAGGGAAAAGGGTCACAAATACCCCTAGACTATCCGAAAAGGTTTATAAATACCCATCTTTCACTTATTGGGTTAAAATATCCCTTATCCACCTTTTTGGTCCATAATTATCTTTAAAACTATCAACTTTTTTTTAATTATTATTATCAACAATTATTATGTGGCATCTTCTTATTGGACAAATTTAAATTCCAATCCATCAAAAAAATTTCTACCCATTTGGCCCATATCCAAATTTTTTGACCCAAACCAAATTAAAAAATCATCAAAATTGAAAGATTTGAACATCTCTTCTCTACCATTCCAACCTAATAACCTATTCTCTTTCATCACCATATGCAACCTCAATCAATGATAACTAGCGAATTTAATACCAAATTAGAACTAAAAACCTCTTCTTGATTGTGTTAGAATTTGTTCAATGCCACAATTAAAATACGATCAAATAGAGATTTTTAGTGCAACATTACTATGAAAAATTGAATTTTTTAAAAGGGTATGAACCAAAAGGAAGAAATAAGAAGACACAATTCAGGTTTTCTCAATGCCGCCATGAAAACACAAACAAGAACAACTCTTTTAGTGCAACTCCACCATGAGAACATAATCTTTTGAAAAGGGTGTAAACCAAAAAGGGAAGAAAGTAACAAGACCCAAGTTAAATTACCTTAATTCCACTATTAAAGCACAATTAAGAAGAGCTATCTACTGGAACTTTCCCTTAAAAACTAAACTTTTTCACATGATGTGAACCAAAAGAAAGAAACAAGAAAGACCAAATTCAAACACAATCAAGACGAGATTTTTAGTCCTATTTGATATGACTAAATTCAAATACCAATATGTCAATTTCAAATTCAAATACTAATCGATTCAATCATTAATTTTATTTTGAAATGTTGAATAAGAAAAGAGGAAAAAAGAAAATAGGTTAGTAGGTTCAAGGGGAAGAGAAGAGATAATGAAATTTATTATTTTTTATAAAATTTTAATTGGATTTGGGTCAAGGAATGTGGATATGGGTCAAATGGGTAAAAAAAAATTGGTGGATTGAAATTTAAATTTATCCTATAAAAAGATGTCACATGATAATTAATAATAATAATAATTAAAAAAATAAAAAAATTAGTTTTAAGGGTAATTGTGGACCAAAAAAGTGGACGAATAGGTATTTTAACCCAATAGGTAAATGCGGATATTTTTATACCTTCTCGAATAGTTCAGGGGTATTTTTGGTCATTTTTTCAAAAAACAATTTCAAAATTCCTCAATCTAAAACTGACATATTTTTGTCTGTTAAAAAAAACACTCTCATTTCTTGGAAACAAACACCAAAGTTGCACTTTGACCTTAGGGAGAAAACACCCTAGAGGCACCATCTTTTATTTCTAGGGAACAAACATCCTAGTTGAATTTTCACCTTAGAGAACAAACATAGAACAAACACTCTATCATCTTTCATTTATAGGGAACAAACACTCTATCATCTTTCATTTATAGGGAACAAACACCCTAAGTGCATATGTGTCTTGCATTTTTCTTTTGGTGATTGCATTTGATGATTTTGTTAAGCGATGTCTTTCTAAGTAATAGATTTTGTATAACAGGACTCTCCTAGAAAATGGGAATTAGATTAGAAGAACCCTCCTAAACAATGAGAATTAGAGTAGCAGGTTCCTCCTAAACAATCGGAATAAGAGTAACATAATCCTCCTAAACAATGAAAATTAGAATAATAGGACCCTTCTAAATAATGATTAGAGTAGCAGGACCCTCCTAAGAAATAAGAACTAGATTAGTGGAAACCTCCTAAACAATAAAAAAAAATAACAGGACCTTCCTAAACAATGGGAATTAGCGTAGCAGGTGGGCCCTCCTAAACAATGAGAATTAGCATAGCAGGACCATCCTTAAAATAGGAATTACAGTAGCACGACTATCATAAACAATGAAAATTAGAGTAGCATGACCCTCCTAAACAATGAGAATTATAGTAGAAGGACCCTCCTAAACAATGAGAATTACATTAGCAGGACCCTCCTAAACAATAGGAATTAGAGTAGCAGAATCCTCCTAGATAATGGAAATAGCAGGACCCTCCTGGATAATGGGACTAACAGGAACCCCTAAAAAATGGGAATAGTAGAGCCCTTCTAAATAATGAAATTAGCAGCACCCTCTTGGATAATGGAACTAGCAGGACCCTCCTTATAATGGGACTATTAGAACCCTCCTTGATAATAAGACTAGCAGGATTCTCCTGGATAATAGGACTAGCAAGACTCTCCTTGATAATGGGGCTAGCAGGACTCTCTTGGATAATGAGACTAGCAGAACCCTCCCGGATAATGGGATTAGCAGGACCCTTCTAGTTAATGGGATTAGCAAGACACTCCTAGATAATGGGAGTAGCAGGACCCTCCTGGATAATGGTATTAGTAGAACCCTCTTAAATAATGGGACTAGCAGCCTGGATGATGGGATTAACAGGACAATTCTGGATGATGGGACTAGTCAGACCCTTCTAGATGATGGGATTAGCAGGACCCTCTTGGATGATAAGACTAGCAGGACCTTCCAGAACAATGAGATTTAGATTAGCAGGACACTCTTATATAATTGGATTTGGTTCCTTTCTCTTGGGACAAATAATTCTAGTCTAGTATATTTTTCTTAATTTACATTTGTTAACAACACACAAAAGAATTTCTAGTAAAAATCGGGGCAAATTTTTTGTGAGTATTTCTTTTGTTTGTGATTGTTTTCAGATTTCTTCAAGTGAAACATGTATTTGAAATTCAAGAACAAAGTTTTAACTTTTTTAAATATGATCAATCCCATGATAGCCAAAATCAGCTTCTTCAATGCATGTAGTAGCCAGGCTTGCTCGCCTTTTTTTCTGTGCAGCTTCTGATCAAGAAAATATGCAGTCATTCAAGAACATATTCAAATTGACATTTTGAAGAGTGTCAAAAACTCACTCTAAGTGACAAGTTAAGCATCCAGTCGAATTTAAGATCAAGATACTCACCTGAAAATCAAGGTGATATGTGAAAGTCAAGACTTAAGTGAAGACTCGAGAGAAGCCGCATATTTATGAGTTTTATATGTTTATGTTCCTTTGACTATTAGTTTTCATTTTTTATGTAATTAAGGATAAGAATCGCGATCTGAAGCCTTGACGAAACCTCACTTAACTTCCAACTCATCACCTCATCTGCTTGAACTACATGTGACATGATTCCTTATAACCCGGGATATGTAGAATATCCAAAACTAAGACTCGATCGCACATATTTTTTCTTTCAAATAAGAGTCCGGTCAAAATTTGTGCATTGACTTATTTGTTTGAAAAACTTTATGTTTTCAATCAAAAATGGGCAAACTGTAGACATGTAATCTTTGATCGAATTTAAGTTTTCCATTATTTTTATTCCTTAAACATTTCTTCTAAGTTTACATTAAATATTTTATTTTTCATCTTCATTTTAAAATATTTAAAAAATACAAAAATATATGTTTTCTTTTAGTTTTAACTTTAATAAATAAACTTGTTTATTAATCGTTTTTTTTTCTTTTATAAGTTATTTAGTATTTATTATATATCATTAGTTCAAGATAGTTAGTCAGCATTTTTATCATTGAAATTTTATTGAAAAGAAGAAATGAAAAATAAATTAATAAATAATTATTGATATAAACTACCCACCTTCTCTACAACTTTTCCCCACTCACCTCTCAACCCTCACCCCTGCTTCACCATAATTGCCCACTCCACTTACTAGACAGATAGTACACACCTACACGTACTACTCTACAACAAATACCCTATATTAAAACACATGCACAAACACCAAAAAAAAAGGGGGGGGGGGGGGGAAGCAACATTCGCCCAAAAAAAAAAACAGTTTTTTTTCTTTCAAATATTCACAAGCACATTCACATCTTTTCTTTTTTTTCTTTTATTTTCATACTAACACAATACTTATATCACTTCATACAACCTCCAAAATATTTATGGGTGTTTAATTGAGTTTCGATTAAAATTTTACGATACTTATTTCTTCATTTACGTATAATGTTGGCTTAAATCTTTAATTTATTTATAAAATTTAATATAATTATTATGATAAATTTTCTTACACTTTTGTTTTATTCATAATATGATTGAAATGAAAAATGTGTTAAGAGTTATATCTCTTTTTTAAATAGTTTTATTTGATGAAAAATTATTATTATTTATTTTGTCCAATATAGATTGAGATTTATTTTAGCAATTTATCATTGTTTTGTTGGATTAATAAGAAATTACAATATGCATGCCTAATTATGTCATTAACTTTAAGGTGAAAATAAAAGTATATGTGTAGACCTAATTTTAACATTAACTTTAAGGGTGAATAGAAATAAAACAATACAAGATAATCTAAAATTTATATTGTATCCTAAAAGATTAGATTTATTTGATTTTGCTTAATATTTTCTTATAACATAGATGTATTTTAGGCATATTAAAAATATTTATTTTAATTAAAAATGTGGTTATACATCTTTTTTTATATAATTAAAAGAAATTCAAGGATGTGGTGACACACCTTGGCAAAAATTATTCTAATATATATATTATTTAATTCAAACCAAGAGGTGAAAATTGAGATTATTAAGTGTGGTGAATTCGAGAGGAGAAGACAGTTATGTCTCCAAATGTGAAGATCGAGAATGCAGTTATGCATTCGGTTTAAGACTAATAAAAAATCAACAATTAAAAATAAGCAAATCATGGCATGTAGACAAATTATCCAAAAATATATCAAGATAAGTGTAAGTCAATAAAAGCGATCGTGGACTCGAACGATGCCTAATATCTTCACATCGGTTAACAGAATTTCTTACCCACATTTATGGTTCGCCGACCAAACAAAGAGTCATTTCCTTTTGGTTAGGCATTAAACATAAAGGTGACTTGGAACACCATAACTCAATTTCAAGTGGCGACTCTGAAAAATGATATAATTCATATTCAATACTGTCACTTAAATTGAAAAAATCCTTCCTCTGCGTGCGAAAAAGGAGCATGATAATACTTGACATTGCATTGCACATCTTTATCGTTGGTGAACTTGATCTTGTGTGTTGAGATCTTGTGAGTGTCTTTCTGTGAAACTTTTGATTGATGAATATTGGGTTTGTCTTTGTGGATCTTTAGAGTGTTGTAGTTGAGCTGTGTACTATGTGAATTATGAACTGTTAGGTTAGACTTATTTTAGGAAGGTTGTAGTTGCGGGGTTGTAATTGATGAGTATTGAGCTTATTGTTGAGAATATGTGATTGTTAGAATCTTTTTTGGGCTGGTTTTATGCAGGTTGTAGTTGTGGAGGTTTGATTGGGGTGTAAGGTGTACCCGTATTCCATCCCCTTAGCTTGTGTTTAAAGGTTTACTTGTTGAGTATCGTGTGGTTTGGTACTGATCACCCCTTGCTACTACTTTTTTTTGTAGGTTACTAGCCCCGACCTATATTTTCTCTTCTCCTTGTTCGAGGCTTCTTGTAGAGGTTTGTGAGGTAGTTGCTTGTCATTTCAGCGGACCTTCGTTTTCCTTAATTATGATCTTGTTCTATTCTATTGTCATTCGAAACTTGTATTTATTTCAACTTCATTATAACGCATTAGAAACTTGTACACGTGACAACCAAATTTTGGGAATATTTTTGAGTTTAATATAAAAAAAAGTTCCGCATTTTATTATAATAAT
Organism: Solanum lycopersicum; assembly: GCF_036512215.1. NCBI lineage: Eukaryota > Viridiplantae > Streptophyta > Magnoliopsida > Solanales > Solanaceae > Solanum > Solanum lycopersicum. Next base: position 5,535,094 of record NC_090805.1, read on the forward strand.
TAAGTTTTAGATTGACTTATCTTGATAAGATAAGACGAATATCATTACATTTATTTTTAGGTCGTGACACAATAGGCTAAGTGAAATAGTAAAATTGACGCTCACTGATGTTTTGTATTCTAGTAAGACTATATGGTTTCAAGGGTGGGAATGGAAAATCACATGAAGTACAAACTACAACCCTTTATACCACTTCTAATGTTGTGTTCTACCCTTGTTGTTCACTGATATATAGGGATAAAAAACTCTATAATTTTCACTTTTAATGAATAAATTTTTAAGGTTGATTTAGGTTTGAAATGCATTTCTCAAACAGTTTAAGAATTGTAAGTCCGATTTGTGTGGTTTAGAACCTTGGTAGCATCATTTATTTTTGTTGAAATTTCTTTGTGTGCATTGTTGTAGGTGATATGTTTTTCTCTTATTCTTTGATGAAATGATTTTGCACAAAATAGGACAAAAATGATATTTCATCTGTTCCAAATTATATGATACACTTTTTCATTTTAATCTGTTTAAAAAAAGAATGTCATTTTTCTACATCTACAAAATAATTTAATTGTATAAGATAATTTGCAAACCACACAAATATTTAAAGGACTTGATTGAGAAAAATGTTTTAGAAGTCCTTTTTTAAACTTAATGCCTAGTAAAATATTATCATATAAATTATGGCGGAAGGAGGAAGGAGTAGTATATACTGGAGAAAAGACATAAAGTGATACCTGAAGTTGTCACAAATTTTTAAAAAGACACTCTAACTATGCGGACGTCCTATTACCCCATAAAAGTATTAAATGCCCTTATAAATACACCATTTTAACTCATTTTCTGCCTATGTTTGTATTCACACGGATGACGCGCGTGGTTGAAAAAAAAATCTTCCAAAAACGAATTAAGAAATGCCATGTGTCATTTCTTTCTTTATTATTTGATTACTTTCTCTCAAAATACACCATCTTCCCCAATTCATTCAAAACACCAGTTGGTTAAAAATTAAAATTAAAGATAAAATCTTCTCTTTCCAATAAAAAAAACCCAAAAATGGAAGAACTTTCTAACTTGTTAAATTTTAGTCATCTCTTTAGAATTTGAGAAATCAATTTAGCTTTTGTAATTAGATTTTGAGGAAAAATATTTTTTATAATAGCAAATGCAAATCTTGATTCGTATTTGTAATGATGAGAATAATCGATGTCGTATATTACTTCATTCTGCAAAAGTGCCGCAAACTAACCCAAACCTATAGAACTCAACGAAGCTCAACTTTTAACAACAATGGCAGCAATGGCGACAAAAACGGTTGAATCCCAAAAGTGAAAGCGTGCTCCAAAAAATCAAAGATAAATTAGCTCACAAGAAACTAAAATCATCAACCCAAGAGGTTCTAAGGAAATCCCATGAATTATCAAAGCAAGCTCAGAGATAAGAAGCAACAACCCAAGCCCTTATGTCGTCATTTTCCGGAAAAGGACATCCACATAGCAACAACCTGTGCTTTATTAATATTTAAATTAAATTAACTAATTTAATGGAGGGTGAGGGTCACTCGCCTATTAAAATTCTTGGATTGATGAGAAAACGTGTCGAAATGGTCCCTTTACAAATGTAATGAATACTTTTGTGAGGTAATAGGACGTTCACATAGTTGGAGTGTCTTTTCGAAAATTCGAGACAACTTCAGGTGTCACTTTATGTCTTTTCTCTATATACTGATTGTTTTAAGAAATACAATAAGGGCAAGAACAAGCTTAGATGTAGAAATAAAAAGAGTACAAGGTTTATTTAGTATAATAGATTCATGATTACATACTCATATATATAGTAATATATATATATATGCTATCAATCACAATTCACATATATTTCATCAAACATGCGGTGGAGTTGTAGCTGAATAAATTATTATATGTTTTCTTCCACGCTCAGATACGCTATTCTCGGCAAATTTAATACTTGCATTATGTAGACCTTTTTGTTTCTCATCATAACTCCATTCAGAAGAATAATATTTTTCTTCATTATAATTTTCATCTTTGGAAGCTGGTAAAAACATACTCCCCCATTGTGGAAAATGAATTAAAGCAATTGGTACACTACAAGCTACAGCCATAAATCCCATCCAAGTCAATCCCATTGATGTAGAAAATGTTGTACTTGAGAAGAAAATCAATTGCGTTAAACCACCACCAAAGTTACCACCCGCACCTGTTAGGCCAGAAATTAGGCCTAACGATCTACGTGATACGAAAGGGATGACACCATAAGTTGCACCACATGCAGCTTGTGCTCCAATAGAGAATAAAATCATAGCTAATATGGCTATAGGAAGTGTTTCTGCTCTGCCAAGCCAGACACAGAAAACTCCTCCTAAGGTTTGGACAATCCATAATATCCAAAGTCTTCCTCTCATTCCGAATTTTCTTGCTGCTAAATCAGAGGCATATCCACCAAAAGGACGTGCTACAAAGTTTACCATGCCATATGCTCCAGCTATTACTCCCGCTGTGTGAAGCTTTAGATTGAACCTGTGTTTGGTTTCAATGACCTAATTAATAATTAACTTCGAGTACCAATTCATGTGATTTACTTTTCTTTTTAGTCAGACCCAAAAATAATGATAAATTTAACTATAAAAATGTTTATTTTATCCTTAATGAAATGATTTACAGTCATACAAATTTCTATCATTAATTTTGAATCACAAATTTTTAAAGTCTTCTTTTCTTTCTTAAACTTGATGCAAAGTCAAACTAACTCACGACAAATAGCTGGAGTATTTAAATAGAATTGGTGAGTAGATGGAGAACATACTTGTCAAAAAAGTACTCCGCAATTACATTGTTCATGCAGAGCTGCACTCCCATGGAATAACCGTAAACAAGAAAAAACACCCAAGTCCTGTAATTTGTCACTGCAAACCAAACCACCTAACAAAAGGAAATTAAAAAAAGCACTTATTAACAGTAGCGGAGCTAGGTGGGGTTCATGAGTTTGAACGAACCCACTTGTTTTTTCTCAAACCATATATTTATATTAGAAAATTAAATAAATATACGATATATGTTAAACATGTAAACCCCCAAACAACTTATATATTATATATATATATATGTGTATTTTGTTTCTTTGTGTAGCTGCTAAAAATATACCTTTGAAAATTTGTCTTTATGTACATCACCACTCTTTTGCAAGTCACTAAGATTACCATCAGGCAAATCTTGACCAAGAACTAAGACCATAACACCAACAATGATATGAAGCCATCCGGGGATGAAAAAGGCGATACGCCAAGCAGTGAAAGGAGTAGCTCCGGTTAATTGAATAATGTGAAAAAGGAAGGGCATAAGGAGTTGAGTCACACCACCACCCATATCTCCCCATCCAGCAGCAACACCATTAACAAGCCCAATTATTTGTCCATTAAACATTGTACTTGTCCAATATTGACATGACACAAATGTTGCCAATGAAACTCCAATCATGAACCGAACTGCTATGTATCCCTGTCCTCCAAAGTTAATTAATTAAATATATATATGGATGCGCATTAGCTAATTATATATTAAACAACATGGATATATACCTGTGGTGTTGATACAAAAGCAACAGAGAAAACAACAGGAGCTGTTAACAAGTTAACAAATGCACATCCATATCTTGGTCCAATTAAGTCACATACTACACCCATAACAAGCCTAGAGAAAATGCTACCTGAAACAGAAGCAACACCAGCATTGCCAATATCTGATCTAGTCAAATCAAGATTATCCCTGATAATGGGAACGAGAGGAGCCGCAGCAAAAGTCGAGATTAAACAAGTAAAGAAAGAGATCCAAGCAAGATGAAATGATCTCATATGAGGTTGTGCAAATGAAAAGATTTTCAGTGTTTTTGCTTTGTGTTCTGAATCAACTGGCAATGAAAACTTAAATCTACCTTCAGCATTCGCCATATTGTAATTTATCACTACACAAGAAAAATGAAATGTAATATTGTTTCATATTTGTGCTTGTTGATCACCCAAATATTTATAGCAGCGTTGACATCACCTGCTTCTCTTTTGTTAAGTGTTACATTGTTCACGTGTCATACCTAGACGAAGTTTCCTTGAAAGTTCGTAGCATAATAATTAAGGGTCAGTATATTCTTTTATTTTACAAATATAAATACTACTTATTATTAATATAATTTCGTTTACTTTTTCTAAAATTTAGTTAAGAAATAGAAATACTTCCAGTCCGACAAATAAATATTCTTGTTTACTCCAAAAATGATACTTTCTCTATCCCAATTTATATGACACTTTTTATATTTTGAGAGTCAAACAATTTATGTTTGATAAGAAATTTGCACATGCAATCTTCAATCTTTTGAAATGAAATATATGTATTTGTAAACTACATAAAGAATATTATGAGTCACAATGATTGATTATTCAAACGGTTTAAAAAATCTATGAAAAATTTACCATCAAAGATAGACTTGTTTGAATCTTGAAATCTAAAATATAACATATAAAATGTGATGAATATAGTATAATTGAATTTATTACGGTTAATTTAAGGGTACGTTACTTAGATCGATCTTGTGAATGAAATAATAATAATAATAATAACAAAGGACAACATTATTATTTATTTCCCAAACGACATTTTTGCACCATTACCCCCAAAAAATGATTTTTCAAACATATTAACTACTTTCTACTTTTACGTACAAACAATCGTCTTTCATGAACATATACCAAAAATTAATGAATCCAAATTACTCGATGTAGCACACACTACGTACACCTGCAATTACAATACATTAATACACATCATAATGACATAGATATTATAGATTATCGATGACAATAAAAGATTTCTTTTAGGTTATTTCTCTCCCTATTTTTAACGGACTTCCTAAATTGTTTGGTATTCAAAATATATCGAAATAATTAATTTGTATACACATCGTATATGGCTTTTGAACTATAAAGGGGAGTAAGTCCTTATAATTATTCGGATTTTTTTTAAAAAAACCTTTAAGCCTGAAATTTTTATTCAAGAATGAAGAGATCGATCATATTCATCTCACCAACCGCTTGACTTTGGTGGTTCAATATCTCCCTCTTGAAGTTGACCTTGTTTTTGGTGATTTTGGACATTTTGTAAGAAAGTAATGATCTTCTGAAGGATTTTCATAACCAGAAAAAAGTTTTATGTATTTTAAACTAAAGTTAAGGTGCTTTTACAGTGTAAGCATTTAATAGTCAAAGCCTAAATTGTACAACACTTCAACAAATGCACAAAGTACGTAGTAACTTCAAAAAGGAATTCGTTTCGACTATACAAAGATAAAGAGATAAAAACAAGAAAGAATTTGTCAATAAGTTCAGCCCAACACAATATTATGGAGTTAAGTTTTTATATTTATATCTAAAAATTTACTTAATATGTATAAATAAACTATCATAATAATTAAAATTCATAAACTCAATATATTTAGTTGATTCTATCCGAGGGCGTATTTAGAGGGGTATCTGCGGTTCACGGGAACTCATACTTCCATCTCTAGATCATATACAATAGTGTTATATTTTTTTTAAAAAAAATAAATATAGATGTATCAGCCCACATTTAAAGTATCATATAATAATATGATTATAATTGGCACCTCTCTACGTGAGGATAAAAATTTAAGCCTTATATCTATCTTGTTCTTTTGAATAACACCTCTCTAGGTGGTTATCTATCTTACACGAAAAGTTCCTAAAAATTTTAGCACGTAAAATCTTTATATAAATAAATTAAATGTGTATATTAAAATTTAAAATAAGTAGTATTATATGTTTTGAATCTATAATTTTTAAAATTTAATGATTTTTATCAAGAGCCTAAAAATTAAATCGATAAAATATATATTCAAAATACATTTCTTTTTCTTGTAATTATGAACCATCTTGTAAAAATCCTCAATACGCCTTTGAATTCCAATCTCTGATCGATCATAAAATAGGAATGACCTCGAAGATCACAAGAATCAAATTAGGTGCCAAAGGTTTGTCACGTTGACATGTGCGCCAACTATTAAATATGATAAAACAAAAAAAAAATATTAGAAGTTATAATATTCACAAGACGTTAGCATATTTCTTTCTGTGAAAGAAAAGAAAAATATCAATATTCATTTTTACTCAATTAATAAAAAACAATAAATGAACGTTGAAGTCAAATAAGGGTACGGTGATTACGGTTCCGTACCTTTTTATAAGATATTGTGCTATGGACAAACGTATATTTCATGACAACAATTTTGGAGGCCTGCTCCTTTGCTCACGTATGTTTCCACCTCCATTTTCTGACTCATTAATATATATATATATATATATATATATATGATGTGCCTGCGTCAAGGGAGGCCCAACGTATGTTAGTCTTTTTCCTTCTAATTTATGTGACACAAATGAAATTTGAAAAGGTGAACTAAATTCTTTGTGTTTTCTAAAAAATATTTTAAATTATTAATTTATGGAGTACATTTTATGTTATATTCGAATAATATATGTTACTCCATCTGTTTTATTTTATGTGATAATAGTGATTTTAGGAAAGTGAACGAAATTTCTTATATGATTTTCACATATTTTTAGTTATCATTTTGTTGTGATTCATAGTACTTTTAGTTCTTACGTTATTTTCAAACAATATATGCAACTTTTTTTGTTTCGATAAAAATAAGGGAGTCAACCAAATTTCATTATGTTTTTTAACTATATTTTTCTAAAAATATCTTAAATTGTTACATGTGAAAATTACACAAGTGAAAGCCTTTTATTTAATAATTACCACTTTTAAGTATACTTTTTATTTATTACCATTTGTGTCAACTTTTAGCAATACTTATTTAAAACAATTTTAAACAACTTTAATACATGTTTAATACAATACTAATTCATAATGCAAGCTTCAGTTTATAATTTTTCTTAAAACTTACATATGTCATACAAATGAATTACAACTATTTTTAATACACATTTAATACTTTTTTCTCACCACATATTTTATATATAATATAAATGAATTATATATAGCATTTTAATACAAATTGTGTAATGATATAAACATAGAAAATTTCATAACATCATACATAATATTAGACATGCGTTAATACTTAATTAGAAGACAAAAAAATGATCTGAATTTTTATAGTAAACTAATCAACTTCTAAAACAAAATGCTAAAAAAGATTTTGTTCCGTATTCTTTCTTCTTTATCATAAGACCTAACATTCTTGCAAGTTCGTGTTGTGATCTTGTTATCCATAGTTTATGTTGAGTGACTTTCTTTTAAAAAATAATTATTTATTTTACTACTTTAATTCGTAAGCTGCATAAAATATAAATCAATAATAAATTAGACAAGTAATCTAATCGTAAGAAATGCAGAGACATAATAAACGGCCAAATGAATTAAATTTAAAATAAAAATGTATTACACTCATTTTAAAGTTGAATTAGAACTGAAATAAACATGAATTCAAAATAAAGCAAACGAAAGAGCACTATGTGATTTGTAAAACGAATAAAACTTACATCAAAAATGAATTAAACAAGTAATTCAATCATAACAAATCAATCAATAAACTGCAAATGAATTAATTTGTATTATAAGTAATTTAAAAAAAATATTAAAGTTGAATTAGAAGAGAGAATTATGCATGGAGAAAAAAATGTAACTAATGAAACACCAGACAACGATCTATAGAGTGAATTAAGTTTATATCAATAACGAACTAAACAAGTAATCTAACAGTAACAAATAATAAACTACAACATGAATTAAATTTGTGTTAAAAGTGTATTACACAATATTAAAATTGAATTAGAAGAAAAAATTAAAAATGAAAAACATAACTAACGAAAGACAAGACACTATATAATTTATAGATTGAATTAAACTTGTATTATTCATGAATAAATTATGTATTATAAGTATCTTATAAATTATTTTGGTTTGATTCTCTAAGAACATGAGTGATGTTTGCAATATGTATTGTGTCTATGTTATAAATGTATTTACAAGTGTTTTCTTAAATTATTTTGGTGGATATCACTATAAAAAAAAGAGTGAAGTTTGTAATACAACTTTAATACAATTGCGATATAGTTCCACAAACTTCACTTTTTTTTCGAGTTTCAATCTAATTTTTCTTTTCAAAATCAATTATTGTCACGACCCAAAACCGAGCCGTGACTGGCACCCACACTTACCCTCCTATGTGAGCGAACCAACCAATCTAAACCTTAACATTTCAATGTAATATCATCACAAAATAATGCGGAAGACTTAAACTCATTAATAAAATCAATAACTATTATTATCCCCAAAATCTGGAAGTCATCACCACAAGAACATCTATGATCAAATTACTAAACTAAGAGTATTCTAAGAAGCTAAAACAAATAAAAATTAGTCCATGTCGAAACTTCAAGGCATCAAGACATGAGGAAGAAGATCCAGTCCAAGCTAGAAACATTAGCTCACCCTGAAGATCCGATGTGACGAAGACTGGCTAGAATTGTGGTTGAGTTGAAGATGACGGTACGTTTGCTGCACTCCACAAATAAACAAGAAGAAAACATAAAAGTAGGGGTCAGTACAAAACACGGGTACTAAGTAGATATCATCGGCCAACTCAACATAGAAATCAATATATACCAAGTAATATCATAAAATCAACTATGATACTCAACATGTAGCAACAGCAAGTACTATATCATTAACAATTTCCGTCAAGTTCACACATGAGGACTCAAGCCTCAATACCATACTCATTTGGGAATTATGTTCATTAGATTGAGTAAATTAACATCTTTCAAGATTCATTATCTTTATTTCTCTTGTGTCGGTACGTGACACTCCGCTCCCTCATATTCATTAATCCTCTTGTGTCGGTACGTGACACTCCGATCCCCTACTACTATGTGTCGGAACGTGACACTCCGATCCCCTAAATCTATGTGTCGGTTCGTGACACCCGATCCCCTAAATCTACGTGTCGGTTCGTGACACCCGATCCCCTAAATCTACGTGTCGGTTCGTGACATCCGATCCCCTAAATCTACGTGTTGGTTCGTGACACCCGATCCCCTAAATCTACGTGTCGGTTCGTGACACCCGATCTCCTAAATCTACGTGTCAGTTCGTGACACCCGATCCCCTAAATCTACGTGTCGGTTCGTGTCACCCGATCCCCTAATCTCCTTCTATCCATTCATCAAGCCTTCTTTCTTACCAAGGCATCATCAATCTCATTATTTTAGTTCATCACGCCTTCTTTTATACCAAGGCCTTATCATTAACAAAGAGATTAGGGTTTTGCAAGATTTGGGATTCAATAACTTCATCATGCTTATATAATCACAATTATATAATTACATTCATGCAAGCATACAATTAAGCACATAGCAGGGTTTACAATATTATCAATACATATCATTCGCTATTAAGAGTTTACTACGAATATCGTAAGAGAAACCATAACCTACTCCCACCGAAGATTAGAAATCAAGCAAGCAAGCTCCCAAAGCTTTCTTCTTCTTCCTGTTTCTCCTCTTTCTCGTTCGTTTCTCCCTCTCTTTCTGTTCTTTTCTTTTTCTTATTCAAACCCTCTCTCTTTTACCCTAATTAGTATATAATTAAGAATAAAAGATGGCAATAATAATCCACTAATTAACTTAAGGTTACCTCTTTTAACCCCCAAGTGATTAGACTTATTAACATTAACCCACTAACTTTATAATTAAAGCAGGAATAGTCAAAAACGTCCCTTAAAACGTATAAGGAAATCCAACCCAGACTGGGATTACGCAACCTGCGACGGCCCCTCGTGCCTGTGACGGTCCGTCCTGCAGGTCGTCGCAAGGTTAGAGACTCAATTTCTCTGAAGAGTCTGTGACGGTCCGTCACACCTGTGACAGTTCGTCCTGCCATTCCGTTACGAAGTTCAGAGAGTCGATTTTCAGTACCCAATTTTAGATTTTCTAAGTGTTTTAAAACGAGACCCTGCGACGGTCCGTCGTGCCCATGACGGTCCGTCGTGGGGTCCGTCGCCTCAGCCTGTTTTTCCAGAAATAAAATCTACTGCTCAAAACGACTAAACAGGTCGTTATAATAGATACCAATTTACCCATCGTCCGTCCCCGAACGATCACAAGAAGGAAAACAAGGGCGAAAAGGAGTACCTGAATCTGTAAACAGATGTGGGTATCTTTCTCGCATATCTGCCTCCTTCTCCCAAGTGGCTTCTTCAACGGGTCGATTCTTCCATTGGACTTTGATGGATGCAATCTCCCTTGATCTCAACTTGCGAATTTCTCTATCTAGAATGGCAACAGGTTCCTCCTCATAAGACAAATTCTCATCAAGCAAAACTGAATCCCAACGGATAATGTAGTTTTCATCCCCATGGTATCTTTTCAACATCGACACATGGAATACCAGATGCACTCCGGACAGCCCTGGAGGCAAGGCTAACTCATAAGCCACCTCCCCTACTCGCTTAAGTACTTCAAATGGACCAATATACCTTGGGCTAAGTTTACCTCGCTTACCAAACCGCATCACCCCTTTCATTGGCGAAACCTTCAACAAGACTTGTTCACCCTCCATAAACTCCAAGTCTCTAACCTTTCGATCTGCATACTCTTTCTGTCTACTTTGAGCCGCTAACAACTTTTCTTGAATATATTTCACTTTATCTAATGATTCTCTCAGAATGTCAGTACCCCAAGGTCTAACCTCAAATGCATCAAACCACCCAATGGGAGACCTACATCTTCTCCCATATAGTGCCTCAAATGGGGCCATATCAATGCTTGAGTGATAGCTATTGTTGTAGGAGAACTCTGCTAAGGGTAAGAAGTTATCCCACTGACCACCAAATTCTATCACACATGCACGAAGCATATCCTCCAACACTTGAATCGTTCGCTCAGACTGACCATCGGTCTGAGGATGGAACGCAGTACTAAGGTCCAACCTAGTACCCAATTCCGCATGCAATGTTTTCCAAAACTTAGAAGTAAACTACGTACCTCTATCTGATATAATGGAGAGTGGAACCCCATGCAATCGCACCACTTCCGAGATGTAAAGTTTGGCTAACTTCTCTGCATTGTAAGTCACCTTGACCAGAATGAAGTGAGCAGACTTAGTTAACCTATCAACAATTACCCAAATAGAATCAAACTTTCCCAATGTCTTTGGAAGACCAACCACGAAATCCATTGCAATCCTTTCCCACTTCCATTCAGGAATGGGCATTCTCTGAAGTGTTCCTCCGGGCCTTTGGTGTTCATACTTTACTTGTTGACAGTTTGGACATTTGGCAATAAAATCCACAATATCACGCTTCATTCTACTCCACCAAAAGTGTTGCTTTAGGTCACGGTACATCTTGGTTGCACCCGAATGTATCGAATACCTTGAACTATGATCCTCTGTCAGAATAGTGTTGATAAAATCATCGACGCGGGGTACACATACCCTTCCCTTAATCCTCAAAACACCTTCCTCATCGATTGTCGCTTCTTTAGCCTTTCCTTGCAACACTTTATCTCGGATCCGGATCAGTTTTTTCATCATTAAACTGCTTTCCCTTAATCTTGTCAAGGAAGGAAGATCTTGCCTCCACACAAGCTAAAAATCCTCCCTTCTCATTTACTTCTAATCTCATAAGGTCATTATCCAGAATCTGAACTTCTCTAGCCAATGGGCGTCTAAAATCTTGCAAGTGAGCTAGACTTCCCATGCTTCCCGCCTTTCTACTTAACGCATCCGCTACAACATTCGCCTTCCCCGTATGATACAAAATAGTGATGTCGTAGTCCTTCAGTAGTTCCATCCCATCTCCTCTGTCTCAAGTTCAAATCTTTCTGAGTAAAGACATACTGTAGGCTACGATGATCCGTATAGACCTCACACTTAACCCCATATAAATAGTGTCTCCATTGCTTTAATGCAAACACTACTGCGGCCAATTCCAAATCATGAGTTGGATAGTTACGTTCATGCACTTTTAATTGTCTTGAAGCATAAGCAATCACATTCTTCTCTTGCATTAGCACTGCACCCAAACCCGAATAGGATGCATCACAATAGACAATGAAATTCTTACCTTCCACTGGCAAGGTGAGAATTGGTGCAGTAGTCAACAGAGTCTTGAGCTTCTGAAAGCTTTCCTCACACTCATCCAACCATACAAATGGAACATTTTGCTTAGTCAAGTTCGTCAGTTGGGAGGCAATAGAAGAGAATCCCTTGACAAATCGGCGGTAGTAGCTAGCTAACCCAACAAAGCTCCTTATTTCTGACACATTAGTAGGTCTTACCCAATTCTTCACTGTCTCAATCTTAGAAGGATCCACCATCACTCCATCCTTAGAAACCACGTGCCCCAAGAAGGACACTGCATCTAGCCAAAACTCACACTTGGAGAACTTGGCATAAAGATTTTTCTCCCTCAACATTTCCAATACCATTCTCAAATGCTCCTCATGTTCCTCCTTACTTTTAGAGTATATCAGTATATCATCAATAAATACGATCACAAAGAGATCCAAATATGGCTTAAAAATCCCATTCATCAAACTCATGAACGCAGCAGGGGCATTCGTAAGACCAAAAGACATCACTACAAATTCGTAATGCCCATACCTGATTCTAAAAGCAGTCTTTGGCACATCCGTTGCCCGTATTTTCAATTGATGATAACCGGATCTCAAGTCAATCTTAGAGAAGACACAAGCACCTTGTAACTGATCAAACAAGTCATCAATGCGAGGAAGAGGATACTTGTTCTTTATGGTTACCTTGTTCAACTGTCGGTAGTCTATGCACATCCGAAAACTCTCATCCTTCTTCTTTACGAACAAAACCGGAGCACCCCAAGGAGATGCACTTGGTCTAATGAAGCCTTTGTTCAACAACTCTTGAAGTTGGGCTTTTAACTCTCTTAACTCCGCGGGAGCCATTCTATAAGGGGGTATAGAAATGGGGTGAGTACCCGGTTCAAGATCAATACAGAAGTCAATATCCCTATCTGGTGGCATACCAGGAAGATCTGCAGGGAACACATCCAGAAACTCACGAACCACCGAAACCGACTCAATCGAAGGTACTTGGGTAGTGTCATCCTTGAGATGTGCCAAGAAAGCTAAACACCCTTTCTAACCATTTTCTTAGCACGAAGAAAGGAGATGATACGCATCGGATTGGAAGTGTAGTCACCCTCCCACACTAACGGATCTGTCCCAGGCTTGGCTAACGTCACCGTTTTAGCATTACAATCCAAGATCGCAAATTGCGGAGAATGCCAAGTCATACCCAGAATTACATCAAAATCATCCATTTCTAAGATAACCAAATCTACATAAGTGTTGCTCCCCACAAAGTTCACCAAACAAGACCTATATACCTTTTCAACTACCACAGACTCACCCACCGGAGTAGAAACACGAATAGGCATATCAAGTAATTCACAATGTAAATTTAGACCATTAGCAAATGAGGAAGATACATAAGAAAATGTGGATCCAGGATCAAACAATACAGAAGCCATGCAATCACAAACCAGAAGATTACCTGTGATGACAGCATCAGATGTCTCCGCCTCCGATCTCCCAGGGAAAGCATAACAATGGGCCCTTTTGTTTGTTTGTCCGTTGCCCCTACCATGTTGTGATGTAGTGGCTCCAGTTTGCCTATCACCTCGGCCGTTTTGGTGACCACCATTACCTCGACCACCACGTCCTCCAGAATAACGGCCTCTACCATGACCACCTCTACCTCTAGCTATTGGGGGTCTATAACTCTGTTTGGGACAATTTCTCCTAATATGTCCAGTCTCCCCACATCCATAACACTCTCTAGAGTCAAGCATAGGTCTCTCAGAGAAGTATTGACCGGTCTGAGGTGGACCCCCAACTACAGTCTGTAGTGAAGACTGAATGGGTCAAACTGAGTAACCTCCGGAACCCTGTCCTCTAGAGTAAGAACCATTAAACTCACCTCTCTTTCGAAACCTCTTTGATGTCGATGCCATGGTGAATTCATCTGGCTTCACTCCTTCCACCTCTACCACAAAATCTACCACTTCTTGGAAGGATTTTGCCGTAGCCGCTACCTGTAAGGCTGAAATCCGCAACTCTGACCTTAACCCCTTCACAAAACGACGAATCCGCTCTTGTGGACTGAAACAAAGTTGAGTGGCATATCTGGATAGTGCACGAAACTTAGCCTCATATGCATTGACCGACATCCTACCTTGCTCTAGGCTCAAGAACTCATCCCTTTTCCTATCCCTCAAAGTCCGGGGGATATACTTCTCCATAAATAAGCTAGAGAATGAGGCCCAAGTCATAGGTGGTTCCTCTGTTGGTTGACACTCAACATGTGACCACCACCACATTTTGGCGTTCCCTTGAAACTGATAACTCACGAACTCAACACCAAACCGTTCTACTATACCCATCTTATGTAGTAGCTCATAACAGTCAACCAGAAAATCGTAAGCATCCTCAGATTCAGCACCCTCGAAGACTGGAGGTTTCAATTTCAAGAACTTACTGAAAAGTTCATGCTTATCATTTATCATTATAGGCCCAGTAGTCAGACGTGGAAACGTGCCTATGTCCAATGAGGCATCCATACGAGGAGCCATAGTGACTGCATGTTGTACCTCTGAAACCGGAGGTGTTGGTGCAGAAAACACTGGAGGGGCCTGACCCTGATCAGACAACCCACTAAGATAAGCGAGAACTTGATTGATCATCTCTGGGGTAGGTTGGGGTGGCAATTCCTCATTTTGCACTTGTTCATTCTCCCCTTCCTCACCCTCTCTTACCACTTCCTCAGTCGGTGGAGGAGTCACCGCCCTAGTATCAGACGGGCTAGGTGCTCGTCCTCTTCCTCTAGAGGACGTCCTCCCACGACCTCTACCACGCCTCTTGCCGCTACTCTTCCTCGAGCTACAACCCTAGTGGATGGCTCGGACGCTTCTTGTCTTGCCGATGTTGGTGTTGGCGCAGTTGTTGCTCTAGTTCTAACCATCTGCGAAACAGAGTGAAGATGGTCAGATACCAATTTGTATCACCTAGATACCAATTGGACCCAAGTAATAGCACGAAAGAAAGAATGGAATTTTCCTAAAGTCTTATAGCCTCTCAAAGAAAAGTAAAGGCGTCCCCCTACCGTTCTTTAAGACTCTACTAGACTCGTTCTTGTGTGATGAGACCAACGAACCTAATGCTCTGATACCAAGTTTGTCACGACCCAAAACCGAGCCGCGACTGGCACCCACACTTACCCTCCTATGTAAGCGAACCAACCAATCTAAACCTTAACATTTCAATGTAATATCATCATAAAATAATGCGGAAGACTTAAACTCATTAATAAAATCAATAACTATTATTATCCCCAAACTCTGGAAGTCATCACCACAAGAACATCTATGATCAAATTACTAAACTAAGAGTATTCTAAGAAGCTTAAACAAATAAAAACTAGTCCATGCTGGAACTTCAAGGCATCAAGACATGAGGAAGAAGATCTAGTCCAAGCTAGAAACATTAGCTCACCCTGAAGATCCGATGTGACGAAGACTTGCTATAATTGTGGTTGAGTTGAAGATGACGGTACGTTTGCTGCACTCCACAAATAAACAAGAAGAAAACATAAAAGTAGGGGTCAGTACAAAACACGGGTACTGAGTAGATATCATCGGCCAACTCAAAATAGAAATCAATATATACCAAGTAATATCATAAAATCAACTATGATACTCAACATGTAGCAACAGCAAGTACTATATCATTAACAATTTCCGTCAAGTTCACACATGAGGACTCAAGCCTCAATACCGTACTCATTTGAGAATTATGTTCATTAGATTGAGTATATTAACATCTTTCAAGATTCATTATCTTTATTTCTCTTGTGTCGGTACGTGACACTCCGCTCCCTCATATTCATTAATCCTCTTGTGTCGGTACGTGACACTCCGATCCCCTACTACTATGTGTCGGAATGTGACACTCCGATCCCCTAAATCTACGTGTCGGCTCATGACACCCGATCCCCTAAATCTACGTGTCGGTTCGTGACACCCGATCCCCTAAATGTACGTGTCGATTCGTGACACCCGATCCCCTAAATCTACGTGTCCGTTCGTGACACCCGATCCCCTAATCTCCTTCTATCAATTCATCAAGCCTTCTTTCTTACCAAGGCATCATCAATCTCATTATTTTAGTTCATCACGCCTTCCTTTATACCAAGGCCTCATCATTAACAAAGAGATTAGGGTTTTACAAGATTTGGGATTCAATAACTTCATCATGCTTATATAATCACAATTATATAATTACATTCCTGCAAGCATACAATTAAGCACATAGCAGGGTTTACAATATTATCAATACATATCATTCGCTATTAAGAGTTTACTACGAATATCGTAAGAGAAACCATAACCTACCTCCACCGAAGATTCTTGATCAAGCAAGCAATTTCCCAAGCTTTGTGTTTTTCCTCTCGTTCGATCCTCTCTCTATCGTTTCTCCTTCCTTCTCTTTGTTCTTTCTATTTTCTTTATTCAAACCCTCTTTCTTTTACCCTAATTAGTATATAATTAAGAATAAAAGATGGCAATAATAACCCACTAATTAACTTAAGGTTACCACTTTTAACCCCCAAGTAATTAGACTTATTAACATTAACCCACTAACTTTATAATTAAAGCAGGAATAGTCAAAAACGTCCCTTAAAACGTATAAGGAAATCCGACCCAGACTGGGATTACGCAACCTGCGACGGCCCGTCGTGCCTGCGACGGTCCGTCCTGCAGGTCGTCGCAAGGTTCAGAGACTCAATTTCTCTGAAGAGTCTGTGACGGTCTGTCACACCTGTGACGGTCCGTCCTGCCATTCCGTTACGAAGTTCAGAGAGTCGATTTTCAGTACCCAATTTCAGATTTTCTATGTGTTTTGAAACGAGACCCTGTGACGGTCCGTCGTGCCCATGACGGTCCGTCGTGGGGTCCGTCGCCTCAGCTTGTTTTTCAGAAATAAAATCTGCTGCTCAAAACGACTAAATAGGTCGTTACAATTATAAACTTAATTAAATCCTCTTAAAATTGAGATAAACTTCAAACAACATTTTTAATTATTTGTAGGAACTACCTATCCAAATTAATCACAAATCCATAAAATTCAAAATTTGAAGTTTTATATTGACCATCAATGGTGAACTCTTGTTTCTGTAATTTTAGATATCTGAAATTTCTACTTAAAAACATGATTTTGTACAACTTTTTGTTTTTTTATTCCTCTTTTCAGTTTGTTTTTTGATAAAAATAGTGACATATGAGCAAAAACTGATTGAGGATGGAATTTTAGATGAAACGCTCAAAGAAGAAAAAGAAAAAGAAAAGGAAGAAGATAAAAAACGCATAAGAAAGAGACGAAGAAGTAGAGGAATAACAAAAGAAAGGAAAAAGAAGCATAGGAGTAAAAGACAGAAAGAGACGAAGAAGCAGAACAATGTAAATAAAAATTGGAAAAAGGGTTGAGAAAAGAGGCACTGTACGATTTTCTTAATTCTAAAAAAAAGTTATATTTAGTTTAAAAAATTATGTTGACATAGATGATAAATATTTTTATAATATAATATATTTATGTGATTTGTCCTTGTTACATTGCGTTTTTAAGATTTTTTTTTATGTAATTTTCAAATATTTATCAAATTAGAAATTAAAACGAAGATTTAAAGTTTTCAAATCGTTATATTTCTATATTAGAATGTTCAAATCTTTAAAAATCCACATACATTCAGAAATTAATAGAAGGAAGCTGGAAGCCAAATAATTTTTTTTTTAAAATAATAATATATGAAAGCTCATTTTAATAATAACACATATATTTCAATTTTAATAAATGACTCCCTCCTTTTTGATTTTATATGAACTTATTTTTTCTTTCATTTCAAAAAGAAAATAACTTCTGAATTTTAATTTTTTTTATATAGCATATTAAAGATCACAAAATTAAAAATATTTTAATACACAAAACTTAATATACATATAAATTTTAATTTTAATTTTTATTGATTCCACCTAATATTATACTTGATATATAATTATTAAGAGCAAATCGTAAGAATTATTTATTAACTTTCATATAATAAATAGATATCATAATAAGTCATAAAAAAATTAAGTAATAACAAAAATGGGGTAATACTTATAATAATACCTAAAAATATTTATAGAACTATTTAATTTTCTTATTATCATTCTTGATAGATTTTTTCTTGCATGAGTTACTTTTTATCTTTGATTATCATTCACTTCATATATAGAGAGATATTTCTAAAATTATTTATTCTTGAAAGATTTTTGTTAGAATGAAATTACATTTTTATTCTTAGTCATCTTTAATACAAATATATAATTCTATTCATTTTTATTTATTAAGTAACTTTAAACATCTTTTTCTTTAATGTCAATCTAATATATATTATTAATTTTATCAAAATAATTTATTTTCAAGTATATTAATTAGAGCCAACATAAAGATTAAACTAATTAATTCATGATATTTTTATATAAAAAATAGGCTTTTTTTTATAAGTATAATGAATAGAAACAATATTAAGAATTAAATTAAAGTAATAGTAAAATAGAGTAATAATAAAATAACAAAATAATTTTTAATGGTAATAACAATAACTTAAGATGTTTCTAGAACTATTTAATTTTTTTTTTATCATTCTTGGTAGATTTTTGTTAGCGTGAATTACATTTTTGTCCTCGATCATTATTCACTTCAAATATAACAAGATAATTCTAGAATTATTTATTATCTTTCTTCATAGATTTTTATTAGAGTGAAATTACAATTTTGCCCTTGGTCGTCCTCCCACTTCACTCTTATATATAATAGAAATATATATAAATTCACCCGCGCTTCACTCAGAAATTTTATATCACAAAATTTAGAAAATACTAATTTAAACATATCAGTCATTAAAACTAAAACACTATATTATCTTATATATAAGTTTACGCGATGACACACATTAATAATGTAAAGGAAAATGAAACTTATTACATCTTATCATTTTTTTTAGATAAGGTAACTTATCTTATAATTTATCCTTAATAACATAACTATAAATTAATGACTTTACAAATACATACCAAGATGTGTAACATAGGTAATGGTGTCAATGAGTCACTCAACAAACAGGGACAAAGTACACAAATATTTAGTTGATAAAGGTAACTTATATTCTCATTTATCCTTAATAACATAAGTAAAAATTAATGACTGTAGAAAATATATACCAAGATATGTAACGCATAAGCAATGGTGTCAGTGAGACACTCAATAGGAACCAAGTACACAAATATTTAGTTGTGAAGAAGAAGAAGAAAAGAAGAAGAAAGGCTTAGAATTTTCGTGTTTTTAAAATGAGAGGAAATTCCTTTATTTATAGACAACAAAGGGTGGCCTGCAAAAATATTTATTGTGCCTTATCAGAAAGGTTACAACTATTTAGAAAAGTTTCAACATTTGTAAAGTTCACGACTTTTCATAAAAGTTGCAACCCTTCTTTAAACTCGCAACTTTTCACGAAAGTCACAACTCTTCATTAAAATCGCAACTCTTCATAAAAGTCACAACTTTTCATTAAAGGGAAAGGCTAGTTTAGAAAATAAATAAATTTAAAAGGAAATTCTTGTTTGTGGGAGGGCCACGTAGTCGGACCTAAGGTTTTCTTATATATATATATATCGTTGAGTTTGGAACCCTGAACAGACTGCCGGTGATAAGCCGGAGGAAGGTGAGGATGACGTCAAGTCATCATGCCCCTTATGCCCTGGGCTCGATTTTGCTCTTTTTGTCTTTCTGTGCCATCTTCAGGCGATCGAAGACTTTATCTAAGAGGTGGATTTCCCTCGATAGTCGGGCATATTATATATGATGGATACGAGTGGGCCCCAAAAATCGAAATTCTTGATCAATGGAGGAACAATATCACCATTTTTGTTCAATAAGATACCAAAGTGGATGATTGACTCATTCCATACTAGAAATAATCGCAGGAAATCCTTTGATAACCCGGATTCCGCCCTCGTTGAGAGTCGCTCTGCGAGACGTCTAGTAGTCTCTGACTTGGTCTTCGAATCCTAAGTCTCAGCCCCTTCCCGGCTTGCCTCGCTCTCAGGTTGGCCTTTCTACTTGACTAAGTAGTATTCCACTCGTGCAGTGGGTGTATGGGCTACTCCCCCTTTTTTTTGACTTTTTAGTAAGTAAGACCCTGTCCTCTTCCCTTTCGACATCAAGATAATTGACGAAGGTGGTGCCAAGTTCGGGATGGATTGGTGTGGTTCCTCTACGCCTAGGACACCAGAATATCGAACCATGAACGAAGGCTTACCAATCCTACACTCCTTTCTTCTATGTCTGGTGGAGCTATTCCCAGACAGCCTGAGAGCTGAGTGAGGACCTTATTTGACATGCTTTTTTCCTTCCAAAGCGAAATAATCACTCCTTCGACATATTTATTTTATTATTATGAGAATCAATCCTACTACTTCTGGTTCTGGGGTTTCCACGCTTGAAAAAAAAAACCCGGGGCGTGTCGTCCAAATCATCGGTCCGGTATTAGATGTAGCCTTTCCCCCGGGCAAGATGCTAAATATTTATAACGCTAAGGCAGCTCTGCATATAGTGTTTTAGACTCATACTTCATCGCCGCCCGGTCCTTTCGAACCTTAATCTTAAGAAATTCCTGAACGAGAAAGCGGTATGTATGGTTGGCGTATTCCTGGAAAATATATATATATATATATATATATATATATATATATATATATATATATATATATATAGCGCTATGCCGGGGAGGGGGGACGGAAAAAGAAACGGCTCCGAAGAAAAAAATTGGGGTTCCCGTGCTTGCCCCGACCGATACCACCATTCATTACCGTGAACCAGCCCCTCTTCAGTATAGGCAGGTCTTTCTTTAGAACAGATTCATTCCAGAACAGAAAACACACACACACACACACACACACATATATATATATATAAAAATCTTCCTGATAGATATCTTCAGTGGCAGATCCACGATTTAAAGATTATGGGTAGATCTGTCAATATGGGCTGGTACATCCATCCGGTCTAATCCATACAATCTTTCAAATTTTAGGGTCAGGCCGGCCTAGTCCATTTTATGTGTAGATCAGAAGTAGGTCAGTCAGTCTACAAGTACGTGGGCTACGGGCTGTCCGGGCCAGCCCTGCTCTTTTATAATCCTTATTGGATAAATGACAGAAATCTCACCTTTAAGTTCTCTTAATATCATTATCCCCTCTTAGTTATACAAATTCCCAAAATTCATCATTTTCACGCATCAGATTAATATATCTCGTGCATCAAAATAATCTATTTTGCACATCAAAATTAGTGTATCATGTATGTACATCAGATTAGTGTATCATGTATAAAATGTAATGTATCTTACTTAACGATTAACATATTTCACGCATCAGATTAATGTATCAACACTTATATTATTGTATCAGTTTGAGGAATTTTTGTAATTATAAACTTATAAGAGACAAACGCCAGTTTTGCCTTAAAAGTATGTGATACCCTTTTTCAAATTAAATTATAATTTTAAAATATTATCATAAAATCGACAAGACAATATTACATGGTGTTAGTTAATCAAATTCACAAATAAAATTATCTTTATGATACTTATTGTTATTAAGTTTGATTTCAAGTAAAAACATACATAAATAAATAGAAACATTAACATAATTGTTTTTCAGTGATTATGATAAAACACAAAAGCTATGACAATATTTCATAGGCTACAACCTATATAGTGATTCCGAAAATCACTATATATTTTATAAACATAAGTATTTAAATTTTAATATTTCAAACTTTGAATAAATTTTGAGTTTACATTCTTGTTATTTTCATTGCTCTATTTTATTTTTAATTTGTAATTGATTTTTCTTTAGCCCACGGACTGACCCTATCCAAATTTCTCAAGCCCTATAAATCGACAAGCTTATCCAGACCGGGCTAAAAATCTATTTTCTTAAATGGGATCCAAGAAACATAGACCAACCTTATCAAATTACGGGTTAGGTTAGGCCGACCCATATTGACGACTCTAGTTATGGATGTTTATTTCCTTTAACATAAAGTTGTTTACAAAGAATGATTTCCTTCTAAAAACTTATATTTTATTGCTTGGTTAATAAATGAAATATCAAAAATAGAAAATTTAAAAAATAATAAATTGAAAAGGAAAATATCAACAGGAGAATAAAAAAAGAAATTCTGTTTGCGGGGATTCAAACCCTCAAAATTTGAGCATATTCAAAATAAACTTTAACTTTTCTTTGTGAACTAAACCAACCATCATCCTTACTTGTTTAGTGGGTGATCACACAGCAATTATATCTATTTTTAGTTGTTTCTATAAGCTTATAGAAAATTTTGATGGGAGTTAATGGGTGCTCGAGCACCCGATAGTTTCTATATGGGTCCAGTCACGACTGGGGAGCACCCTTAGAAGTAACATGGCGTACTTGACCTCTCGGAGGTCTCGTACAAGCGCATAGACATCATTCATCGCATTTTTATAGAAAATTTAGCGGAAAATTTATAACTTTTTAAGCATATCGTATGCTAGAAGCATAACTTCATATAAATATAATATAGGTCATAATACATAGTTAGAATCTAAGTCTCTTTTGTATTTTAGACTCAACATCAATAAAATAGAATAGGGACACAATCCTTATCAACATATAATAATAACTAAGCTATTACATAAACATGAAATAAGAACTTTGACATAGGCAATCTTTGAATCTTAAGGGCCCCATTCTTGAGCTTGGGAAACATCTATCAAGCCCTTCACTTTAAGAGACATCTTCTAGGCATCCATCACCTATACTTTGTGTAAAAAGATGAAGAAGAGTGGTATTAATATAAGAATGCAATAAGTATGACAACCGTGCAAAAACATGCATTTAAAAAGGACATTTTTACTTAGATTTCATGCAGCATGTCTTTTTAAAGAATCTTCATAAACATTGGCACAATTATACAATGTAGTTCGTATACTTCATACAGACATAGAAACTATTCATGACAACGCACCAAGTCACATATATTGTATTCACATATAGACATGTACAATGGTCACAACATCACATAAGCCACATAATTCATTTAAGGCTCATTTGACATTTTATAACATTATTCTTTTACCTTAAGTCCTTTACCCCTAAGCAACCCTCTAGTAACACTTGGTGCGATGCATGAATAGTGTCTCATCCCACTACCCACACTCAAGCATCACCTTAAGATCACTAAGGTGAACATTCACATAACCTTCATTTGCACCAAACACATATGCATATACATAGAGACATTGAATATCATGACAATACAAACTTCACATATAATTCAACATAATGAATGAACCTCATATAAGACTCGTTCCAAGACAACATGCAAGTCAAGACTTCCAAAGTCATCATAGCAAGGTTGTCACATCCGAAAATACCACGCAGACGTAACCGTCATCGTTGTCCTCTCTGAGGACTAAGACTAGCCTCTTAGCTTACATCATTACATTCATAGGTCAAATTTAGTGGAAAATTTAAAACTTTTCATTACTTCTACTCGAAGGTTTACATAGACCTCTACATACATAGAGTATATATATATCGAGTATACCTAGACCCTTCGTATATGAGAATACTTAGTCTTCTACTTTTATTGCACATAAGTATATAAAATATAACATAGTCTCAAAATAGTCGTCTCATCTCATAACCATCTAATAAGAGTATATCAAATCGGGACTAGCCCATACATCAATGAAATTAGACCACATATAGGTCATACAACATTTAGTATCCAAATGAAAATGAAAAAAACATAAGAGTTTTTATACTAAAAACAACATCATGGCTTGATAGTGTCATTGCCCTCGGAAAGTAGGGACTTACCCTATTTGAATGATTAAGAAATCAAAGTCTTCTTCAACGTCGTCTCCAAAATCCCTTCAACGACCAGAACCAAAATGTTGGGGAAAAGAAAGAAATGGGGTTAGTACACCACTTGTACTAAGTATGAGACCATATGCACACATATCATGAAAACATACTAAAAAGGACATTTAATTAAGTATGCAATTTTCTTGAAAACATGCTAAAAAGGACCCAGAATCCGCTCCTTGTGAAGTAGGGACACCATCAGTAGTGTTCTCAGCAATGACAGCACCATCAGTAGTGCTCCTCTCAGCCTCTGCAACTCTGGAACTAAACACCCCAGTAGCCACCTCGATAATCCTCAACTGGCGGGCCTCCTCATCAAGCAGCGAGGCTCTCCTCGCAGCCTCCAGCTCATGGCGCTCCTTCTTATGAGCCCGGTACTCATCCTCATCTCTAGTACGGTGCTTCTTGGCACGTTCTCGTGGATGAGGTGGTGGCACATCACTAGTGGCGAACAGGGCCGCCATCACTGTGTCCTCAGCAGGATCTGCAGAAGGGGCCTCAGAGTCAGGCACCCGATACTCTAGTATAGTGTCCAAGTCGGCTCTCAGACTCTCCACAGTAGCCTGAAGAGTCATCACATTCACTGTAGGGGCTGGGCGAGCGAGAACTCCGTAACTCAAATGCGTCCAAATGCTGGTGGACCTCCATGATATTCCGCTCAGTGTGTTAGGCCATCTTCCTCTCTATACGCTCTTCTGCCTCAGCAATGGACCTATGCATCCAAGGCTAGATGTGATGCAGAAGTGTGTCCATTTGGGCCTCTAGTTTCTGGACCCTAGCAAGTGGGACCAGTGTAGCAGATAGGATAGAGTGAGAGGAGCTCAGAGCGGTGCTACCACCCGAGATAGACTCGATCGGAGTGGTGTCGGTAGGCTTAGATGTAGGCCTTCTCTACCGTGGCTGCAAGGTTTTCACCTAGCGACTGCACCTTTATACGGGGCCTTCTGTCGGGAGTCAACTCATTGGCCTTATCCCAGATGAGACCGATATCAACCTGTCGAATCAGGGAATTGATCACCTCAATGTGCCATACAGGCACTCCTACAGACCTCCATAATGCAAAAACCATGCACGGGAATGAGTAAGTAGTAGTGGCCTTAAAGTTCCTTTTGTGTATCACCGCTTGTAATAGCCATGCGAAGTCCACCTCAAACCCCGCAATCATGGCATCCATCAGCACTGCACGATCGTAGGTGACAATATTATCAGCAACAGTGGGGGAAAGGCAGTGTCGGACCAATAGCCATAGAAACTTGGTTGTGAAGGTGAGGTTGTCCTTTTTGATACTCCCCTTGAGCTCCCACACCAAATAGGCAGCCTTACCATTTACGAAGAGGCACTGTGAAATGCACCACTTGGTTGTGTCTTTCACCTCTGGCTCACAATGGAACTGGCCATCTTTGATCAATTTCCATCGATAGTCAAACTCAGCTGTGAGAGGAGTCCAGGTGGCATCAACATCCACGCCATAGAAAAATCTGTGGATGGTCTGCAAGGAAATGTCAACTCGCTTCCCACGGACTCGAACGTACTCCAATGATGCATGCTTGGCGGGGAATGCCCGCCTATCCAGCTGAGATCGGAGAATCGCCACGTAAGAGCAGAACTCTCGGACCATCTCCTTGCTATAGCGGCCTACATCTCGAGCCGTCCACTCTAGCCTATGTTGGGTGAATAACTCATGAATGGCCGGTATGTTGGGAAGACTCCCCGTGAGAACCCGCCGCTCAAGTGTCAACGTCCGAGTCATGACCCCCTTGTCATTGGGAAACTTGGCATCAATATAGATTCGGTACTTCTTCTCGACACACCACTGATTGGGCTGATCAGCAACCGGAGTAGGGACGCCAAACTAGGGTGCTGGAGAAGAGTTAGCACTAGCAGCCTCATCAGACGAGAAAGAAGAAGAAGCCTTATCCGATCCGTAATCCTCCACAGATACAGAACTTCCTCAGAACCAGATTCCTCCACAAAGCCAGACCTCCCTCAGACTGTGCAGTAAACCCAGAAGGTGTGCTGGTTAGTATGCACTCCTCGTCAGACTGAGAGGCAGTGACTACGCCGGGCTCCACCCTCATGGGCGTGGCTCTAGTGGAGGGGGGGGGGGGGCAGCATGGGTAGGAGTGGAGGTGCCTACGATAAGCCAGTTCGATGGAGCGACTGATTTGGAACGCCCTCGTGTGTAGATACGGTCGTGCTTAGGTGTTATTTGTACATGCAGAGAGATATATTTAGTACCAGTGGAAGAAGCAAAACATAGAAAAGGAATGACAGTGCAAAAGTACAGAGTGAAGGATTGACCAATCAACGGTCCGTCGAAGGCCCGACGATCCGTCATGAGGGTCCGTCAAGGGACACTTTGAAACAATTTTTAAAATATTAGAAACAAAGGTTCTAACAGTGTCGACGGTTGTGTAGGATGAACCATCGAAGGCACGATGGTCCTTCATAAGGGTCCTTCGTGGGACACTCAGAAAAAATTATAAAAACGTCAAAAACAAAGGTTCTGACACCGTCGATGATTATGCAGGATGGACCGTTTAAGAGACGACGATCCGTCATAAGGGTCCATCGCGGGACACTTGGAAGAAATTATAAAAACGTCCATCGATGATTTTGTAGGATGGATCATCGAAGGGACGACTGTCCGGCATAAGGGTCCGTCGACGGACACTTAGATTAATTTTATAAAAAATCAAAAGCAAAGGTTCTGACAACGTCGGTGATTGTGCAGGATGGACCGTCGAAGGGACAACGGTCCGTCATAAGGGTCTGTCGACGGATAGTTAGAGCAAGCTCAGGAAGTTGGGGTTGACAGACCCCAACGATGATCCGTCGTAGGACCGACAGTCCGTCGATGGGTTCTCGTACTAACCTTCAGGGAACATAGTTTTGCAGCCAATTTGGTACCCTATCATACTAATTTGAAGTATTCCTAAAAGCCTAAGTTTACTAAACATTTACCCAGCATTCCATCATTCGTAGGGCATGAATTTTCCTAGTTTTAATATGCATTTTTAACAGCCTATCAAACCCTAGGTCAGGAACACAATCATGCAAACACACTCTATTCTTTTTAACAATACACCCCCATCCCTTTCAATTTCAGTGCTCTAGGGTACTTAGGACTTTTGTGTGTAAGTTTTAGCATGTAAAATGATCCAAAATTAAGTACGCAAATAGTTAAACATCACAGTAATCAGGAATATTAATAAAAAGTTAATCTTGAAGCTCAGAAAACATACCTGACAACTGTAGTAGAGGAGAAAGAGTATGAACACTAGTAGTTGAACAGCAGCAACAACCACCACGAACACTGATCGGCAAAGGAACTGAAGAAAATGGGAGATTTTGGGAGAGAATGGATTTTGTGGAAGTGGGGGAAGTGAGGGAATCTGATGATGGAATGGGAGTGAATGAGTCTGGAAGTGGGGGAAAATGAGAGGAACTAGGGAGGGAAACGGTTATGGGGGTTATGTAAAGAGGTGGTAACTGAAGAGTTTGAAAACTTCTAATATGTAGCTGGACCGGTCGGGTCGGGTTGGTGGGTGAGGGATCGGCGATTCCCTGTCGACGGACCATAAGCCATACACTCTTTATGCATTTAAATTCCAGTAATCCACACATGCCCTTCATCCAGTCACCGGCCTCATCGGAACAAACTCATTTTTCTTATTGGGGACCACAGTCATTCCCCCTTTCTTAGGAACACACTGAACAGTGCATACCTAACTACTATCGGTGATTGTATATATCACTCCAACATCTAACCACTTAATAATTTCCTTCTTCACCACCTCTTGCATAGGTGGATTTTAACGTCTCTGGTGCTCAATACTTGGCATATGATCAGTCATGAGTTGGATTTTATGTGACCAAATCTTTGGAGGGATCCCAATAATATCTGCAATAGTCCACCCAATAGCTATTTTGAACTTTTTTAACACCTCCACCAAACTCTCAACATGATGCATATTCAAATCTGATGCAATAACTACCGGCAAAGTGTCACATTTTCTCAAGAATACATACCTTAGATGAGGTGGTAGAGCCTTAAGTTCTACTTTTGGAGCCTCCTCTATAGATGGTTTCGCGGGTGGAGAGAAACATCCGCGATGTTTCATATCTAACTCCAGCTTCTTTCGTTTAAACATAACATCACCTCGATCAAGTGTCGCGACCAATGACCCATACTATCAAAATTCATGATCACTACCGCTAGTGCTTCTACACCCAGACACTATTCTACTAGTACCTCAGATGACTTCTCAACCCTGTAAGATATGGCGGATTTCGATTGTATCTCATCACTCTGCCTCATGGACCTCGAAATGTTGAAAGTCACTTCTGCATTGTTCAACAGAAATTTCATTTGTCCTTTCTCCATATCAACCAAGGGTCTACCCGTAGCAAGGAATGACCTCCCAAGAATAATAGGCACCTCAAAATCAACTCCAAAATCCAGAATCACAAAATCGACCGTAAATATGAACGACACCACCTTTACTGACACATCATGGAGTATTCCAATAGGCCTTTTCAATTTTCAATCAGTCATCAGTAGCCACATCGCAGTGGGTTTTTGGTCACCCAAAACAAATTTCTTGTAAATAGAGAGAGGCATGAGATTTATGCTTGCCCCAAGATCACATAATGCTTTTGTAAAGTGTAATAACCTGATTATACATGAAATAGTGAAGGAACCCGGATCTTCTTTATTTTGCATTAGAGATCTTGTAGCAATAGCACTACAATGTTGCATTTTGTCATAATCCTCACAACTGACCGATCTTTTCTTAGTGACCATATCTTTCATGAACTTGGCATAACCGGGCATTTTTTCAAGAGCTTTCATCAAAGGGACATTGATGGAAAGCTGTTTGAGCAAGTGATAAAACGCCAATATTTACCATCCTCGGTCTTTTTCACTAACCTCTGTGGGAATGGAGGTGGTGGTCTAGGCATGGGGGTCACCTTTTGGGGTACCTCAGCTTCCTTCCCCGTTTTGTCTTCTAACTCACCACTAACCTCCGCTACCTCATCATCGCCTCTTATCACATTTTCTACACCAAACGGCATCTGTGGGTTAATGGTTTGCTTACCATCTCGAGTTATGACTTCCATACAATGTCCATCATTTTTCAAATTTTGGACAGTATCGCTAGGAAGAGTGCCCGGTTGGCGTGGGTTCACAGTCGAAGACAATTAGGCCATTTGCAAGTCAAGATGCTTGATTGAGATTGCATGTGCATCAACTTTTTGCCCAATACTCGCTAAGTCACTTCTCAAATCTTTAGTGTGCTCATAACTAGCATCAAACTCCTCATCATTTTATGCAACATATCCTCAACTCGCCCCATACTACCCATTGACGGAGGGTACATCAAGAAACGGCTTGTTGATTGGAGCTCATCGATTGACACTGTCAAGGTAGTGTCTAGGCAACATTTGGGTCCTCCTCAAGGACCCCTGGGTGGTCCTTGGGGAGTTTTGCCCGGGTTTTTTTGAATGTAAACACGATCATAAACATGTTAAGGTCCTTCCCTATAAATTTGAGCATCAAACAACAAGTAAAACATACGAAGGCATACTAGAACAAACTAGCACATCTCAAGGCTAACTTTCGAACGTCTCAAACATTCTTGGACGTTTGACCTCCAAATCACTTCAAATAAAGTATACTCACTATAAAACACTTAATAAACATGTCATTAACCTTTTTAGAAACATATGAGTCTCTAGACACCTTAGTTCATTTGGAGAGACCTTACAGGCCCGCCGTTGAATATTTCTATTATATTTACTAATTCTAAATATAATTTTGAAATAACTATATGTTGCCTCACTAATTAATAATTTCATATGATAAAATTTCAATTCATATTCATCTATATATATTCATTAATTTTTGCTACTATGTATATAATAAAATAGGAAGAAAGATGTGAGAGAAAGAAATCACCATTCACAATGTAGCCCTAGGATTTTGATAATTTGGTTATGGGGAGAATTTGTGAACTTTCTTGGTATTTATAGTGAATTCGTTGAACTTATTTCCCTCTATATTTTGTACTCTCATATTTATAGTGGATTGCTCATCTCCTTTGTGAATGTAGGTCGATTGATCGAACCATGTTAGATCTTTATGTTTTATGGTGTATTTCTCATTTGTCTTCTTTCTTATGGACTTTTGAGGTTTGTTTTGCTAGCTTTCACAGTACACCTAATTATTTCGATCCTAACAAGTAGTATTAGATCCAGATTCAACAATGGAGCCGAATTCAGTGATGTATCCATGTTGGAGGATTCAATGATAGAGTTGGGTCCAATGGTTCAGTGGTAGAATTAGGTTAGGGACGCGTGTTCATCTTGACAAATGTAGTTTTAGCTTTCACCTTTTTTACATTGTAATGCTTTTGTTGGAGAAATTGTTTTAGAAAGGTTTTTTGTGTTGAGACATAAATTTGCAAAGGAGAAGTTGAAGATTATATGAAGAAGGTGGAACAAATTTATTTTGTCAGAAATTCAGGCTAAGGGTGCGATTCCTTTGGTATTAATTGTTGGATTATGAAGGTGCTCAGGGTGTCATGCGAAAGGTTACAGTTGTGCGCAACTGATAAGACAATAAATTAAGTGACACATCAAACTAAACCAAAATACATCATATTATTATATGATATGATGAATCAGACTCCATATAAAAAATTAATAAAAAGACCTTAAAAAGTAGAGAGTAAAATCTCCCCATAAAAAAAGTCTCAAAACGACTATATTGTGGATTCTATTGTGTTATGCTATGAGAATAGGGATCTTCAATTAATAGATCTCCAAAATTTTCCTTTAAGGAAAGACTAACCAAATATGGAATACAATTATATTTTTCTTTAAGAAAAAGTTCAAACATTTATGTTAATACTTTGATTTTTCTGTATGAAAAAAAAATTCAAATAAGAAAAAAAAATCAGGGCAAATCCCTAATAAGTCTCTCATTTTGACTGGATTTTCTTGATAAAACTTGATCTACCTTCTTCACATGCATGATAATCTTTGTTCATCACATAGTCGTCATTACTGCTACTTGTCATGGTTAAAATAAAGTGTAAAACATATAGTTTTAAAATATTTTTATTATTATTTTAAAAATGCAGCAGCAGAAAAGTTCAAAA
The DNA here is from genome assembly GCF_036512215.1 of Solanum lycopersicum. Taxonomy (NCBI): domain Eukaryota; kingdom Viridiplantae; phylum Streptophyta; class Magnoliopsida; order Solanales; family Solanaceae; genus Solanum; species Solanum lycopersicum. The sequence continues at coordinate 5,566,410 of NC_090805.1, forward strand.
TATGGTTTAAATCTCTTCTCCATATGTAATTTGACAAAAATCTTCATTATCATCAAATTTTTTGCAAATTGATTTGAAACAACATTGAATTTGTCTTCAACCTCGTTTCATTGGATGATTGAATCATGTACTTTGATACAATTTGTTGGGTTATGAAGGTGATTAGGGCGTCATGCCGAAACTTACAATTGCAAATCATAAGATGATAAATTAGAACTTGTCTTCAACCTCATTTTATTGGATCATTGAATCATGAACTCTGATACTACTTGTTAGGTTATGAAGATGATTAGGACGTCATATGGAAACTTACAACTGCAAATCATAAGACGATTAATTAGACGACATATAAAACTATACTAAAATACATGATATATTTGTATGGTATGACTGATTGGCCTACATAATTAAGAACTAATAAAAAGACATTAAAATTGTAGAGAGTAAAATCTCTCCATAAACAAAAGACTCTAAACGACTACATTGTGAATTCTATTGTGTTATCCTATGAGAATATGAATTTTTAATTTAAAGATCTCCAAACTTTTCCTCTAAGGAAAGACTAACCAAATTTGAAAGAAAAAATATATTTTTGTTTAAGAAAAGTTCAGGTATTTATGTTAATACTTTGATTTTTATTTAAGAAAAAAACTAAATTTCAAATAAAAAGAAAATCAAGGAAAACCCTAACATTGATTGCCTTAGATTTTTTTTTTACGATAAATAAGTTAGGAAAAAGTTTAGGAGTGGCTAGTCCTTTTATGGTAGGAAAAGATGTAGGACTTTATAAATAAAACCCTCTCTTTCTAACTTAATCAACTTTCACAATGTAGTACTAGAGTTTTCAGAGTTTTGGTTATGTGAGAGAATTTGTGAAACTCCTTGTATTCCAAGTGAATTAGTTGAGGTTATTTCTCTATATATTTTGTACTCTCATATTTAGAGTGGATTGTTCATCTCCTTTGTGGATGTAGGTCGATTACCGAACCACGTTAAATCTTTCTGTCTGGTGTATTTCTCGTTTGTCTCTTACTCATGGTCTTGCGAGGATTGCTTTGATAACTTTTGCATTATACCTAATTATTTCATTCCTAATACCTCATAGGATCAACTCCAATCACAAAAAAAAAGAATTATATTTACAACTACTGTTTATCCTTTTTGGGATGAGATTTTGGACATGATCACATACTCGATGGAGCTGGTGTATAGCATGATCATATTACCATTGCATTCAGAGAGGTAGAACCAGAATTATGAGTTTGTAGGTCTTAAATTTTAGTATATAAGAGAAAAATAGTGTGAACATGCTTCTTTTAAAACAAACATTTTTGCTGATAGTGGGATTTTAATCCACAACACAGTGTGAAAGACATTTTCATTGTCCCTCTTTTATCACTGGGTTGTCAATCTACTTTTTTAGGGGGTTCATAAATTATTATACATATTTATTTATTTAATTTTTCAATACAAATATAGAGCCTACGAAATAGCTATTATATTCATAAATAAAATAAAAATATTTTGTTAAATTTTGATTAACATAAATCTTTAACTTTATTATTTTTTCAAGCTCCAATTAAATATTAGTCAAATTATTACAATCTTAAGTCCAAGTCCATTAAAATCAATTATTTTAGTTTTTACCTATCGTACCTCACTTAAGATAACCACACACTTTCTTAATTGAATCACTTGTTCGTGTAATAATAATTCTAGTATTCTTTGATTTTTAATTAAAAATCCACAATAACTTTCATGTGAATTGTTCATATACTAGGTGTTTGTATCTATCGAAATATATTTCTTCAACAAAACTATTACTTTCATCAGAAAAATCAAAAAAGTTTAACCAAACCGCTGACTGTTTTTTTCTTTCTATTTTATTCGGTTTTAAAAATCTAAAAACAGGCTAAATTGATTTAATTTTAATTTTATCCTATGTTGCTTTTTAAGTATACGTATGTTTTCGTACTCATATTTAGTTGTTGCATCTTCGATCCAAATCCCAGTGCTTTTACTTCCTGCATCTTTATTACCTTGTTTTTTTACTATTTCAAACCATTTTATAGGTTAATGTAGGTGGGGTGGGGGTACTTATTTATAATTATGTTCTGTATCTGGACAGTTCCAGTAACTATACAATTATTAGTTGCATGACCCAAATAAATTAATCACACTTGACCTTTCAACACATACACATGCATACTTATCTTTGACAAAAAGTCTATTTTTTGGGTTAATTTTACTTAATTACCTTTTCTGATGATTCATTTTTCAAAAGGTGACCAACAGTGAACAAATTGATAAGTTTGTTATATTATTTTAAAAGATGTGATTTTCAATGGACAGTTGGATTAAGTATCCCATGATCACACCTTAATTACGGATATGTGATTGATACTTGAGGAATCATATCATCTTTTTGTTTTGATTAAAAAGAAAATATGTATATTATTTGTTCTGAGTTTCTTATCTCAAATGGGTTTTTCTTTTCCAAAAAGGAAAACGTAATGTCTTCATAAGGCTGAGGACTCTATGATAAAATTGAGAATTGTTTTTTCTAACTTAAACAACGTTCACAATGTACGTAGTTCTTGTTATCACATGTATTAAGGTTAGTCAATAATTTTAGAAACATAAATAAGATGAATAGACATAAAACTTTTAATCTGAATTCACATAAATCACTGTGTTTTCTTAAAAAAATTAATTCTCCTAACTGTGCCCGAGGTTGTAGATAATTTCTCCCAAGATAAAATGAATAACCTGTTAAAGAAGTAGCGGCACCTCAAACTTCAATAACTTTAGCGAATGTAAGAATAGTAACAAGAGCACACACTGACTCAGTCGGTCGAATTGTGTGTTAGATAGAAAATGTATGCAGAGAGGGAAAAAAAATTCAGTGTTTGAAAAATCGAAAAGACCTCCTTTTTTATAGCCATTTTCAATAAGAAAATGTCTATTTAGACCCGTTTTTTTCCAGAAAGTTGTGTCTTTTAGAAAAAATAACAACTTTTCGAAAAGGAACATGTCCCTTCAGATCATTATTACCGTTGCATGCGAATTTCAAATAAATTTCGTTGCGCCCAAAAAGTTAACTAATATTCTGAATTAATTTATAAGAGAAAAGAAATTGATTAACATGATTTATTCGATTAACAAAATTGATTAAATAAATTTTGTCCAAAAAAATTTATCAATCAGTTCGAAGCCAAGCGACGATGGCGCAAGGAGGCACCTTCTTCTTAACCCTTTAAGAAGTAAATGAAGTATTTCCTAATATAAGGACAACAATTTCCTTTCTTCTACCAATATGGGAGAAATGATTTTTCATTTGCATTTAACAAATGACTTTTTATTTTCTCTCCAATATTGGTTCCCTCATTTTTTTATTTTTTCTCTTTTCTTTTCTCATTCACGTTTTGCTAAACCCAATCGTCCTTAGGACTTGAGAGTTTTGGTTATGGGGAGAATTTGTGTGACACAAGTGATTTATTATCACTTGTGTGAATTTCCTTGTATTCCGAGTGAATTAGTTAATTAAACTTTATTCAATTATTCTCTCTATATTTTGTGTTCTCATTTCCATAGTGAATTGTTCTTCTCCTTTTTGTGAGATGTAAGTCAATTGACATAACCACATTCAATATTTTTGTCTTAGATATATCTCTTATTTGTCTTTTGAAGTCTTTCTCTTACTTCTACATGACACCTAATTATTTTGTACTAGGCTCCGTTGTTTCTTTGCTCCTAAGTTGTTCTCTCTAGTCACGATGAATCAGATTATTTCTAAGCTTAGCTAGTTTATACATTTATTCCATCAAGGAAATTGCATATTGGACACTCAAATATGTACAAATTTCAATATTGATCCTTGTGGTATTTGATTAGTTAAGGCTATTAACATAAATTAATTAAAAGTAGACCTTCATTCATCGACTTGTAAATGTATATATACGCGCAATTTCCCCTTAAATTAATTATTAATCACCAAACCAAATGATAATAGATGTTTGTGTTAAATTTAACTGAAATTCATATTTTCAAGGTAATATAATTAGAATAATTTGTATGTAATATTTTTTTATGTGAAGGGAACAACCACACAATTGTTTATTAATTGAATTTGATAAGTACTTAGTTGAATACCACAAGCATTAATACAACACCTAATCAATATATAATTAAGGGAAAAAATATATTCTTACAAAAGTTATTGTAGGTTTTAACCACCATAATTTGAAGGGGAAAAAAGAGAGCAATTTCTTTGGTTAAATTACAAATTGCCAAAATTGAAATAGCTACACTTTAGGGGGTAATTGGATTGGATGTAATTTTTAAAGTAAATTATATGTTGAAAGTTAAAATCATAATTGAAGACACCTCATTTTGACTTGTGTTATTTTTTATTTATTTTTTTACTTTTTTCAATTCAAACTTAAAACCCTCCTTTTAGAAAAATATATATACTCGCGAAAATTCAGTAGTGTGCCACAATTATTTCAGGGTGTTCAATTGGATATTCTTTGTTAAATTTTATATTTAAATGATATATATGTAAAGTTGAACACATTTGATAAAAGTTATGTCTTTAGTGTGCCAAGTGGTAATGTGTGTCCATTTGAATAAAGAAATTTTGAGTTTAAATCATAAATATTACAATATTTTTTTAATTTTATTTTGACAGTCACATATCATTATTTTTGGACATCCTTAATTAAATTTTAACCTTGTCCCTGCAAAGTTGTTCACCTTTGAAGTCATTGAGGTGAGCACTTTGACTTTTTTTTCTTCTTTTTAGGTAGTGTATGGTTACAAAATTGCAAGTAGACTTCAAACAATAGAGTATATCATTTATATCAAGTGGGGGAAAAACATGGTTTAGGAGGAAATAATATAAGTACGGATGATAGTTGCGTTAGGTTATCCTACTCTGTCGGAATACTTAATTCACGGGTTTCCTTATTTGACTTTAAATTTGGTCACATGATGTGCCTCCACTTGCATTATTATTAATTCATTTTTTATATTATATTTTAATTAGACGTGCTAACTTTGGCTTCCATCAGATGATAGCTCTTGTTTTTCTTTGGATTTTTTTAGTTATTTATGATAATTTAATATTCAAAATTTATTGACTCATTAATCTGAATTTCTCTCCATGTTATGGTCTTGTGTGGATGAGATATCATTAGCTGTCTTTAGATTTCTAATTTGGTGATTTAGAGAGAGTTGGAGTTATTATCCCTTTTAATCTTTCCTCATTCATTTTCTTTTCTTTTTCCTTTTTTTTTATTGACGATGTACATGTAGGCTACGAAATTACAGAAGGGTTAGCTAGGATGTACTTCCTAGACGGGCTAGTAATTACCGTAAAATTATCAAATTGGGCTAACTTATTACGCATAGATGGACTAATTAGTATAGTAGAGATATCTTCATTCTTGTCTTTAGCATTATGGTCTTTGATATATTTTGGTGGAGATTGCAGAAAGATGCATGGTTTTGTCATAGGTTATATTGTTTAAAGGGAAAAGGGTCTGATATACCCCTCAACTTTGTCATTTAGAGCTGATATACCTCTTGTTATGAAAGTGGCTCATATATATCCCTACTTGTAAACAAATGACTCACATATACCCTTTTCCTCTAACGGAAATGAAAAAAAATTAATTTTAATCTAAATTTTTATTATTTTTTCTAAAAAATATAATCCCATATGAGTAAATTTAATACTCATCAAACATATTTTTTTGACTTTTTTTTGTTTCAATGACTAATTTATAATTATTATTTTGATAATCAAATTTATTTATGTTTCACTAAGATTTTGTAAAACTTATTGTAGATGACCAAATTTTTTCTTCGAATACGAAATTAAATTACAATATACACAAAAAATAGTTTAGTTTTTTTCTCTTTAAACTAAGGAATGAAAGAAAAAAAAATAAGAATAAGAAACTCAAATAATTATAATAAAAGAAGTCAAAAAATAATTTATGCATGAAAAAAATTAAAATATACCTTGAACTTTGACAGAAAAATCATATATACCCCTAAATAATTTTTTTCAATAAATTAGAAGAAATAAATATAAATTTAAAACTAATCTTTTAACTTCCGTTAAATGAAGGGTATATGTGAGCCATTTTGTAACTGCAGGGGTATATGTGAGCCGTTTATATAATGGTAAGGGCATATATGAGCCACTTTTATAACGAGGGGTATATCAGCTCCAAATGACAAAGTTGAGGGGTATGTCAGAGCCTTTTCCCTTGTTTAAATTCATTTTTGGGCGACAACGAAAAAAATCATTATTTCGTTTAATGATTAATTTGGTCATGTGATAGTGTTGTTACCGTAGCTTCTTCTTCATTTTATCTATACTTATTATGTAATAGTCGTATTTTATTATTTATTCTATCTTTCTATAGTTGTTTTTATCTCGTACAATACTTTTTTGCTAATTTATCATTTAAATTATTGATATGTGACATTATGTAATAATCTTATTTTATTATTATCCTATATATCTAAAATAGTTTTATCTCATACACTATCTTTTTTGTTGATTTATCTTAACCCCGACAATGACATCTGGCCTCGATAACTGACTTGTTACCCAATACCTTTCTCCTTAACTAGTAATACCCTGAAACCCAACGTGGAATCTAACTTCCAAATTAGGATCCAACCCTAACACACGACTTGATAGTTGACTTCCAAACTAGGATCCGACACCTGACTTCTAAACTAGGACTTGACCGTGACACCCAACATCAGACTTAACTTTCAAATTGGGATATAATTCAAACGCTAACACCCGAGCCGTTACCTGACTTTCAAATTACGACCCTACACCCAATTCAGGATTGTTAGCCTCCTAAATGTTCATGGATTTTGATCAATGACAATAAACATACTTTCAAGTGAAGAACAAGACAATTTATATAACAAGATAATCGAATCCCTCATGATTCAATATATTGAGTGAAAAGAATCAAAAGGAAAGCAATAGATACTCCAAAATCTAGATTAATTAATGTGTCTCGAGCAATCAAGGTATACTGACACAAACAAAGTTGGATCTTTAGATATCAAGGTTAACTAACAAGAAATAACGGACTACTCAAGGTATCCGGAAAGGAGAACGCTTCACTAGAGAAGGAAGGACGTCATGAACATATCTAATATGGACATGATAGTAGTATTCCCCAAATCAACCTCAATCAAGGAATCTCTACAAATTCTTGATTGAATGAACTTTCCTCGGGTTTTCCTAAAGAAGAGCAAAGGAACCTCGCCTATTTAAGTCAACCTTAGAATCTTAGAAGATCACGCACTTCACTTGAATTTGTAATATTATCTTTAATTGTCTTTTATAAAAGCATTGTATTCTCATGAGCATACAATTGAAAAAAATAGAAAAATAAAATTTGAGTGTAGATTATACGAGTAGAGGTTGTGTCAGTACAAAATCTTATTTGCTCAACAGACAGAGTTCTTAGTTGAAATACTTTTTACTGCTCAAGTTCTCAATAAGATCTTAAGGAAAATCTTGAAAGTAAAGGGGACTGAAGTAGACACTGTTGGATTTTATTTTCCCTGATTTCTTACCATAAATAGGTTTTTCTTTTAGGAAAAGGTTTTGGATTGACTAATTTCCTAGTAGGAAAAGGTTTAGGACTCTATAAATAGAGGAATGTTCCTTCTAACTTAATCAACATTCACAATGTAGTCTTAAGGGCTTTGAGAGCTTTGCTTAGGGGGAGAATTTATGGGTCACAAGCTTGATATGTTACCACTTGTGTGAATTGATACAGTCAAACTTACTTCTCAAATAAGAAGTAAAGCGGTCGTGTCAAGTAAATAACCCAACTAATGAGGTTGAGATCGTTCCTACGAGGAAAATAGTTTAGACTTAACTTCAATCTATTATTACTATTGTTCAGTCAATTACTTCCTTGGAAAGCAAAAAATGATAAAAGTGGGGTTTTCTATTTCTGAATAAATGAAATTAACTAGCGAAATTAAAGGAAACAACTAATAGCTTTGAATGTTGGAGTTTAATCAATTAATTAAAGTAACTAGGGTTACATGTTCCCCACAGGTTCATAACTTGATAATTCTAACTATAACAATTCTTTCCTAATATCTTGCATGCAAAGTGATAAGTTATGTATTTCTAAATCCTTGGTCCGGCATCTAGAAAATTTCACTCCGCACCTTGCTCCGGCTACGTGTGTTGCTATGCTAACCCTTATCTTTACCTTATATTAAGCATTGTATTCGATATTTGACTAATTTATTACCTCGTACCAATCAATACTAGCCTATTAGATAGTATACACTAAATCTATGTTGATAATTCTTTTCCTATTATCTACCTCCTTGGTCCGGCGAGAAGCATTAAGGCGAGTTCTAACGTTCGCCATCCGTTAAAAAGACTTCTAAGCGAAAGAATTATCAATACATGCAAGAATCTATTCTAGAATTGTTATTTTAGTTAGGTTTTGCCCCATTATTTGCCTATGGTTCCCACAACCCTAGTTATGGAGTTTAGTTACCCATAGTCATAATCAGAATATTCAAATATATAGTATAAGAATTCATGTACTTACTTCAATGAGAAAGAGTAAAATCCGAAAGTTCGCAATAATCAAGGGCCTAACCAAATAATCCAGAGTCTAACCTCCAAAACGAGGTTTTTCGAACTATTTATCAAAAAATAAAAACCTAATTACCTAAGGACTCTATTTGCTGGAAATCTGTCAAAACGCGGCTGGGTCGACGGACCTCGCGACGGATCGTTGTGGTCACGACGGACCGTCATGGACTCCGTCGTCCCATACTTATTCAATTTCTTCTGTTGCTCTTTTCATTATCCTCGACGGCAGATATGACAGATCGTCACAGGCACAACGGTCCGTCGAAGGTCTCCGTTCCAAAACACTTAAACTCTTGGAATTTGGGTACTGGGACTACTTCTCTGAACTTCATGACGAACCAGCAGGACGGACCGTTATGGATACGGCGGTCCGTCACGCACTCTGTAACCCCACACTTGGTCACGACGAACCGTCCTCGCTTAAAAACCTCTGCACTCCTCTTTTAGATAGATTATCTGCAAATAAAGAAAAACTTACGTAAAAATTAGCACAAAAAGGCTTTTGGACATACTAAACTTAAGGAAAAAGTAATAATAATACCGTGAAACCACGGTATATCATGAACCTCCCATGTATTCTGAGTGAATTGGTTGAGGTTGTTTTTCTCTGTATTTTGTACTCTCATATTTATAGTGTATTGCTCATCTCCTTTGTGGACGTAGGTTGATTGACCGAACCACGTTAAATCTTTGTGTCTTTTTGTATATTTCTCGTTGTCTTATTACTCGTGATCTTTCAAGGTTTGATTTGCTAGCTTTCACATTTACACCTACTTATTTCTGGTCACAAGTGGTATCAGAGCCAGATTCAATGATGGAGTAAGGTTTAGTGATTCTATAATCGATGATTAAACCAGGTTAGAAGGAGGTGTTCATCTTGACGGGTGTAGTTCTAGCCGCAACTTTTTTGACAATAATGAAGATTTTGTTGGAAAAATTGTTTCAGAGAGGTTCTCTGTGTTGAGGCATAAATTTTGCAAAGGAGATTATGGAGAGGAGAAGAAAGTTGTTGAAGATTAAGTGAAGAGAGTGGACAAATTTATTTTGTCAAAAATTCAGGCTAAGGGGGAGATTTGTTGGGTTTTATTTGCCTTGATTTCTTACCATAAATAGGTTTTCCTTTTAGGAAAAGCTTTTGGATTGACTAATCCTTTTTCTGGTAGGAAAAGGTTTAGGACTCTATAAATAGAGGAATGTTTCTTCTAACTTAATTAGCATTCCCAATGTAGTCTTAAGGGCTTTGAGAGTTTTGGTTAGGGGGAGAATTTATGGGTCAGAAGCTTGATACGTTATCACTTGTGTGAATCTCCCATGTATTCTGAGTGAATTGGTTGAGGTTGTTTCTCTCTGTATTTTGTACTCTCATATTTATAGTGGATTGCTCATCTTCTTTGTGGACGTAGGTCGATTGACCAAACCACGTTAAATCTTTGTGTCTTTTGGTATATTTCTCGTTGTCTTATTACTTGTGATCTTTCAAGGTTTGCTTTTTTAGTTTCCGCATTTACACCTGCTTATTTTCTATTATAACAGACACCACAGTGGTGACACCACAATGGTATTCCGAATCAGTTTAAAAACTCTCTAAGTCTTTAATTTACTGTGTTTATCTTAACCTTATACTATTATAGTGATATGCAGGTGAGCGACTATCCCATACACCCCTCACCCCTCGACTTTCAGGGATCTGACCCGATTCAACTCGAGACCCTAGAGTTAGGTCTCAAATTGAGATCAAGAGTCAGATCTCAAATCGAGGATCAATAGTTGGATCTCGGATTAATATTGAAAATTAGTATGAAAGACTTAACTTAGGATATAAAGTTAAAGTGTGAGGTCAAAAAAGAATTTTCAAAAATGTTTCTCTTACTGTTTGAAGGTAAATAATTTTTCTTAAATTTGAGAGAAATAAATCAATTTGAAAAATATTATCAAATACATTTAAGTCAACCAAACATTAAAAAAAAAACTAAAAAATATTTTCCAAAAAATATTTCCATTTACATCAAACCTACTTTAACAATTAAAAAGAAAATGGGAAGGGAAGATGTGAATAATGGGGCCAGCTACTGATTCCATTATTTATTTATTTTTAAAAATAGCAAGGACTACTTTTTTAAAAAAAATATATATTTTAATAATAAGTCAATGCTTGGACGGAAAATATATCATAAAGAACTCAACAATTGAATAGCAAGATATTAATGGATTCATGGGGAGTTATTTATCAGAGAATAAAATATAAATGACAAACATATCAAACTGTAAACGAAGAAAAAAGAAAACTTAGTGATTGGTTTAGTTTAGCTGATATTGAAAAAAAAGTTAGTTATACTCTTGGTTTGATTTTAAGTTTAAAAAAGTTAAGTCGAGATCAACTCAACATTAAATATATAATTATATAAAAAATTTTATATAAAAATATTTATTTTACTATAATTTATAAATATTTTTTATACTTCTAATAGATTTTATCTTTTAACATATTATTTTAAATTTAATTTAGATTGAATAATTCAATAAATATTATAATTAATAGATTTTAGCAATTTTAATAAAACTCAAATCAAAATTAGATCAATACTAATACTAAAAAAATAGTTAAATACCAAATGACAATAATAACAACACTAAAAAAACAACAAAGTTGAAGTTTCTAGATACACCAATATTAAAAGAAGTTATAAAAGTTAATAAATATTATATTTTAAAATTTAATAAATTGATTTTTAAAAACTCTAAAATACTAAATCATCATTTTATATTAGGAATATGCGTCTGCAAATACTAATATACTGTTACTAAAATTTTGTCTGAATAATCAATCCATACCCATGTACATCTTAAAAACTAGGAGCATTATAGTAAACTATTAATTTAAAATAATGTCATAGTTATAGTTTTATTTAATTCTAATTTATAATAAATATATTGTCATTCTCGCCTCTTCCCTATTAATCTTTCTCACCACTCTCAATTTCCTCAATCGCCTCTTTCACTTTTACACAAACACAATTAATGTATAAATTGTGTTTATATTTGTATAAAGCGAAAAAGATTATACATATAAATATATTTCTCTCCGTCCTATACACTTATAATTATATTAATACAAATCTCCCTTGCCCAGTTCTCTTTTGTCTGTCTCTCTCTCTCTCTCTCACACACACACACTTTACACAAACACAAATTATACAAATACTATGTATAATTTGCATTTCTATAAAGCGAGAGAGATTTGATGTACAAATACAAATATTTTAATTAACTCGTTTCAATTGTATATTAATTCGATTCAGTTACTCCCCCTGTTTTAAAAAGGATGACCTAGTTTGACTTGGAACAGAGTTTAAGAAAAGAAAGAAGATTTTTTAATCTTGTGGTTCTAAATTAAAGTTATGTCAAATTACCAAAATGTCCATTAATCTTGTGGTATTAAACATGTCACGTGGAAAGTTAAAGTTTGTGAAATGTTGCCAAAAAAGGAAATAAATCATTCTTTTTTAAACAGACTAAAAAGAAAACATGGCCATTCTTTTTGAAATAGAGAGAGTATATATAAATTCAAATTTTATGCCGGTATATAAAAACAATCATTGATACATATACAAAGTAATTATATAAAAAATTATCTAACCGATATATACATATACAATTCAACTCTCTCTACTTACTATCTCTCTCGCTCGCCCCTATCCTCTCTCTCCTAATCTCGCTCGCCACTCTAGCCTAATACAAAGAACATATACATATACAAATACAGTTTTCATTGACACCGACTCCCAATTTATACAAATTGGTGCGAATTTATACAAATCAAATGTTTGTGAATCGAACCGACAGATAAATCGAACCGAGAAAAATGTTATTAGGTGGTTGTTATTGGGCAATTGGATTATTGGGTTTTAATGGGTTTATAATAAAAATTTATTGCGTTATTAATTCAGCATCGAATTTTACTATTGGGTTATTTGGGTAAACCGATAACCCAATAAGATTGTAAGGATTTACTATTTTAGCCTCCCTAATAATTAAATATTAATAATTTAATATATAACTAGACACTATAACTATATCAAATTATTAGTATTCTATCCACTTCACACTAGACCGCTTTACTAATTTTTATTGTTTACTAAAAAACTAAAAACTAATGTAAGGGTATGCAATTGTAGCTTTTGATTTTAGTTTTAGTCTTGCTAGACTATTTGACTTTAGCTTTAGTTTGTAATTGTAGGTTGTAGCATTTGCAAGTTTGTAAAGGTCAGTAATTTGATTAACATTAAAAATCTCATACTATGTTTTGACGGTGACTATGTAATTATAACCTTCGTACTATATTAGATAAGTAAGAAGTCATATAATATTTTACGAATATTTTCTTATTGGGTAAATCAAAAATCGAACCATAACTATCAAAAATCGATAAATCAAAAACCGATAAAAAATGTCTTATTGGTTGATTATCAGGTTAGCATATTTAAAAACTAAAAATCGATAAACCACACCGATAGTACATAAAATTGAACCGAATCGACCAATGCATACCCCTAATCAGATGTCAGCAATATACAAATCAGATGCTCCATAACAAATTATATTTGCTATGGAGTGCAAATAAAAAAAACTTTAATTATAGAGAACTAATATGACTTTTATGTGTCACGACCCATAATCACAAGTCGTGATAGCACCTATGTTTCAAAAATGATAGGTAAGTCAATCCAATACTTTCACCAATTCTAGTCAATATTTAAAGTAAAAAGCTAAGTGAAACATAATATCAAACACTAAGTCATTTTCAAGTTTGAATGTAGAAATCTAAATTACTACCCCAAGATTTAGTGTCATAAGTACAAGAGTTTCTAAAATTCAATACAAGTCTATAATTATATAACAAGTCTAAACATAAGAATTAACCTATCAAAATACCAAAGAAACCTAATACATAGAGATTGATGAAGGTATAGGCCGCAGAATATCCAAGTAGTTCACTACAACTCCAAAGTTATTCAACTCAAACTCAAGCTCCAAGAATTGTGCTCAAATTTGAAATACAATTTGCACCACAAAAGAGTGCAACAAGTGTAGTATGAGTACAAATCACGTGTACTCAGTATATCTCATAGATCGACTACGAAGAAGTAGTGACAGAAGTTTATACAAGAAAAATCAGTTTTTTACTTATACACGTCTATATTACACTTACCGGTCAAGCTTCATCAAATAGAGGTAGTCAAATATCAAATACTTTTCAAACACCAATAAAAGAACATAATCATCAAGAATGAGGGATGTCATGAAGTGCAATGCTATATGACACCATAAAATGATATGTATTAGAATACCCAGTATTCTCTCAACCGGATATACATGATACTCATAGAAAATATATAGATACTTCATGACCCATGAGGGACTCGCGAGTTCCATATGTCGACACGGACAATCTCCACACTATTATAAAAACAAAAAAATTTCACATGGAAGATCTTCACGTGCCCAAATTATAATCTCAACATCTCACTATCCCAGCACGGACGATCTCCACGTGTCCAACTTATACTCAATCTCATGTCAATGCATGTACATAATAATATTTCAGTAAAAGGGATGATGATGCATATCAATCAATAAATATCAACATAATACATAACCACCTCAATTATCACAACTATACGGGTGAAATAAGAAAAAACACAATAACACGAAGAGTTCAAGCCAATAGTAAATCAGCTAATGCCCATACACTTTTGCATTCTCGGGTTTCAACCCTCATTATATAGTATAGACTTTCCCTTTATATCACCGATAATCATAGCAATGTCTGCCAAATCATTGGTACGATACCCCTATCATTGTGACGAAAAATGAAAACGAAAATCTAAAAATAAAAAACACCAAGTTTAACGTGAAAAAACCCTTGAAACCGAAGGTAACCACCACGGGATCGACAAGATCCAAATTGATTCATTATATAAATAAAAGGGTAACAAATATTCTTCTAATGGCTACACAACAAGTGCCAAAAGAGAACAAACAATAGCTACACCAACAAAAGATAATAGAAAGAAACACTACTCAAACCCAATTTCTGTTCGGGACTAACAACAGGATCTTTATGACCTTCAAATTCAATCTCCACCGTTAAAATCAACCAACAAAATGTCAGAAACACTCAGTCCGAATTTCAACCCGATCCAACGGTTAGTTAAGCAAGAAAGACGATCTGAATGTTGCTGGTCGGAGAAAAAGACTGCAGCAAAAGAACCTTTTTCTTTCTCTCTTTTCTCTTGTTGAAAACCTCTCTTATGTTCTAATGTATTTCAAAGAAAATACTAATGAGCAATTAATTATTCTCTCAAAACCATCCTCTATTTATAGAGTTGTATTTTTCCTTACAAAGCCAAAACCAACTACAAATAGGATTACAATTCCAATCATTTTCCTAATAGAATTGGAAACCAAATAAAGAGAATAATTTCAATCTCTTTTCAAGTAGGATTATGCCATGTGCCTTTGGTTGGAACATGGGTAACATCCCAACAAACTCCCCTCCAGCCAAGTGGCTAAATGGACTTCAATTGGAGGAACTTTTGACAGAATTCCTGTCTGCCACACTTCTACAAAACTCATGATTGTCTACGATGAGTTCTTTCCATTTATCTCTATGAGTCTCTAACATGACTTCATCATAACCTCAGGTTCTCCCATTTTAGTCAATAGAATATACTCATCATGAGAATAACGTGTTGAGCTTCGCTTCTCTCTAGTAGATCTTCTCCAAGAGATTTATGGATCATCCGAAGCGGTCATCCCAACATGAGTTGGTTGATGATCAACCACAACATCATCAGTAGGAACAATTATATGTTCTACACTCTCATCATTATCTTAATCATTACCTTGGGTTCCCTCATGTGCAAAAGATGTATCAATAATAGGAATTGGATCAACATCAACTAAGCTCTCATCAGTATGAGAATCTAGTTTCTCAGTCATGTCAATATCTTCAATAATTTGATATTCAAAGAACACAACATCACGATTTTTAATGAGTTTCTTATCAATTGGATCATAAAAGAGATATCCAAACTCATCTTGACCATAACTAATGAAGATACATTGCTTAGTTTTAACATCCAATTTTGACCTCTCATATTTTGGAACATGAACACAAGCGTTACACCCAAACACTTGCAAGTGATCATAAGAAACATCGTTATTAAACCAAACTCTGTTTGGAACATCACCATCCAAAGCAACAATAGGAGACAAATTGATAACATAAGCAACAGTGTTAAGTGCTTCAGCCCAAAAAGAATTTGGAAGTTTAGCCTCTAAAAGCACACATCTAACTCTCTCAACTAATGTTCTGTTCATCCTCTCTGCCAAACCATTCAATTCAGTCCTTGAGATTTGCAGTAGTTATCAAAGGGACCAATATACTCACCACCATTATCAGTGCGAATACATTTTAATTTCTTTCCTGTTTGTCTCTCAGATAAGGCTTGAAACTGTTTAAACACATCAAACACTTGATCTTTGGATTTTAAAGGATATACCCAAATCTTGCGAGAATGATCATCATGAAAGTAGCAAAGTAAAGTGCACCACCTTTTGACTTTACTTTGAAAGGACCACACAAATCTGAGTGTACTAGCTCCAATAGCTCAGATTTTCTTGAATGAGTATGACTGTGGAAAGAAATTCTTTTCTGTTTCCTTGCTAAGCAATGAACATATATTTTCACCTTTGTTTGTTTCATACCAGCAAGCAAATTCTTCTTAGCCAAACAGATGATCCCCCTCTCACTCATATGACTAAACCTCTTATGCCACAATTCTGATAAAGTCTCGCTCTCCATCAAATTTATAGAGTCACCAAGAATCGATCCTTGTGTCACGTATAAATTTGAATGTTTTCTTCCTCGAGCTAAAATTAGTGAGCCTCTGGTGAGCTTCCATTGTCCATTGCACAAGTCATTATGATAGCCATCATGATCTAGTTGTCCTACAGAGATCAAATTTATTGGAATATCTGGAGCATGCTTGACATTCAGAAGGACCAACGTTGAATCGGTATTGGTTTTCAAACAAACAGTGCCAACACCAAACACCTTAACCTCACCAGCATTACCCATCTTTAACACCTCAGAGTTAACAGAAGTATAAGATGAAAAGAAGTCTTTTCTTGGTGTGACATGTGATGTAGCTCCAGAATTAACTATCAACTTGTATCTTGAGATACAAAATTGATGACGTCTTTATCACAAGCAAAGAGAAGGTCATCTTGGACAATAGCAACAACATTATTTTCATTGTTTTCTTCCTTCTTCCCTTCTTTAAGATCTTGCTTCAATTGTTTATAAAATCTTTTATATGTCCTTTCTTTTCACAATGATAACATATAATATTTGGATTCTTGAATTTCGACTTGCTTTTACTTTTACCTCTACTCCTTACATAGAACATCTGAATGTGAAGATGTGTCTTGAGATTTTCTTCTAACCTCTTCATTCAACACACCACTTTTTGCATATTCCATAGTCACCTTACCACCAGTGACAGAATTTGTTAAAGAAACACGAAGAGTTTTTCAACAATCTGGTAGAGTATTAAGAAGTCAAAGTCCATGTATTTCATCATCAAAATTAACACCCATTCCTGATAGCTGATCAAGAATACCCTGAAAATCATTTATATGATCAAGAATAGGACTGCCCTCCTTGTATTTAAAGGTCATCAAATGCTTTAACAAGAACAACTTGTTATTGCCAGTTTTTGAAGCGTAAAACATCTCCAACTTTTCCCACAATGTTCTAGCATGTGTCTCATTCACAATATGATTGAGAACATTATCTTCAACCCATTGTCTTATATATCCACATACTTTTTGGTGCTCAAATTCTCAATTTTCATCGGTCACATTCTCGGGTTTATGAGCAGAAAAAATTGGAAAATGCATCTTCTTCAGAAACAATAGATCTTTCATCTTGCTTTTCCATATGTTGTAGTTTCTTCCGTTTAGACATATCATCTTGCTCATATTCCTCTCCATATAGATAACCTTAGCTCTGATACCAGTTGTTGTGATGAAAAACGAAAACGAAAATCTGACAAAAAAGAACACCAAGTTTAATGTGGAAAAACCCTTCAAATCGAAGGTAACCACCACGGAATCGACAAGATCCGAATTGCTTCACTATACCAATAATAGGTTTACAAATATTCTTCTAATGTCTACACAACAAGTGTAAAAAGAGAAAAAACAATAGCTACACCAACAAAAGATAAATAGAAAGAAAAACACCACCTAAACCCAGCTTCTGTTCGGGACTAAAAACAGGATCTTTCTGACCTCTGAATCCAGTCTCTACCGTTCAAATCAACCACAAACATGTCAGGAACACTCAGTCCAAATTTTGGCCCGATCCAACGGTTAGTTAATCGAAAAACACTATTTGAACATTACTAGTCGGAGAAAAAGACTGCAGCAAAATAATCATTTTCTTTCTCTCTTTTCTCTAGTTGAAAGCTCTCTCAAAAACCTCTCTTATGTTCTAATGTTTTTCAAAGACAATATCAATGAGCAATAAATTATTCTCTCAAAACCATCCTCTATTTATAGATTTGTGTTTTTCCTTACAAAGCCAAAACCAACTACAAATAGGATTACAATTCCAATCCTTTTCCTAATAGAATTGGAAACCAAATAAAGCGAATAATTTCAATCCTTTTTCAAGTAGGATTAGGCCATTGGCCTTTGGCTGGAACATGGGTAATAGACCAACATGTACACAATATTGTTACAGTAAAAGGGATGATGATGCATCTCAATCAATCAATATCAACATAATACATAACCACCTCAATTATCACAACTATACGGGTGCAATAAGAAAAAACACAATAACACAAAGAATTCAAGCCAATAGTAAATCAGCTAATGCCCATATACTTTGACATTCTCGGGTTTCAACCCGCATTCTATAGTATAGACTTTCTCCTTATATCACTGGTACTCGTAGCAATGCCCGCCAAATAATTGGTACGATACCCCCATCTTTTGCCCTTACCCATTATCTAATCCATTTTTAATCTTTAGGAAAAGTCTTTCAACAAGTCCTAAGTCTCAACACACCTTAAAAGTCGAACACGTGTCAGATTTCCTCAAATTTTGCCTTTCATTTTTTTGTAAAGCTTCATACATTCACAATCTATCCAAAAAAATGCAATATTCATAAGTAAATGTGTCTGTAGATGCCCATATTGCTATACTTCCATTTAGAACTCCAAGTATCACTCAAAATGTTGAATTCAAGCCGACAAGGACAAACATAGAATTTTAGTGAAACTAAATCACTTATAAATTATAGAGCACAAATTTATAATCTAGTTCCTAAATTTGATGTAATTTGTTAAGTCTCATATTTCTTAAATTTAATCCTAGGGTTAAGTCTAACTTTCTCTAAATATTATAAATATAATGATATTCATATACTACAATAACCATAATATTTAAATATATACTAACATTTCAAGAACGACTTAACAATGAATAAATTTATGCATTCTCAAAAAGTTAACGAGCAATTTATATCTAAATTTTATATGTTTTTCTCTACTGTTTCTGACCATCTCATTCTCAAAATTTAATTTAAAATCTAAGGATAAATTCTACCCGTAGCAAAAGAATTGAAAAATCGAGAAATTCATTCACTAATCTCGCTGCTACGCAAATCAAATTGAAAATTTGACATGTTAATATAAAACTCAATATAAGAAAAAAGATTCTTGCCAAATGATTAACTAACTCCTACCTTACCATTTTTGTACTACACTATTCCTCTAACTCTTTAATAAAAGTGTTCTTTTTACTCTAAACTTTTCAATAATACATTTAGTTGAATGTTCACCAAAAATACGCAACTTATTCTTCTATTCACGCCGTCGGTCGTGCTCGTCTACTTCTTCTCAAGTTACGATATAACACTAGTGTAACCCCTCTAACTTATTTCAATATATGGGCCAATAGTAAAGGGTATTAAATGAATTATAAATTTGGCCCACTAACTATTAACTATATTAATTATATAATAAATCTATGTTAACTAAATAATCTTAATTATTTAATAGTTTATAATCTTCGCTTACAATTTTTATGAAAATAGTCAAAATACCAAAATGACCTAGCGGGTCGTTACATCATCTATCACTAAAAAAATGTTCGTCCTCGAATGGTAAAATAATAGAATGTACAAATACACTTAAAAAGTTAGAGATATCTAGTCTATATGTTCGAATCGTACTCCTTAGTAGCTTCCTTATCGAGATGATGTCCCCTCTGAACCTTGACTGAGATAATTTCTTTCGGCCTCTACTTTCAAATTTTCCTATCCAATATGGTTATCGACTCGTCCTAAAAAGTCAAATATTGTTCAAGAAATCTCTAATCTCATTGAATCATATGAACATTATCCCGATGATACTTCTTCAACATCAAAATAATAAACACAGGGCGAAAACCTTATAAGACAGGTGGCAAGCTAACTCATAAGATAATCTCACCTATACGGTGAACAATCTTGAAAAAAAATATACCTTTAAGTTCAACTTTTCCTCTTTTTCAAATCTCATGACACCCTTCATGAGTGAAACCTTTAATAAAGTCTGTTCTTCAATCATAAACTCCAAATCATGAACCTTTCAATATGTATAACTCATTTTTCATATTCTAAGCCATGGGAAGTCTATTCTAAATCATATGAGCTTGTCCAAGGACTCTCTTGACATATTTTTACCCTACGACCTAACCTAAATTGCATCTAACCACCAATAAAATATCAACAACTTCTAACATACAAAACCTCGAACGGTGTCATCTCAATGATCAAATGATACTTGTCATTGTATGAAAGCTACTCTAACATAAAAAATATTTTTAATACCTATTAAAGCTGATCATACACACGTCCACAACATGTTCTCACGGACCCAAATGGTCTATTTAGACTTACCATCAATTTGAGTGTGCAAGGATGTACTTAGATCCACCTGAGTTTAAAATCTTTGGGCATAGACCACCAAAAATGAAGATATAAATTTTGTCCATTAACATGAAATAATAGATATGTGCACCCCATGCAAGCAAAGTATCTATCAAATGTAAAACTTGGCTAACTTTGCTAAATCTTTAAATGGTCCAAATTTTACGAGATATGTAACTTGCTAAATCGATCACAATGACCCATATAATATCAAACTTTACCCAAGGTCCGTGACAACCATATCATAGAGTTCGTAGCAATCATTTCCCACATCTCCTCTGGTATGGGTGTCCTTTGAGTATCATCTCAAGACTAATCTAATAATGGTGTTCATACTTCACTTTCTGATAAATGATACATCGTAGAAGACCTCATATGAATAGAATACCTGAAACTATGAATCTCTTCCATGACCGATCTAGTCAACTCATATATCCAAAGAACATAAATAAGATCATTTTTCCTCAAAACTCCCTCACCATCATGAATTTCCTCACTAGATTTTCCTTGCAACACCTTGTCTCAAAGCATATACAAGTTTTCATCACTAAGTTGCCAAACCCAGATATGCTCCAATAAGAATTTACTTACCTCCCTGGAAGCCAAATTCTATCAGATTTTAAAGTATCAAGTCTTACAAATTTATTGGCTAAGGACTGGACATCCATAGCCAAGGGACACTCTCCAACATGTACCAATGGTAGACTACCTATACTCACTGGCTTTCAACCTAAGGCATATACTATGACATTCACTTTGCCAAAATGATGAACGATAGTCATTCCATCGTTCTTGAGAAACTCTAATTATCTCCATTGTCTTAAATTTAAATTTCTCTTATTAAATATTATACTAAAATACCTCAAAATACACACTATAAATATTATGCCTTTACAATTTTAATACAAGCACTACCACCACCAAATTTAAGATATAAGTAAGACAGTTCTTCTCAGGAACTTCCAATTATTTCGAAACATAAGTTATCACTTACCTTTCTATATTATAACCCAATCAATATCAACTCAAGCTGCATTTCAATATTCCTCTCCCTACACAGATAAAGTAAAAGTAGTAGTAAATAAAGACTCGAGTATTGTGACGGAAAAGATGAAAACGAAAATCTAAAATAAAGAACACCAAGTTTAACATGGAAAAATCCTTCAAAACGAAGGTAACCACCACGGGATCGACAAGATACGAATTTCATTACTATAAAAATAAGAGAATTACAAATATTCTTTTAATGTCTACACAAAAAAGTGTCAAAAGAGAACATACAATAGCTACACCAATAAAAAAAATCACCCAAACCCTGATGCTTTTCGGGACCTAAAACAGGATCTTACTGACCTTAGAATTCGATCTCCACTGTTCAAATCAACCTACAAAAAAACATAAATACTCAGTCCAAATTTCATCCTGATCCAATGGTTATTTAATCAGTAAACACGATGATTCAAAAAAAAACTGCAGCAAAAGAAACCTTTTCTCTCTCTCTTGCTGAAAGCTCCCTAAAAAACCTCTCTTATGTCCTAATGTATTTCAAAGGAAATACTTATGAGTAATTGAATTATACTCTGAAGACCATCCTTTATTTATAGAGTTGTGCTTTTCCTTACAAAACCAAAATCAACTACAAATAGGATTACAATTTCAATCCTTTTCCTAATAGAATTGAAAATCAAATAAAGAGAATAATTCTAATCCATTTTCAAGTAGGATTAGGCCATGAGCCCTTTGGCTGGAACATGGGCAATAGCCCAACATTGAGATTTAGAAAGTTCACCTCACACACATTAAATCATTGATAAACCACTTACTTCTAGGTTAAATAAGTCAATGCAGGTGTAATGAATGAGAACACCATTGATACTAACCAACTAGGCCTAAGAACTTTAAATGTCGTAACTAAAATAGGCCAAAACCAATTTCAAACTACATCAATTCTCTTGGGATCCACCATAATACATTGCTTGATCTCTACACATTTCAACTATGCCACCAAATTAATCGAAATTCGCACTTAAGAAAAACATGAATAAATCTTAATTTCTTCATATTTTGAAGAACCATCCTCAAATAATGCTCATGATTCTTCCTACTATGGGAGTATACCAATATATCCTCAATGAAAATAATAACAAATGAATCCCAATATGATAGAAACACTCAATAAAAGTATACTTGATCCAACAAAATTTCTTACTCAACAAGTCTTGTTACTGTTCTTCAAATTCACCAGAATATTCCAATAAGAAATAATAGAAATAGGTCAAGCGTCTAACTATAAGTCAATACTAAATTTGACATCAAACTCACATGGAATACCCTAATAAAAAATCTTTCACCATTGGAATGGGCTCTAAAGAAGACATATCATCACTAATATCACAAATATAAGACAAATATGTGAAGCAACCCTTGTTCCCACACATTGGAACTCTAGAGACAAAAATACCTTTCTTGAATGGGTATTGGGACTATCCTGCCACTTAAATTTTGAAATATTAGACATATTTGAAGTTAGTATGAAATTGTATGATGTTGAGAAATTTATTCCATTTTGATATGTTATTGAAGTCTAACACATTTAGAATAGTTAAGTATGTCCACATGTCATGTACTACCAAGCCAACAACATAAGATCGATGTTATATATCGATTACCATTAAGAATTATCTACCAGTTAAGAATATATAAATCATAGAAGAAGAGGTTCAAAACATATTCAAATTCAAATAAGTTATGTATTTATGAAGTAGATCTAAACTCGAGATAAAGCTATAGTCAACCAAGAGCATATCAAATGATACTTTGAACAACCTTGATTATCCCAATACAATTAGTTATTTATGAAGGTAGTATTTGCAATCACTCTATATTGGTCTATGATATATTTAGCGATTTAACTAAAGAATCTTTCTCCCCTTTATTTTCAATTATTATTACTAATTCTCTATTTAATATCTGGAAAGCTCCTCATAATATGAGTTTATCAATGTCCATCATTATCCGCCACATTAAATGTTCTTATTGATTGATATCTAATTTAGCCTTTATAATCTCTTGATGTATTAGACTTGACAAAACTCATGGATTCTATTAAATGAATATAGATGTATTAGACTTGACAGAACTCATGACTTCTATCAAATGAATATCGATAAGGTCATTCTTCCATCCAACTTGAATTGTTCAAATTATCTTCAGTATACATCTACTCAAAAATACAGAATAGAAATTTTCCAGACGTATCATATAATAAGTCTTACCATCTCAGTTTTCATCAGAATTAATCACATTTCATGTGCTTTCCCTTCCTCAATCTTTCCTCATAGCCTTACAATGTATCCTCTCATTAATCAATGATCCTCTAAATTTACACTTTGTCTTTAAGATATTTATATCGTACCATCCCACTATTGAATTGTCGATTTATCGTTGATAAACATAGGTCATAAAATCATCATATAAGTTAAGACAAAGTTAGAGTATCCTTATCATAATCACACCTCGAGAAAACTATTCTTGCAACTTTCTAAACTCCTAAACTTCATCTTTTAAATCAAAATTTTGTTACTAAGTTATCTTGTTAACCACACAACATTCAAACAACACCGCATAATATCATCCCTTACCACTAGGGTCAAATTTGAAAACATCTCCTCACAATTTGTGAGAGCATGGATCAAAAAAATTGGCCTCAAACTAAACCACATATGCATAATAAGGAATGAAAGAAGAAAATTTCCTAAAGTCTTGTAGCTTCTCAAAGATAAGTAACAGACGTGTTCGCACTGACCCGCAATACTCAACTTGACTCGACTCTTGTACTTGTGAGACTCTGTGACTCTGATACTAATTTGTCACGACCCAAAATCACCAATCATGATTGCATCTATATTCCAACACGATAGGTAAGTCAACCCAATACTTTCACAAATTCTATTCAATATTTAAAGTAGAAATATCAGTGAAACATAATATCCAAACACTAAGTCACTTTCAAGTATGAAATGGGAACCTAAATTATCACCCCAAGATTTAGTGTCATAGTAAAAGAGCTTCTAAAAGTCAATACAAGTCCCTAATTATATAATAAGTCTAAACATAAGAATTATCCTATCAAAATACCAAAGTAACCTAATAAATAGAGATTGATGAAGGTATATGCAACAGAATATCTAAGTAGGTCAGCATAAATCCAAGGTAATCCAACTCTGACTCAAGTTCAAAGAAATGCACTCAAATTCGAAATACAACCTACACCACAAAAGAGTACATCAAGTGAAGTATGAGTACGAAACCACGTGTACTCAGTATATCTAACAGACTAACAACAAAGAAGTAGTGACGGGAGTTTATATAAGAAAAAATAATTTTTTACTTATACAAGTCTATATTACACTTACTAGTCAAGCTTCATCAAATAAAGGTAATCAAATATCAAATACTTTCCAACCACCAATAAAAAACACATAATCATCAAGAATGAAGGACATCATGAAGTGCAATGCAATATGACACCATGATATGATGTGTCTCAGAATACCCAACTCTCAACCGTATATACATGATATTCCTCGGAAATACATCGAGAGTTCATGACCCATGGGGGACTCGCAAAGTCTATATACTGATACGGACGATGTCACGTGTTTGTGCGGACGATCTCAATGCACTATCATAAAATCAATTAATTTCCGCACAGACGGTCTCCACGTGGCCAAATTATAATCTTAACATCTCACCATCCCAGCGCAGTCGATCTCCACGTGCCCAACTCAATCTAATGTCAATGCATGTACACAATGTTATTTTAATAAAAGGGATGATGATGCATCTCAATCAATCAATATCAGCATAATACATAACCACCTAAATTATTACAACTTTACAGGTGCAATAAGGAAAAACACAATCATACAAAGAATTCAAGTCAATAATAAATCAACTAATTTCCATGTACTTAGGCATTCTCTGGTTTCAACCCACATTCTATAGTAATAAACTTTCTCTTTATATCACCAGTACTCGTATCAATGCCCGTCAAACCTTTGGTATGATACCCCCATCTTTCGCCCTTACCCATTATCTAATCCATTTTTAATTTTTAAATAGGAAAATACCCTTCAACAAGTCTGAAAGTCTTAACATACCTCAAAAATTGAACACGTGTCAGGTTTCCTCAAAATACCCTTCATACATTCACAATCTATCCAAAAAAATGCAATATTCATAAGTAAATGTGTCCATAGACGTCCATTTATACTTCCATTTAGAACCCCACAGATCACTCAAAAGGTTGAATCTAAGTCAACAAGGACAAACCTAGAATTTTAGTGAGACTAAATCACCCATAAATTATAGAGCACAAATTTGTAATCTAGTTCCTAAATTTGATATCAGTTAATTTGTCAAGTCTCATATTTCTTAAATTCAATCCTATGGTTAAGTCTAACTTTCTCTAAATATTATAAATATAATGATATTCTTATACTACAATACCCATAATATTTAAATATATACTAACATGTCAAGACCAACTTAATTATGAAAAAATTTACGAATTCTCAAGAAGTTAACGAGAAATTTATATCTAAACTTTATATGTTTTCCTTACTGTTTCTGACCACCTCATTCTCCAAATTTCAATTTAAAATATAAGGATAAATTCAACCTGTAACAAAAGAATTGTAAAGTCGAGAAATTGATTCACTAATCTCGCTGCTATGCAAATCAAATTGAAAATTGGACATATAAAACTCAATGTAAGAAAAATATTCTTGCCCAATGATTAACTAACTCCTACCCTACCATTTTTGTACTACACTATTCCACTAACTCTTTACTAAAAGTGGTATTTTTGTTATAAATTTTTCAATAATACATTCAGTTGAATGTTCACCAAAAATATGCAAGTTACTCTTCTGTCCACACCGCCGGTCGTGCTTGTCTACTTCTTCTCAAGTTACGATACAACAGTCGTGTAACCGATCTAACTTATTTCTATATGGGCCAATAGTAAAATGTATTGAATGAAGGGTAACTTTAACATAATCCCACTAAAAAATAGCCTAATTATTCTCCATAGCTATAGTTTGATAATTACAATCCGTAGCTACACGTTATAGGGAGAAGAGAGGCGAGCGAGACTGGAAAAGAGAGAGGAGAGAGGCGAGAGTGAGGGAAAAAAGTGGGAGAGAGGTAAATTGTATATGTATATTAGTTAGATAATTACATATTGTACATATATATTTGTATATATGACAAGCGATATTGGGAGAGAGAGAGGAGAGAGGCGAGCGATAGAGGGAAGAGAGTGGGAGAAAGGTAATTATATATGTATTTTTGTTAGATGGTTGTATATGATACAGATGCATTTGTATAAAAAACAAGTGAGATTGGGAGAGAGAGGAGAGAGGCAAGCGAGATTGAGAGAGGGAGGAAAGCGGCGAGCGAAAGAGGATAGAGAGTGGGAGAGAAGTAAACCGTATATGTATATTGAGTAAATAATTGTATATTATACATGTGCATTTGTATATTCTGGCGAGTTATACATATACAATTGGAGCTAATTATACAAACTCAAAATCACCCACATAATTAATGTATAATGTTAGTCGTGCATGATAATTATAGCAAATTGTAGTTATGATGAGTAATTAAGTAGTATACGTTTGCTTAATCGTGTAATTTTTCCTTAAATGAATTATATATTTGGCCCACTAACTATTAACTATATTAATTATAGGAATAATGCACAAGTACCTCCTCAACCTATGTTCGAAATCTCAGAGACACACTTATACTATCTAAGGTCCTATTACCCCTGAACTTATTTTATTAATAATTTTCTACCCCTTTTTGGCCTACGTGACACTATCTTGTGGGCCAAACACTGGTTCATTTTTTTCTTTCAATCTAGTGTCACGTAGGCTGAAAAGGGGTAAAAACTACTTATAAAATAAGTTCAGGGAGGTAATAGGACCTTAGTATAGTATAAGCGTGTCGCTGGAATTTTGAGCATAGGTTGAGGAGGTACTTGTGCATTTTCCCTTAATTATATAATAAATTTGTGTTAACTAAATAATCTTAGTTATTGAATAGTTTAAAATCTTCGTTTATAATTTTTATAAAAATAGTAAAAATAGTCCTAGTGACCAAAATAATCTAGCGGGTCATTACATCATGTTTGTTATTTCTAAAATTTAGTCGATTAATTATGTGGCAACCTAATCAACCTCAGGTTAATTTATTTAAATTTTACCCTATTTCTATGTCAATTCTACCCAATATTGATTCAATTTTAAAATTGTAAATCATTTCCCAATTAATTCAATCCAGATTACTCATCCTGTAACCCAACAACCTGACCCACGCTCAAATTTGATCACAACCGTTCATTTTACCTTATTCTACGATACAGATCACATCCCCCTTTCGTTTCCTTTTTATGCTACTCATACTCCTAAGCTTGAGTGGACCATTTAAAATTCTAAATCCACACTTGAAATAATTTAAGAAATATTTATAAAGTATTTTACAATAAATATTTTATGTATAATATCTATAAAAATTATATACATGTAAGTTGAATTCGTTAGTTCAATTTGATTTATTCTTAGATTCCATATGATATGGTATTCCCATATAATTTCATATGATATGGTTGGAGAATATGGAATCATGAGATGTAATTAGCGTAAAATCAAATGTCTAAACGTTGATTCCATCTCACAGTATCATATCATGATATGGTATCACACGACCAAACGCCTACTAAATTAACTATGGTTTTAAACAATGGAAAAATTGTATATAATAACAAACTAGAGAAAAGACATAAAAACACCATCAAAGTTATCCTGTATTTGCATAAAGACACCTTAACTTTCAAAGTGTCCTATCACACCACATAACTATTTTATATCTTTTTAATGGGTCCTTTTGACCCATTCCCTCGTGTAGGTTGTTATCACGCACATAAGGCGCGTCATGCAGTGTTTTCACTGTCATGAACCAGTTTAAACGTGCCACGTGTCATTTTTTTCTTTACTATTAATTATTTGATTAATTTATGTCATCTTCTCCACATTTAATCCCAAAATAGTAGTTGGTAGCCCTAATTTTTCAATTTCTCCATAGCAAAATCAATGTTGGTTTGACGACTTTATCATCTTACGTCGTCCTTAATCATTAAAATAGAATAGTTGAATGATCATTTGAGTACTGGAATCACTCTATTTTGCAATTAGAATTGTCCCGTTATTTTCCTTGGATGGAAAAAAAGGGAGACTTTCCATTGATTCTCCATTCTGTTCAACAAATGTTAAACTCAATTACATTAATCATCATTAATTGAATACAAATTGAGTAATGAATCAATCAGCAAAAACACAGAGATTTTGTTAGTTTTCCCAAAAATAATGAATGCAGCAGCAGCAAAGGGATCGGCCTGAATCGTAGCAGCAAGTATTGGAGCAGTAGAAGCATTAAAAGATCAAGGATTTGCCAGATGAAATTACGCTTTAAGATCGATTCATCACTACGCCAAATTCAATTTAATTGCTTCTACAAATACCTCAGCTTGGAGATTCTCGACGGCGTCTTCTCCGACGGTCGTCTCCGGCGAGAAGTTGAGGAAAACGGAAGAGACGTTGAGTAAAGTTATAGATCTGAACTGTTGGGGTCCAAGTACTGTCAGATTTTATTGTTATTTACTTAAATTTGTTATATGATGATCTATTAGTGAAAAGAGTAATGGAGATTCAATTTTGAAGAAAAAAAAGAATACAAATTGAGTAAGATCACGAAAAGCAAAAGCTACTATGTTAGTTAAATTCAGGATGAGACTCCAAGCCTGCCATTGTTTCTGGTGACAAAATCACCTCCAATTGACACTTCCTCCTCCTCCTTTCCCCAAAAATGCTGATATCTTTTCGTTTAATTTATTCCTCCATCCACTCCGAACACCAACATACCCGCCCCACCCCAAAGGAGAAGATGACTTTTCTTCAAAGAATAGGGTTGGGTCGGGTTGAATTTTGTCATAGCGAGTGAGCAACACGCACGGTTACATAGACTAAGGAATGAGTCAAAATGACCCATTTACAAAGATATTAAATAGTTCTGTGGGGTGATAGGACACTTTGAAAGTTAAAGTGTCTTTATACAAATACTGGACAACTTTAATGGTGTCTTTATGTCTTTTCTCTAACAAATTATTAATTCAAATTAAATGCTATTTAACATAGTCTGATTTAATTGCACCCCAATACAAATTGTTACTATTTCGCCTCTCTCCTGGTGAATCTCAGTTGTCACTCTCGTTCTCTACCTCGCCTCTCTCGCTTTTATACAAATACAAATTGATAAAATGTGTTTGTGTTTGTACAAAATGAGAAAAAATTGTACACATACATTTTCGTTCCCCTCTCTCTCCTCTCCCATATGTCGCTCGCCACTCTTCCAAATCTCGCTCGCCAATCTCTCCCTCGCCTCTCTCGCTTATACAATCAAGGATCTCTCGATCCAGGGCACCTTTCCTTCGCTCTATTCCCAAGTCATGGACTAAGCTGAGCTTCAAAGTCGGGCTTTCTGTTTATATAAAGCGAGAGAAAATGATATATACACATGCAAATACATATATTGTCGTACTATAAACTTATATATTATGCAAAATAAATATTCCCCTGTCCAGTTCTGTTTTGTCTTTCTCTCTTTCTCGCTTTATACAAACACAAATTATACAATTGATCTTTTGCATATGTATACCAAAACAAAAATAGATTATACAACTCCTTTCTTTTTTATATGTATAGCGAAATATATATATTTATGTTTGCTATGGAGCGCAATTATATAAACTATAACTTTAACATACAAATATTACTTTTGTGTTTACCACATGTGAAAGTTTGCTCAAAAAGAATTCCTAACCCTCAAATTAAATCAAACCACTGGTTAAATCATTTTTTCAATGTGATTAGAATTATCGGTTTGGTGCAGGTTTTAAAATTTTCTGTGTACATCCTTAAAAAACTAATATCTAAATCATTGTTATCGAACTACATAAAATAATAAGAGTTTTTTAATTTTCTTTGCACCCCTTAAAAATTAATATCTAAATCATTGTTATGAACTCCATAAAATAATAAGAAGAGAAAAGACTTCTTATTCCTCTTGAATGATATTCAAAGATTGACGTATACTCACCGATCAATTACGAGGAAGAAAAACTCCTTCATTTTATAAGGAAAAATTAACTTAATCTACAAGTAGGTTCACTTTTCTCCAAAGAATTTCACATAATAGACATTCACGATAATACAGATATATTTATAACAATCATAATATTTTGTAATCCTCATACTTTCTAGGGCATCTTTTACTTTTGTCAGCCTAATCTACGAGTGTAGCCACTAAAATTATTCTCGGACATGGGAGGTACAAAACGTGCTCCTCCCGTTTTTTCTAAAAAATAACTTACTTTCTTTTTTTATTGTGTTTGAAACTAAATTGATTCATTCTTTTTCAGTTTTCCACGTGACATATTTAAGGCCACAACATATTTAAGGCCACAAGATTAAAGGACATTTTAAAATGCAGTGAACTTGGCAACTTCTTAAATGCAACAAGGTGCTTAACAGGTTTTCACACACGTCAACATTGAAGAGCTACTCAAAAATATAATTGTCAAGGCAAACTAACAGGGACATCACTAACTTTTTGCCAAAACTTTTTAAAACTATTGAACATCTAACTTCAATTATTCAAGTCCAAGGGTATCTGCTACCACATTTTCCTACTACTAGTAGCTGGGAAGAAATAAACATTACTAACAGGGACATCACTAACTTTTTGCCATAATACATGTAAACTTTTTAAAACTATTGAACATCTAACTTCAATTATTCAAGTCCAAGGGTACCTGCTACCACATTTTCCTACTACTAGTAGCTGGGAAGAAATAAACATTCTCCACTGCAGAACTTACTGTGTATTTACCTCTGCTATCGTCAGACCACAAGCCAAAGACGGTGCGTACGTTCAGGCATGGTTGGTATGCTACCTCATTTTCTTTGGACGGGTTTGTAAAGCACGACCGTTACATATTTTGAGCGAAAACGGTGTGTTACACCAAGTGCTACAACTGACCTCGGGACTTCTCCGTTCTCAATATACAGATGGTTTAGCACAGCGTTCTGTGGCAATGGGAGGGAGGTTGATTCATCTCCTGTAGCTGGGTGGTTTAGCAAGGTGTGATGCAAATGTGGCGGTACCATCGGTGGTTCCCTCCCTTCATCTATATGCCCAGGATACACATTGTTGTAACTTGCATCGGGTGATCTTGGAACTTCAAAGCCCATGACAGTGGGTTCATCCTGTGTGTATAACTTAGATTCAGGCTAAGTCAAAAACATGCCAGAGCTATCACCTATCAATTACTACAGAATTTATGACTTACATGATCTTCACCATATGGATGAGGGTGGTTCATGTTGCTTCAAAAACAAACAGCACAGTCTAGCTAATAAGATGAAAGTTTTCAGCAGATAAAACTTTCCCAAGTTAACCTGAAAATAAAACATATCCTATTGTAAACAAGAAATGAACCAATTTCGAGATAAGGCACTGCATGAAAAATCTCTTAGATGCGTACATTCCACTGTCGGACAATTAGGACATAGCCATGACTCATAAGAATTTTTATGAATCAAAATATATTATCACAAGCTATTTGTATGTCATCTCTCCAATTATTAAAGCAGGTATACACAGAAATGCTAAAAAAGAATCCACATTGCTCATAAGATAAACTCACCAAATGATAAATGATGTCTGCAAATTAAATCAAACATCATGAAATTTAACAATACAAGTATCTTAAGCAGAACTGATGAGAAAAAAAAAATTTAGTGAACTATAGTAGGAAAATTATGTCAGACATACATATGTGAGATGGAAGACAATCGTCTATTCAGTGATAGTTGTAAATTGAGAGGACAAAGTTCTGGTTAGAGAAGTGGTCACCACTTTTTATACCCAAATCCAGTTCTACAACACCTAGAACCGAATAAGGTATCCCCCACACCTTACAGCAAGATTTACATAGAGCTATTCTCTAGAACATGCCAAGCCTGAAGAAAAGCATCATCAAAACAGCTATGAACTAATTTGGAGAATATAACTTCATTCATTTCATATCACCACCTCTTTTACTAAGAAATAATTAAATGTCTTTACGCAGGTGAGCAGTCCAATATCCCTTCAATGCCATTGTCTTTCAACCGTAAGACATCACAGGGACTTGCTTCTTGGTGATATAAATAATTGTATGTAACATAGTGCGTGGAATTCGCCAAGAACCAAGAGTCACGGTTTGCTAAGCTTTATATTGATTCAAATGCAATCGTGACTGACTGGAAATATTAGTACACAAATGAGTACTACACTCATGTGATAGGGAAATGACAGTAGCAAACCTGTGCATGGCTCAAATTCAATTGCTCTAAATGATGACATTTGAATCACATTGACACCAAAGAAAGAATAGCTTTCATTACAAAAAAGATGGCTCTAAAGTATGTGCCAAGATGGCGTGCCTGCACCCAAGAAACAGAGAGAAAGTGTGTGTGCTGGTTCCACAAAAGCACACAACCATAAAAGAAGATGGAATTTTCAATGAAAGGAAAAAAGGCAAACACTTAACCCCCTTTAAATTTGCTTTTAAGTCCCTTTCATCTAACACTCTCTTAGTCCCTCATGTCAACCTCTTTCTTTGAATTGTCATATCCTCCGGCCTAACCTACATTCCACTATTCCAGATACACCAAAAGTAACAAAAAGTCTGATCACCAGAAATTACTAGGTTCTAACTTTGTGATCATACAGAAATCATCCAAAAATGGGGTTGGTTAATAATTAGAGTTAATGGTCAAAAACACGCCTAAACTATCAATTTTTGCCGAGTTTCATACCTCAACTATCCAATGTTCCCTTAACCTACCTAAAGTATCACTCCCTTTGCATTAAAATACAACTTGATGCTGAGTTGGTCAAATGTTTTTCCCAATAGACAATAGGCGTGTGTTCTCCAACTCGGGGTGCTTTTCATACAAAGGGAGAGATAATTTAGGTAGGTGAATGGATGGATGGATAGTTGAGTTATGAAACTCACAAAAATGTGATAGTTTTGGTGTGTTTTTGACCATTAACTCTTAACAATTAAGGGTATTAACTTAGTGACAAACTAAGAACCCCCACCCCCTACAGACATTGTTCTCAACCCCAAGGTTCTTCTATCAAGGATCCATTCAAAAACCCAAAGGCTCTAAAGATCAAGCAAAATTCTCTCCACCTCCTTGGAAACCAGCTACCAATTCTCTGATTTAAAAAGGTAAAACACCAAACAAAAATAACATCATTATTTCCACTAATGAGACAACACAATGATATCATTTTGCAGACAGCCTTAGATACACTACTGCCTGTCATGCACTTCACTGAATGCAAAAATCGTTAAGCTTTATAGAAAGTGCAGGTTCTTAAGTTTCTGATATTTTCTAGAAGAAGAAAAGAGGAATGAAATTCATGCAAAGACTGTAAGCATCACCTTCAAATATGATGCCCTCATATAAGATTCTCTCTCTTCCCAGTACCAAAGAAATCTAGAAGAAAAGGAAAAAAAAATTTGAGTCTACTTATTAATTAATGATTCTATATTCTTCTCTCATCACCAAGAACAAGAAACCACTCTCGCCCCATTGCTAGGTGCTATATCTGAGCTCTTTGCTCAGTTCGGGAAACAGGATTTAGATAAAGATTAAAAACAAACCATCTGTAGCTTCTGTCACACCCCCTCCAATCATTTGTCATCACTAATCTTTTATTTTGAGAGCCATTAACAACACATTTCTCAGCATCTCTCGTCCTCAAAGAATAACTAAGCAAAATAGAAAGAGAAATCCCCAGAAGCACGCTTACATAAGAAGTCCTGGGCAACAAATTATAATTGAATTTTGTCACAATATACAAATACTAACTTTACTACTTCACCTAGCCAGACCTTAGCTGCCTCCTTGTTTCTCTGCGTATTTATGAGACTACTGATGAATGCTGGCTCAAGCTCCACGAAACTGGATTACTCTCTCATCGAATAAGATCAAGTTAAGAACTAAATTAATTACAGATTAAAAACTAATAAATGAATATTTTTTGAGAAAATTATATTTTCACAGCCAAATCCAGGAACATATATAAAATAACAAATTTAGGTAAGTTTCAAATGTGGTTAGATTAAAACAGTAGAAGAAATGAATTTTAATAGTAAAAAGATAATGGAAAATGAGAATTTCTATTGAATGGCATTCATAATTTGGATTACATTATCTTAAAGTAAACTTAGTTAAAATGTGTAGATATTTATTACATCAGAATAACCAGATAAATTGGAGTGAAATTATATTCCCTGTTACACTTTAAAAATTAGTTAATGCTAATAGTCTGTGCTGGACTAAGATGTTTCATCGAGCCTAGTCCACTATATTTTTGTACACCAACTTATACTAAATAAAATATAGACCTCACAACGAGTTTGTTGAATCCAGAAATTATATAGATAATTAACACCCATCTGACCTCATAATTGAGATCGGAAATGGCACCATCTTTTGCCGTAACATGGTGACATCTGTTGCAACAATTAACTAAGTAGATCCTGGAAAACCAGACTCAGGCTTGACTCTCTGTTTAGGGGACCAATCCAAGCGTAACTGAGTTCCCAACCCTACACACTTAGCAGTGAGCTAAGTACCATCACTACCCATACTTTAGCAGGTTCGCTAACAATACTCTTCATAAAAACCATAACTGAACCATTTTCATTCCTCCTCACCGCTAAGTAAAAAGGTGGGCAACCATGTCAACATTGGAACAAATAGTGATCATTGAAGGAGGAAATTTTACAATATGAAAGGAAACTAGGCCTGCAAAAGGAATGGTAGGAACTTTTATCAGAGCATTAATTATGCATAGTCTAGTTAGGTTGAGGTTTTTCTGGCATTGGTATTAGAATTAAATTAAGGCTACAGAATATTATCGGTAAACAAGTATGAGATATGGAACCTGAAATCTGAGTAGGAATCAGTAACAACCTAGAAAGAGATTCTCATTGGGTCCCTATGGAGGTGGACTAGATCTTTGAAATCATTTTTTGGAAGGCACTTTCAGCCAGTCAAAGTAGATTATGTGTAGCTAGATTTATCCGGTACCTGTGTTGATGATAGGTCGCAGGTACCTAATAGAATAGTTGAGGTGTGCACAAGACAACTCAGACACCGTGGCTATCAAAAGAAACACAAGGGTAGGGTAGGTGTAGTCGACCTCCAATCTCCAACATTCCTACACTAGGCATATTTCCCTTTTAAATGGTCTTTCTTTTAGATATAGGGTTAACTACAATGAAAATACTCGAGGATATGGGATTTGGCAATAAATGGGATCAAATGATTAATGTTTTGCAATTCCAGTGTTGAATTCTCTGTTTTGAAGAATGGCAATCCTGTATGTTTCTTCCAATCTCAAAGGAGGCTTAGACAGGGTGACCCAAGTCACCTTTTCAATTTCTTTGAGCAATGAAGGGCCTAAATCATATGATTAGGACAACAATGTCTAATGGCTGGATTAGAGGCTTTGGAGACCTAACAGAAGTTGGTGTTGCTGGTGAAACTTCTCATTTATTATATGCAGATGATTCTCTTGTGTTTTGTGAAGCTGAAGTGGATCAGATCAGACACCTTAGGGAAATCTTGTCCATTATTTAAGCTCTTTCTGGCTTAAGGGTTAACTGGAAGTTTGGAACAAAAGCTCTTTATATCAAGTAAACCAAGTAATAAATCTACAGAGTTCTGCAAAGAATCTAGGTTGTCAGGTGGGGACTCTTCCAACAAAGTACTTGGGGATACCTTGGGGGCCTAAGAGAAAATCAGTGGATACCTGGAACGAGGTTATTGAGAGTTGTGACAATAAGCTGGCAAGGTGAAAAGCTCAATATTTATCCTTAGAGAGAAGATTGATACTAATTGACTCAATATTGGATGCTCTTCCCAATTGTATGAGAGTTGTCTTCCCAATTCCTAGGGGGGTAGAAAAGAAGTTAGACAAGCTAAGTAGTAATACGGAGAACAGAAGCATCAGTCAGTCTGGTGAAATGGGAAGTCCTAACTCTTAGCAAGAAGCAAGGTGGTAGGGGCATAAACCTTCTGAGATCACACAATAAAAGTCTTTTACAGAAGTAGTTATGGAGGTTTATAACAGAGATGACATTATGATTATGGAGACACGTTGTCACACAGTAATATGGAATGAATAATGACTCGATTACAAATGAAGCTCCCATGGTAGTAGTGTCAGGAAAAACCATTAGGAATCAGTAGCATGGGTTCTGAGCAGTGTGGGAATCAAAGTGGGTAATGGAAGAAACACAATTTGTTTTTTGACGACCGTGGTGTCCGGGCCAAAGAAACACTAAATTTTGGAGAGGACCACTCAATTGGAATAGCTTAAAGTCCACCTTTCTTAATATATACTCAATTCTCCTTCAAAATCATGGTAGATAAACCATATTTGGAATCAACATGGTTGATATTTGATCTTCAAAGGAGCTTTAAATAATTGGGAAATTGAAGGTTTTACCTGTCTGCTCCAGCAACTGACCACTTTTGGTGGCACTAAGTTTCCAAAAAAGTTTAAATGAAGGTCGAATAGCAGATGGAAATTCACAATGAAGCCTGGTGAAATTTGAATCACAGAACTCATCAAAATGTGCTCTGGTCCTGAAAGCTTATTTGGAGAGTCAAAAGTACAGTAAAGGTTTCTGGATTTGAGTGGTTGGTTGTCATGAAAGCATGCCCCTCAAGAAAACTTACCGAAAAGAGGTCTTCAAATTTGTTCAACGCGCCTACTATGTGGGCAGGAAAGTGTAACTAATGAGCACCATTTTCTACATTGTAAGACAACTTTAAATTGTGGCACATGTTCTTTCGTATATTATGGATAAATTGAGCTATGTTCAGTTCCATAGTGAAACTTCTGAGCAGCCGGAGAAATGTGGGGAGAAGAAATAGTAAGGAGTACTGGTGGAAGATCACTTCTACTTGTATATGGTAGATAGTTGGAAAGAAAAGAACAAAAGACATTCTGAAGACACTACCAATCCCATCCAGAAAAATAGGACAAATAATTTCCTCTATTTTAATTAGCATTTTTCACTTGGTAGATACCTCTTTCTTTGGATGACCAATAAATCTGTTCGGGCGAACCCTTATAGCCTTCGAAACTAAGGAATAAAGGGGAACTCTCTACCCTTCCCAACTTCAATAGTAGGTTTAATTGGCATGACACAGGACTCAAAACCATGACCTTAGTCACAAGTCCCACACCCTTTGCGACTTCGACTAAACCTTTGGGGAAACTAGACAGTTACTTTTGGTGCTCGTTCTAATTCAGAGGTTCAACAACAACATACCCAGTGTAGTCCCACAAGTGGAGCCTGGGAGTGTAAGATGTATGCAAACCTACCCTACCTTTGCGGGTAGACAACTATAAATTTGGTAGTGGACTACATCTGGGAAAAGCCAAAACAAACAATGGAAGTAAAGGAAAAGGAAGAGGAAAAAAAAAAGGAAAACAAGGAGCAACAAAAAGAATGACTAGAAGAAGACACCAACAAAAACAGCATACCTACTGTTATCCCACAAGTGGGGTCTGGGGAGGGTGGTGTGTTTGCTGACCTTACCCCTACTTAGTGAAGGTAGAGAGGTTGCTTCCAATTGACCCTCGTCTCAAGTAAAACATTTCAAAGCAATGTTGCTCGGACTGTTTAAAAAAATGTCAGTGAGTGTGTCGGATTCTCCAAAAAGAGGGCATTTTTGGAGAATCTGACTTGGTTGCGGCATCGAAAGTGAAGAATCCACACAATTTAGTTTCAAAGCAGGTATTAAAAGGGAAGACAATATTTAAGAAGCCGTAGTGGAAATAATTGATAAAATAACAGCATCAATAGCAAATATACAATACCCGAAGCAACGGAAACAACAAGTTATAGACAACAAGAGAAGACATCTTTGAGAAAGAAACTACACTTTATACTATAGTCATCAATCTAGATAAGTGCATGAAAGAATTTTATCATTAGTGTAACACTGTATAAAATGAATTTAACCAAATGTAATAGCTTTGTTTGCGGCAAAAAGGAAGCCTCACAGCACAGATGTGGTTTTTTTAAAGCAAAAACAAGCATGAATAAAAGCAAACAGGTATTGTTTTTCCAAATCACAAATTCGATCCTGATCTAACACGATCATGCATACCAGACAAAGGATCAATGATTATGTCCAATTGGGGGAGAAACTACTTTCGGTTGCCGTGAAATGTTTGATATCATTAACACTAACAAAAGAGGTTTGATTCTTATAAAAGCAAGAAACTGGAAATTTTACATTGAGAAAATCTTTTGAAGGCTCATTTTCCTTTACCAACATGGCATAAATGTACCACAGCCATACCTGAGTTACCACACATTAAGCTCAAATGAGAAAACTGCAAATCACAGAACCAATTGGCCTAACACGGAAGTGGATAGCTCAGCAAAAGAGTTGCTTACCAAACATCTTGAAATCTTTGATCTCCCGAAAATCTCAGACTCCCCTCTAAATGACCACGAAGTTGTTTCCTCACTCACTATACCTTGGAAGATAGATAATATGCAGGCAATGCACCCATATTTATATTCTAGTAACTACTGATGCACTCTATTCATGCAGAGTAATATGCGTACACGTCTCAGAGGCCACCGCTCATTAGACACATATTACCAATATTGACAACTGGTTTTGGAAGCGTCCGGAAGCATGCAAACAACGTTCAAATCCAGACAATTCCAGTAACAACTATGTACTGTTATATTTTTTCTGTTCTCCTTTCCACTTTTACCATTAAAATAAATTTTATCTTTCGATTACAGACATTTTTGGCCTAACTGCTATTTAGGATACATGTTCTCATTCCAGAAGTCTTTTAAGCAAATGATAGTCTAACACCAAGCAAACTAGAATATACATAATAGTGGGTAGCAACTTCACCCCAGCTTTAAGAAGTCCAGAAAGATTATGTGAACAAAGAGCTTTATTTGAATTAGAATCTGATTTAACCTAACCTCTGATGAAAATGATGATCTAGAATTAAATGCAAGATCCAAATCCTCAACAAGAGAATCAACTTCACCTACCTGAGCCTTGAACAGTTGGCCCAAGTCCCCCATAAAGGAGGAGGATTGAGGAGGTTGACGGGGTGAGAATACATTGTACGGTAAAAAGGGGGGATTCACATTACACATAGTTTAATGCTTAGGCCTTGCCGTCATATATGTTCCAAGATCTATGAGTCCGTCCTACAACTATTAGAGGCAACAATACTGTTGCTTTCAAAATAAAATATTCTTTGCCATCTATCTTTAGATCTTAATGACATTTCCAACTCCTAAGAAGATAATTAAGAAAGAAGGGTCCATTTAAGGAAATTCATATTGATTACCTAATTTTAGCTACTTTCAAGGATCACACCAAAACTAAAATCAAAGCTTTAGTCACTAGGGGTCCTACTTCTCTTTTCTAACCGCATCACTTGGTTTGATGGAAATCAAGCTAAGTTCCTAGAATATGAGAAATTTAGAAACACATGGAAACTATGCACTTCGATCAACTGGCCAAATATTTTCGTAGAACGAAATTGTTGGCACTTGATATAATAAATATTTTGGTAATGATTCTACTTTCCTCTGTATGAACTTTAATATATCCTCTAGAAACATTTAATCTAATGGACTGGCACGTGGAGAGAAATGCTCCCTATATCAACCAGAATGAACAGAAATACATTAGGATTTATATAGCAAACCCCAACTAACGAAGGATTAAAGGGTAGTAATTGATTGAATTAACCATTTGTTCTCTAAAAAGGACATAAGAAACCTCATTGAAAGCTCACATATTTCTTTCTCATAACTTTACACTAATGTAGTTGTTGCTCCATCTACTCCATAAATATTAAATATGTAAATTCAAGATTTCATGGTTTAGTCAACAGAACATAATAAATTTGAAAAGCTGAAAACATACCTAATTCAGCTGCAATGATCAAATAAACTTTACCAAAAAGCCCTCGTCTTGAGAAAACAACTAATGGCAAGGAATAACAATCAAATGCTAAATGAATCCCAGCAGAACCAGAAAAGCATCTACAAGAAAAAACCAACAAATTAAACTGTGAAGAACAGCTATTTGTACAAACTAAAACTTTGATTAACAAGCAAAAATAAATCAAATCAAGAATTTTGTAAGAAGA
Organism: Solanum lycopersicum; assembly: GCF_036512215.1. Taxonomy (NCBI): domain Eukaryota; kingdom Viridiplantae; phylum Streptophyta; class Magnoliopsida; order Solanales; family Solanaceae; genus Solanum; species Solanum lycopersicum. The sequence goes on from NC_090805.1 coordinate 5,607,539, forward strand.
GAGGAGAAAAGGACCAATATTCACTTGAGATTGGGTAAAGTGAAAAAAAAAAGCACAAAGATTTCAAATAGTTATGGTGAAGGTGAACGTCAATTTGTTACTTAGAAAATTCCGCCGAACAATCAAAATTTCAAATGAATTATCATTACTTCAAAATATGAAAAAAAAGAAAAGGTAAAACCCTCTTCTTCTTTTTATTTTAGTTTTTCTTTTATTTTTTTTAAAAAAGTGAGGTAGAAAAAGGGGAAATTGGTGAGGGGCTACTAATAATATTCTTCAATAAACTATGCAATGGGACACTTTTAATCCTCTAAATATTCAAATTTTTAAAGTTTGATCTAGAAATGTCTCTAATAATAAGGACATTTATCAAACTATTAAAAGAGAATAGTTTAGTTCAATTTTATATAATTTTAGAATTTTTATTTTGTTTTTTTCTTTATTTGTTTTTAGATGAGACGTGATCCTTTAGATGAGACGTAGTAAAAATCTACCGCAATAGTTTGTGGGGGTGAAAGTGTTGTGAGATGTAAGCCCCATCTATTTGGAGTCTAAATTGATGAGGCTTATGGTTCACAACAACGCATGCTTATGTGTATGTACGAGTTTTTATTTTGAGGTGTAAGTCCGAAAAACTTTTCCTAATTAAATTTTAATAGCCAAATATAAATTAATTAGAAATCACAATTTAACTTGACATTGAAATTTTAAAAGTTAATAAACATAAAAATCTAAATAATTTTGTTCTTAGCCTTAATTTTTATTGTTTCTCTTTGTCTTTCACCACATAAGAAGGAAAAATGATCAACACGGAAATTACAAAGTAAAATGTAGCATTATTCATTATTTACTCTGATTTGGTCCTTCTGATGCAGTTTCTTCTACTTAATTTTTTTAAGAAGTCAAGATTATTGTTTATAGATGAGTAATTCTGATTATTCCTTTTAGTGATGTTAATTAACGTTTTAAGATAAATCACTTCTATATATATATTTACACTTATTTTTTTAAAATTTCCATTTACATTCGCATTTATTTTATATTTTCTTCAAACTTCCAAGTAATTTAATATTTAATATTTAATATTTTATTATATTAATTTATAAAATATGAAAAACTAAAGATTCATCATATTTATGCTTCACCTCATATCAGGTTAAACGTTTTGTCTCGCGCCCGTACCTTTTAAAATATTGATTGGCTTGCATTGACAAATCAATAATGTTATGATTTGAGAGTGCAAATCTAACCTCTATATTGATTTCTCTAAAGTTAATATGTCATATGTTGGACAAATTATGTACATATTTTGTCAAATATCTCTTGAATTTTTTCAATTGAATATCAAACATCCCATCTTTAGGAATAATACAAAGATTACACGATGTTATAGTCCAAATAAATTACTTATATTACAATTAACTTTATCGAGCCATCTATTACCCTTATTCATGTTTGAAGAAAATTCCCTTTGAGGAGCATTTTGCTCAATATTTTGACATGAATTTTCCCATTTTATAAGAATCAAACAAAAAGTAAATATAACTTCCGACAGAAAAAAATATTCTCCCACAACATTTAAAATGATCTTTCTATCAGACAAACATAGAAGAATCAGACAAAAATCTTGTTCAAGCTCATATCATTGCAAGCAAAGGTAAATAAAATTCAACCTAATTTTGCTTGTTTTGTAACTTCATCTATTATTTTGATTTATGAAGTATTGTTTTGTTCAATTTCAATTTTTATCTTTTTGTTTTTTTCCAAAATCATGTTCTAATTTTGAAAATTTTCTTTTTCTGAAGATGAGTTGTTTTTTATTTTCTTTTATGTGGATAATGAATCTTACTATTCTGTTTATGTGGCCAAATCTAACTTTGGACAGGGATTGACTACAATGCCTTTGAAAAGCTTGAGTAGGCTTTATACGAAAAGGGAGTTGAAATAAGAAGTATGATACAACTGTGTATGTGTTACATTTGATAATATCTTAAGGAACCTTAGTAGAATTTATTGAGTGTCCTATAATATGCCAAACCCTTAAATTTAGTTATGTTGTTTCATTTTATCATTTGTAATTTTTTACAAGTCAATAAAGAATTACTCATGCTAATAAAATCTGTATGAGCCAAAGCATCAAAATTTATCATAATTCTTATGAGTCACTAGATTACTAACTAATGGAAAGATAATATGAATGTTAGGATAATTTAAATGAGCAAGAAGAACGTAAATTAGATGAAATAATCAAGTCTAGTTTTAGAAGTTCCGACTCAGACTGAGACTCAATCTCAATCTAGATACCCTCATTTACTTCTTGGGGAAGGTAGACGAGTAATGAATATCTAAAATTACATATTTTAAGTGATAGTACGCCTTAATAACAATATGAATAGTGAAAGATTTTAAGCTTAGACGTTAGAAAGATAGAAGGATTGAGAGAAGAGAAGACAAACTCTAATGATAACTGAAAAATTATTTAATAGTAAAAGAAACAATGCTAATTAAGAATAAAAAGAAGAGAAAAGATCAAAGAAATTGAAGCTAAGTTATGGATCTGTCACGGTTCAAAAATGGACATGATCACACTTATCTATTTTTGCCAAGACAAGTCAGCCTCAAACCTAACGAAACAAAAGAAAAATGGAAAGATAAAGCAAGAGCATGATAAGAGCGGAAAAACTGATTCTTTCTATTAACACATCAAAACCTGGTTGTCACGTGTACAAGCCTCTTGTACAAAAGTACATAAATTAAATGTTACATAGTCTCAAGTCTTTGTTTGTCAAATAGGATAAATCATAATACTAAGGAAAATAATTTACGCCGAGAGGACAAGTAGATACATCTCAATAGTTCCTTTACAAGCCTTGAGAAATAGGAGAAGAAGGACGATCACACAGAACTGGGCTCGGAATCTACACAAGTGTAGCAGCAAGGGGTGAGTACCAAAACTACGGTACCCAACAAGCAAAAAAGCATCTAGCTAGAAATTGAATACTCCTTTCATCCCAACCTGACCTCCTCAAACTACAACATGCACATAAATCAGCCCAACATAATAATTCTACTATACGCAGTTCATAAGTCTTAATAAACGATCACAACTCAATAATCAATAACAATCAAGTAAGTCAACCTCAATATCAAGTAGATAAATCACACACAACAAGTACATCAATCATAATTAACTAGTAAGTTATACATAAGCATCAAAATGCATCAAACCACAATACTCAATCTCTTGCCAGAAACATTTCTCATTAGCACAATATCAATAGACGGAACAATTTTTCTTGGACTTAATATCACATTACTAGTGGGAAATGACCTCGATATCACAAAAACTTACCGAAAATGACCTTGACATCATAGCACTTGAAAGCAATGACCTCGACGTCATAAACACTTGCCAAAAATGGCTTCGACATTATACCACTTGTCGGCAATGACCTCGGCACCATAACTCTCACATGTCTCCTTAAAGCGTTCAACAATAAATGCACACAAGTAGTATAACACCACATGGAAGAGACAATAATTCATACAATTCAAGTCCACATTCATGCTATCAAACATTTCATCATTCAATCAATAAGGGCCACAACTAAGGCAATTCACATCATCATGATCATCACATAGACTTTTCATTTTAATTATTTTTATTCATTAAGATTAATCAAGTGGAAAATTTACCCTTCACCTCATCTTCATTACTCTGAATATACAAATAACGAAGAGAATATACGAATCCTACTAGAATACAAAGTTTAGGAGATCACTTGCCTCAATGTAATTAGTTAATCATTCCAAGAGTTAAGTCTTCCCATTTCAATAAATGTCCAAAGCCACATAATCTATAACAATCAATTATTCACAATAAATTTCTGAAAACAACAATACCCATATCAATTTCTATGAAAATGAGTCAATCAACTCAAAACTCAATTTCAAAGACAAGGTTTGAATTCGAAAATCAACACTTGACAACATTACTCAAGGCCTTCGGAACTTATTAGTGTTTATCATTTCGAAAAATGACTCAAATCAATTTACAATCTCCATTTTTATTTTGAAATTAAGTTTTTGAAAAACCTTGTCATTTACCAATCGAAATCCCAAATTTTGATGTTCAAATCCATAAATAATCAAAGTGAAATGAAGTTTTAGGATTATAAAATCTTACCCAAATGATTTTTGCAAAAGAAACCCTTTTAAACAATTGTCTTCAAGGGTATCCTAAGCTTAAAAATGGAAAATGAAACTTAAAAATTCAAAAATGGTAGGTCAAACCCCCCCCCCCCCCTTATGTCACTTTTGCAACCATGGATTTACAAAATAGATACACGTGAAAGGCATGACCAATATTTAAAAATTTAAAGGTTTAAATAATAAATAACTTGTGAATCATGAAATATGGTCAAATGCATTAACATGAAGGATATAAAAAAAACTTTGAAGAAACATAGTCATTTTGTGGGATAGTAACTTTAACCTATAATAAGACTATGAGAGTTATATCATGAAATCTGGTATATCCCTTATACCGAAAAAAGGGAAATATTCTTTCCAAGGTAGAATATGTACATATCATATTTTTCTAAGTGGATCCACTATCTAGGTCATTTAAGACAATCCTATGAGGGTATGTAGTTTGAGACTAGAAGTTGTTACTACAGACGACCCTATTTGTGGATCCACCTCAAATCCCTTTCAGTGCTAAGTCAAAATCACAATAGAATAGGTAAAATTCATAATATCAATATATCATAAGAAATACAATGATCAATACTAATCCACATCTTAAATATCAAAACATAGAATAACTCCTTAAAAAACAATTCATGCATAGGTGAGAAAACGTTTCACCTATGTGAATTCATATGTGATAAATATTTTTCATAATCATGATCATATTCATGTCAGAAAATCTTACATTGATACTTTCATCAAAACTACCCTATCATCATAAACAACATTTTCATAAGAGATCCATAATTCTTCAAAATTCATAATTCATGGGTTAATCATAGGTTCATAGTTGAAAATCATAAATTAGGCATGGGTCAAACTAATTTTAACTAAATATCATGTATTGATTAAATCATGCATTAGAAAACTTAATCAACAATACTAAGTCATGATTGGATAAAACTCATAGAGATTGAATTGAAACCCTAACTTGATTATTTGAAATTGAATTGAGAAGTTGGAAACCTTGGGACCCAGGGAGGAATGGAATACATGGGTGAATACCCATATACCTTGATACTCAAATCCCACAAAAAAGTTTAATTAAAGACTTGGATTGGATTCTAGAGTCTTTTTGTTCGTCTTCCTTAGGTTGAGAGGAAATTAGGGAGTGAATTTGGTTAGGCTTTGGAGAATCGGGAAAATGGGGTTTAAAGTTGGTAGTTTTAGGAATTAAAAGCTTCATATATGACTTAGAGTAGAATAAAATATGACATAGTGTTGGTTTAAAATAATTATGAAAAGACCCAAAATCTCTTGAAAATTATCTATCGGACTCGATCTACGATTGTGACCTTTTTACGGCATGTACTAGTCAACCGTAGACCATGTGTTGGGAACATGAAATCAGTTAACTTTTGACGTGACCATTCTATGATCCATAAGAATTTCTACAATCCATAGACCCTAACCGTAAGATTTAACTTTTGGCCTTAAAGTTTCACTATGTCTGGATTCTTTCTATGGACCCTATCTATGACTTATAGATTTATTGAAAAATCATCCCGGTAACCAAAGAAAAGATATTTGGACTTGATTTTCTAGAAATTACTTCCCCTCTTTTTATGGGTGCCATCTATGGCCCGTAGAAGATTCTAATATTCGTAGACGAGGACCCGTAGATAGAGCCTACTACCCAAAAAACCCTTTTCCTTTCTTTTCCAAAATTAGAGGTATTACACCATATAGAGTTTGAAAGGCCATATTCGAATGTCATCCTCCTTCACCCTCAACTGTTCTGCTGTAGGTCAATTTCGAGAATTAACTTGCACCTTGGAGTTGATAAAAAAAACATTTATCTTTGGAAGAGGATACTTATTCTTAATGGTAACCTTTCACAGTTTTCGGTAGTCAAACACATGTGAACTGAACCATCTTTCTTATTAGTAAACAAAACAAGAGGGTAAATCATCGGGAAGCACTTCCGAAAACTAATTTACAATGGGGACTGACTCAACAATAGGGATTTAAAAATTAGTATCCCTAACCCAAACAAGATATATGCAACCCGTAGAAATCCATTTTCCAGCCTTGAGACAAGAAACTGACTGACCCTTAGGCATAGAGTATACGACTTTCATCTCTAGGACATGCTTATTTGGAAACTAAAACTTGACCAATCAAGTTCTACAATACACAAAAGCATAAAAAGAATAGAGCCAATCCATACCAACAATATCATCAAAATCTAACATATCAAGCTCTACAAGATCAACATAAGTACTTTATGGGATGTGGAGACGCGACAACTTCTATAAATTTTGTTAGCCACAATATATTTACCAATAGGAGTAGAGATAGAAAAAGGGTCTAACAGCACACGCAGAAGAATATCAAACCTCATATCCACATATGGAGTTACAAAGAAAAGGTAGAACCAGGATCAAGCAAAGCACAAACATCAAGAGAAAATTTTTTCAACATTTCAATAACCGCATAAATAAAATCTTGTTGATCATGTTGAGGTTCAAGTGAATATAATTGGTTTACTTTGGAGAACTTGAATCAAAACCACTAGGCAGAGCTTGCCTATCATATTTGTAATACCTCAAAAATTACTTAGGTGAATCTAGATCTTAAAATGGTTTCATGATGGTATAAGGTCCTAAATTGTTCTATAATGTGGTATTGAGGCAGTGTCTAGAGTTTTAGGTGCATTGAAAGTAAAACGTCAAGGGACGACTAAGGCGTTTGATGACTAAGTCACCTATATGTCTCATGTGTATTTATGTGCTTATACGTGTATTTTATGATTTAATGATGTCATTATATGAGTTATTATAGTTTTTATAGGTAGTGTGTCAAGTTTCGTGAAGTTTGGAGGTCAAATGTCCAAGAACGTTTATAACCTTCTAAAGGTTTGCCTTGAAACGACCTTGTGTGTCTTTGCATGTTTTGTCGAGTTTTATGTGTTCATTTTGAATTAAATTCGTGCTATAGGTCCTAAAATTGTATACAAACATATTTGGGTTGGAAACATCCGGGTGAAATTCCGCAAGGACGAACCAAGAGTCCTTGAGAAGGACCCTTTCTTTGAAGCCAAAACTGCCAAGACAACCCCAAACAACGGAGGCAATAGATGCTCATGGGCCAGTCACTCCCCGTCGATGGGTGTTATGAGTGGAAACTTAGGTGTGGGAGGATAGAATCCAAAGACTAGCCTCAGTCCCGAACCACGGATCAATAGGACGGTCTGTTGGTTGGGAAACGGGCCGTCGATGGCCACTCGTGAGTTGACGTTGTTCCTGCACAGGTTTACTGTTAAGTTAGGGGTGAAGTTGTAAATTCACCCTATGTACAAATAAGATAAAAGGTGGTTATTTAGGCGTCTCTTGGGTATTTTAAACATGTTTATAAGCTTTTAATACTTAGAAGAATTCATTAAAATCAAAACCCAAAATCCCTTAGAAATTCTCTAGAACTCCATTGGACCCAAAACTCAAGGAAGGGATTGGATTGGATAAATGAGTGGAGATTATTCATCATATTTTAGGATTATATTTATTGAGGTATGGTTTTTGATCCTTGAAACTCTATTCATCAAGGAGTCAATCTTCAAAGTGATTTTCAAACGTTAATCAATTGATGAGTTTTCTAAATTGAAATATATCCATGGGTTCTTGCATTAATGGTTTTAAAGCATTATATATTGATTGAATTGTTTTTAATTAGATTATTTTAACTCAATTAACCTATAACATCATATAACTGATGAACCCTATTTTTGACTAATTTATGGGTTAAGTGATATTGTCATAATGCTTATTAATTCTAGTGTAGTATTCTATGGGCTATTGAATGATGTAAGAATTGTATTCAATTGATGCCTAATTGGTATTATATTGATAAATCTATATTTTATTGACTTAGATTCATAGAATATTGTTATAATTTTATTGAATTGACATTCATGGCCATAGGCAAGGGCTGTATGGGATCGAATTGGATGATTTATCTATGGATTGAAGTGATGAGAATAGATTAGTGGTACTCTAACCTAATTCTCTTTATTTTATTTTAATTAAAATTCAATTATGTTGTGATTGGTATGGTCCACTTATGGTGGCGGTGCTATGTGTTTTACTTGCAATTGATGTGGCCTTGTCGAGGTTACTTTATGTATTATGATGATCATGGCCTTGTCCGCACTACTTTAAGTATTATGATGAAGTTGTGTAGTTATGATGTGTATTATGATGAAGTTGTGTAGTTATGTTGTGTTAATTATGAGCATATCTATATATATGTAAAGTAATGTGAGAGTATGTTTTCCTTCTATGTATATTAGAAGATCAGGTTAGACTATGACTATGTGCTTATATGTGTAGTCTTAGAGTTGATGCATGATTGTTCCTACTTGACTATATGAGTTTATGATGGTTATATTGATGATGATATGGTAATGTATAGGATGACATAAATATGATAAGGGTCATTCCTAAGTGATTCAAAGAATAATATGTTATATGTGATAAAGTTAAGAATGTTGTGTCTTGTTTTGGTAGACTTGTGTGCCTTTACTTGATACATGCATGAATTATATATGAATGCGAGATGTATTGACTAGGTAGTCTTAGTGCACCCTTGTCATGTATGAATAAATGATATGTGATACCTTAAATGATCCTAAGAAGGTCATGTACGTGTAACCTTAAGCCTAGTGGTAAGTTTATGTTATAAATTTTGAAGTCGAGAGCCGTAATGGTATCCTTCATGTAATGAATGATGGACTTAGGGTTCATTGGATGGAACGACATAATATCATCCTTAGGAAAGTCATGATGAACTATCTTAGTCTCCATTGAAATGTATCCCTAGTGGACCTCTTTGGTAGGATGAATGTAATTAGGTTATGAACTACATAAGAAACCTCTTCATGTGATCCATTAATGTCAATTACTCTATGAGAACAAAGTCTAGCACCGAGTGATTATGTTATGGAAAGTAGCTCAAATTGAGAAGGAGACTGGAGTACAATGTATCTCTACTTGAGAATGAGACTAGAGTACATACAATCCGTTCATATTCCTTAACCATGTGCCTACATGGGATGTGTCCTAGTTCTACCCTTGGCAAGTAAAACATCCTCCTCGGAGTAGGTTAAAACTAACTATCATCTATGTGGGTTATTGCCTATTCTCATCATGTGGGATACCTACTAACATTAGAGAAGTTCTATGAAGTTTAGGTGGTGGAATGAGAAGCTATCTAGACATTGCATAATAGGCTTTGAAGATATTAGTGAGAGTCCCTAGTTTTTGTCCAAGACCATTTCTTGAATGTCCTTATGTGATGAATAAGTCTTAAATGAACTAATGAATGTAATAACTTAAGTTAAGAAAGCATGTAAATGAATAAGTACTTATCTAGAGTAGTTAAGGGTTGTCTAGTTAAGGTGTGAAGGGGGCATAGGAAAGGTCACTTCGTATCTTACCTAGATAAGTCTTAAGAATGACTCTAGTTAGGGTAGATGGTTGATTATGTATACATTATCTAAGACTTAAGTAGTATTAAGGATTATATAGGTAATCTTGAAAAGATCAATCATTGACGTTATCTTCTTGATTTACTTAAATAAGTCTTTTGATAGCCTTCGGAAGGAGAATGTCATATCATCTATATGTTGTTATTTTAAGTGAGAAGGATTTTATCTTATATAGTCTATATGATATCTTAAATGTGTGTGTAAAGTACTGTATGGGTGGTCGCTTCACAACTCACTCAAGTGAACCTTGATAATCATCTTTGGTAGAAGGATCTCATTTTCATGTGGTTGGTGTATCATAAGTGTGTATATCTCATTATAGGTTGTCTTAAGGATCATTTAGGTGTGACTAGAGAGGGTGTATGCGTGGTCTCTCTTTGTCTTACTTAAGTGAGTCTTAGGATAGCTTTTAGTGAGAGGATTGCGTGCTAGAAAGAGTTCCTCGTGAAGTTGAGAAACTTCACTGAAACAGTGAATTTAGTCACTGTAAAGTGACACGACTTCACTGTAAAGATTTCAAAAAATGTCCTTAATTGATTATGTGACTTCTTATGTGTTATTAAGGTGTTAAAATGTTGTTCTTATGATTATATTATGATGTTTAAGTTAAAAGATGCATATTTCCAATAAATGTCCATTTTCATGATTTTTATGCATTATGTCATACTTACTCCATGTTTTTGTACTAATTCCATGCTTTTATCTATCTCTAAAGTGATTCATAGGTGAAGTTGCTTTTGGAGAGCTAATCTTGGATTAGAAGAACGTTCAAACAAATTGAATTATGTCTTTATTTGACTCGAGGGCATTAGATGTCTTTTATGTCTCATATTAAAGTATTGTAATAGACTAAGTATTTCTATATTCGTACTGTATTGGCCGTGTCCCAAAGTATTCTTGTGACTAAGATTTGATGAAATGAGATATAGTATTTTCTATGAGTTTTATATGAAAGATATTTGAAAGACTTATAGAATGTTTATGAAAAGTTCTAATTCTGCACGACTGTTTATATGTTTATATGCGAAGAACAATATGAAAGGGTTTATACAAGACCTCCGAGAGATCAAGTATGCCGATTGCACTTCGAGAGTGACATATCTTATAGGGTTTGGTCTCGGGATGGGACAATACTTTCCCTTGTCAACCCTAGCTGTACAATCTCTCAAGCGATGGATACTTTTACCACAACCAAAAAATTTATCCGTACTCTTCAAGAATTTTACCGAATGACTCCTGCCACACATTTTGGTATGCGGGAACCAAAGATCTATTTAACCACCATATCTTCCTTAAGGCTTAGGGATAGCCACCCTTTCTTTGTTGAACTTAGTAGCAATAGCATAGGAGGAACCTTGACCGAAAAACCTTTATAAGTTATTATGACTACCATGTCTATTGAACCTTGAATCTGAAAAATCACCATTACCAGTATTTTCCCTCTTCGGCATGCTAGACTTTGACTTAAGATTCTCCTATTCAATTTGTGGAGAAAAAATCATTAAGTGATAAAATGTCCATTTTCTTAATAAGTATAACGGTACAACACTTCTTAACCACTGTTTCAGACAGAACTGAAACAAACTTGCTCATCTTTGCCCTAGGATTGAAAACCATAAGAGAAGCTTGTCTTGACAATTGTATGAACTTCAAGGCATACTCTCTCACACTCATATTTTTGTAGCAAAATCTTAATGAATTCAAGTACCTTTTCTGCCCTCATCTTAAGTAGAAAGAATATATCAAGAAAAGTGACCTTAAAATTCTCCCAATCAAGATGACTTGTATCAACCACCTTCTCTTACCTCTATTGATTGAACTAAACTTCAGTAATACCCTTAAGTTTTTAAGCGTCCAATTCCTTCTTTTCCACCAGCGTCACTCCCACGATCATCAGAACCTGATACACTTCATCAATGAAATTCTGTGGCTCTTTCTCAACCCAGGAACCATGATACTCTGGGGGATTCATCCTACTAAATTTCCTTACCCTAGTTGCCATTGTACCTAAATTTGGGTTCATGATGACAAAAACCTCCCTATTGGCTTATCTCAAAACTCTGTATTACTCACTTGTTCGGCCAAATGGTCGGATGAAACTTGAGGAGCTTCTTAAAGAGCTTGAGGAGATTCTTGTTCCATGTTCTCATTTGCATTCGTCCTAACGTATGCTCCTTGAGGGGCCATATCTTGAAAAACATCATATAAGGATTAGAAAAGGGACATATAGAGTTAAACTCTACTTCACAAATTTAGAGTGATGAAAGAAGTGAAATTTCCTAAAGCCATTACTACCCAAGCACAAGCTATCACTACCCAAGCTCAAGCCATGATAACCCTTGGTACCCCGATCAAACAAACATGTTGGTACAATGACCTCCTATTTGAGGGATTTCACTAGGATTAATCCCCCTACTTTCTATGGGTCCAAGGTTGAAGAATACACCCAAGAGTTCTTTGATGAAATCTACAAGATCCTCTATGCTATGGGGTTGACTACTAGTGAGAAGGCCGAGTAGCCACTTACCAACTCAAAGATGTGGCCCAGACTTTGTATTTGGATGTAATAGGGCTCAAAGTATTTCCTCTCCCACTGATGGGAGAGGCTGCTATTTGATTCACTGAGCTCCCTTATAACTCAATTTTCACTCGGAACCAACTAAGGGACATTTTCTTAACACGTTACTACCCGGTCTTTAAGAAACTAAATCACAAAGGCAGAGTGAACAAATTTGCGGCACTACCAGGAGAGTCAGTTAGCAATTCTTGGGATAGACTCACTTCACTTTTAAGAAGTGTCCCCAATCACCGAATAGATGATCAGTCACTGAAGGAATACTTCTATCGGGGACAGGATGATATTGATAAAGCGGTATTGGATACTATAGCGGGCGGTTCTTATGGGGAATGTCCTTATGACGACATTGCCTAAAATTTAGAGAAAATCTCCCTGAATAATAAAGCATGGAGTATTAGGAAGTCAGATACTGGAAGAAATACCTTCGTAGTGCAAACAGATGAAATTCGTGAAGAGATTGCTCAGATGAGAACTGAGCTTGGGTTGGTATTAAAACATGTCACTAGGGTGAAGAAAAGATGAATGCAGTGAACTACTTTTCTAAACCACCACCACCAAATGAGGAATGTTATTATGAGGAGGATTCTTTTGCAATGAATGAGCAGACGGGGGTTTCCGACCGGATGCCCAAGGCTCAAATCAGGAGAATTGGAGCCAAGGTCAAGGAAACCAAGGTCAGATCTATGGTAACTATAATCGTAAGGGTCATTATGTCCAAGATGTAAATTACAACCGCGAAAACAACTTCAACAGGGGTAACTATGGTAACAGAAATGATAGGAATGGACCCTATGTTCCTCCTCAAAATCATGAAGTTACTCCTAGGGATGGTGGAGGTAGTATGGCGCGAGTTGAGGATATTTTGCACAAAATGATGAGGAGGTTCTATGCTAGTGATGAGCACATTAAAGAGTTAAGGAGTGATTTAGAGGGTATTGGGTAGAAAGTCGATACACATGCAATATTGATTAAGCAGCTTGAATTACAAATGGCCCAATTATCTGCGACTGTGAACACACGACAACCGAACACTTCTCCTAACAACATTGTCCAAAATTTAAAAAATGATGGACACTATATGGAAATCACTACTCACGGTGGTAAGCAAACCATCGACCCACTTATGCCGTCTAATGAGGAAAAGGTGAAAAAAGATAATGATAAAGTGGTAGAGGTTAGTGGTGAAGTAGAAGATAACACTGGAAAAGATGCTGAAGTGCCTAGAAAGGTAAATCCCATGCCTAGACCCCCCCTATTTCCTCAAAGATTAGTGAAAAAGACCGAGAATGGTAAATATCGGCGTTTTATAACAATGTTGAAGCAGCTTTCCATCAATGTCCCTTGGTAGAAGCTTTAGAACAATTGCCCGGTTATGCCAAGTTTATGAAAGATCTGGTTACAAAGAAAAGATCAGTCACTTTTGAGGATGATGATAGAATACAACATTATAGTGCTATTGCTACAAGATCTCTGGTACAAAAGAAAGAATATCCGGTTGTGTTCACTATTCCTTGTACAATCGAGTTATTACATTTTGAGAAAGCATTATGTGATCTGGGGGAAAGCATAAATCTCATGCTCCTCTCGATTTACAAGAAGTTGGATTTGAGTGATCCAAAGCCCACTGCGATGCGGCTACTGATGTCCAATCAAACGGTAAAAAGGCCTATAGGGATACTCCACGATGTGCTAGTAAAAGTGGAGTCATTCATATTTTCGGCAGATTTATTATTCTTGATTGTGAAGTCGATTTTGAAGTGCCTATTATTCTTGAGTGGTATTCCTTGCTACGGGTAGAGCCTTAGTTGATATGGAAAAAGGGCAGATGAAATTTCAGTTGAACAATGAAGAAGTGACCATTAACATTTGTAGGTCCATGCGGCAGAGTGGTGAGCTCCAATCCGTATCTGCTATATCCTACGAAGTTGGCTGAGACACAAATAGAAGAACGTCTAGGTGTAGAAGCATTAGCAGATCTTGATCGTGGTGATGTTCGGTTTAAACCAAAGAAATATGATTTAGACATGAAGAATCACGAGTCTCCACCCACAAAACTATTTATAGAGGAGGCTCCAAAGTTAGAACTAAAAGCTCTTCCACCTCATCTCAGGTATGAATTCTTAGGAAATGGTGAGACTTTGCTAGTAATCATTGCATCAGACTTGATTGAACAACAAGTTGAGACTTTGGTGAAAATGCTAAAAAGGTTCAAAAGAGCTACTGGATGGACTATTGTGGACATTATTGGGATCCCTCCTGGTATTTGTTCTCATAAAATCCAACTCATGCCCGATCATAAGGTAAGTATTGAGCACCAGAGACGCTTAAATCCACCTATACAAGATGTCGTGAAGAAGGAAATCATAAAATATTTTCATGCCGGAGTAATACATCCGATCTCTGATAGTAGTTGGGTATGCTCTGTTCAGTGTGTACCTAAGAAAAGGGGAATGACTATAGTCCTCAATGAGAAAAATGAACTTGTTCCAATGAGATCGGTTACTGGATGGAGTGTGTGTATAGATTACCGTAAATTAAATGCATGGACCTAAAAAGACCATTTCCTATACCCTTCATGGATCAAATGTTGAATAGAGTCGTGCCGCGGCGTTAAATCATGCGCTGGTTGGGAGGCAACCCAATACGTATCCTCTAACCCAACTATAGTTTTCTTTCTAGTAATGGTAGCATTTTCTACTAATGGATTTTAAATTTGCAGGTAGCACATCACCAGGAAATTCTGCAGAAAATCACTCCGCAACATTCACTAACAGATACATCGACGGACCGTCACGCTTGCAACGGACCGTTGCATGAATCCATCGTGCGAGGTAAGTTTTTCATTTTTTTTCAAAATTAGGGCACCCACGACAGAACCCATGACGGTTTGTCCTGCACAACCCTCATGGTTGTCAGAAATCCTTGTCCTTAGGGTCTCCATTTTTGTGAAGTGTCCACTAATGGACATCTACGATGGACCGTCTTACCCTCGACGGTCCGTCCTCACAACCGTCATGATGGTCAGAGACCCCTTTTCTAAGGGTCTCCATACTTTTTTAAGTGCCCCACGACGGACATCGATGATGGACCATCATTTTCATGATGGTTCGTCTAGCTTATCCGTCATAACTGTCTGAGACTTTCCTTCTGAGGGTCTCCAAAGTAACATTGTTGAAGTAAGACATGATGGACCCCATGATGGTTCGTCATACTCACGACGAGACGTCACCTGGTCCGTCGTGTTTCAATGCTACTATAGAGATGTCATTACAACTTTGCTCTTATGTGTACTTTGTCTCGTTTTTGCTTGTCTTGTTTGCTCCTTCTAGTACTAATAATGATTCTTCACAGGTACTATATCTAATGGAACCGAAACAGATCGAGTTTATGCATGTGGGTGTTCAATGTCTGTCTCCCCATGTGCCCGACTCGTTATAGGCTCTGATGATGAGCATGACCACGAGTACGTTCCCCCAGGAACTGCCACTGCAGCATGAGTTGCACATGCAACCAGATCTACACCCAAAAAGGTGGCCTCCGACGTAGTCACTGCCTCCCAGTCTGATGAAGAGCACACACTGACCGACACACCTTCTGGATCAGCTACAAAAGAAGAAGGATCGTCTGGTTCCTTAGGAGTTTCATGGTCAGAGGATGCCTCCGGGTCCGCAGAAGTCTTTGCACCCGCCACAGCTTCACAGTCTGCCTCGTTTGATAAGGCTGACAGTCTTGATTACACTCTAGGCTCACCGACTGGAGTTTCCACCCCGATTGTCGACCAACCCAACCGATGGTGTGTCGACGGGCAATACCAAGTGTATTTAGACGCCAAGTTTCTAAATGATAAAGGCGTCATCACATGGACCCTTACACTGGAGAGGCAGGTCCTTATGGGAAGTCTCCCCACCATGCCAGATATCCACACTCACTTCACTAGACACCGGCTAGAGTAGACTGTTCGTTCTTAGGGCCACTACAGTGAGGAGTTGGTCCGGGAGTTTTACGCCTCTTATGTGTCTACTCTCCGATCACGGATCGATAGGCGGTCTGCCCCCTCCAAATAGGACCCACTTGAGCATGTCATAGTACGCGGCATACAGGTCTACATCTTCCTGCAAACCATCCGTCGATATCTGTACGACTAGGATGTTGATACCACCAGGACCCTCTCACTGCCGAGTTCGACTACCGGTGGTAAATTGTTAAAGATGGCCGATTCTTATGTGAGCCATCGCTGAGAGAGACGACCAAGAGGTGGATGGCCCAAAACTTTTTTATTGATGGAGAGGTTGCCAACTGGGTAATGGAGCCAAAGGGAGCCATCAAGAAAGCTAACTTGACCTTCACGGCTAAGTTTTTATGGTTTATTTTCCGCCACTGCCTCTCCCCCACGACTGCAAATAATATAGTTACATGAGATTGCATAGTTCTGATGGCAGCAATGATGGCCGTGTTTGAGTTTGACTTCGCTTGGCTTCTTCAGGCGGTCATGCATGAGAGGGATTTCAAGGTCACAACTGCCTACCCTTTTCCGTGCATGATATTTTCATTATGCAGGTCCGCAGGTGTGCCCATCTGGCACATTGATCAGCTCAAGAATCCGCAGGGCTATGTTGATATCGGCCTCATCAGGGATGAGGCCAATGAGTTGGCTCCACGCAGAGGGTCCCGTCCATAGGTACCTCCACTTGGTGAGAATCTGGCTAATACTGTAGCGCATGCTCAAACGGCTACGTAGGCTACTTTAGCACCCACTAACACTACCCCGATCGAGTCTATCCCGGGTAGTAGCACTGCCCAAAGCTCTCCACACTCAGCCCATTCCCGCGCTCCGATCCCGCTTGCTAGGGTCCAGAAACTAGAGGCTCATATGGCCACACTTCTGCATCACATCCAGCCTTGGATGGCGAGGTATTTTGCTGAGGTGGAGGAGCGCTTGGAGCGTAAGATGGAACAACACAGAGAGGAAGATCGCTGAGGTTCATCAGCGCTTAGATGCTTTTGAGTTGCGGGTGCTAGACTGGCCAGCCCCTTCGGTGGACGTGTCGACCGTTCAGGCTGTGGTTGAGAGTTTGCGAGCAGATCTTGACATGATCCTAGAGGCTAAGGTGCATGAGTCTGATTCCCCTTCTGCAGAGTTTGCTGAGGACACAGTGTTGGCTTCTTTATTCACCACTACTGAGATTCCACCACCTCCCCCTCGAGAGCATGCCAAGAGGTGCAGGGGTCGAGAGGAGGATGAGTCTAGGTCAAGGAAGAAGGAGCGCCTTGAGATGGAGGCTGCAAGGAGAGCCTCGATTGCTGATGAGGAGGCGCGGAAGATTAGGGCTGTAGAGTCAGATACCGGGGCATCTAGCTACATATATATGGAGACATCGGGAGGCACTACTGATAGTGCTGCTGCTGATGAGGACACTAGTGAGGGTATCCAGACTACATAGGTAGTGGGTTCCGGGGAACTGGACCCACCAGCTTGTTGATCGCTGGCGCTTTGTGCCTCAAGTTTGCTTCACCTACCACTCTCATATTTCAGTTTTTTTATGCATTCGAAACAATTTCATATCTTTTTGTTGGGGGTGGGGTAAATGGAAAGTGAGTGCTAGGTTGAAGTCTGAGTAGCTCAATTCACGATCCTCTTTTGGGTTTTTCTTGCCTGTGTTGTTTTTCTCCAAAAGACTTATTACTTTTATTGTTGAACTGGCATTTTATATCTTGTGTACACAGTATAAATCTGAAGCATGATTGCTAAAACAAATATGATATCCTGATATGAAAATGATGCATGAGTAGGCATAGTAATTGATAATTGTATGGCTCTAAACATGACATAGAGATACACTACTGCATGACCTTGAATCTAAGAATCGAACTAGGTTTCTAATAATCTGGGAATGTAATGAATGTCAAGTGAGTGTGAGGAAAATGAAGGATCCACCATTGAGACTGAGCTAGAACTTGCCTGGTTAGCCTTGATAAAAGTAAGCCAAAATGAACAATTAGGAAAGGATCATAGGTCTTTGTTCGAAATAGTCAATCTTGAGCCCAAATAAAAAAAACAAATAAAGTTAATCCCGTATTGATCCAAATGATTTGAGCCTAAAAGCATATCTTTCTTTTTCACCCCAACTGATCTTCTCTTGGAACAATGTGTTGGCCCTAGGCCCTCCTTGTACATGTGCACCTCAGTTTATGCCAAAAGCATAAGTTGAAGGTGGCTAATGGAAAAAAAAACCTTGCCGTGGCCCTGACCCAATCGTGGGTATTGTGAACCTTGACTCACGGCAAAGTCATGAGTTAAGGGTGGATGTTATAAGGAATACTCCGGAAAGTGGGGTTGAATGAATGAAGAGAAAGAAAGAACAAAACAGAAGTGACTAAAAAAAGAGAAAAGTCACTTAAATATACCCTACCTGACCCTGAGCCTATGTTACAAGCTAAGAAAGTCCTATCAGGATCCTAAGAGTTGTATGGCGACCTTAAAGCAGTGAAAATAAGGGCAAGCTTAGGGCAATATGTATGAAGGAGTTGTGAATTTGTTCTGAGAGTGAGTGTTGAAAAGTAATACTTATACTCAAACTGAAATCATTGTGTGAAAATGAGGATGTTGTTTTGAAGCGAGGGCACTAGTTGCAATACCGTAAATATTAGCACCTCGGTGAGAAATTGAAGAGGATAGGTATCAGTGCGTGATGAGTCTGTGTCATGGTATGGTTCCACATAACTCAATCATAATAGTGATAACATGCATAAACATGATGAGAATGATCGGGATTGATAGCCAAATGATTGCGAAAGTTAAAATATGGTACTCTTGTACAATGATTTTATAGTGAGTCATAGTGCGTCGCTTGAGGACAAACAACGAATTTAAGTTGAGGGTGTTGATGTACCGTGGTTTCACGGTACTTTTAATGCTTTTTCCTTAAGTTTAGTGTGTTTCCAAAAGCCTTTTTGTATTGATTTTATGTAATCTCCTTATTTGCAAGAAATCTGTCCAAAGATTAAGATAGAAGTTTTTTAGCGAGAAATGCAAAAGAGATCACCTACGGAGCTTATAACAGCCCGTCGAGTCTGTGATGATCCGTAGGTGGCATCGTAGTGAGGAGAGAATCTGTTGAAGGAAGATGGGGAAGTCTGACCTAGTGTGGGATTATGGAAGTCCATAACGGACTGTCATAGCCACGACGGTCCGTAGTGCTGGTTCGTCGTAATTAACATAGAGTAGTCCCAGTACCCAAATTCCAAGAAGTTAAAGTATTATGGAACGGAGACCCTCAAAGGACCGTCATTCTTGGAACGGTCCGTCATATGTGTTGGTTGAGGGTAATGAAGAAAGCAATAGAATAATTTGTGAAGTATGGGATGACGGAGGTTATGACGGTCCGTCCGAAGAGACCACCTACGGAGCTTGTGACGGTCTGTCGTGCTTGTGACGTTCTGTAGGTGGCAGCGTAGTGCAGTTTCTAAAGGAAGATGGGGAAGTCTGACCAAGTGTGGGGTTACGAAGCTTGTGACGGTCCGTTGTGTCTATGACGGTCCGTCCTGCAAGTTCGTCATGAAGTTCAGAGAAGTAATCCCAGTACCTATATTCCAAGAGTTGAAGTTTTTTTGAACGAAGACCCTCGACGGACCGTTGTGCCTATGATGGTCCGTCATACTTGCCGTCAAGGGTGATGAAGAGAGCAGCAAAAGAAATTGCATAAGTATGGGACAACGGAGTGCATGACGGTCCGTCGTGACCACGACAATCTGTCGCGAGGTCTGTCGACCCAGCCGGGTTTTGGCAGATTTCTAGCAAATAGAGTCCTTATTTAATGAGGTTTTTATTTTTTATAACTAGTTCAAAAACCTCATTTTTGAGGTTAGACTCCGTATTGTTAGACATCATATTAGTAGACACTGTATTGTTAGACTTTTGAGAATCATTAGACTTTTTGTGAGATTGTTGATTACTTTGAGATTATTGCAAGTGATTATTGGTGATTAATCAAGCAAACTTTCGGATTTTACTCTTTCTCATTGAAATAAGTACATGAATTCTTATTTAATATATTTGAATATTGTGATTATGACTATGAATAACTAAACTCCATAACTAGGGTTGTGGGAACCATAGGCAAATAATGAGATAAAACCTAACTAAAAGAACGATTCTAGAATAGTGTCTTGCACGTATTAATAATTCTTTCGCTTAGAAGTCTTTTTAACGGATGGCCAACGTTAGTTATCGCCTTAATGCTACTTGCCGGACCAAGGAGGTAGATAATAGGAAAAGAATTATCAACATAGATTTAGTGTATACTATCTAATAGGCTACTATTGATTGGTACGAGGGAATAACTTAGTGAAATATCGAATACGATGCTTAATATGAGGTAAAAATAAGGGTTAGAATAGTAACACACCTAGTCGGACCCAGGTGCGGAGTGAGATTTTCTAGATGCCGGACCAAGGATTTAGAAATACATAACTTATCACTTTACATGCAAGATACTAGGAAAGAATTGTTATAGCTAGAATTATCAAGTTATGAACTTGTGGGGAACACATAAACCCTAGTTACTTTGATTAATTGATTAAAATCCAACATTCAAAGCGGTTAAGTGTTTCTTTCAATTGCGTTAGTTATTTTCATTCATATAGAAATCGAAACCCCCCTTTTATTATTTTTACTTTCCATGGAAGTCATTGATTGAACAATAGTAATAATAGATTGAAGTTAAGTCTAGAATATTTTCCTCGTGGGAACGATCCCAACCTCACTAGTTGGGTTATTTACTTTACATGATTGCTTTACTTTTTATTTGAGAAGTAAGTTTGAGCGTATCTAGTTTTGGTTCACTGAGCTCCAATACAACTCAATCTTCACTTGGAACCAATAAGGGATGTTTTCTTAGCACGCTACTATTCGGTCTCCAAGAAACTAAACAACAAAGACAGAGTGAATAACTTTGTGGCACTACCAGGAGAGTCAGTTAGTAGTTCTTGGAATTGATTCACCTCATTCTTGAGAAGTGTTCCAAATCACCATATAGATGATGATTCATTGAAGGAATACTTCTATCGGGGACATGATGATAATAATAAAGCGGTGTTGGACACTATAACAGGTGGATCTTATGGGGAGTGTCCTTATGCTAAGATTGCTGAAAAATTAGAGAAAATCTCCTGGAACAATAAAGCTTGGAGTACTAGGAAGTCCGATACCGGAAGAAACACATTCGCATTGCAATCCACTCACAACCCAGCCACATATGAGATTCGTGAAGAAATGGCTCAGATGAGAACTGAGCTTGGGTTGGTATTAAAGCATGTCACTTGGGGTGCAGAAAAGATAAATGCAGTCAACTACTTGTCGAAACCACCGCCACTTAATGATGAATGCTATTATGCGGAGGACACCTATGCGGTAAATGAGCAGACGGGGGGTTTCCGACCGAGCGCCCAAGGCTCAAATCAGGATAATTAGCGCCAAGGTCAAGGGAACCAAGGTTGGAACTATGGTAACTATAACCGTGAGGGTCATTATGTCCGAGATAGAAACTACAAACGCGTCAACAACTTCAGCAGGGGTAACTACAGTAACAGAAATTATAGGAATGGGCCCTATGTTCCTCCTCAAAATCGTGAAGTTACTCCTAGGGATGGTGGAGATCGTATGGCATGAGTTGAGGATATGTTGCACAAAATGATGAGGAGGTTTGATGCCAGTGATGAGCACATTAAAGAGTTAAGGGGTGATTTAGCTAGTATTGGGCAAAAAGTTACACATGCAATATAAATTAAACAGATCGAATTGCAAATGGCCTAATTATCTGCAACAGTAAACACACGGCAACCGGGCACTCTTCCTAGCAACACTTTCCAAAATCCAAAAAATGATGCGCACTGTATGGAAATCACTGCTCGGGGTGGTAAGCAAACCATTGATCCACCTATGCCGTCTAATGAGGAAAATTTGAGAAAGGATGATGATAAGGTGGTAAAGGGTAGTGGTGAAGCAGAGGAAAGCAATGGAAAAGATGCAGAAGTCCCTATGAAGGTAATTCCCATGCCTAGGACACCACCACCCTTCCCTCAAAGATTAGAGAAAAAGACCGAGGATGGTAAATATCGGTGTTTTATAACAATGTTGAAGCAGCTTTCTATTAATGTCCCTTTGGTAGAAGCTCTTAAACAAATGCCCGGTTATGCCAACTTTATGAAAGATCTGGTTAAAAAGAAAAGATCGATCACTTTTGAGGATGATGATAGACTGCAGCATTGTAGTGCTATTGCTACAAGATACCTCGTACCAAAGAAAGAAGCTCCGGGTGCGTTCACTAGTCATTGTACAGTTGGGTCATTACATTTTGCGAAAGCATTATGTGATCTGGGGGCAAACACAAATCTCATGGCCCTGTTGATCTACAAGAAGTTGGGTTTGGGGGATCCAAAAACCATGGCGATGCGGATACTGATGGCTGATCGAACGGTGAAAAGTCCTATAGGGATACTCCCTGATGTGCTAGTAAAAGTGGAGTCATTCATCTTTCCGGCTGATTTTGTTATTCTTGATTGTGAAGTCGATTTTGAAGTTATTCTTGGAAGGACATTCCCTGCTACAGGTAGAGCCTTACTTGATATGGAAAAGGGGCAGATAATATTTTAGTTGAACAATGAAGAAGCGACCTTCAACGTTTGTAGGACCATGAGGCAAAGTGGTGAGCTCCAATCGGTACCAGCCATATCCCACAAAGAAAAGTTGAAGAAAGAGAATGAAGAAAAAAGTTCTAAACAAGAGTTTATGGTTGGGGATTCGGTGCTTGTAGACAGTTCTGGGGTGCCTTGTCTTTCGGGCAAGCTCAATTCCAAATGGACTGGCCCTTACTTAATTACCCAAGTATTCCCTCATGGAGCAGTTGAGTTAAAATCCAAAGAGGGAGTGCGGTTTAAGATGAACAGAGAACGAACAAAACTCTATTTTGGTCATAAAGCATCGGGGAATGAAGTGATAGAGGCATACCATCTTGATGAAGTCTGAGTAATCAAGTGTCCCCAGTCGTGCCGCGACATTAAATCAGGCGCTTGTTGGGAGGCAACCCAATACTTATAGTCTTTTTAGTAATGGTAGCATTTTTCTACTAATGGGTTTTTAAATTTTCAGGCACATCACCAGGAAATTCAGAAGAAAATTACTCTGCAGCAGTCACTGACGGATACATCGACGGACCGTCGTATGCCTACGTCGTACCAGGTACGTCTTTCTGTTATTTTCAAACCAGGGCACACACGACAGACCCAATGATGGGTTGTCACAACTGCGACGGGCCGTCATCGAGGAATCGTCGCGTGATTATTGAGGCGTACCCGACCTGAACCGGTTGGAGTTTATTATAAAATTTCCCCATTTAAACTCCCCAACCCCTCATTTCACCCCATTCCTTCATTATTCCTCCCAATCCCTCTCTTTTCAACTTCCACAATCTCTCCCTTTATCAACCGATCATTGTTCCCCCAAAATTCTCCAAAGCCCTACAAGTTATAACCTACTAGTCGGAGTTGCTGCCGTGGGTGTCTTCCTGGTCACCGAGTACTTGTCCATCTTGTTTTTCTCCAATTTTAAGGTATGTGTCTCTAATTTCTACTCATTTATTTTGCATTTTTGTTTATTAATTAGTATTAGCTTAGTTCTTTGTGATATATTCATTTCTTTTATATAAGATTCTGCCAAATCTAGGTTAAAAATGTCCAAAATTGTCGTGTTTACAACCCTAGACATAGGTGATTTTGCATTGCTAGTTTCCTAGGTAGTTGGGTTAGATAAATGTAGGTCCAAAACACCTCGATTTAGGTTCATCGGGGATGCATTGGGTACCCCCAGTTCTGTCACTAATCTACATAACGAGACCCCAATGACGGACCGTCTTACCCACGATAGACCATCGTAGGGTCTGTTCCAAAAGCCCTAACACCCCACTGTCCATCTTTTTCTAAGTGTCCTTCAACGGACACATGTGACGGACCGTCATACCCACGACGGTCCGTCCTGCAAAACCGTTTTGGTTATTAGAGACCCCGTTTCTCATGGTCTCTCTCTCACTTTTTCTATGCGTCCTTCAACGGACACATTTGACGGACCGTCATACCCACGAAGGTCCATCCTGCATGACCGTTATGACGGTCAGAAACCCCTCTCCTAAGGGTCTCCATATTTTTTTAAGTGTCCTCTGATGGACACCTACGACGGACCGTCGTACTTGTGACGGTTCGTCCTGCACAAACCGTCATACTTGTCAGAGACTCTCCTTTAGAGTTCTCCATATATACATAGTCTAAGTAAGACACGATGGACCCATAACGGTCCGTCATAGTCACGACGTGCCGTCACCAGGTCTATCGTGTGTCACTGTTACTATAGAAATGACATACTATTTTAATTTTTTTCTTTTTGTGTGGTTTTGCTTGTCTTGTTTGCCACTACTCGTACTAATATTGATCCTTTACATGTACTATCTATGCCACCAAAGCAAGATTGAATCTATGCATGCGGGTGATCGAAGTCTGTCGCCCCGTCTGCCCGCATGGTCATTGGCTCTGATGATGAGCGTGACCCCGAGTATGTGCCCCCAGGCACTTCCACCCCCGCCCTTGCTGCACGTACTCCCAGAGCCACACCTAAAAAGGTGGCGTCCGGCGTAGCCACTACCTCCCAGTCTGATGAGGAGCGCACACTGACCGGCACACCCTCTGGGTCAGCCACAAATGAAGAAGGAGTGTCTGGCTCCTTAGGAGTTTCCTGGTCAGAGGAAGCCTCTGGTTCTGCTGAGAATCCCGCACCGCCACCGCTGCAGCGTCAGCCTCGTCTGATGAGGCTGACAGTTCAAAATCCACATCATGTTCACCAGCTCAGGCCCACACCCCAGCCATTGACGGACCAGCCCAATCGGTGGTGTGTCGACGGGCAATTTAAAGTCTACTCCGACGCCAAGTTCCTGACTGACAGAGGAGTTATGACTCGAACACTCACCTTGGAGTGGCGGGTCCTTACAGGGAGTCTCCCGATGATGCCTGAGATCCACAATATCTTCACCAGGTATCGCCTGGAGTGGATAGCACGTCCGTTAGGATGTTACAGTGAAGAAATGGTCTGAGAGTTCTACGCATCCTACGTAGCGACTCTCCGATCACAGATATATAGGCGGGCTGCCCTCGCCAAACAGGACCCACTGGAGCAGGTATGAGTACGGGGCGTGCAGGTTGACATTTCCCTGCCTGCCATCAGCCGGTTTCTATACGGCGAGGGTGTTGATACTACTCAAACCCCTCTCACTGGAGAGTTTAACTATCGATGGTAGATTGTTAAAGATGGCCAGTTCCTGCGTGAGCCATCGCTGAGAGAGACCACCAAGAGGTGGATGGCCCTGCACCTGTCAGTTGATGGACAGGGTGCCGATTGGGTGACCGAGCCAAAGGGGGCTATAAAGAAGGCCAACCTCACTTTCACGGCGAAGTTCTTGTGGCTGATTGTCCGCCACTGCCTTTCTCCCACAACCACTGATAATATCGTTACATGGGATCAAGCAGTGTTGATGGCGGCAATGATAGCCTGGTTCGAGGTGGATTTCGCGTGGCTTCTGCAGGCAGTCATGCACGAGAGGGATTTCAAGGTCACAACTACTTACCCTTTCTCGTGCATGATCTTTTCTCTCTGCAGGTCCGCAGGGGTGCCTATATGGCACGTCGATCAGCTCAAGACCCCGTAGGACACTGTTGACATCGTCCTCATCAGAGATGAGGCCAATGAGTTGGCTCCACGCAGAGGGCCCTGTCTTGAGATGCCCCCACTTGCTAATGATCATGCTGATACGGTAGCCCAGGCCCGCACGGCTACGCAGGCGGCGTCCACTGACACTACC